>NC_067125.1:13073052-13711108 GCF_021347895.1 Acanthochromis polyacanthus | reverse complement strand
ATCTCTTCATGAGCACGGGACTGAAAGAAATGTTGATTGATGGGATAATGGAGACTGCAGAGTTTAGTGTTTGAAGGAGAACGTTCAGCTCGGGGTCATGTTAAAGTTAGGACAAGCGGAACAGATAAGCTAAGCTAAGATCATTTTTTATTGCTCCCCATGCCAGGGGAAATTCACATTGTTACAGCAGCAAGCATATTTACACCAGGAAATAAACATAATAATTACAATATGTACAAGGATGAAAATAAAAACTAATAAATACTTGAAAATAAATTCAGAAGTGCAAAAATGCCACTGTGCAAGAATGCTGTGCAAATTTTATGGTTTGATATATCAGTCTGGTTTATGTTAACATCAGCCAATGATGCTGATGTTATAAAGTCTTACAGCACATTATCCAAAATACTATAATAGAAACCCTGCAGAATTTGTAGTATAGTTTTTTGTTTTTATCTCAGTGCAAATTAGTACATTCTGTTAATACTAATCATGCAGCATCTATGTATTTAGCAAATTTACTGTCTCGTGCATTTACTCCAAGTAATCACACAACCATCAGTATGTTCAAATGCTGTGCAGTTTTAAGATGGAGTCCAGGTGTTTGTGAGAAACCAGTGGTTTGAAACCATGTTTTTTAGATGAATGAAGTTTGCTAGCCATAAAACATGCTCTCCAATAATAAGTCTAAAAGGAAGAGTGCATTAGGTTACATTTTTAAACAAACATACAGTTCTATTGTGTTGTTTTGTTTTTTTATTTGAGGATCTCTCTTTTTGCAGTATGATCAGATCAAGCACATGGTACCAGTGTGGAGGAAAAAAAACTTCCTGTTGTTAGGAAGTTAAAAAAAAACTCCATTTGGGGTGAGGAAAAAAAAAAACCTCTGGTTGCGTTGAGGGGTAGAGTGGAAGGTAAGAAGATGAATAGTTTGGAGGTTGCTGAGGCCGATAACAGCAGATCAGAAACATGCAGCTCCAGATCCAGACAAACCTGCAGAGGACAAAACACAAAGTCAGTGACATACAAAGGTGGCGTCTGACTGTATGAAGACACAAAGAGGAGAGGAGAGGAAGACATCATGGGAAATCCTCCAGCAGCCTGGGTTGGAATATTAACATTTTGAGAAAAACTGAGTCTAACAATAAGCTGAATGCAGCTGAAGCTGTCATTCCCAGCATCTGCATGGACACTGAAGTCGCCTGTTATAATGACTCTGTCTGTACTGAGAGTAAATCAGTGAAGAACTCTGAAAATTCAGATTGAGTAGCATAACTGTGATATGATACATACTCAATCCCTGTGTCACCATGCAGTGTCTGTTGGGTCATTCTTTTTCAAGCACATTTCAATTACCAGTGCGTCCAGTAAAGTCTCGATAAAGTTGTTCTTTCTTCTCCTCACCGGCTGGTCGTCGTCTCTGGCTTCATCTCTGTTGGGGCTCGGTCACTCATCTTCAAGTCGTCTTTTGGGGTCGTCCTTGTCTTGGTCTTGGGTCCCAGGATCATCGGTCTGAAAGAAATTAAAAAGACAAACGTAGCAATCTTGTCGAGGTGCGTTATTGCTGAGATTTCAAAACATTAGATGGATGAATGCAAAATCAAAATCCCAAACCCACCTTTTCATGCAGCAGCATTCACAGGGATCCTTATGTGCCTGTTCTTCTGGAAACTTCCCTCTGGCAGCGAGGCCTTCACCCTCACACTACATTTACTATCTTAAATAACACATTTAACCACCCCTATTAATCCCGGTGTGACTCTCCTGAACTGTGATCTTGTCACTGTGGACTCCACTGTGGGTCCAGGGTGGGATACAGACACACACATGTCGCTTCTCTGTGACATGCCGTCTGCATCCTGTCCACCTTCTGACAGAGTGGAGCTTCACTGTAAGAGGAGGGGGACCACAGGAGGTTTCCCACAATCCCCCCCAGATCCGCCCACACCTCTGACAGGCACCCTGACCAGAGTCCCACCGACAAGAACCGAGCTCAAAGAATCACACAAAATACAATCGAAGAAAATTCATTCAAATAAAGTTGGAATAGATCTGATCAGACATAATCACAAGAGATCCAAATAAAATCTGACCAGATCACATCCAGAAAATCACACGTAGCTAAAATGTTTAAAATAAAACGGGGTAAATTTAATGGAATGGAAGGTTTGCGAACCTTCTTCCCTGGAGGTTGGCTGGCAGGAGGCTTCTGGGGAGAGAAACTCACACAATGATTAGTAAAAATTGTTAAGAGGGGACCTCCTGCATGATAGACTAGACTGAGCCTGTACGTTTGTCAGGAGGTCCTTCAACAGAAAAACTTGGATGGGAAGAAGAGTGGTGGCAGCCTCCGATATCCTGCAACTCCGGCGCCCGGTCAGAATAAGGAAGAGAGGAGGAGATAGGAGAGAGAGGTGGAGGGAAGGGAGAAAAAGAAGAGTGCGAAAGGGAGGAGGGGGAGGAGATAGGTGAGAATCATACAGTCTAGTCTAGAGTGTATGGGTGAAGATAAGGGGGAGAGTCAGAGCGAGGGAGGAGAGAAAGAACAGTGTCAGGGAAAAAGAGAGAGAAGAATGTGAGGATGTGAGGAGGGGGAGAAGAAGAGCGAGAGGGGGAGGAGATAGAAGAGGAGGGGGGAAGAGGAGGAGGAGGAGGAGGAGGAGGAGGGGAGAAGGAATAGAAGGAGACAGGGATAGGGTTGGGACAGGTGTAGGAAGTGGAGAGGAAAGTGTGGGGGGAGAGGGAGGGACAGGGAGAGTGTAAAAGGACCAAGGGTGGAAGGGAGGAGGGGGGGAAGAACAGCGACGACGCTTGAAAGGAGGGGGGGAGGAAGGAGGAGTGGAGGTCCGGTACCTAGAAGAGGAAGGGGAGGAGACAGGAGAGGAGGGGGGAAGAGGAGGGGGAGAAGGAGGAGGAGGAGGAGGAGAGATGGAGCGAGGGAGGGGAGAAAAAGCAGAGCGAGAGGGGCAGGAGGAGATAGGAAAGGAGGGGGGAGGGAGGGGAGCAAAAGGATAGTGAGAGAGGGAGGAGGCAGGAGGATGGAGAGGTAAGGGGTAAGGGAGGTACCTGGAGGAGTCCGGCCAGGAGATGAAGTCCAGCGTCCTCTGGAAGCAGAAACAAAAACAACATTTCAACACAGACTCTCAGGAAACTGGAGCAAAGAGTATCGAAATAAAAATAATACTAAAATAATCATAATAATAATTATTGTATTGTGTTTTGTATTTTCTTTAATATTACTGTTACTACTGCAAGATAACAATTAACAATTAGTATTATTAGTGTTATTAATATTGCATTTCTAATTATTTTTAAAAATATAACTACAGATATTTGCTGTTATTATTCACTTGGACAATACACTATTCCACTATTTTTAACAATGATAATAATACAGTAAACCACTGTGAATATGGATTAAAAATAATGGAAACGACAGGAAATATCTGTGATGTAATTAAATAAAAATAATATTCAAATAACCATAATAATACTAATTGTTAATTGTTTTAGGTTTTCTGTAATACTACTACTAGATAGCAAATAACAATTATTATTATTATTATTTAATGCTATGTTGTTGTATTTTATTTAATTTTAAAAAATACAGATATTTAGTGTTATTTTCATTTGATCAATGCAGTATTCCACATTTTTTATGCAACAATCTAGTAAAACACTGAAATAACAAGAAAAATACAGTCTGTTGATTTCGGCATTAGTTATTTTTTCTTTTCTTTTACAGGCAATATGTACATGAATATTATTTTACTGGATGCTTTATGTATTTTACAGCAAATATTTGTAAACTAACTGTATTTTGCTGATTTAAATACAGTAAAAATAGCATACATTTAGTGCCAATTGTGGTAAAATAAAAATAACAATGATTGCTGTTTATAAATGCGTATTTTTGAGGTGGATAGGATTTACAGGTTTGTTTGTTTTTTAAAGACATCCTCATCCCTTTACACCTGCACGTTCTGACGTCATGACGTCTCTCCCCCTGCTTCCTCTAATACTTCCATCGTCTCCATGGTTACCAAAGATACACATTTTATGAAAAACGTTCCAATAGCCACATTGATTTTTAAGCTTTTGACGCCAAATTATGCAGAAATAATTAACATTTTATTTCACTCAACATACACTAAAAAAATGAAATATTTCTTGAAAGAAAAAGTCTAATTTTACAGTCAAACATTGTAAAAGAACACACAACCATTTATAAAATACAGATCTTTGACGTTTTTTCAATGAGCTAACACAAAAATCATTCATTTTGCTGCTCTCGGCACATGTAAATGAATATCCACAATAAAATAAACAGAATTTTGCTTTGGAAAGTTTAAAAAGAGGCTCTGAGGACCTTCAGTGATTCACATATGTGGGATAATATTTGGAGAATTTTATAAAACGTGGCTCAGTTACCATCTTGTTTGTTAAACTTTTGACACCAATTTATTCAGAAATAATTTACCCATTTTAGCCCTTAATGTGCCCTAAAAATAGTCCAATTTTCGAACATTGTAAAATGACAAATAACAATGAATAAACAGTTTTATCAACACATTTCCCTGTACGGTTATACAGCAAAACGCAGCGCTCAGAGAAAATCAGCTGATGAGAAAAAGCAGGAACTGAATTTTCTTACCTTCATGCTGACGGTGAGTTTCTTCTTAACAAGGTCCTTGGGATGTCCAACGAAGTGTTCAAAGTGTTTTCCAAAAGGCTTTCCAAAAATTGCTAGCTTTGCAGCAGGCTGGTCAATTTGCACCCGTTCAAGTAAATGTCCAAATGCAAAAGAGAACGTTTTTGAAAGTCAACCGGCCTTTTATAGGTGCGCGTCACCTTCTGTTGCCATGACACCAAATGATGCACGAACGCGCCTGTGCTCGACCAGTTCTGATCTGGAGCGAAATCAATCATCCATATTGTCCACTTGTGTGTTTCGTTTTTCCACGAGTTTCCATCACCTGTCACAGTGGCGGTTCTAGCCTTATTGACTCCCTAGGCAAGTCAGTCTGTCACCGGTAAACACGCACCCCTCTCGCCTTTCCTGTTGACGGGGTGGGGGGGGGGGGGGGGGGGGGGGAGATATATACACGTCTTCGCCGTCTCCGCCGCAGCCGCGCACCCCCACGGTGTCGTCGGTCAGAGAGCAGAGGGCGCACCTCTGAGTCTTGACCTCAAGAGGGCGCCATTTGTTATGTAACGTAACACCATCAGAGTGTCAATGGATGCTTACTCAGCTGCGTGCTTATGAAGGGAATTGTATTTAATGATTTTATTTCCTCTTCATCATGCCGCCCCCTTGAGTTTGCCGCCCAAGGCGGCCGCCTGGTTGGCTTGTGCAAAAAAAACGCCACTGGTAGTTCCATACATGAAATAATCCAAATTCAGATTTTGCCAAAAGATTCCACCAGATAGAACCTTTTAGTGTTTTATGTGCTTATATGGTGCTTGTGTTGGAGTCTGATGGCCGTTTGTTGACGTTAGCATCTGAAGCTTTGTCAGTGTAGCACGCTGTTGGAGCTGTAGAGGGTAGTAGAGAGGTATTGAGGCAAAGTACTTGGAAGCAGACAAAAGCATCACATCCTTTGAATTTTTTTGGACAGTTTGCTTCAAGTCCTGTGCAAAGAAGTCTGTTCACAAGCTGTTGTTCACAGACAACTGAGAAAGTCAGGAAATGTCTGTTTTTTGTTTTAAATTATGTTGGTGGATAGCGCTTTTACCTTGCAGCTGGAAGATCACCAGTTTGTGTCCTGACCTTCCTGGGATCTTTCTGCATGGAGTCTGCATGTTCTCCCTGTGCATGCGTGGGTTTTCTCTGGATACTCAGGCTTCCTCCCACAGTTCAAAAGCATGCTGAGGTTAATTGGTGATTCTAAATTGTCTGTAGATATGAATGTGATTGTTTGTCTCTATATGTAGCATGTGATCGACTGGCGACCTGTCCAGGATGTCCCCTGCCTTCACCCTAAGTCAGCAGGGATAGACTCCAGCCACTCCACGACCCTAATGAGGATTAAGTGATATATATATATATATATGGTGGATGGATGGATGGATGGATGGAATCTGTGTATCTTCAGTAAGAAAGCAATTAAAGGGAGGTCCATCCAGTGGAATCTTTGACTTACCTATCTTCTGGAAAAGAGCTACCTGGATGAAAATAGATCAACTGCTCATTAATATTTACAACTGCATATTATGGAATAACCATTTATTGAATTATACATAGAGTCTGACCAGCTCTTTGCAAAACTTGAAATGGCAAACACGTAGAAGGAACAATGAGATCTGTTTTTATTTGATTTTATTTTTGAGCTGAGAAGTTCCCTGGTTTGAATATAAACGCTATTGTACCCATGAGCTCTATTTAAATAAAACATTTTAGTAATGATTTGCGTTTTTATTCACTAATAATGTGGCCATACCTCAAATTTTGCATTTTCTAATGAGTCATCAGGTGCATAACTATATTAGTGCAGCTTTAAATGGGTCTTTCTAATAACCTAGTAGCAGAAGTTAGGCAGCCACCTGAAATTATGTATGTTAATAAATGGATGGATTTTATAGGGATTTTGGTCCAGATGCCCTGAAAACCTTTTGTGGAGCTAAGCATCACAGAGTTCATTGGAGAGGTCTCTCTAATGAATTAAGGAGCTTGCAAAAAAAGCGGGGATGTCAGCCAGAGCAGAGAGGAAAAGCACTGTTTTCCTATAGCATTAAACAAATAGTGAAATGATTCATTTATTGTCAGGTTAGTTTCATTTTTTGATTTCATTTGCCTATGTATATATTTGCATGCGTTAGTCTGTGGTTATGGGAGGCAGAGGGCTGCATCTGCCATTCAGCAAAGCATGAGGGGCAATAAGTTTCATCACAGGGTAGGTAAAGACTTGCTATTCTTATAAAGAAGCTTGTTCACTTTGTCGCCAGTACCCAGGTAGTTTTCTATTTACATAAAATGGAGAATAGCTGCACTGCCTTTAAAGATGACTGTGCCATCCCAGTACTGCTTTTATTGTATTTACTGTGTTATATGTGCACCCTTTTGCTCATTTGCACTACATTTAAGCAAATATCACACCTAAAAGAAATATTCTTTCCTTTTAAGAAAAACATTAACTTCTAAGTGACAGTCTGAACTGAGAGATTTGGATCAAAGCAAAGGATAGAAAGCTGTTTGCACTTTTCAGTCAGATTTATATATATATATATATATATATATATATATATATATATATATATATATATATATGTTTTTCAAAGCGCAGACGTGGATGTGCTGAACCTTTTGCTGTGTTTGCTGGGGCCACTGGCAAGGTCTAGACTCAAGATTGAGCAACCTGAACATCATTAAATAAAGTGTGTTGCCCTGTAATGACCCCTGGGGTCCTCTTGGAGTTTGATCTGGCACTAACTTGTATCTATCTGTTCTGCAGGTGGCTGACTGGTGTGATCTGCGACACCTGTGGCGCCCAGTGTGTTCCTAGATTACACAAGTCCTGGCTGCAGTCTAATCACTCACTTTGCTCTTCTTCATAGGCTCCCCACAGTCTGGTTCGCTCATGTTGCCTTACTTTGTCCTCCTGTTTGGTTTTTCACCTTACAACACCTGCACCCACATCTTTCACTCATGCCCACCACACACAGCTGACTACACTGATTGCCACTCCTCTGTTTTAGGAATATTTAGTACAATCTTTAGTTTGGCTTTATTTGATTTGAAAAATTAGCCTTGTGAACCAAACTGATGTGTATCGATTTTGTTGTGATCACTTGAGCCAGGTAACAAACCAGCAATACAAACTGCCCAGAGCATCATATCTGTTATTAACCTACTAATAGTTATTTTTAAGTAGTCCTTGTTTACATTAGGTGCTAATATTTTACAGCTTGGATTTAATGGATTCTATTGCCATGCATACTGCAACTCAACTGTGGACCTGTGTGAAGTACTCATTAACCACGCCCGACGGGTACGTCGGCGGGGTTATTGCATTCGGTGCGGTATCTGGCTGGGTAAGTATGTATGTATGTATGTATGTAGGTACGTATGTGGCTATGTCCGGTCCGATACCTCTGCAACCGCTGAAGTCAGGATAATCAAACTTGGCACTGAAGATCAATCTAAGGTCCCCTGCTCAGTTGTGGAGTTACAGGTCAGCAGATCAAGTAGGGAGGGAGATACGTACGATGATCAAAATTGATACATATTGCATCAGTTGTATAGGGAGGACAGGGTTTTCGCCAGCAGAGGGCGTGGTTCTGTCCTCTACTGAGGGCTCATCTAGTTTAGTGTCTGCATTTGTGTGTGCCTCATTTTGCAAACTGCCTATTTTTCCCTAAATCACACGGCATGCTACTACTGCTCTTTTTCATGTCTTGTAACTGAATTATAAAGGATCAGTAAATGACTTATTAGCCATTAATAACTCAATTATTTGTGAAAGTGGCATCTTCATGTATTAGGATTAACTTGCAGTGTTACATACTGTCAAATCTTTGCTATCAAGCCAGAATAACAAAGCTCTTGAGGTGACAGAAATAAATTGAATTACTTAAAACACATAGTGTTTCCATTTTGACTCTGAAAAACAAACTGGAACATTTTATTAGTTTAGCTAATTTAAGGAAACTGATTTGAGTTATTTTATATGTAAGTGAGAAAATTAAGTTATTTTTCTACCCCATTTCAGATTTTTAAACAGTTTATGGACTGAATTGATTGTGAGAAAAATCCACATCTTGATCCCTGTTACTTATGTGGCTACATAAGAAGGGTAGTTTATCCAGGGTCAAGATTAGATCTCATGCAATGTTTATGTTCTTGAATCAAGCTTTAACACCCCAAAACACAAGAGGGCAGTAGTGCTCTGTCAGGAAAGCTATCTTAATCAGTGGATTGTCTGCTTGAGCAATCATGTGATTTAAGATATTGCATATTATATTAACTAATGCTAAGGTAAAGGCACTGGACCAACAAGGAGAAAAAGACAAGGACGTATTATCTTTATTTGGGGAATGACGACTACTGCATTAAATTTTACTGAAAGAAAGGTAGTTTCTCTTTTTCACTCTTTTAATAGATAAAAAAACAAAATATGGGATAATGGAGTACACAAGCCCTACGTAAATAATCCGCGAAAAAGCTTTGTATACAAAAAAAAGATAATAAATTCTCAGACATCTTCTTGTCCAGAAGCCAGAATAAAGCATCTACTCCCACTTGTAGCTAATAGGCTTGGAATTGGCAGGCTGCATGCATTGCTTGTTATCTGAAACAGATAAATAACAAAGGACACTACTGCCACAAGCACTCTTTTCTTTCTTACCCTCACTTTTTTCTTTCCTTTTTCACTGCTCTTGGGTTTCTTCTGTGCAGTTTTTTTTCTTTCTTTTTTTTTTTTTAACTCTCTGGAGTGTCCTGCTACATCCTCTGCCCTTCCACCGTCTGTGAGCATATCAGAAGATGTAAATCAGCCGGCAGTTGCCACAGCGAGTCAGGTGTCAGCGTAGAGAGCTGGTGTCATGTGGTGTGGGGTGGATGTTGAGGCAGGATGTGGTAAGGGGGCCTAGTGTCAGCAATGTCAGGTTCAGCTTCCTGTGGCCTAATCACTTCAGCATGGGGGCTCCGAGGAGATTGGGGAGCCCCTCTTCTGCTCGGCAGGGCTGCAGCTCCACAGCCATACCCTTGTAGCGCAAGCCTCACCTCGTCTGGTTCCCGACAACACCCAAGTAATCACAGGCGAGGTAAAGCCTCGCGCCCCCACCTACTTCTCGAGCTTCGAGGCCATAAATATTTAAGATTGGCTATAAGTAGTAAGAGGGGGGGTAAGGGGATCAGAGGAGGGAGAGAAAGATGTTAGGGAAGGGGAAAGAAGGACATGGGGATGAAGGGAGGGGAGGGGTGTGGGGGCCGGGGTGATTTCACAGTCTAACTATTATAACCTGAGGAAAGGAAATCTAGACTGCTGGGATTCATAAGTGGAGCAGAGGAGAAAAAGCGAGGGAGAGGAAAGGAGCAGGAAATGTACAGAAAATGCATGAGGGAAGGAGGCAAGGAGAGGTAAAAAGGGCACTTGTTTCATTTTTTTTTTCCTCGGTAGTGATGTGAAATTTGTCAATCATATAGAGCGGAAAAAAGTTAGTGGTGTGTGTGGTTGAAACTTTGGATTCAAACTTTTCCCTTTCCAGAATATTAATATTTAACCATCAATATCTCATGTATGAATTTAGGGCAAATGTGTATTGTAGAAAGTAAATACGATACCAGCTACTTCTTCCTCTGCTTGTCATTGTTATAAGCAAACTTCAGCTCTACAAATGTTTTAGCCACTGAAGATGGTCTGAAGAAGAGGTGCTGCCAGGGTGAGACTGAGATTGAATTGGAATAATCAAAAGTCAGAAAAACGACTTCTTTCTGATGTTGATGGAAATTGTTAAAAATCAAGGAAAGGACATAGAAGAAGACAGCTGCAGTGCCAAAAGAATCTGCATGTCTGTAATCATACGATGGTGGATGCTGATGTTGTGGGTCTGCTGTGGATGGTGCACCACTTTCAATGTTGTTTTTGCATGGTAGTGTAAAAAGGCAATATTCCCTTTTCTTTTGTTACGGTTGCACCAGTGTGTCCTTTGCTAAAGGAGATGAGAAAGGAAGCATTGAAGCCGTCAGAGAAATCATCCAGTTCTTCACATGGCTGCCACCTTGATAGTTTTTTGTTTCACTCAGTTAGGAACCTTCTTAAGCAAAATTCAACCCCAACCAGACTTCTGTCACTGAGTCCTTTGATAATGGCAAGTCAGAGAGAGTGTGTAGCTATGGTAACATTTATCACTGACCATAGCTTCAGTGTGTTCAAGTTGCTGCAAATAAATACGGCTATAAAACAGGAAATGAAATAAATAACAGCCTTAATAAATAGCTATGTGGAGATCAAAATTTTTGAAATTTTCACTCTAGCTTGGAGGGGCATTTCTGTACCTTATCACCTCATGTTCATTTAATAAAATATTTCTCTGATGTATTATTATTTTCCAAGGCCTGTGATGCTGAGAATACTGTTCCACTGCCAGAACTCTGTATATTTTAATGACACTCGCAGAGCCATTCAGAATGATTTACTCTACAAGCATCAAACCTTAGCGATGATGTTCACTGACCCATTTTCATTTGTTTTGATTGACAGCTGACAGATTATTGACCCACTTATGTATTTATTATCAGATTTATTTATTTTAATATGTATTTTAATGGCATTTTTGAACTTTAAATTTCACTTACACAGTGTTCTATTTAAAACAACAAACGTGACCTGTTGACTCCTCTTCTGCAGTAGCTCATGTATTATCAGCGGCTGCATACATATCTGCAGTTAAAAAAGATTTAATATACCGAGCAGTGTACCTCCATCAGTAAGTTCTTACAGTACAAATACGCAGAGTATTTGTATTGTTTGTAGGTGGTTCTCCACAAGCAGCCTATTTTTTTTTCCCTTTCCCTTTTGCACACATTCGACTGCAAGTATTACTGTGGGTATGGAGACACAACCCTTGATTTCAGATCGGAAAGAAAATTAGCAGTATCAAACATCTCTTAAAACAAATCAGCAGAAATAAGAGGGAAAGTTCCAACCAAAAATGACTGGGATCGGAGCACCACTCTGAGCAGTGTGACATGCTGGGAAGTAGGTTGGAGCTGGAGAGAAAATGGATGGCTGGAAGGCAGGTACACAGCTAGAGGAGTTAGGCTGGGAAGTGGTGTTGGCTTGATATGAAACCGAGACTCAGAGTATGAAGTCCTTGAGCCTCCACTGGCTCGGCTGGCTCCCACACTGTTGTTTTGCTTTCATTTATGGCTCAAAACGACAGCTTGGAGAGACCTAAAACAATCTCACAGGCCCTGTATGATCTCCCACACTGAAAAGCATGTAGCAGCGGCTCTGTGCCTCTCCAACCTCCTCACTTCCTCTGCTTTAATGACATATTTAAGCTGCAGCAAGAACTTGTCGCTGAAAGAGTGTGTTTGCGTATGCAGAGGTAGAAAATAGAGGATGAGCAGAGGTGAGAGGGGGAGAAAAAAGTCTTCCTATTGCACATAAACTTCTGAAAGCCTCAGCTGCTGCTTTTGAGATAGAGACATTTCTATCGTTCCAGAGGGAATTTGTTTAGACCATCAAAGAATGCCACAAGGTCTCAAACGTAACCAGCCAATGAATCCTGAGCTGAGAATACCTGCAGTTACATCACATAAAGTCGTCTATTTGCGCATATGCATATGCCAGTCTTCATGTCCAGCATGTCTGTTGAATCAGTGACACATCTAAAGCTCTGGGTGTTCAACCTCGCTTCACCTCACCCCTCTGTCCCCCCTTTGGATCCCTGTGTAGAGACGTGAGGGAGGGTCAAGAGGTCACGGGGCATCAAGACCATCCTAAGTGTTACAATGTGTTGGAAAGATGTCAGGCTGTAACAGCAGCGGGCTCATGTTTCACTCAGGAAAGACATGTGAGGCAGAAAGTTGATGTGACTGTGGAAAACAGCTGAAAAGTGAGGGCACTTTTCCACAGAACAGGGATGTACGTAAACTAGTATGTAAACAAACTAATTATACTTCTTTGTAATTCCTTAATATTCCCTTTGATTGATAATTACATTACAGCCTTTAGGGAGAGCTCAAAGATAAGCAAACAGAATTCTCCTCAAGTCAAACAGCTCTTTGGTGTTGTGTCTTTGCTTACCCAGCCGTTAAATCAATGCACCGTTATCTGAAAGCTTCCTGTACAGTGGTTTTCACAGTCGTTGCCATTATATAACCTGCATGTGTTGCAGACACCAAAGGAGAAGCTCAACGTGCCGCGATGATTAATGCGGGAATACGCTCGTCGTGGTGAAACAAGCCCTGTATTGGACCTCTCCTGGTTTGTGCCGATTGAACACCGCAAACGGCAGGATTTACACCACAAGGAAATTAGACGATTACCTTGGAGACTGTGGGGAAACAGGCTGATGTTATGTGAGCTCAGCGGGGAAGCGGCCATCAATCGTCCCAAACTGAAGCCTGTAGCCGGGAATCACAGATCTGTTGTTCTGTGGAGCATTCCAAAGCTGTGAAGGCATGGAGAGAAATGAGTTATAAATAAAAGCTGCAGACAAGGAGCTAAAAATGTGCACTTTTAAGCTCAGCTTTGTCGCAGCTCTCATCCCACCGAAGGTTCTAAGTTGTGAGTTGTTCTACAGCTGCAGACGAGTTACATTTGCAAATAACTTGAACTAGAAGTGGAAATGACTCACAAATCAGGCCTTTCAAACATATAAATGCACTTGTAAAGTTGAAGTGATATTGTATATGTACCACAAATAAATGTGTTTCCTTTCATAACTACTACCAGTTTTTGATTTTGTTTAGCTCATAAATGTGCATATTGTTGACAGGAATGTGCTCTAAAAAACTGTTCTCAGTGATGATGTTGGCTTTGACGTTGTTATTAAAGCAAAATACTAAAAAAAAAAATACTAATGATCTGATGTCATTTGCTGATTATGAACACGATAGCATAATATAGAGTCATACCTCACCAGCAAATATTCATTTATATATCCACAGCAACATCCCTTCAGTTTGGACTCATTTTTCTTGCAACACGATAAACTTGAGTCCATTTTTGCTCTCCATAGCTCTGCTTTTGGTCTCTACCAAATCCTGAGGGAAATCTCTATAGCTGCTAAATGCTCCACTGCGTTCACCAGCCAGCAGTGTTTTTCTTTCTGCTGTTTGGTGCAGAGCAGGTAGTACACAGGTGTTGTTAGAATAATGTGAAATTCTCCACCCGGGCAGTCAAGGACATATACTGTATAAATCATGCAGCATAGAAAATATCATAACAGCACACCTCAGGTAATCATGTTTACATGGTGTAAGTAAGTTCTTCATCTTCATCATAAATGCACACGCCTTTGTATGTTTAATGATAGGAATAAGGCCAGCAGTTTGTAAGTCTGCTCTGGCTTCTCCACAAAAAAGAGAAAAAAAGCTGATTGTAGTTGAAGTTTACAGTTTCTGCTATAAAGCACTGAGATGCTCCCAGTCACTTCCACTCGTCAGCTTACTGTGGATATAATGAGAGACGAAGAAAAACATCTTAGATGACTGTATCTAGACCAGCGGCTGTGGAACAAACGCCCTCACTTTAGGAAAGAAAAACGAAGAAGGCGGACAGATGCCAAAAGAAGCTGTGCCTAAATCAGTGCAATTTCCTGCCTTCATGTCTCTGGCCAGAAGGACCTTTTGAGTTTTCTACCACTTTTGCTTTTTGTGAAAAAAAAGAGAAAAAAAAAACCCTTTCTGCTTTGAGATATACTGTAAAGCACAATGCACATGGATGGGCTGAGCTTGTAAGAAAAGGGAGGGTTGTGGAAGGGCATGTATTTGTCTTTCTGCCAGTGTGCGTCTGCTTATGTTTTTCTTAGATCAAGACACAGGCCAAAAAATCTGGTGCATTTCCTTCACTTCAGGAAACACTTTCATAACTTCAAATATAATAATTTCCTTTTTGGAAAGACGCTGAGGATTATCCATGTGTATTTGGCTTTCATTTATCTGTTTTCTTACCCTGAAAGAAAAAGGATTGGAGAAAAAAGGGGGAGCTCACAGATAGTAAATGGTTGGACCTCTGGCCTCTGATCCTAAATGGGTTTTGATAGGTGTGGTGAATTCAGTTTCGGCTCAGGGATTATGATTTACCGCCTCTCTGGTCTGGCTCCAGGAAAGCAGTCACATCCTCGGCCTATTTTCCTGTTTGTTTTGCCTTTTCCTTGATGGCAGCAATACTGAATATAAAAGGTATGCAGAAGGAATCCCTCCCTACTCTGACATATGGCAGTATAAAGAGGAAAGACTGGAGTTGGATGAGTGTAACGCATTTCAAATAAACTGAAGTGCATTGATGAGAATATGAGAGATTCAGTTTAGCAGAAAAGAACCAATTACCGAGGAACACTTGTGTGCCATAAACACTCAAACAAATGAAAAGTTGAACTTCGAAAGGTCCCCAGGACCCAGGCAGTTACTCATGTAAATATTTTTACATTTATGTTGCCCTATTAAGACCGTTAAAATATAAAAGCAGAAAGAAAACTGGCAAGTAACGAGATTTGTGGGGGTTTGATAGCATTATGCTGTGATGCTTTACTCATTTCCATTCAACACAACCAGCTTGAGTGTTGTTGTGGTCAGATAATGAGTTTACACTCTTGTGTTCTCTTTTTTTGACATTCAGAAATATGGATACTGCTTCTAACTAATTCAGTACTCTGTAGTTAAATGAGGCATCTTTGCACCTCATGTGCAATGTTTTCTCCTTAAACTCCTCCTGACTTTGGGCGCTGCCAGAAGAATAAGCTAACAATACATTCTATTAATGATGTAAGGTGCTTGTAAAGTTTGCGCAATTAAATTTCCAAAAGCCATAAAACTTACTCTGTTATCTGAAAGCAGCACTTATAATGAAGCACACAGGGTGATTATACGGAATTGTAAAAATCTGTGAGGCTGTATTTATAACAATGCGATGGATATTCCATGGACATTTAAACCATTATAACCGTCCTTCCAGCATTACTGTGCTAATATAATTTCCCTTGTTTAATGGAGATGAGTTTCACTTTGGCAGCATGTCAAATTTCAAAGTACACCCAACATTTAAAGGGGTTATAAATGCAACAAGCTGTGAACATAACTCTGACCCATCCATTCTTAATGCAGCCACCCTGGATGATTCTTTGAATTACAATGTTTACTCGCTGTGGTCCCCCCATACTCTACCCCTAAATTTGCGGTTTCCTCCCATACCGTCTATAGCTGACCAACTGTTTACGTAATTCCTAACCACTTAGAACAGACAGTGAGGGTGGTTCGATTCTCATGTGGCAGATTGAGGTCAGGTTCTCTTTGTCAATAAGAGAAGACGAGTAATACATTTGGTCCGACGGCAGCAGATTTAGGAGTAGAGACATTATGTCAGCTTGTGTCACTGCAGCAGATGGCCTCGGTGAAGCAAAAGTTCCCCGAGAGTCCAGATGATGAGCGGAAAGCACACAACCCTCTCTGGTATGATTTGCATTTAATTCCTGCAATCTATTTTAGTTTTGGTCCAGAAAAATGTTGGGATTTCTCTACTATAGCACAAAAAAACCAACAGCAAGACAATAAAATGACTTTCATTGACTTTCTGTCTTAAAGCCAGAGACGTTTCTAACTTAATCACACACTTGTTTCACATCCAGTCTCCCCACAGAGAAGACTGGATAAGAAATAAGTAGTCTGCAGCATTATAGCCTCCTTGAAGGGCGATGTAAGCAAGACATGAGGCAGCTCAAACAGCATCATTCAGATGCATTTGCAAGATTCCATTTCAGAACTCTGCTTACCTCTAATCTGCAGATAATCCTCCCTTTTTTATCTGAACAATAGAGCAGACAGTTTTAAACACGCATTATTTACTGACTGACAAGAGGATAAAGAGTTTGGCAGGTCAATATGTGCTTAATGCCAAGGTTTCATTAAGGTTTCATTGCACAATTTTTTTGTGATGACTAAAAATAACTAATGCGGCCTGAGCATAAAAATGTAGTGCATGGAATACAAAGGGGGACTCTTCCGGTTTAACAGACTGATGTTCTATAAAGGTATAAATTACCCACCAGCTCTGTGTGGAAAAACCCTCATTCAGAATCCCTAAGTGCCTTGAGGTAATATTCAAACCAGGCATGGCAACATTGTAGATTGCATTGCAAATTTGCAGGATATCTGTGGCTTATCTGGCTTGAGACAGCGGCTGGGAGAACAGGGGGAGGCTGCAGAAAGACGGAGGGTTACGATTGTGAAAGTGTTTGTGTGCGCACGTGGACGGAGTGTGAAAAAGGTACACCACAACGTGTTTGTGTACTTGCGCCTGATTAACGTCTGACTGTAAATCAGACAGGGAACGGAACTGGGGATGGCAGTTTGTGTAGCCGCACCACACATGTGAGCTCAGCAGCTGCTATGACAGACACACACAGAAACACTTGTGGCATATTTTAAATCTTCCATATGGCATTCCAGTATTTCTGGATGTGCGTACACTACATGTCCTGCATACTTTTTTGCATATATGTCGTTTGAGAGCTGTTTAAAATTCAGAAGTTAAAAGCATTCTGCTGCAATATAGAGCTGAACAGCAGAAGAACCCTGAGCAATGTAGAGATCAACAGTAGAGGCCATGTTTATGCAAGAGTTTGTTTGGAAAGCTGCCACTTTATGCCAGTTTTTACCAGTGTTTTAATTCCCCATACTGTTCATTAACAACTCTCACAACTAATTTGAACCAGAGTGCAGTGTAGTCACATGACCTCTTACTTTAAGAAATTTTTATGTATTAGTTCTTTATATCTTTATGTTCTTCTATCACTTTTTTTCTGCCTTGGTCCTAATAATTCATGGCTATTTGTAGGTTTGAGAGAAAAATCACAGAAAAGTACAAAAGCTTTGGAGAAGTGATTTGAATATTAATCATCATTTAATCATTTCATCATAAAAAAGTACCTTTAGTACATTTAGACATGCATTTACACTGGAAAGTAGCATGTTCTTACACTGATGTTTAAAAAAAAGTTATTAAATACAATCAGAAAAAAAAGAAAACATTATGGTCTTGTATGTAAAACCATGCTGGCTAGTTTTCCGGCCAAGCAAGGCTTTGATAGTCCCTCTCTCATTTTTCACTTGCTCTTTTTTTTTTTTTTTTAGTTTCATCCCAATTGCTTCCCCGCCCTGTCCTATTGTTCCAGCAACACAGTGTGAACACAGGTTCCTGGATTCTCACTCAGCGAGGTGAAGGACAGCATTCCAGCTCCCTGCCAAGACACCTTATCTGCGCCTGGCAGCCTGCAGACAGGATGGAGGGGTGAGGGTGAGGGTGAGGGGTGGAGGTGGAGGGAGGGCAAAGGCTACTGGGTGGGAATAGGAAACTGCAAGACAGGGCTTAGTGGAAGATGTATAGGCAAAGCAAATGTAAACAGAACAAGCTGCGGACGCTGTAAACTGAATTAGATTTGGATGAAGCATTAAGCGCTTTTCATCTTCAATCGTCAAAGATGAAAAATGTTGAATATCCAAGCAGCAGACTATAAAGACCGAGGATGAACGAACGTCAAGCAGCAGTCTATAATTTGCACATTCTAATTATAATTCCTGCATTGTTTCCATTTTCTTTGACATGATCAGTGAGTGTTTTCACTTACTTTCCCTTTCAGCTGTGGTGGACACATCTACAAAGCATTGTTCTTCTGTTTTGTTTTTGTTTGGCAGTTTCAATGCCACATCGCTGCCAACTGGTGACTTTTAAAAGGCAAATGTCTAATTAAAGGTACAAAAACAAGGTCTTGTTTTCGTAGGATGATTCACTGGTTTCCCTCTGTTTAAAACTGATAAGGGTGATTTATTTGACTTTCCAATTCTCTGCTGATCTCGTTCTGTTGTTTGTTTTTGGTTCGCTCCGGCACTGAAGCACAACTTGACATTAAATTGATTTTTAAGTGTGAACAGCATTGAAAGTTCACCATTTTGCTCTCGCTCTTACTTCACATTGATTAATTGTTTGCGTACGTGTGTCTACATGAGGAGATTTCTCTTCGAAAGGGTACAAGAAAGATTTTTTTAATATATTTTTTGTAGCGGTTTTGGGGACAGAAAGTCAAAATCACAGAGCTGGCACAGTTCGAGTCAGAAGCAGCCACAGCCTGCAGCATCCTGAGCCCCTGGGTTTAGGCTCAAGGATGAAAAATGGCAGCTGTTTGTAGGTTGGAGGCTGGAAAGTGTTATGTGTTGTCTGGCTTTTTTATTTTTTATTTTTTGGAGTTTCACTGTAGTAAAATAAGGGAGCCTTCTTTTTAGCTTCACATAAAATAATTTGGTTTCAATTTGCATGCTGATTTCATAGTTTTCTCATTGTTAGAGTTGCCTAAACTATCTGAAATTGCCTTATGCACTTCACTAAATTACCAATTTCGGTTTTGCTTTGTTGTGTTGTGCAGAGAGATTTCTGGAATTCTTTCTTGTTTGCTACAAAGTACTCCCTGTCTTTCTCTTCAGTATTGAAAAATATACACATATACATGCTGAAAATTGCTGTCTGAGGACATAAGGTCCTCACTTGTAGACTGCACCGAAAAAAGTTTTAAAACTTACTTTGTACTATCGACTCTGTAAAACTGGAAGGGCTTCAAATGTAATAAATCAAAATGAACCCAATCCACATCCCTTGTTTAGGATTAAACTCCTCATATTTACAAATCAAAATAAAAGAAAAATACATAAAACATGATTATTTGATCCAGCATATCATTCTAACAGCAGCATTTCAAGAAAAGTAATGGATCTCGGATTCAGCTCTGACTGCAGGCTTGATGTATGTGGTCCATTTTCCTTTTCCACTGCATGCTGGCAGCATGAGGCACAGTAGAAAGCAGTGGTAGTACATTAAAGGATTCACAGGTTCAGTCATTGATATCCTTTGACTGGGCTTACTGTATGTGAACATCAAGGGCAGGAAGACCATCAAAAGGCCTTAAGTAACCCCCATGTTTCCCTCCGCATTGGACACTCAGCCTGACTCAAATCCCTTATGATCACCTGCCCACACTGACATGGACCACATCCTCAGGAAATGTTTTAGTAATAATAAAAATGAAAATAAAACAACATAGGCACCATATTTTGAGTGTGCGTGTGTTTTCTTTGGAAGGAGACGAAAGACACTGGCAAGCGAAGAGAATTTTTAATGAATCTGGGACACTTGGAACCAATTGAAGATGACACGTTCCTTCTAGTGGTTTTTTCTCTCTCTCTCTCCTGCCTCTCTTCAGGTCTTCTGTTCATCTCCATATCAGTGATTATCTATTACGTCTGACAAGCCAAATGTTCACTGGAAAGTTGTGTTAACCTTTCTCTCTCTCTCTCTTGAAAGTACAAATGATTTTACATTCAGACAAAACGCAGAACTTGCATCTATTTGAAAATGATTTATATCATAACAGTTAAAAATTGGCATTGCTAGAGGAAGCATCAGGAAATAGTATCTATATCTGTGTATGCAGTCTGTGCTCAACAGCAAGAGGAGAAATATAGAAACAGGTTTTAGATACGAAACAGCCTGACATTGGGATAGTGAGCGCTCACATCCAGCATGTTTTGCACCATCTGTCGTGCTAATGCACTGCAACATCAACATGCAGTGTGAGGAAAATGACTGTGGGCCACGACTTTATGTAGCTGCCAGATGTATCCACTAGATGTCAGTCAAGTTCCTTCAATGTTCTAGAACCCTCACGGGGGAAAAAATGGACTTGAAGGATGAGTAGAAAAATGAAATGAATGCATAGCATCGGGGCATTTGAGTAACACTATACAGCGTTCCATTTTGGCTGCTTTTGATGTGATATGCAGATGGAGTGATAGTATGGTATGTAGCCTGTACATGGCTGTTCAATCACTTCAGCAGATGCTACTTTCATTCCGCAGTCTTTCTCTGTCGTTTTCCCTCTCTGTATGTACCAGATCACAGTATTTGTGTTGTGTTTCACTAAACGGTATCAAAGAGCAACTGTAATGTTCAAATACTGAACTGAGCTCTGATGGTTTGAAAAACACAACAGGATTATAGGGACTATCACGAGCAGAGTCTGTGAAAGGTCCTGTTTTGCTTATGATATTGCCAGTCTGTTTGTGTCTGTACGTCTGGCCTGCAGGGGTGTGTCAGACTGTGCAAATGCAATAAGGAGCAATGTGCCTGAGAGACGTCGCTTGGTAAAAGTTCCGAGGCCCTGAAGGCGCTCACGCACAAATTAAATCCCACTGATGAAGCCCGAGTTAAAAATGTCATTATAAAATAGCCCTGCTGTTTAATTTTCAGGATTAACCAAATGAAATCTTCAAAAAATGTAATTGCTCGCATTACTCAAGGTATTACTGGGGAATGAATTGAAAATTTCAGTGCATCGTAGTCCTTCAGAGTGACCATGTGAAATCGAGGGAAAGTTGGAAATAGGAAAGGAGGAAGTATTCTCATATCAGTCACGGCTAGCAGGTGGTTTACATAAGTTCTGTAAAAAAAAAAAGAAAGAAAAGAAAAGAAAGAAAAAGAATTCAGTTAAGTGTGGCAAAATAATGCTTCCTTATCAGACAGGATGGGTGAAAGATCAGATAGTATTTAGCAAAGTCGACGGGGTCACTGCCACATATTGGCCTTCCTTCCTTCCCTCCTTCCTTCCTTCCTTCCTTCCTTCCTTCCTTCCTTCCTTCCTTTCACACTTTCTCTTAACCCTGTGCTCTCTCTCTCAGTGGGACCTCGTGCAGACTCTACCCAAACACTTCTCTCTTGTTTAGGGCAGGGCAAGCTCTCTGTCTGACCACTCCCTGGGCCTAATCGCCACAGAGTTCTTTCCAAATTGCAATTACTGATAAACAGAGTTGGCTGATGGGGACAAGTGATAGCACAGGCCATAGCAGGCAGTATCTGGCATCGGCCTAATTGTCACAAACAATTTGCCTCATTTCTCTACCCTCGCTACCAGAGAGTGATTGTGCTGAGCACACTTGACGGGCAAACCATTTATGAGTCCGCTCATTTGGGACCACTTTGAAGTGTTCTCTGGTGTTTCTCAAGAACATTTTCCTCTCCTCAACAGTCTGCGTTTTGGGATTGTCTTTAAACAGTTGTTTTAGTCTCTGGCGACAAACAGACTCCATTTAGACTTGTTTTGATTTTGCCATCAGAGATGGAGGGGTAAATATTCAGAGTATGCCGCAAAATGTAAAGTTTGGTGTTGTTTTTCCAAGGATTATGTGAGCAAATTCCTCTTTTGAGCTTAGTTTTTTCACCAGCTGTTACAGAATGTGTTCTCTAGTAACTGCAATTTGTATATTTTCAGCAGCCAAAAAGGACTTTATATGTACAAGTGTCTGTCTTATGTGCATTTCCACCATCCAAAAAGGACTTCATCAGCACATTGCCTTACATTCCTGCCGTTACAAAACATCACTGCACATCTGGGAACTTCCCAGTGAATCAGGTAAGTTCTTGCAGAAGGGTAGGTTGCCATTACTCAAGAATTTTTCCTACTCCTAAGCTAAACCAACAACCTTCCTGTCACAAGCCTGTTTTTCGGGCCCTTTATACCGCCATGATCCCCTATTTAGAATTATATGAGTCCCACAGTTTCACAAGGCCTCGTTTTGCCCAGATGTGAATTTAACCAAGTGTGCTACATGGGACTTATATGCGGTTTTTAAAGTCACTACTGGCGCACAGATTCTTGAGCTGAATGTAAAAAAAACAAGGAACACGTTCAACATGTCTTTCTGCATGTTTTGTGCGACTGTGAGGCAGGTTGAAGGTAATTAAAGGGAGGAAGCTCTGACCTTGTTCGCTCCTCATCCCTCCTGAGTTTCAGCCTCGGCGAAGCCTGAACCCTCCCTCAGCAGACAGAGAGCGGAAATGACCCAACTCAAACAGGAGGTGCTGCAAGGTGACCAGTAGCAGTCTGCAGGGAGGTGGAGATGTTGGAGCTCTTACCATTGTGTGTGTGGTGTGTACACGTGTGTGGCAGAGAGCCTTTGGTTTGTGTTGGCCCACCTCTGGTTCTGCTACACCACTGTTTCAGCAGTTTGGGGCAGGAAACAGCTGTGGAGAGCGGGGCAGAGGTAAAAGTCTGCACACAGCCGTTTGAGGGTTGCTGTGCGCTGCAAGCCAATATCAATCAAATTGCATGAAGCTGAGCTTTTACTGAGCTAGAAAACCACATCATGTTAGCACATTCGCGCAGACACTGCCTCCAGCGTGCTGTCAGTAATGCTGGGTTATAGGTGGCCACTATGATGAAGGTGGATTTGGTGAAATCACTGGTTTTCGAGGTATTTTCATCTCAGTGAGTGAGAATCTGACAACCCAAGTTTTGTGAATTGATTTATGTGTGTTTTGGAGATGAAAGCGGCCCGAATGAGCAACCAAAAATATCACACAGATGAAGAGCAAAAGTGAAACGATGATGAATGGAGACTTGCATGAAACGAAGATGAGTCGCTGGAATGTTTTCAGCTTCGCAGCTTGCAATGAGGACGTGTCACTTTCTGGGTAAATTAGTCACACCCCTCGCCCAGGCGGCCACATCACCACTATCAACTGGGTGGCTTCTCTGTGGATTTTTGGCCTTGATAGTTAACATGTCTTCCACTAATGGAAACCATAGTTCTGCAAACTGGATTGCAATGTGTGTGCATATGAGCATGTCAGCAGGGCTGGTATTTATGTAGGAAAAAAGAAATGCAGACACGCTTGCTGTTCACTCCTGAAGCACACCCTGACGCTTGTCTACCTGCAGCTTGCGCCAGCCAAACCAGTGGCATTTTGGGTACGCACGTCCCAGGAGCCTGTTGTCAGCTTTGTCAAGGTGATGGTGAAATGCGACTCTCATATCGAGCCTGTAGGCAACTGCAGCGTTCACAGGTGATCCAGTGAGGGAATAATGAAAGATGGCTCGGCTGGCTCAGTCCAATGTGAATCCGACTTTGAGTGATTAGATGGTTTGTGAGAGATATTAAAGCTCAGGGGTTTTGTTATGAACCAGTGTGCTGTATGTATTCTTAATATTTTATTCTCTTCAAAGCATTTGCTCATCCTTTTATGTGGAGTTGGACAAAATAACAGAAACATTTTAAAGTCTAATGCAGACTTATACAAAAGCCTGAACTGCCAAAACATTCCTCCGACATAGTGTCGCAGATGGAATGTTAGGAATATGTTACATCTTGTATTACTATTCACAAGGGCTGTATTGATTTCATTATTGTACAAATGCTGATGCTCCTTGTGGTGCTGCACCCAGCTGTATTGTGCACTGATTTCACAGCCCCCTGATTGAAAGAGAAGCATTTGAGTTTGTTTGCACGTCCAACATTTTTGGACAAGTTTTGGAGCTCAGAAAGTGCAAGACAAATAGCAGAAAAGGTGAAACTTAAATCCTTCCGAAGCTATGTTGAACCCAAAGGCACAGGGAGACTGGTAGGCATTAGCAGGTAACAGGAGAACCCCTCGGGATCGCTGAAGGGATCCAGTAGGGTGACCAGTGAAAGATGCTGTCAGTCCCCACATCCATGACCTCTGCGTATTATTCCTTGTAAAACTCCACATAAACGCATGCAACAAGAAAGGCAACACACGAAAACAAAGCGCAGTCCTGGGGGATCAGGCAAAAAATACTTCCAAATCCATTTCTTGTCAGATCGGCTCAAGGCACTCATATGTTTTTCTGTCACCCTGTGCCCCCTTGACTGGGCCTGGTTTGTCCACAGAAAAGAACATTATTGCTCAGTATCTGATAACAAACAGTTAATCTGTAGCGCTTTTTTAATAATCATCTGACATTAACTAGAAGCAGCTGGTAGTGGTATTTATAGAATCATCTAAAATTTCATTGTATCTGTTATCCAGCTGCCGGGAGTGCATCTGGCAAGCAGCCTGCTATACCTTGGAAGCCCATTTTTCTCGCTCTCTTTCCCAGCTCTGGCTCTCTTCATGTCTCTCAATCCTTTGTTGTCTCAGAGAAGATTTTTCATTGAATGTAACCTGGAAACAAGGTAATGTTTTGGCAGTGATAATGCCAGTTCTTGTAAGCTTGGCTGGCTTAGAGAGTGTATAGCTTTATGAAGGAAAGAAATCCCAAACATGAAAAGGAACTAGAGCTACTAATGCAGCTTTATGTTCTGCTAAAGACGCTTCATTACAGTGATGCTTAATTAGACATCATGTGTCATTTTCGCAAATACTTTCACCTCGGCTAAATCTTGCTGTTGATGTTTTCAAGGTTAAGGTTTTATTTGGTCTGTTATTTAGTTTGCACATCAGTATTTTCTCCAGCAGGAACATGTTAAGTATATTCAGATCTTGGTATATGTCCTGTCATGAGAGCAGACACTCTAAAGAGCTATTTACAACACCCTGTGTCCACGTTGTAAATAATAAAGCCAGTTTGAGACTTGGTTCGGAAGCTCTCTTCTGGCCCACTATCGCAGTTTTTATGGAATACTCTTCCTCAAAGTGAAATTCCATGCGAAAGTAAAATTCCCGCCAGGTTTAGCCATGGCAGACAATTCAACTCCGAGTGGTAGATATGAAAATGGCTCTCGCAGACACAAACATAAAGGAGCTGTAAGTCTGACTGGAGATTACTACCAAGTCATTTCCTATGCTTTTGAGATTTGCAAGGAATTTCACTGATTAAATGTGTTTATTATTGTTTTTATTTCTTGAAACTAGTCTAGTAAAACTGTCTTTTTGCTTGAGGTCATCATAGTGCAGCATCTCTGGATCTTGTCTGGTTGCACCGTCTTGTTTAGTGTCCTTCACATCCATGCTTTGTGTGTTGATTACATAGTTTATTGAAGATATCGCAGGTTTCTTTTGGTCTTTGACATCTTTGCTTTATCTTGTTTTGTGAGACTCTTCTTAATGATCCGTGTAAGTGTGGATTTTTACCACAGCTTTGACTGAACATGATTTTTCCATTCCAACAGCTGTAAACAAGGTGAAGGCAAGACAAACACAAATGCTTTCCAGGGGTTGTATATCACACACGGATACACAACATCCAGCACGCACATACGCACTCGCACACTTAATTTAGTTTAGAGTCCGCAAATGTAAATAGGAGATCTATTTTTGCATGTCACTTTACACAGTCGTGCCATTCTCTAAGCCTGAACAGACACCGGCTGATGCCTGCGCACGCATCAACAACAACACACACATGCGGATGCAAACACAACACACTAAGTGGGTCTAATATTTACAGGCTGGCTGTCTAGTAAATCAGGCCAAGAGTATTTGTCTGAATCCTCCCAAAGTCACGCTACCCCCAGATCTGTGGAATGCCACTCCCTCTGTCAGATGTCCCTGTGGATGAAACCATCACAGATGAGCTTCATACAGCAACGCATGAAACAGAGACAAATCATTCACACCTTAGAGATTGAAAGTACTTAGGCATAAACATTGTGAATTTAGAATATGAAGCTATATAAGGTTATCAAAAAAAGAACATTTTTAGGGGAAAAATACTATCACTGTACCATAAATTATTACTTATCAACCTAAAAGTATTTACAGCCAGGAAGATTAAGTGATGAATCAATATTTGACTAAATAGTTCCATCCAAGGTAATTTAATGTAGACACTTTACATGACTTTAATGGTGAGTGCACAGCAGAGTTTTATTTGAAAATGTTAGATTTGGGGTGTTATTCATGCTGTAGTTTCATTTCTTTTTCAGTTTTAATGAGTTTTTAATTCAGTTTGCGTTTATTCCACGTGTTATAAAACTATAAAAATATGTTTAAATATATATTTGGATTCTTGAACTGCTAACATTTCCTTTGTGTTAATTAGAGTGGTATTTTTGTCAGACGTCCCCGCTCTGATGCAGACTCATCTGCGGAGGGCTGTGACAGAGCTTCTGAAGAATGTGTGTTCGATTTTCTAACACGTGGCCCTGTCTGACTTAGTTTGGTGTCAGTATGGCACGTTCCTGCGAGGTGCACATTTGGACCTCGCTGGATCGCAGTCTGTTTCTGTTGGAGCACTGGGCCACATATTTGAGCCACATGTGTGTTTGAGACAGAAAGCCCAAATGAAACACACATTGGGACGCCAAAGTGCTGCGTCTGCACTTGCATTCCTGGAAGCAGACTCATGGGCTGACAAAGAGGGGATGATTGTCACGGCTGAAACGGTATTCTGAGAATTATTTGATGGACATTTCATTGTTATAGCTTTATTTCTTTTAGGGGAGTTTGGAAGCTTTGCTACTGTGTCTTTTCCACGTCTTGTTGCAGTAACCATCATTTTTTGACAGAGGGCAGCAGTAAGCCATTTGAAAACAAACATTCTTCGTTTTGGTCTCAAACCAGAGCCACATGCCAAAGACAAGCCATGAACTTAAGTTGATCACACTCTTCCTAATTTGTTCAATTTAAGCTTGTTTGATTCATTGGATGAAAACTGTCTGTCTGAGGGGAGCCAAACCACCATTTGCTCCATCTCCAGAGCATATTTGACAGTCTGCCAGCCATATTTGGGGTTACATTCACATTACTGCATTGAAACAATATGTCAGTTGGGAGCATGACTTAATTTGAGTAACAAGCAAATATGCTGGTTAAACCATCTTGATGTTGTGCAACCAAGTGGATGACAAGGGGAGTATCAGGGGTTAACAGACACCATCAACCTTTTGTCATGACATTTTTTCTCTCAAATCTTTAGGATTCTTCTGTTGGCCTTTTGAGACCTTTTTATGACTTCAGTTTTCCACATAAGAGAATCTAATGGTCCTTATGTGCCCCTTTAAGAGTCTAAACCACCCTGTAGATCCAAACAGTAAAAAGTCATTTTCACAGCTGATAAGACAGCCTTAAATTTACTGCCTTTCGCTTATCAAAGCAGACTTAGACACACAGCTTCAGTTGAAGTTAATCTTGTGCATGGCGGTGATTCACAATGCTGCTGTCAGTTAAAAACCCTGCGACTCACGCTTGAGCAGTTTCATTTTTACTGGAAGCTGGTGCAGTTCTCAAAGAGCTTGTGCATGAAGTGTAATCGGACACAATAATCATGAATTGCTGTCAGCTTTTTTAGAAAATCCAGACCAAAAAAAAAGCATCAAGATCACAGTAATAACAGATACTGGGATCCTGGCGTTGCATGTGTCATGGCGTTGCCTCGTGGAAAATTGTTATCAGCATTGCATTGTGAGTACACGACCAGTGTCAGCAGTGACCTGCCATGTGGATCATAATGTTTCTGGTGATTCAGTGCTGCCAGTTGGATAAGACAGAGGGAGGGCAGAACATTAAAATACTTCGAGAACTGACCGTACTTGTTGTCGTCCCCCAAGGCCCCTTTGAGAGCCGTACTCGCTTGTCTTCATAAACAGAGGTTACTCGGGCACAAAGGGGGGTTTCATTCCTGCAAGGGTTCATGTACTTGAGCTTGGCATTTTTCATATTTACATTGCTTGATAGTCTCAGTAGATCTGTTTATGATATTTCCCCCCTCACTGTTTGTTTGTACTTCTTTCTTCTCAGCTAATGCTCCCTCTCCTCCAGCTCCCTCCCCCTTTCGTTTTATCTCTCTCTTCAGTCAGTGTCATAGGTTTCTAAATCTGTTCTCTACCAGATTTTCTTCATTGTTCTTCATCATTAAACTGCTTTGCATATGATATACCACGTCATATAGAGCTGTTGACACATTTAAATTTCAAATGCCCGGAAGAGAGGTTTTAACAGCTGTGAATAAAGTTGATGGGCTACTTGTTTTGACAGCAGTTCAGATAAAAACATAGCTGGGTGACTATACATTGTGTAGCGACAGAAACCAGACTGTTTGTGATTGCAGCAGCAAATCTATTTCCCCTGGCAAACCTATGAAAAAAAAAAAGAAAGAAAAAAAATGGGCCACAAAATTTTGAAGCACAACCATTTCCACTACACTCAGTTTACTTTTAACTGTTTCAGGCCGTCTGTCCCACACCTGGTCGCTGAGCGTGGCACTGAACAGAGCACGCTCTGTTCTGCGCCCAGAAAAATCTGCCGAGCCACACGGAAAATAAATCAGCTCCATGTTCATTAAACAAAAAAGCTGTGGGCAGATTTATTTCATTATTGGGACTCTCTCATTTTAGTTTTTCCCCTTCTACCTTCCACTCCCCCCCCCACATAGAGCACTTTAACTCTCTAAGGTAATCTTCCTCTCATTCCTTTTGGCTCCATAGAGGAGCTCTGAGCCTCCACAGTGCTTCTCCAGAGGATCCCCTTCAAAGGGAACCAGTGTATTGGTTTTGTGCCTCCACCTCCTCGCTATCTCTTCTGCTGAGGTTTTTAAGGTGCTGTGAAAAATGCTGGCCCAGCCACCCAAATTGCTGCATAATGACCCAGTGAAATGTCCCCCCACCAGAAGAACCCAGACTCTCTGAAACAACACAGACAAACCTGCATAAATATGCTGCTCTGTTTATGGAGAGGCAAAGCCCTCATGGAAATAATCGGCCTTTTAGGGTCAGATATTTCAAAGTGTGCTATCTGTTTTCCCTCTTTGCCCTTTACTTATGATGTTTGATACAAATCCCATTCCCCGTCCCAGAGCAGTTGTGATAAAAATCCAACCCTCCCCTTCTCTTTCTTTCTCTCTGTCTCTGTTTCTCGTGCACATGAAGGAAGTTTCAAAGTGTTGATTTGTTATCATTCTGACTTTGCAACGCTGGTGCACATAGAGGTCGCAGAGCAGAGAAACTGTGAAACCACAGCACTCAAATCTGACATTCTTGTGAAAATAAACATGGGGATATGTCAGTTTCATTTAAAGGCTTGAGAGATCATGTTGATTCTGATTTTCACACCCTTTCCTTTGTGAAACTGTAAAATATCCTGATAATGGCAGTAAGTCATGAAAGCAGCATTTGAGAACAACAAACAACGGCTGTGGTTCGGCTCATTATTGTTACTGGAACATGACTGAGTTCTTTGAAAGGCATCACCTCTTTTACACAAATAGAACGGCCTTGCCTATGACTTCCCAGCTGCTGACAGTATAACTAGCTTTTAGCCGCTATCAGCTCCATCCTCTCAGGATCCTCTGAGGAAGGAAACAGGGCAGGCTGCTTTAGTGCCCCACAAGCTCTGCACCACCATCTCCTGCAGGGACATCGGTTATTTTTGGACTGAGGGCGGATCACGTTACGACTACGAGAAGACCCCTCAGACAGGAAATCACCCAGCACGCCACCTAGCAGCTCCCGCATTCTTGGCCCTCAGCCCGATAGACTGAATGCTGTTTGGTGCTTCAGCATGCAGACAGTGATGAGAGAGGAAAGCCCAATAGAACAAGACAACCATCTTCTTTTCAACTCCGGATGACCCCTTCCCCACTGAAGCCTCCACGCACATAACCCATCAGCGCTACATGACAGAAATGTCGATCACCACACCCAGATAGCTAAAGGGTGCAATTGTGGTGCTCGTGCAAAAATGCTTGTGCAAAATGTACAATTTGCATCACATTTGGCTAAAAATACCAAATCCTTGCAATCATTATATCATTTTGAATGTTCTGCATTGACATTTTCTTTTTTTTGTGCCCCAAAGCTGACCCTGAAAAAAAAAATTCAACATGTTAAGCTCTTTCATCTTTCTCGAGGGAGGTGTTGGGCTTGCTTTCTCCTTTTATTTAAATTGTATTTCTGATTTTGTGAGATGTAATGAATATTTATTTCCCCTACTTGGTCTGTATGGGTCACCATAATGTGACAGACGGAAATGTATGCAGCTCTACCCATCATGCTAGTCCATTCATGCTTACACTCACGACTCTGTAAGCATCCGTAAAGCTTATTTAGCAGTTTCTCATAATGAGGCGGCCTAATGCTTGCACAAACTATGGTTTAGTCTTGCAGTGGTCTACGGAGGTGAAAGCAAGATTGAATCAAGCTTCTACATGACTGAAATATTTCCTGCATCATTATCGCACACCAGCAAGACACTGTGCAATGAAGTCATGTGTTGTGCTATTTGTTTCATACGAACATTCCTGGGGTTAGCTGAAAAACCACCAAGTTATTATGTGGGAAATATCAAAGGCTGTGTGGCCACCAGGGCTGAAGTGAAGAGCGTGGGAGGTTTGTGACATACCCCCCGATTTCTCTCCATCTGCCCACCGAAAACATGACTGTACTGCGTTTGTGTGCGTGTGGGTGCCGCTCGTGTGCGTGTTTGTGTGGTCAGGAGAGGGGAGCCATGCTGCGTGCGATGAGGCTGCTTGCCTGCCTTGCAATGGACTTCCACCTAATTTCAATGAAGCATCATCACACCTTCAGTCAAACACCTCCCTCGAGAAATCCTCGGCAAGGTCATATAAATTCTGTACTCCAAAATGTGTCACATGTCCCTGTTGTTCTCATGTAGAGAAATTAAAATGCCTCGACGTTGTTAACTCAGACACAAAGCTGGATATCTTTGTCTTTTTCTAACATAATTTAGTTTAACTGACTGTAAAAAAAAAAAAAAAAAAAAACTGTTCAGACTGGCTTTTCAGAGCTTTTGTCGGTGGCACAAAGTATTTGTTTATCTGTGCATTTGAGAAAAGGAATGTGTGTTTCAGTGCCCGGTTTATTGTTGTTCACATCAGTCTGACCTCAGGGTGTAAAGGGCTGTTTCTTCACCGTTACTTCTCCTGCTCAGGTTACACACCACCCATCTCACCCGGAGAGGAAGCAAGAAGTAGGTGACCACTCGCTGAAACAGCTCCTGCTCGCACACATGTAAATGAAGAAATGTGTCAAATCTCCACAACACCATGCTGCATTTGGCATCCATTATGGATTGTTATGTACGGGCAAATAAAGGTTCAAATGGATCCCAAATGCACCCTTCACTCAAAATCACTCCTTTTTCACGTACGTACAAGAAGCAGATATCTGGAATTGATCTTCGTCAGCTCACATTCACCCCCTCCTATGTGATCCTGACATGAACATATGGGTAATCACCACTTACAGGCTGAGACACTTGACACTGAGATACGAATGTGTACGTCCATGTGAGCGTCTTCACAGTCACAGAAAGTGCACTTTTCACTGATATATCCTGTGGTGTGGGGTTTCAGCTCATTAATGAACATTGCTAGCCCTCACAGGTATGTGGATATACTGAGATTCATATTACTCAGTATGTATAGGTCTCCTTTATTGACTGAAATGTGCTTCTTCAAAGATTCACACAAGCTACTGAAGAACAGTTCAGCTGACAATAGCCTCCTTTTATGTCCTTTAGCATAAAACGTAAGGTAATGGGTGCTCAGAAATGAGAGCCTATACGGGGAGTAATGCATATCTTTAAGTGTCAATCATCTTGTTATTATATTTTTTTTCTCTTAAAGCCTTACTTCTCAGTTGCTGAATATACTATTATTGATTTATTCTGTGCAAAGTACAGCTAAGAAGCTCCAAAACAGCTCATATATGCTAAGCATAGATGAATGGATTGAAGGTGAGGTTCTCGCCCACACGAGCTTGGGTACAGTAGAACCCTTGATTGGAGGGTACAGAGAGTGAGGAAGAAGGAGTCGACCGTCTCCCCCTCTTTCATCATTTCCCCACTCCCCTCCACGCTGCCGCTGCTGCTGCCCCAAAACCCACCTTCATTAAAACTCACTAGAGGGTTATGAATGGGCCTGTCTGGCCCACTGCGCGGCCTTGAAAGCCCAGCTGGTTCCTATTACAGACTCTCACAATGTGCGTGTGTGAGCGTGTGTGTGTGTGTGTTGGGTGGGTGAGAAAGAGAGAGAGAGCTCAGTCATCTGACACTGAGGGGTAACAGGTTCTGGTTAATCCCTGGCAGGTAGCTCTGATGAGACCCAGCCTTCAGGTGCCGCCAGAATGGAGTGTGATTTGGGGGATGGGAGGAGAGCAACGGTGTGGAGGTGGGAGTGGAGGTGCTGAAGGCAGATGTAACCCCATGTCTTCAGGCCATATAAGGTTTCCATCTGAACCTTCATCTCCCTTTTTCCTCCCGATGCCATCCTCCTCCTCCTCATCCTTGTTTCCTGCTTCCATCTTTTTGTTCTCATCTTCTTCCTGCCTCCACTCTCCACGTTCGCATCACTCAGCCCTTTCACCGCCTCCATGCTCTTCTTCTTTCACCTGCCTGCCCTTTTGTAATTTATAGTAATACATTTGCTGGAAAAAAAGTGTCCTTTTATTGTGACGGGGGGCAGACATTATTTTCCTGGCTGCAGTCCAAACACAGGGATGGGATTTTGGGCTCTGAGCCAGACGTTTTGGGCCCGTTTTTATGAAAGTGTATAAATCTGAGTGAGCCACAGAGGAGAGGTATACATGCTCAGTCCCATGGCCTTTTGTTCTCATGTTGGTCTCATTGCAGCAGCGGGGGGTGGGGGGCTGAAATAAAACTTTTAAAATGAAGATCCCATGGAACAGTAGCTTCATGTATCATCCGAACAAGAGCACTTCATGCATGAGTATTAACAGTTGATTTGTTAAGGCGAATAATGGGGAGTTACCATTTTGTATCATAATTACACCATAAATTCATGTTATCCCATCATTTCTTTTGAATTATATTCCTCCGTAGCCCTTTCATGCTGGAGGTATGTTAATAAAAGTTAAGTAAGGAAACATGACAGCACGACCGAGGCATCGCTGTATTAGTGATATTTGAGCCATCTGTTTAATGAAGGATGTCACACTATTTGAGTGACAGACGCTGTACATCACTGAGGGTATGTTGACAAGGAGAGAAAAAGACACAGAGAGTGGACGTGTGTTATTTACGATAGCACTTTGTTTGTCCGGCAATATGTTTTAGATTCAGTCCGCTCACACGTCGCCTCCATCCCCACTCATCCACCTCCACCCCCACTTTGAATTCCCAGGGTTGAGTAAATCGCCTCACTTACTTCGGGGTTTACATTCTCATGCCCTCCCAACCACCAGACCCTCTCTCCCACCCACCCCACAAACAGATTTTTTTTCTCACCCTCCTCACCCACCCCTCCTCTCTTTCCTTCTCCTATCCGTAACACCCTCATTCACAATAGCCCCCTATGCACCCCTACCATCCTAAACTGCTGCACAGTGCAACACATGTGCTTCCAATTTCTTTTGTAAAGAAGTGTGGCTACCCGAACCACCACCCCCTTCTTGTTTTCACACACCCCCGCTTTAGTTGACATGGACACATGTGTACAAAACGCACGCAATATTTGACACAGTACACATCTGAGTCATCTCCTTCATTTTTTGATTCAATGTATGAATCAGATTTGGGTAATACAGGCATGGAATTAATCAGTGAGGTTAACTTGCCATCACATATAAGTGCAGAGGAATTGAGGAGTGTTGCATATGTTGTCAAAAACATCTTTATTTCTTCGTATAAACAGCATTTATCTTCCCCCAAAATGCAGCAAAACGTCGAACTAGACAAAGCAAAGAATAATTCCAAAAATTATGCTCTCTATTGTTTGTCGCCGAGGGACGGCTATTGTATTGGTCTCAATGAGTCACAGTACAGTGAAAAGGAACTCATCAACTTTGTGAAGTTCTGGCTGTGACCACTAGAGGAGCCCCTATGATGCATGAACACAGCAGCCTACTCAGTGACATGCAGTCAAACTAGCTGCTGGTGAAGAAATCTTTCACATGTAAAGCATTTATTGTAACACTTCAGTGATATCCTTGCAATCAACTTTGCAATCGTCTTTAAACCTCTGTTGGTTAGTGTGGATTCTTCTTACCCTCAAACTGCTGCAGAGTCTTGGAGGTCTTCCATCATTATTTCTTTTAAGCATACATGCATATTTTTAAAATAAAGGTTATGGAGAAGCTATGAGCACGCACACACACATTTATGCATTGTTTACTTGTGACTCATAGCGGCATTGTTTAAGTGGAGTTGTTTTCTAGGCCGCTGCTGCAGCTTCTGATTGAAATTACTGTTGTCAGGGAAACGCTCTAATTTGGCTTCATTGTAGACATTGTGGTTTGAGCAACAGGTGCCTGTTATTTTTGGTTGCTTTGTTGCAGGGCGCCGTGTGTTTAAGTGCCTTGGTTTGTGTGCGTTTCTGCAAGGGTGTATGCACGAAAGTCTGTGTGCTGATGTGTGTCCTACCATGCTACCTTTGCATCTTCAGAGGGACAGAAATACACAGCCGCAAGCTGAGACAAGCAGGAGCAAATAAGGCTCTGCGGTTCGCCGAGCTCCACACCCATGGGATGCTTAGCATTTGTTTACCGTCGCTCTTGAAGGTGTGAGATTAGAAAAAAAGAAGAAGAAGAAGAAGAAAAAAGAGGTTATTTAAACCTCTCTTCAGTTCACACCAGCAAACCAGGTATGAAAAAAAAATCAGGTTACCAAAGTTGTTGTGTGCAGCGAATCAACCGCCACTCTACTTGACCTTTCAGTTTTTCCATTCCTCTGTTCAAACTAAGCTGATGCAGGCTTTGAGATGACAGGTAGCTTAAGCAGACACAGTGTGATTAGACTTCATAAAACTCTATCATATGTAACCAAAAGCAGTCCATGCTCATTGTTATTTTAAATGGCAAATGTGAGGACATCCTCTGCAGCATCTTTATGATTCACAATTATAAGGCATAACCGACACTTGATACAGATCTGCAGACTGCATGTTCAGTGTTTGATATGCAGACTATGCTAAGCCTACACTGAAGACATTTTAATCAACTCGGAAAAATGGCAGATTTTTGAAGTAGGTGTGCTTGTGACTTTTTGTGTATTAGATAGAACTGGTGTTGGAATTCATTATTTGGTGTTCTGAATGGGCTGAATAAGAAAGGCGAGATAAGTTTCTTTTCATAAGGTGAAGAAATGCAGTAGAACAATCTTTTAAACTGAAATAAAACAACAAACAACTCAATAGAGTAAAACAAAATGAGGATAAAATAAAATATCATAGAAATGAACAATCTAACAGAACAGAGGGTTGCAATTTAGTGATATCTTGTAAAAAAGAATAGGTATATTGCCCCAAATCAATAAAGAAAATAAACATGCAATAGTGAAATTATTCAAAACACAAACAAACAAGCAATTTATTTAAACTGATTTAATTTGCAGGAAGTCAGTCCCATCTGTATGCAGCACAAGCTAGCAGTCTTTGGCTGTGACTTTAGGCACTACCAGTAGACTTCTTCCAAAGGATCTAAGGGACCTACTGGGTTTATAGTCTTTCAGGACATCCTGCACAGTCCTGCCTATGTAGTTAAGTCCAATAAAGACACACACACAAATAGTCTTAACTGTAATTGGACAGTAGACCTCATAGTTGTTTGGAAGAGAAGCTAATGGATTTTGCACAGCACAGCATTTCAGCCATTCACCCTGTGGCTAGGTAGACTTTCCACCACAGAGCTGTCTGCAGTATAATAATACAAATTATTCTAATATTAACATGGTCAAACCAAATTCTTCCACCGTCACACAACAAGTTTAACTTTATGTGAGACCAGCAAACTCAAAAAGCAGAAGTAGCAAAGAGACCCATGCAGTGATGTTTACCACACAGCCAGAGTGCTGCTTTGGGCATAATCCCGCCTGCGCACACACACACAAACATAAATCTATATACACTCGCTTATACATACACACTGACAATAACACATAAACACAAAAATGTACTCTAGCCGGTTCCTTCACACATTCAGGGCATTCAGTGATAAATGTCTCCCAACCCAGGGGATTCCTTTAACCTTAGCCACTGTGTCCACCCACCAGAGGCCCCAGGGAGCCCACCTCTGTCTGACCTCTTGCCTGGCTGATCTACGTTTCAGAGAGATGGAGGGAGAGAAGAAGAGATATAGTGGAAAAGAGAAAAAAAAGTTCTCCTCCCCTGTGACCTCTCTCCAGGGCCCGAGTAGGGAGCAGGGTTGAGCCCACCACACCACATGAGACTCTGTTGCGTGGTGCTTTCCTGCGCTGTTATTCCAACTCTCTGGTTACAGTCCTAAACCCAAGGGGGTCTTTAACTGGGGCCTTGGGATCAGAGGCCTGACTGTTAACAGCTCCAAGGTGAAAGGCCTCGGACGCTGCCCTAAGTCCTCCATGTTACATACTCCCCTGGCTTAGCCAACTCCTTGGAGACTTCAGCCTCTCCGTTGGTTCTCTCGTCGGCGTGCGAGGCCAAGCCGGTCTGCGCCTCGCTCTTTGGATGCCATGGTGTTACATTACTGCTTGTGTTCATTGTAAAACTGGCATTTGCCTTCTCTGTCAACATAAAATTGAACACGTGATTTGAAATGCATAGATGGTTCCGCATCTTCTATGTTGCTGATAATTAACGCTCACCTGTCAGTCTGTGGGGAATCATCTGCAGTGTTTACTTGATTCTCATGTGTCAACTTAGTTGCTCATTCACCATCAACGTCATCTCCCCTCCACCAAATGATGGATTGCAGTAGAAGAAAGTGAGCTTTTAATAATTCAAATATATGCATGCTTGTCAACTAAATATTCAGCTTTTGTTTAAGCCCTTTTCCTGACACGACAATTTATCTTTTTGACAGTGTGGCAGCGTTCTGCTAAGTGAAATTTCCATTATCTCTCAAACCATTATCTGCTTATGTACCACATTTAAACCTGTCAAAATCAATCCAAACTTGGTAATTGATGCGTGATCCATTGCAGGCCTAAGGACCCTGTGCTCTTTTTGTCAAAATTACACTTGTCATTTTCTATTTGAGGGGATGCCTCTCAAGATAAGAGTCGTTTTTCTCCCACAGGTGTGATTTGTCTCCTCTGTCAGTTGTGGTTGACTCTTCAGCTCCCCCCACTGAGTTAATTACATTTGTTTAAAAGATACGTGGTACATATACAGTACAGTGTTAAACTTTTAGGCACCAAAACATAAAGAGATGATGTGTTCAAAAAAGAGAAAAAACTAACTTAAACTAACTTAAATCAGTATTTTCTGTGACCCTCCTATGGTGTCATACAGCAGAATGATTTGAGATGAAGCCCTTCCCTAAAGGATAAGATCCTTGATAGCTACCTGTTTGCAATACTGTAGATTACTGTTTTTCAAAGTTTACTCTGATAAGACAGAGAAAATATTAACACCTTTTGTTCTGGCTCCATAAGAGCCACTTATACATATTTTTTGTGTTAGAATTTGTTCATAGGAACTTTATTTGTTTTGGGTTTTTTTTGTGATGGTTGGTGCTGTCCATTTTATTTCGGTGTGACACCGGAAGTGATGCTGCCGACCGCTTCCTGTCTAACGACAACAGACAACAGACAATGGCTAAGCTTCTCTTGTACCTGCCACATTGTGTTTTAAGCCAGCACAGCCTGTAAGTTACTGGAATGATATGTTTTGCAAGTATAAGCTTAGTACTAACTGCTACGAGTTGCATAAGATGTTTCATGCCGGTAATTTATCCAAAATAATGTGTTTTACGAGACGTTAGCATAGAAGATAATTAGCGGTTCGCTAGCGTTAGCCTGTTAGCCTTTTTTTTTTATATGTGCTCTGGTGTGTATAGTAGTCAGGAGACATTGTGATTTATACTTTACAAATCAGCTTATACACAATAGTCTGTTTCTTGTTTACACTTTTACCATTCACTCATTCATCAATAATCCATGCCATGCATCCAGCAAATAAATAGGCGACAAAAGGAACAACTGTGTGGTTTTTTCTGAGGTGATGGTTATCTACCTGCCTAGCAAAGTGCGAGGGCAGAACACCTATTCTTCTTACCCATAACTGATTGTGTTTAGCCACAAAGAAAGTTAATCAAACCACTTCCATGTTGACTTGTTGGTAAGAAAAACACAGAAAAGCCCATAATTAGCAAAACTCTCAGTTGAAAAATCCCCATTTATGTCACCACAACTAACTTTTTTTCCAGTATACAGTCACTGTGACTCAACCTGTGCACAAAAAGCACAGGCAGATGGTACACTGTGATAATAATTATACTGTTGTGTCTGGCCTGGCAGAGGATTTCCTCTGGGAAGTGTCTGGCTGCATTTGTGATGATGCTTCACTGAAACTGGGTGGAGGTCCATCGCTTAACAGCTTAACAGGCTGCTTTAGGTGAAGAGCAGGATGACCCTCTTCCCTCTGACACGCATATATAGAGGTGGACACACACACACACACACACAGAGTAGCGGGCCAATTGGATGAGTGATTTGTCCCGTGTGTCCAACTTCTTTTCAAACACAGGATGTAACGTGTGTTTGACCAGTGCTCTTTCTAACATATTTTACAAATTCCACATCAAACCTTGTGTCTTCGTGAGAACTACATCTACAATTTCTATATCATGTTTGAAGCAATAAAAAAAACATATTCCTCTCGTCTCTTGCTAAAGGCAGCTGGTTTTTGATGCTACAATCTGTGATAAGACCCCTTCCAACCACTGTTTGTTCCCTACTTGTGTCGTCATGCACTTTTTCAGTCTTGTTTTGCCACTCGTTGCTTGTGTCTCCCATGACCCTTGGCGTTCTCCTATCTCAGCCACACAGACACATTACACCTACACTGGTCGGCCAGTGGCCTTGTTCCCCTATTGTCTCCCGTCCCTCTAGTCGTGACCTCTTAGCACCACACTGCGAGGGTCTGTTCCTATTTATAATGGGGGGAAGGGGGGTTTCCTCCTCTTGTTTTGTTGCTGTTCGCCAGCGCTTCCTCCTTTCATTCACTGACCTCTTCTCTACTTCCTGTTTGTGCGGTGGATCAGTGGTCATCCCAGGGGTAGTTTGGTGAATCCACTTCATTACTCTGGGTAAAAGGGTGTGGTTTGAGCCCCAATACGGAGTGGAGAAAATCTGAGTCACGTCTTTGTCCCATATGCTCACATTGCTCCTGTATATAGTTAAAAGTATATTAAATTGTATTCATTTGGGAGATGCTTTTATCTTTGGAGTTCTCACATATACAAACTGTACAGTGGGATCAGTTTGGGGTTCAGAGTTGTGCTCAAGATCCTTTGGATCTGTACACAACGACTTCAATCAACCCTCATTAGCGATGAATGACTCGATCAAATGAGGTACAGCTGCTAGTAGAAATCTAATCCAAGCAAAACCTAAGTTTAACATCATCCCCAATAGCACAAAAATGTACCATTATTGGCATAATTTCAGACATTTCTACCCAACAACTCATCGCACAACTTCTTACCAATAGGTCAAGAAACTTTGCAAAGGCAAACCAAGTTACAAGAAATGTAAAGCACACTGATCCACATTTTAATCATTCTTTTATCAATGAAATTACAAAGGAATTCGAAATTACTTTATTTCCACTAACATTTCTTTACATTTTTGGGCTGTCTGATCAGTTTATAAGCACTCTTAGAAAAATAATGGTTCTTAAATGGGTCTTCAGAAGACTCTCTGGTTTTATAAAGTGCTGTCACCAGTTAAAGAAGTGGTTCTATTAGTTGGAAAGGTTCTTATAATTTACAGTTCACAATCTCATTTAGCAGACGCTTTTGTCCAAAGCGACATACATCTAAGAGTAGATACAATATGAGGAAGGTAGGCACGGTAGCGCTAAGGACCTTACTTAATGGTCCTTACTGGACAACAACTACTGAGCTGTCCAGTGGCTTCTTCATTTTTTGTTGGAGTAATTTGGTTTAGGTACAGGTAACAAAATTAGAGCTGCAAATAATAATTTTTTTGGATTCTGAATTCATTTGCAGCTTATTTTCTCAATTGATCGATTAACAATTCCATCTGTTAAAGATCAGAAACATGGAAAGAAAGGCCAACCACAATTTCCCAAATCCCAAGCTGACATCTTGTGATATGTTCTGTTGGACCAGCTGTCCGGAACTCAATGTTAAATTTACATTAATCGAAGACCCAGGAATCCTGAATATTCTTATTTTTCACTTTTCTTTAGTGAAAAAAACCCTTAAATGATGATCAAGCCCTGTACACCAAGAATGATCTGAAAATGGTTCCTTAAAGAATCTGTATTTGCTAAAGTTCTTTGGAACGCCACTTATGAAGCCTATCGTTTAATGGTTCTTAAATGCATCTTTGGGGGTTATTTGAAGAAATTTGTTTTTAAAGAACCTTTTACTAAATGTTTTTTTTAAGGAAGTAAAAATGGTTTTTGTAATGATATCATGGCAAAGAGCCATTTTTAGTTTCAGCTAGCTCTTTTATTTTTTCTGATTGTCAGCCACTCCCTCTATTAACTGTTTTTTAGTTAATTAAAACAGTTTTTTGAAAACAACGCAACAACCTTTACAATCTTTTCAAGTTAGTAACTTTCAGTTTTTAAATGTATCTTTTTAGCTAGCTTATGGCTTTATATAGTGAAAAAGACTGATGCTAACTTTTTAACCACTATCCATGTGAAATTATCTATTCACATTCCCTCTCTGAGTAACTTTTTTCTTTAACTTTTCCCTGCCACCAAGGACCCATTATTTATCAGTTTATGAAGATCCAGGCTGGTGGTGTGCAGTCGCCTCTGATTGCAGAACAATCTGTGAGTTCCACTTCAGATCTCATGTCCCAAGAGGGACCTTTTTATAGTTTAACAGGAACCAACCCTCCCCTGTGGCTTCTACTCATCTGTGCGAATGACATAGTTTTCTTCATAATTTATCTCTGTTATTTTCTCCTTTCTGTTTTATGTTCCTCACGCAAAGTAATCAGTAGTCAAAAGGGAGGAGTGAGTGTATTTTTGTGGTGATGGCGAGGCAAAGGGTTAAAAACTGGAACACAGTGATACTTTACATCTTAAATTTACAATCGCATGCATACAAGGCTCTACCAGTTTGGTGCCAGTTTTTTTTTTTGGCCTTAAGTGTTTAGATGAGCAATTGAAAATAAACAATACAGTTGACATTGCAGTTGAGTATCAAACAATCTCCAGCTCAACAATGAGCTGAAATGTGGGCATTACGAGTGAATGGCCACCCATTCATGCTTGTTTCACTTTGTTGCCCAGTCGATGCTAAAACTATGGCAGGAAATGATGTAAATGGTGACCTGGAGAGGCAAAAACATTGTATAAAGGGAGTCTCATGAGAGTCTGGCTGACAATGGATCAAAATGAGACAAGGAACAATGGAACACAACTTACTGACAACATTCACAGCCTCGACCAGATGCTCGTGTGAGAAAAAAACCCTGCAGTTTGATTATTTGGACCTTTGAGCTGTTGGAGTCATGACTATGGCCCACCTGGATATTACAAAGCCTCATCATACAGAGATGGGAGGCTGAACTCTAACTCATGGGCTCTTATCTCATTCCGACATCTGTTTGCACTGGGTCTTCCAGATGTTTCCTGCTTGGCTTCTGCTGATTCTTAGCAGGGCCAAGGGCCTGCACACTTGCCTGTCCTCCCAGCCTAGTGCTGGTGCTAGACCTTTGGGTCCCATCAACTGTGTTTACCTAAGGCCCCACGCTGATAGTAACTTGGCGACAAAGCTAAATCGTACTCCAAATGTCATCATCTGTTAGTGGGAGAGGCAAGTTATTTTTGATGCAGGGCAAATACTTTGGCCTTCAAAAGGTGCAAATGGGAGGATTTTTCACTGAGAACTTTTTCATCCACAGCACATTATGTGTTTGCACCAAGGTGCAGCAGATATATCAGCCAGACAAATGCAAATTAGTCATTCAAGCCTACGTGACTCCATTCACTCCTTTTTCAATACCTAATAATGCCCTTTGTTTTATTTAGGAGGTAGTTTGGATGGCAGCCAAAGTTACCTTTCCACTAAGTGTAAATCCAGACTGAAATATGGAAAATGACTTCATCATTACTCTTATATCTGATGTAATATTTGATAAACACTTCAGAGGTTAGACACGTACACAGCCTGGTTTATTGTAGCATCGTATCTGGGGCATTTTGTTAGGTGAGGGTGGAGAGAAACTGGACACGGTCAACTGATTGCAAACAGGAAACTTTTTTATCATGTGACAGGGTGCAGTAACACTGACTGGAGAGCCAGTTTATAATTTATAAGTTTGGCCTATTTATGAGGGGATTTGTTAGGTGGCAACAATTGTGGAAGGTGTCTTTTAGTGCTGAATCCACAGAATGTTATCGGTAAACCTTGCAGCTGCCCTCTACACTAATCTTTTTTCAGCTCATTGTTTTGCTTTTACAACCCACAGCTTTATTGTTTTTGCTGAAACTCGTCATCTCCATGATGCCTTAGAAGGCAGCTGTTTTACAAACAAACAAACAAGCAACTAGTTAAACAATAAATGGATATTTCCTGATATTTTCATAATGACATGGTGGAGACCAAAAACAAAGCTGAAAAGGAGGATAACTGTTGCAGCCATGGTCACCAGGTGATCGCCACATGTAAAATAATTTGGTGTATGGGAGGTAGCACGTTTGACATATGTTCCCTTCAGTGTGCAGCATTTTTGAGGCCTCTAGACCCCGAGTGTTAATCATAGTGAAAGATAATTGGCAAATAAAAGCAACAGCAAGCAATTCAACAACAAACTGTGGGTGCTTTTCATTATGTCGTATGTCCTCGCTCCCCCTACTTGCATCACGTCTGAAGCCGAAACTGCCAAATGAGAAATCCTTGGTTACTTAATGTCCCCCTGAGGTGACATTAGTTACTTATGACAAGTTGTACAGCTGTATCATCTGTCTAACCGACTAATATGAATGTCCACAGAATCCATTAGTAAAGAACAATTTCAAATCCATTAAGTATCTTTAATAGTTAAGAGAGTAAGCGAGATATGAAAATCTCGTTTAGATCTGTAGATATCTTACACGTCCAAGAGTCCTTTAATGATTTAGATTTGTTATTTAACATAGCCAGGTATTAGTGGTATTCTTACTGTTGTTGATTGGTTGGTTTTGATCCTTTAATAATCCATTTCAATTCTGTCAGTTTTTGTGTGGATTATTGTCATTTGGTATGATGACATAAGCTATTAATTCATTTGAGTTATCTTAATCAGCACAATAATATATCACATATTCTCATAAGAATGTCAGTTGTATTGTAAAGTGAAAGGTAACTCAAAACAAGTTGCTGCTTTCTGCACTGCCACAACACTTTGCAATTAAATTATCCAAAGCGCTGGATTCATCACACACAAAGTGACAGCACATTATATTGCATCTCCCCATGTAACTGCATTCTGTTATATTAGCTCGAAATGCTTATACATGCCACTGCAAAGTAAGTGCTGTGAGAATAAATTGTTGAAATAAAGAATGATGAATTTTGGTCTGGACACGCTACTATCAATTAGATAGTCAATCATACCAAACAGTTGCATGTCACGCCACTTAATATAAGACTTCCATGTAGGATACACCTGTGTTTCGCAGCTATATAAACTCTTCCAGAAGCTACGCTTCTCCTCACTTGGTATCGATTTGAGGTACATTTAAGGGACTGGAAGATCCTCCATGATAGGAGAATGATTTCCAGGTTAGAGGAGGAGAGCAGACGCAAGGAAACAAGTTAGTATAATGAAACGCATCCTGTGATCATTGCGACAGAAAGATGATTTAAGATTTTCACTAAATTTGATGTCATTTCTGATAAATCACCACATTTCGAGAGCTCCAAGTGTTGTAAATGTGCCTGTGTGTTCAGTATACTGTATGTTGACATCTTAACTAGCAGCTAATCTACTTATTCAAATGGCATGCCAAGAATCTGCACCATACTCAAAAAACCCCACTGAAATTATCATATCATGATTAAAATTTGGAAACTGGTGACAGATTCTGAATAACAGATTTTGGCTGGTAAAATCCTCTAACAAACAATATCTTTCACTCATGCCGTAGCCTATGTTTGTTTCAGCTTTATCGGTGACTGATTGTAGTTTTCCACTATATTTACATTCATTAATCATTATTATATGCCCAGTGTTCTTTGACTGGTCATGAAGAAATTTATAGCTGTGTTGTGACTGTGAATCATATTGTTTAAAGTGTACCCAGTGACCAGCCCAGGCTTTCATCTTCCTCTTCAAGTGGCAGGAGCAGGGAAGAGATCTCTGGGGTTTGTATCTGAGCATTGCAGGGATCACTGTTTTACTGCAGCCTGATAATAGTCAGAGACAGACTCTTACAAGATGCCGAGTTGCTCTATCATCTTGGACAGCTGTGGAGTCAGCTTGCCCATCTCCTGTCTCATCCTCCTCTTCCTGAGATACTTCTTTTAGCAACTCTCCATCCAGCCCTCCTCCCTGATAAATCCCCTTTGAACTCATCTTAACCTTATTCCTCCTGTACTTCCTGATCCCTCTCATGCCTCCTTTTTCCCTTTTTATTTTGTCATTTCTGATCTTCCAGTTCTTCAAACTAAGACAGGGTAAATTAAAGATATTGAATGTACTTTTTTCTTTAATGTGCACTATTAACACTGTTTAACCTTTAACCGTGGTGTGTTTCCTATGTAAAACAAAATAACCTTCTTGGGAAATAACATGTAACTGAGAGCACAGCACAAGGTGACTGTCACGCTAGGCTGCACCGCTGCAAGGGGAAGTCTGAGGATAAGAAATACGTATCACGTCATGAATTAAGCGTCTGAAACTTGCAGACATTGCCGAGACATTGTTTGATGGTTTAGTAAATGCGTAATTGCCACTTGTCTTCACCCACACACACATACAAACAAACCCAGAACCCGACAGACAGCGGTTTATGCAGATTTTTCCCCACTGTAGCTTACAAAAACGTAAGAGAAGATCTTAAGACAGGAATGATTGCTATAAACAGAACTCTTTCGCAGTAACACAGCACTGATAGGTAACCATCTTTTAGAATAATAATCCATTAAGGCCTGTGTTTTGCACTGTTATTCTGAATTTGGTATTGCGGTTTTTCATTCTTGCATCACTGTGATGTGAAAGTTATGTCATTATCGCTGCTTGTTCATTCGTTTGAAACCATTTTCGGAGAAAAGAAATTAACAACAACGAATAGAGAAATACCCTGTATGTATATGAGTGACTGTCAGTTCAATGCGGCAGAGCAGTGAGAGACAATGCATCAAAGTTGCAAATGAAACTGCAGTCTGGCTAAAGCTGTCTATGTAAATCTGTTAGCAATTTTGAATTATTTCTAGTAAGCACCTATTCCTGGTATGTTACTGTACTCACATCATTGGCACTGATATACATTGGCTTTCAGGCAATGGGATTTATTTAATATCCTCCTACATTTCATTTGAATTATAAGGATCAGAGCTTATTTATAGGTTGTACTGCCAAGATGTGTGATTCTTTCCAGACCGTTTGGCACAAGGCTTTGCAGAGTGCCCTGCAGATGGTTCTTTTATTCACCTTATCTAGCTTTTTTTTTCTATTTTTCTCATTTTTCTTTCATAAAATGCTCTGGCTCAGTCTTTTTTGGAGAACGAAAGAGGAAATCCATCAGATGTGCAGTGGTGCACCGTACCTCTAGGCTCATAAATTGTACATGCCTCAAAGTAGCAGGAAGTAGAGGCCTAATAGGGTGTATCCTCCAGGTTTCCTGTTAGGTTAACCCATTGGGTCTAGGGTATTCTACCCCGCCAGTGGATCATAAGACATGACCCCCTGTTGCCCTAACACTTAAAATGAATGGGCTCATAATGCAGTCAAGCTGCACAGTCACCACCGAGGAGTTTTTATGATTTTAATTTTTTGTAATGTCTTGTATTGTATTTTCATACTGTCACAGATACGTAAATCGCCAGACCACAAGCTATTTCAATGCCGTGGTCACCACTGTGGTCACTGATAAAGGATAAGTGATCTTTGGGATTCATTGGGAAGATCTGATTCCAAACAAGTGAGGCTGCTAACACCTAGTGTCTTGTTTGCATGAAAAACAAGGATTAAGAAATCCCACTTGTCACCCAATTATTTGATTTCCATATCATTATGGGATTCACTCTCATTCAGATGCAGGTACTTTCTCACTGCTTAATTCAATTCCCAGCTCAGCTTCACCTAGAGCCCAAGGGATGAAGTGTGGCTGGCAGTGAAAGGGTTAGATCTGAGAACAGAAAACTCCAGCTCAGAGCGCAGAGAGCGAGAGAAAGGGAGAGGTGATCAGGTGCCCCATCTGGATCCAATCCCACCTGGGCCCAGATAAAAATAGAGGCAGGGTGATGGGCCAAAGTCTAGCCAGTCCTTCTTCAAAGAGGGAGGAGTGATATTTACATCCATGTATGTTCTTGATACTGACCCACCTTTCCCTTAATTTTAATATAATGTATTTTCGTTAATAGATGGGTTGCAGGTGTTGGAGAAGGAGTTTTACTCTGTACCTCTATTTAACAGCTGTTGCATTTAGTTCCGTTGGTGAGGAGTGGGCCATGGTTTCATCACTGAATTGAGTTAGGCCTTTGAACCATCAGGGTCATCCCCCTTGTGCGTCTTTTCACAGATAAAATGTTCAGATAGGACATGTTGAAAGGATATGTTTCCAATTTGACTCATGCCATCCTTATCCCTCTCAGCCTCCTCCCCCCATCATCTTTCTTCCTATCTCGCTCGCTCTGTCTGCCTCCCTGTCTGCCTCGGTGCATGTGTCAGACAAATGATTAATTCTCCAGAGGAGAGGAGGGGAATGAGAGAGTGGGGAACACAAGAGGTGAATTGATAAATCATCTCTTTATTCATCCATAGGTAAATAAAAAAACATGGCCGTGCTCAGAAATACATAGATCTACCCCCTGACACCCACAGATGCTCTGCATTAATGTCTTCCTGGACCGGAGTGTAACACAATAATTTCTAAACTGCCTCTGCATGCAGACCCCAGGGATGACGCTTATCTCCACTGCACTTCTGTGCGCATGTGTCTAGTTGTGCCTCGATATGCATTAAGTATATCATCTAATTCTGAAACACATTTATAACGGATGCAAATAATTTGGTATATGACCACACAGCTCCAAAAGAGCCCTCATCAAATATCATTTTTAAGCAATCGTTGGATATATTTAAACCTACTTGTAATAACAGAAGCTGATTTGAAGCACATACCTGTCTTTCATAGACAATCTCTCAATATAACAAAGTTCTGTGTCAGCTCTAACATGGACATACACTGCGTTGCCCATCTGATGACATGTAATCATGATTAAAAATAAACTTTTTTAGTGTTTACAATTGCTCGCAGCTCCAGACCCAGCTGCGCAATCTCTACGCCTCCGGCCAACACCATAGCCTCATTTTTTTTTACAACTGCTATCAACACTGTGATTATTATTCATCACTCTTTTGTAAACATTAACTTGTGGCTGTAATGAATGCGCTTAGTGCAGATTTCTTCCTGTAAACGTTGTTCTAATTATATTTAACAAGGTATGAAATATGCAGCAATGTGAGAATCGTGTTATGTCAGTTCATTGAAAGCCCCAAGCGAGTTTTGACTTTTCCTTCGGAGTAATGCTTCTCTCTCCTCTTTTCTCTCTCTCACACACACATACACACACATATATACATATAATATATGTGAATTTATTTCTATTGGACGTCTCTGGCTGACAAGAGGGTCTAGTCTCATTTACAATGTTAGGCAGTAATGTTATTACTTTTATTCCGTTAAATGTAAGTCAAGTGATTAAAATTTGAAATTCAGTTGTTACTTTGACATCTTGGAAGCTTCTCTTGCTTGCTGTCTCACCAGAAGTTGGGTGGGAGGTTTATATAAATTTTATTTCTGCGAGCTCTGTAGAGAGGCTGGACTAAAGGCTTGAGTTTTGAAGGCTGGAGGTGTGGGGAGGCAGTTAGCCAGAAGAGCAGAATCATGTCTACTGACAATTCCAAAGTTGTCTTGAGCCTTAACTGGCCAGCTAGCTATCAGTGTTGGAAGAAGTACTGAGATCTTTCACTTCCGTAAAAGTTGAAATATCAAGGTTGTTTGTGGATTTCCGCCATGGCGATCAATAGCCATATTTCCATACAGTATTCTTCTGTGTATTTTTAAGTGGTTGAATTACAAAAAGTTCATGGAAATGGTGAAACTCGAACAAATTTCCCCAATTTCTCATTCAAGTTTTTACTCTCACTTGAAGTTTGACTTTTCAAGAAAGAGTTAATGCGCATAGCGGTTGATGAAATCCCCTTTCTTGAATAATTTCTGACATTGCGAACATTTAACTTGCATGAGTGATCAAACAGTTCCACTTCTTCTGTTGTGTTCACCTCCAGACAGCGAAAAACATTTCCAGTGCCAACAGACATGAAAGAATAATTGCCACTTTTCTGAATTAAAACCATTCCTGAAGACATTCTTTTCATTTTTCTCTGGTAGAGGGCCAAAGTTTTGTTAGTTTCTCATTTTTCTTGATGATTTTTAGCAGATGGCTTTACTTACTGCATAAAATAACCTTCACCGCTATGTGCTGGAGACACTAAGGTGCCTACTTTATTTGTTTTAAAGCAAATATTGAAACAAACTTTTTAAAACTAAATTTCTCCATTTTGTCTCAACACAGCAATTTATATGTTTATTATACTTTGACTGTAAATCAAATTTTGCAGAACAGGTGAAAACTGGCTCAATATGTAATTGTGGGGCTTTTGAAGTCCCATGGGACTCTTGCATACATATATATTAAAAGTAAAAAATAATAATAATAATAATAATAATGTTTTTTATGTTAATTATGATCATGTCTTCCATAATATTTTTTATGGAAACAATCACTTAAAAATGTTAAAAAAAAAAAGGAAAAACAACAGGGTTAAAAGAAAATGTTTTTCATGTTATTTTTCAATCTTTCTTTCCTTCATTCAATTCCCACTTTCATCTCAGTCTCTGGTTTATGTTCTTGTCCCAGTGTAATATTGTAAATATGTACAGTATGAAAAGAAAAGCAGTAATGTGTCAAGGATTTGTAAGATTTTGGATGTAATTAACAACCAGAAACAGATACAATAATATAAACATATGGCACCATATATGCTTTACTTAGCAGCGATGATAACCAACACATCTCATAATATCAATGTTAAATCACTTGTCATATGCTTGTCTTGCCTCAGCAATAAAATAACTACAGTATTTGAGTAAGTGTAGCATGGAATGTGGAACCATAAGGTGCTGAAATGTATTTGAACCCGGCAGCTTCACGGCATGAATAGGATCTCTATCTGCGAGCAGCAAAATTAGAATAAATGCCTCCTGCATTAAGACCTGATTACTATCATAAGGATATGTGATGATTTAAAGTCACTCCAAGGTTCCAAAATGTTCACAGTGGAGAAAGGAAAACTCATTCATACGGGATTCAGTTTGTTTCCCTACAACATGTACTCATAGAAACTAACTCAAAGAAACCCATAGAAACTCATCTTTTCTCTCTCCACTCACCTCAACGGTCGAGGCATATGGCCACCCACCCTCGGTCTAGTTCTGTCTGAGGTTTCTTCCTGTTAAAAGGGAGTTTTTCCTCCCCGCTGTCGCCAAGTGCGGCTAAATGGAAATTGTTGGGTTTCTCTCTATAATATTATGAGGTCTTGACCTTTACTATATAAAGTGGCCTGAGATGACTTGTGATCTCATTTGGCACTGTATAAACAAAGATAAATGGAAATTATTGGTGTCGAATCAAACCGTAGTGTGTATTTTTATTGTTATGCGTACAGTATTATAAACACTGAAAAACAAAGGGGTGACCTGAGGTGGGACAAGCTTTCTTTTCCAGTAATAAGCCTAAACTACAATCTTTCTCTAACCCAAACCAAAGTATTTCAATAGCAGAAACTTACCTCAGCTGGAAAACCTGTCTCTAGTGTCAGTGTCCTGTGCTTTGTGTGCCGATCCTCCTTTGTGACCACCTCACCTGACCTGTGCGCGACCCAAAAACGTAGCACAGAACATGTTTCCAATGGAAAGCCAAAAGAGTTGAAATTCCAGAAAAATATGGGTAGAGAGAATTTGTAGTTATTATAAATCACTTGGGGTGAGTATTGAGAATCTAATTTAAAGTTTAAGCATGAAAGCAAATTTTTTTTTTTCAGTTAACTTGCCCAACCCTGCTTATCAAATCTATCAGTAAAGCTGTGAGTTGATAAATGCACTCAGTATTGTCACTGGGACTGACTTGTAGTTCAGCTGCTGGTGAAGGGCCTGTTGGCATTAACCAGAATTATCCATCCATCCATTATCAAAACACCACTTTATCCTCATTAGGGTTGTGGGATGGCTGGAGTCTATCCCAGCTGACTTAGGGTGAAGGCAGGGGACATCCTGGACAGGCCGCCAGTCTATCGCAGGGCCACACATGGAGACAAACAATCACACTCACATTCATACAGACAATTTAGAATCAGCAATTAACCTCAGCATGTTTTTGGACTATGGCTGGAAGCTGGAGTTCCCGGAGAAAACCCACGCATGCACAGGGAGAACATGCAAACTCCATGCAGAAAGATCCTAGGCCGAGACTTCAACCGGGGATCTTCGAGCTGTGAGGCGACAGTACTAACCACCGACACTGATTGAGCGGTGTACCATGCTGACGAACTTAACACATTTGACATCTGACCACAATGGAAAAAGAGAAAAACGTAATCAAGGTGAGCAATCATAGACTAAAGTTATATCATGTTATGTTTTGAAGAAAAAAATCTTCCTCTTTAGTGTAGTTAGTCAGCGGTGGCGAGTTTATAAAGGCAGATAGGTTCAATAAAAAAAACAACAGATTGTGCAGAGCTGTCACAGTGCTGATATTTTAGTTCAAGCTGGTTGAAAGCATTCAGCATTGCGGATGCAGCAAAAAAAATTACTTCTGGGGTGGAGGTTCTGATAAAGGTGGTTTCCTGTATTTGCTTCTTTTAGCGAGGGTGTGTGTGAGAGAGAGAGCTATTGAAGAGAGCAGCTCCAGCTAAACGGAAAGTAGAGAGGACTGTCAAATCAGCGAACTATATCCTCTTGGTCATTCCATCGTGCGTGTGTGTGCGCGCGCGTGTGTCTGTCCATGAATAGAAGTACATGTGCATGCTGATATGCACGTGCGACCACTTCACTTCTAATGCACCGTGTTTACAACTGCTAATGGTTGCCTGGTCACTGACCCTCAAAACAGACTGCCTCCCCTCCACACATCTCCTCCTGCTCACCAGGCCTTATCTCTACTGCCACTGCCGCCCACTCGTTCTCATCCGCTAGCAGGGAGGGATGACTGAGTGTGCAGAAACTGAAAGTGCTGTGGCTGCTTTAGGTACACAGCACACACGTTGATTTCTACCACAATTTTACTTAGATTTCATGAGTAAGACTGCACTTCTCCCAATTGATTTGCTGAAAAACTTATTGCTTTAGCTTGAGTCTTACAGTACTTTTAGCACTGAGTCAAGTTACGCCATTAACATTGGCTTTGGACATTCCATTGAGCTTTATTAACAGCAGGGGTTATTTATTCCTGACATTTGGCCTCGTAGCACAGCTCTGCGTGCAAACAAGAAACCCAGTAATCTTTTAACAGATCTGGACAAACTTAATGTGCACGCCAACTATCAGACTGACTGCATTATTCAAAGTGAGGGCATTAGGCTTTATTTTTTTTAACTCACCAGTTGCCGATATGCCAGCTACAAATGAAAAATAAGTGTACATCAAAAGATAAAACAGTGGTTATGTTCTGCTGTCACATCCGCTGGGCAGTTAAAGATCCTTTTTTATATGCTAGAAGACAGATCATGAGCGCAATTAGCATCAACGACATAGCTCAGCTTTTCCACCTTAAAACTGCAGTGCATAGTCATTAAAGCAAAATCAAACCTCCAGAGTTTCATATATGTCACAAACCAACAGAGTGAATCCTGTCAACATGCAGGTTGGAGCTTTCTTTATAATCATTCTCCTTAAGAATCTGTGTCCAGTTGGAACATGTATGTCTAAATTACTCCAATCTTGCAATTCAACGCTGTGTAATGTGGACAAGTTTTTCCTATGTCTGAGCAGAGTCATAGGTGAGCTGGTGTGCTTGAGCTGTGGTGAGTGAGAGAAAGGGACTAAAATGAGACTGTGTACATCCATGCATTCTAGAGGGAGCAACAGAGTAGGGTTTTCCAGCAAAAAGTGATCATTTTCATTGAAAAAAAAGCAACAACACACAACTTATGAACTGAGATCAGTTTTTAGGGGTTAAATCAACATTTAGAGTGGGATTTTAGTATATTATTAGAGTATCTGAGAAATGCAAATTATAGTATATAGTAAGGCTAATAAATATGACTTAATAATGCTTTACTTATTTGATGACTGCTCTCTTTTACAATTGTATTTAGGTCTCATTAGCCAATTTATGTTAATTTTGACTCTGCAGCTTTCCACTTTTCACAGCTACAACATGACCTGTTTCATTCACACTGAATAGAACGGGTGTTTGCATCTATTTATTTAGAAAAATAAATCTTACATTTAAAAAAAAGCAGGTGTGCAGTTTAAGTGGAAGTAAATAGGTGCAAATTTGACTAACTAGGGCATGAGTTGACTTTGTTCACAGTTAAATACAGTCATTAAGATAAATACATTTTTTACTTCTTTTATCTAGATCAAACCGCTGTGGTAGCACTAGAAAAAACTCAGTGCATCACAAAACACGGCAAAATGATACACGCTGTGAAGATGAAGTCAAACGCTGCAGTTGATTAAACAACACTTCTCTCTGGACACAGAATCTAGGCTAAAATATAAGCACAAGGTCCACATGTTGCGTAGGCATGTCGAGTTGTTAATGTTATGCAGTTGTCTGGTGAGTCATTCGAAAAAGATGACTGCAGTTCAGCTTTGGACATGGGAGCAGACGTGCACGCAACTTCTGCAGCAAGGAAACATTGACGTGAATGCAACTCAGTCGGTATCTCTCCGATTTCACAATCAGCATTTCCGCCAAATTCATGAGCAGTGTCACTTGTCATGAAAGGGATTTCCACGTCCATCTTTTTCTCTCTCTCTCACTCTCTCTCGCTCTCTCTGCTGGGTTATGACTACAGGGGGAGATGGTGAGAACAGTGGGCCGTAGCCTTTCCCAGCCACAGCCCAGAAGATTGCTTTGGAGCAATGGAACCCACCTCTCGCCTCAGCCCCCTGCACCCCCTCCTCCGGCCCCCAGTGATGTGGGAAAAGCCTGGGAGGGTGTCCCACTGAGCGTGCTCAGGCAGTCGTCCCAGGCTCCAAACCTATCGCTGCAGCCCCTCTCAGTCACAGCATCAGTCAAGCCAGGCCGAGCTTGTTAAAGATAGCTCACTTCATGGGTGTTTTATTTGCCATGTTGTTTCACCTTGCCTCAGACCAAACACAAAGTGCCACACAAGTTGCAGTGGGAATCAGCGAGGTTGAATTGCGCCACTGATGCGTTGCTTCTTGTTACCATGTTAAAAATATAAAAGATGTGTGTCAACATCTGTTTGGCTCGCCTGTTACAGGCACAAAAGCAATGTTGATTGACATAATTTTACTGACAGTTGTTTTTTCAGGCCTGAATCTCCCCTTTTAGTAACTCATCACTATTGTTTCTTTGTTTTTCCCACTGACTTTACTGCTTCTCCAGCTGCATGGCTAAGATTTGAGAATTACACAACGTCCACGGGGAGCGAAGAGGGACTGCATGGTGGCTTGGTGAGTAATCTCGGGCTAGTTCCATTGTATTACTGATAAAAAGCAGGAGGGTCTGTGTAGTGTTAAATCCAGCAACAAGCTAAACACAAGCGCATGCTCACACATGCACAGATAAAACAGCTTTACACCAGTACAGAGGATAAGAATACCAAAATATGAGGAAAGATAGAAAGCAGCGATCATCGACCTTCATCTCAGCTTAGAGAACATTATCATTTTCCTTATCAAGATCCACGCATGTCTACAGGAGAAGCTTTTGCCATGAGAATAGGCATACTGTTCCACGGCTTACACCTCCTTTGTCACAGTGTGTTTATGTGAGAAGAGGAGATCAAGCAGAGCAGAGTCATGATTTTTCTTTTTTCTTTTTACAAAATACACCAAAAAGCATAAATCACGCTTTCTATGCATTCACATGTACAGCCCTGTCTCAGCTGAGACTTCTGTACTTTTCCAGCCAAGCTATTGCACTGATTCAGTGTCCATATGTGAGGGAGCAGATTTTTGTATGGGAAACTCGGTGACCTGAGGAGCGCTTGTCTTCTCCACAGCGTGTGAACAGCCACTATCCTCCCTCTGTGTCCCCACGCTCCCCCCTTCCACACCCCTCATACTAAACATGGCATTATACTGTCCTCTCGTCATCTATAGGTTTTGATTGTCTGAGTGAAGGAGCGACCAGTTGGCACCAGACCATCCTCTATCTGCTTTACATTGTATCTGAGTCACCATTAGAGCTCTGTTTATACTGACAAAGATACGGATGCAAGGAGAAACAGCCTGGCGGGAACTTGTCTATCATTTTGGCTTTTTTTTTTGCACTTTATTTCTCCACTTTTCATCTTGGATCTTGTGAGATCCATGCACTGTCAGAGAGCCCGGGGGGGGGGGGGGATTGCCACTCTGTGTGTCTTGTGTGTGATTGTGAGGTGGGGTCTGGAGTATTGGCTTGTGGTTATGTGAGCAAGAGCTCTTTGGCACATCATCATATGACTTTAGTGTCTCTCCCTCAGCGAAAGAAAGAAAAGGGGGGGTTGACATGAGCACACCAACTGTTTTATTATGGAAAAATATCACTGTTGCACAGTCACAGTAAACACATGATTACATAGCAACCACAGAGAGTTTTTAGCCAGTTTATGTAAATATAGGTGCAATGCTATTGACTCTGTGGGTTTCTAAGATATTTGCAGCTCATTTAAAAATATAGCCGTGATGTTGTTCTGTGGTAATGATTTAGGCAGAAATATACTGCTGATGTCGCTTATTGTATACCTAAATGGCTGTTACAAGCAGAAAAATATACACATTTTATGTATTAAATGTGTCTAAACTGTCATTTTCTTCGGTCTCAGTTGAGTTTTCATCATTTTCAGTACCACATTCTGGCTGGTAAGTTTAGCTCAAACATAATAAACATCTGTCAAACACAGTTGTCAATGTGATAGATTTACTTTGAGATCATGATTGAGGTTGTATAATTGTTCCAAATCATCCACTCCAAAGCAACAAATTACTCAGAAAGTAATCCTCAGTCGTGTTCCTAAGAACACTGGTTAGATTGAGAGGAGCGAAACTTACTCATTCCTTTTCATGGCAACACAAAACTGAAAGTAATTTGTTACAGCCACATCCACAGCAATAGATAATGTTGCATTGGCTTTAACGTAACATGTAGTTTTGTGGTTTGCCTGTTGCTGTTTCTTGTTTAACCCATTTCCAGCAGCTAGTAGATTAAAAAGTCTCACATGTCTTTATTCCAAGAATTGGTAATGTCATTTAACATTACTGATAAAAGCAGGAAGTTACTGAACGTACAATGATTCTCACTAACAATGCTGCAGCTACATAAATTTAAAAAAAAAAAAAAAAAGGCGTATTTTGGGGGGTTGTGGAGATGCTGTGTTGATACTGTCAGGAGTGACAGTTACACAGTCTGTGTCTGGAGATTCTACAGATGTGTGCGAGTTATTCAATAAGACTTAAGACATTGGCTGACTTCATTTGCTCATTCGTCCATCTGTCACATTATAATTTAGTTTTAACTTGACAATGTTCAATGTAGTACATTTCCTCATATTTATTTATTCCAAATGTTGCTTCTACTTTGTTGTCAATTAATTTTATGTCTTCCAAGGTGAGTGGAGACATAAATGCCATTAAATTTGGAAGAGAGGTGCAGCAAGAATGAGGAACTTGTTAAATTTTGGCATTGATCTGGATCACTTTATTTGAAGTTGTGAAGTAGGTCATTGTCCTTGGTGGAGGACTGATTTCTTTTACTGATGAAGTTAATAATCTATTCAACATTACCTTCCATTGCTGTCTGATTCTCTGATGACTCCTCAGCAGCCTTCGATTTAAATACCAAAGGAGCTACCCCTTTCTCTTCTTGCTCCCTACTACTCCACTCTGTGCTTTTATAGCTCAAGAAACTTATGGCAACAAAAGAGGTAATTCATGTTGTATATGCATGTCTGTACACAAGTTCTGTCCTTCCTCATTAAACTTGAGTAGAACTCAAGGTGGGAAACGGTGCACTTCATTCACTCTGATCTTTTCAGACGCGGATGTGCTTACATTTCCGGTGGTGACAGGTTTTTTGGTTGCTTTCTAGTCTTCCTTTCTCAGAAATAGTTCTCTGGACTTTTTCAAAACTTCCGTACATGAACGAGAAATCTTCATCTTAACCCTGTCATTTCCTCATTTTTATCTGTTCACAGTACCATTCCAGTTCATCTATATGAGGTAATTCCAGCGTAATTACTCGGGCCCCTTGTCCTAAAGGTAAGCCAACACATTGCATGCATCATGTCATGAAGCACATCATCAGCCAGCTCCCATGACTTACTGCAAACTGTGGGACAGCAGGTGCTAACATGTGTTTTTTCACAGCCACCTTCTCTTCTATATGTCGCATTCTGAATTCTATGTTCACAGACTGTAATTTGTTTTTGTTGTGTGTTTAGTGAGCTGTGGCAGAAGAAGCAAGTGAAACAAACTAACCAAATAAATACCAAAGATACCTAATGAAGATCTACTTTAACTAAAAACCGAAACCGGAATCACTTCAATTCAACAGGAAATTTAGAACTGGTGCAAATCACAGAACTGCATAATCTAAGCAAAGCATAGCATCTCAACATGTTTAGTTTTGCAACCACAGAGGGTGAAGGTAGTTGCTTTGGATTCAACCTACAGTGTACATCTGTCCCCTCACTTACCTCATCCTCATTTTCCTCCACCAAGATCCAAACTTTTGTCTTTTTGCATTCATTTGAAAATGCCTGCTATGCTCAAAGGTAATTGCAAGTGGGATTTTGTGATGCTTGTCTGAGGAGACACTGACAGCCATATAAAGGCTGAGTGAAAATATGATGTGTAATTGGTATTATTATATTCTTTTCTATAGAGCAAGAAGTCAGCTGAGAGATGAAATCTCCTCTTCCACAGCTGTAATTAGCTTTGATTGGCATTTTTCGTCTTTAAATGGATTGCTGATTTTTGCACGTTTTTATTGATTTTGTTGTACATTATACAAGTTGTATTCTGAAAGCACCTCTGCAATTTCACGAAAACGAGTTTCATTTTACTGCATGTCTGGTGTAAAATGCAGCCACAGTTATTCATGTTCTGAACATGTAATGACACAGAAACGTGTCCCCATGGCACTGTTCTGGACTGAGTTGGTTCAGATAGGATTTATATATGATGCTAGAACACTGGAATAGTAAAATGAAACTGTGAGAATCAAAATATTTAAAGTAAGACTGCCTTTGCTCTATTGAAGCTGCTTACATGTAGACAGTGAAAATGTAATTTTCACAAAATGAACAAAAGAAAGAACTTCCTTCAGGAGTGCAGGCTATAGATTTATTAGCTCACTATGACCCAGGATTACGTTTGAAGACCAGGCAGCACTACTGGGCTGTAAATTAGGCTTTGCCCAGCAGGAGACGGACCCCAGAGGGTCATAGGTCAATGGGAGGATAATAATATCTTTATCTACTGTAGAGGCCACAGTTCCTCTATTAAAAACACATTTACATTTAGATTTTTTATGCTCTTGCTGCATGATTCAAAACCAGAGAAACAGTTGTGTATTCAAAATAGCTGACATGTTCTGTACTTTTAGTCAAACATCATCAGAAAGATTAGCTCTTATATTTTTCCTGTCTGTGAAAAATGTTTAGATTTGCAGAGGGCTGGCCTCTACGCTTTGGTCCAGCTGTTGCACAGAGCTGTTAGTAATAACTTCTAAATTTCACTTGACCAGCCTCATAACCTCCAAGTTATTTCTCCCATGATTGTTTAGCCGTGGGGGCCGAAGCCTATTAAGCAGTTTGCTGGCAGAAACAACACAGGCAGCTTTACTAATAGCAAGCTGTTGCTAAGAACTGGAGTAACTTGTGCTTACACTGTGTGTTTCTCTTTGGCTACAGTGAATCACCATGCTTATTTCTGAATATCTGTGGAAAGTACCTGCTATAATAAGCATGGTTTTCTGCAGTTTGTTGACTTGTTGTAGTTGAAAGTCACGCAATAGGAGCAGCAGTAATGACCACACAGGAGGGCTGAGCTGTGAATGAAATAAAGGGAGCAAGCAAGAAACAACAGCAAAAACTGACGCTTGTGGCCAAGGAAGTTGACCCCTAATACTAGTTTCTCATGAAAAGGGTGGGATGACGTGCTGAGGGCAGCAGTTACAAGGAATTGCAATGTGTGTTTGAGTTTGTGCCTGTGAAAATGTTTTTTTTTTTTCACCAATTTCTGGCTTTTTTTTCTCCCACTCAGCGCAGTCAGATCTGACTCATGAAATGAATAATGATGTGTCATGGTTTGCAGTCAACTCTCAACGTCATATCTTCATGCACTTTAAGTCTGTCATGTATAAACACAATAAAAATATGTAAATATCACTGGATAAACTTTAATCTGTCAAAAAGTGCTCACAAGTGTTTTCTGAATGTTGCCTTTAACATAAAATAGGTTAAATGTTACAAAAAGGAAGAGCTATAAGAAAAAGGTTGCCTGGTGTGTGTGTGTGTGTGTGTGTGTGTGTGTGTGTGTGTGTGTGTGTGTGTGTGTGTGTGTGTGTGTGTGTGTGTGTGTGTGTGTGTGTGTGTGTGTGTAAGGGGGGGGGGGGGGGGGGGTAGTAGCCCAGACAGCAGGGAGAAAGAAAAGCGGTCTTTTCACTAAAGTTGATTGGAAGCAGATGTTGGCGAAAGCCAAGACAGAGAAGAAAATGTTTCGGAAAATTCTCAGGGCTCAGCCTTCCCTTTCTGGGCCCTGGCCCAGACAGCCAATCACTGCAAAGCACTCACTGGTCTTAGGGGTGAAAGAAGCACTTCGATTGGACGGTGATGCGAACGTGGGCGTTGGGAGCAGATGTCCTGGGAAAGTTGCTGAATCCCACTCGACTCACAGTAAAAGAAAAGCAAAAACATTTGCTTGTTCAACTGGACAGTGACCAAAGCCTGTTTTAATCCAGCTGAACTCTCTCTCCCTCTTAGTGCTTGTACAAGATGACAGTGTTTCTGAATACTCTATGTGGAGAGTTATACATTTCAAATGGACTGGCTTTCAAATAGTCATTCAGAAGTGAAAACCAAGAATAATATTTTGTAAGAAAGTTGACTTGAAGACCTCTCTTTCTTTTATGTTGTCTTCTTCTATCTAGCTCAGAGACAATGTTTGAAATGAATGCCATTGAGACCATCACACCTGTAAACCCTCTGCTGCTCCTTTGCTCCTTTTCCCCTCCTGACCTTCACCCTCCCGCATTCAACTTTCTATTCCATCTCTCATCTCCCTCCGTCTCCGTCCCCCAAAACCCCTCTCCTCTCCCCCCGTCATCAGCACCCTGATTCAGTCACACTCTAGTTCACATATGGCCTCACCTGCACACAAAGCTCCATCTCGCTCTTTTATTGTGCCAGTCTATTGCCTATTCACCGCAACAGCGCAGCACAAATCAATCATCTTTCCTAATGGAAAGTCCACATTAACATGAGAAGACACTCCATTTCCGTCCCAGAATGCCAGGTCGACTGGTACCTGAGCTTCAGCAATGTAGATCCGGGGGCCAGCAGGCACTCTCATTTCAGGTGGGATAGCAAGGTGATGACGTTAGGTCCAGGGGTGGCTCTGGGAGTCAATGGTGTATTAACTGAGGATGTGACAACGGCAATAAAAATGCAAATTACAAGCCAAAGCAGGGGATGGCCTGGATCTGCCCTTCATAAGCCTGGATAATACAGTCACCACACCTGCCAAGACATGTGGTTCAACACATCTCAGACACAACAATACAATAAAAGAGAGGAAGGCAGTAAAAGGAGAGGTATAGAGTGTCTGACTTGAACACCACAGGAGCTGCAGCTAAGGAAGATACCTTTTTATCTTTGACAGTCATTGTTGATTGGCCATATAGTCTCTGTTCTGTTCAATCTGTATTCAGTTCAGCAAGAAAGGTACAGTAGTATATGCTATTGAACAGCACTGTCCCCTGCGCACTACTTATTTAGGTCTTACAAAGATTTTTACAAACACTAACTGGAACAAGAATGCTACAATAAGCTATACAGTGCCCTGCTTTGTGCTGAAAACTGTTTATAGCATGAAATCAGATCATAGTTGTTCATCGCATAATGGGAAAAATGCCGATTTCAATTGAAATGATGTGATTTCGTTAAGCAGCATTGAAAACAAATATGCCCGTCACTTTTCACATGTATTTGGATAAAGCAGCTGCTCCAGAAGTGTATCATCAGTAACCGTGGATGTTTCCAAATTTCTTAAATCCCAAGATCAGCGATTTTTGTAATAGGAAGCTTTGGCTTGTGTCACATTCTCAGTACTGTGTAGAAACATATTTTTAGTCCAATATAGCAAATCCACAGGGCTGCCAACTTGTGACCAGACTTTAGAGTGAGATTTGGTTTGTACTGGATGCTGACGGGGGTCTGGGGGCCTTCCCCCAGAAAATTTTGAAAATTATTGATCCTATTTCCTGCATTCTGGTGTAAATTAAGAGCATTTTGCCCTTTTAAAATGTTATTATAGAGATAACATTAAGAGATATTTTAAAAAAAAACTGAGCTGAAAAAAAGCAGAAAAAAAATAGAGCAAGGGCAGGCAGTATTGAAAATGGTTCTTCATGTAAAATATGGATAAAAGTTCTGTGGCTGGATGAGCACAACACATTTCAGTATTTTCCATAAATATATGCATAATTGAAATAACTCCAGCAACCACTTTGTAGCATTTGTCTTGGAGGATTTTAATGCTCACACTCAACAGCTTCAAGTTGATCACATCAGCCAACTAAACAATAAAAAGTGCTTAAGCAAAAACAAAGCATATCATCATAACTTAAATTATCCATTCACTGAACAGAATTACAATCAGACACTAAACTCTCTATTAACTGTCAAAACAATCCATGTGACTCTAAAAACTCAACAGCTTTACAAACTCTAAGATTAAACTCTCTACAAGGATCCAAAATAAGTTGGACTTCTACATGAGAGCTTTAATTATTCTTCATCTACTTCCTGAAAAGTTTGATCAATAAAAAAAGACAAAAACTAATATTTTCAGCTCAACTAAAGAAAGACTTGTGATTTTCTGCTCACATGTTGTTGTAAACTCACTCTTTCAAATAAATAGCCACCTAACCCCCTGGAAACCAGTGTTTGTCCTGTTTTTGTGTTGCTCCTCAGCGACCCTAGACAGCCGGTTGTAATGTTTTTTGAGCAACACACCATACTATGACGTTTTTACAGAGAAGGTTCTACTATGGAACCAGTTTAACATGTTCGGGCATTCTATGTGTGAAAACTCAGAGATTTCAGGTATTAGAAGGTGGTTTTCAAATTTCTTTGTTAACTTTCTGCTTCAACTTTAAACTAAATTTCCTTCACTAAGCCAGCCCTCTGGACTTCCAGTAAGCTGTGTTCCTATTGGCTGTCCAGGTGGCTGCTTGGTGTTATCAGGAACACCTGAGCAGTTCAGTGTCTTCCTGCTTTATGTCTGCAGTCAAACATTTCCTCTGCTTCTCTTCACCATTAAACCGGGTTTGGTTTCATTGCTTTAGTTTGTTCTTTTGGCTTTGGCTTGCAGCTTCCAGCAGTAAAATCATCTTTAATGTGTTTCTTGTTGTGTTTTAGGGCTTTGTACTGGATAGTTGTCTTGGTAAATGTGGTTCTGTAGCCACAGTTAGCACATGGTGCTAATGTGTGCAGTGATTAGAGAGTTTGGTGCAGCTGAGTTGTCTTTATCTTGGCTGTAGTGAGTCTTTAGAGGTTTTTGGTCAGACACATTCTGTATTGTTGTTTGTGAACCAACGTTGGTTGTCCAGAAGGTAAGAGTTCCTGTCCTGATTCTGTTTAAAGAGATTCTCTGGTAGGCTGCAGGAGACTTTAGCGTTTGGGTTGTGCTAGTTTGGTTTTTGTATGGTTTCATTTGGATGACTATCATGAGGCCCCTCCATGTGGTTTATTGAGGTTTTCTGTAACAGTTCTACAAAGCAACCTGCAGCAGAAGAGACTTTGAGAGTTTTTAGAAAGTTCTGGAGACCAGACTTCAGAGCAGCAGAAACATTTGTCGGCAGTTTGAGCAGGAGAAGGTGAGCTTCAGAGTAGAAATGAGAAGGAAACCTTCTTGACCCGTGTGGTGAGGTCCTGTACCAAGAGTTTGAGCAGGTTGTGAAGAGTCTGTAGTTCTTTGGTCTGAAAGCACAAGAAGAGTTGACTCATTAAAGGAGAAAACAGGAGATGTTGTTGGTTCTTTTGTCGTTCTGCAGTTTCCTCAGACTGAATATCAAGTTTCTGTTTTAAATGATTTACCGTGTGAGCCCAAGAAGACTTCAATAAACTCCCTCCATCCGCTGGACACAACACATTTTATTACCATGTTTAATCTTTTCTTTTTAAATATGTTTTTGAGTTTTAATTGTAGTTTTAGCATAGTTTTTCTCTTTGCTTGTTTAGTTTTGTCATCTGTGTGAAAGGTGCTCAACAAATAAAGTTGAACTGATAAATTGAATAATTGACTAACTCATGATTGTGACAACAGAAGTATTTTTTTATTGTGATTTAAGGGTTTGTTTCATTTTTAAGGTTGGGGTTAAAATCTTGACAGAAAAAAAGATTAAAGAAATAAACTACATTAAAAAGCAATTGAATCAAAAGAAAAACATTTAATACAATAAAACTCTTAAAAAGAAAATTAAACATGAAATACAACTAAATTATATTAAACAGACAAAATATTTTATTAGATAATTAAACAGAAAATATAATACATGCAATTATGAATTTAAACATTTTTTCAACCAAAATATTAAACATTAAAGATGAAATATTTTAGATAATTAAACATTTAAAAACACAATTAAACAAGAAGAATATTAAGCATTTAAAAAAATCAAAACATTTAGATTATTAAACCTTTAAAAAGACAAAACATTTAGTTAAATTAAATGTTTAATTAGAAAATTAAATCTTAAAGACAATAAAACTTTAAAAAGGAGTTAAACAGAAAATACAATGAAGCATTTAAAAAGCAAATTAAACATTAAAAGGTGATAAAACATTTAAAAATAAAAACCTTAAAGATTTATTTAAATGATTAAACATTGGGAAAGAAAAGGAAATTTTTTCAAACAGGCCGATAAAACATTTGAAAAAACAACAGTTAAACGTTAAAAAGACAAAACATTTTGAAATCAAATCAGACATTAGAAAAGAATAAAAGGTGAGACAAGAGCAAAAACTAAACATTTAAGAAGAATCAAACTAAAGACAAAACATTTTAAAAGACACCAGTTAGACTTTAGAAGATCAAATTAAACAGAAGAGACAATAAAACGATCAAAAAGAGCAAAAACAGATCAAGGTCTTAAAGCATCTGAAATGAAAACATCAAAGTTGTTTCTTCAAACATTTCCTCTTTCTATGTTCTTGGTTTGATTATGGACAGATTTTCAAAGAACTCATTTCAGAAAACTGCTTTCCAGATAAAGTCTACTACTAGTTGAAGGCATCGATCAAACTAATGTTACCTTCTGATCTCCACAAACTTTACTGTTCAGTGAAGAGAATCAAAGTTTGTTCAGGATATCTAAAGAACCCACAGGTGAAGGTCTGAGAAGAGCTCAGATGGATGGTCTAAATGTAAAATCAAGACTCATGGTCACAAGTTTTAAGGCTTCTGTTAACCAGAAAGTTCAAACTAACAGAGGAATACTGAGGAACTTCTTAAATTTCAGTCCTCAGACTGTCTGAAGGTTCAAACTAACAGAGATCTACTGTGGGACTTAGAAAATTTTAGCCCTTAGACTGTGTGAAAGCTCAGGTCCTGAGGACTTGGGAGCTCTGGAGGCTTTGGAAAGTCTTGGAACTGAGGGTTCAACCCTCCAGCACAAAGGCTGAAGTCCAACCCCCTGAGAAAAACGGTCGAGCTGAGACTCGAGTCAAAAAAAAACTTGAAAATAGCAAAAAATAGATGATAAATGCGCAAAAAAAAGAAGAATTAGTGTCTGAGTGAGTAGCTCAGAGGGTAAGAAGAGAGACTACCAAGGGGAAGGTAGAAGGTTCAAGACCCACCACTGGCATTTTTCTTTCTTTGTCTAAGTTTTTTAAAAACTTTATGAAGGATCTGGTTTTGAACCAGCAACCTGCAGCTCTACAGGCAAACCCTTAACTCCCTGAGCTACAGATCAGATAAATAAAAATAATTTCGTCGTCCCTTTGACATCGTAGTTTCCAAATGACTACATGGGTGGAGCCAAGGCGGAGTCTGGGTGGAGTCCGGGTGGAGTCAGGGCGGAGAGTAGGTGGGGAGGTGGGTGGCGGCCTCCCCCCACTACCCCCCTCTACTCCCCCACCGCCCACCACACCTTCCCCCACCCGACGAGTTTTTTGAAAATCCGAGTCTCGACAGGTTTCTCGAGTTTATCGAGTTTCCAACAGGTCGGAGGCAGAAGAACTTGTCATGAAGAGGTGTTGAAGTCAGCGAGGATGGAGTGACTTTTTACAGCGACTAGAAGGAAGAAGACGACTAGAAGAGCAGGTCTTTAACCAGCATCCCTAAAATCCATGGAGTCGCTCCAGAGAAATGAAGGGAGGTCAACTTTTATCAACCTCCATCCAGATGTTCAACTTGATATCTTTACTTTGAGATTTTTAGCACCACAAACCTTTAGTATTACACTTTATTATCATTTTTTTTAGGACTTTATTGGAACCACCAGCAGATTTAGTTTTTGTTGACAAACTTTATTCTTATCGTCGTGGGACTGCAGGATTTAAAACTGTTCCTTCTATTTGACCTCATGTTTATTAGTTTTAGTGGAGAAAGTTATTTTACTTGTCGATTAGTCTCTTAAAAACCAAATAGTAAATTGGATTAGTCAAGAGGTTTACATTTGTTACTTTGTTATATTTTAAATATGACAAAAAATATATAAAAATAAAGCGTCTTGAGACAATTTGACCTGTAATTGCCGTTTTATAAATAAAATGGAATTTAAATTGTATGTATCTTGTAATGTTGGAGTAATTCAGCCATATATGTTGGAAAGCACATTTTCTTTGTCCATTAATCTGTTGCTCGTTTTCTCCAGTAATTCATTTCTTATTTTGGTTTATAAAATGTCAAACCCAAATATATTTTTGGTATCATAAAAACCAAAAAGATTTATATTCATGATGCAGGAATCAGGCAGTTTGTCACTTTTTTATTTTAGTTTAGTCATAAAGATAGTTGATAATGTGTGACTTGTTGCAGCTTGTGAGTAGTAAAAGGTTTTAATCTTTGGGGCCGAGTGTCAGAAAACATTTAGAAACCAACATCAACAAAACACTCAACAAAGATTTGAACATCATTAAAGGGAAATCCAACTTTTTCATGACAATGTCTAATAAAAGGGCATTTATTTCCAACGTGAATGTGTGATATTCATCCTCTGGAGCTGGTACCTGGTCAACTCACTCCCCGGACAACTCACTCCCCGGTTAGAGTTAGGGTATTTCAGCTTTCAGTGTAAAAGAATATCATCCATGGATTTCAGCTAGTTATAGGTAAGTAACCTAAGCATATGGGGAGTGAGTTGACCAGTATCCCTGGAGCTTCTCTTCACATCGTCTTCCACCTCGACCGGTTTGGTCGGGAGCATGTGCAACAAACATTTGAAAAACTGCACTTTAACATCAGTAAATGGCACTGCAGTTTAATCTCTACATAAATGAGACTGAGTCTGGATGTGCTGCTCTGTCATTAACTCCTAAGTTTAGGGAAAGTTCAAACAAAAGAGGACAGTTCAGATAAGACTTGAGATTGAGCTTATTTTGAACAAACATCTTGAGACTTTGAGCTTCAGCACCTCTAGCAAGATATTTTAACAACAAGCAACTCAAGAGATCCAGAAGTTGCAGAGAGTTAGCTTTAGCTGAGCCAAAGAACATGCTAACCAAGCAAACATTTCAGACTTTTCTCTGTGAATTTTGAGAAATAATTTCCTATTTAATGACAGAGCTACACATCTGAACTCAGTCTCATCAAAACAGACTCTAATTCAGTGTCATCCATCCATATTAAAGTGCAGTTACCCAAAATGTTTGTCGCATGAGCTCCAACAAAACCTGTCCAGGTAGAAGGACATTTTGACAAACAGGAAGCGGAAGGTTCCAAACAGATTTATAGAAGGGGGAACCGGACTGTACTACGTGTGGTCGAGTATAGAGGGGTGTTTTGTGGGTTTTCAAGGCGGATAATGATTATTAGTGAGATATTTGGAGGAGATATTCATTTGTAGTAAATGAAAGTATTTAAAATCTTGGAGCTGATGGCATTATTTCATCCCAAAGGCTATACTATGATGTTTTCTCAGAGACATACTATGCTACTCTGTTTGTTCTGGCCGTGGGCCGCTGCACTCCTCCTCTGTTGTTTTCTGTATTGTTCTCAGCTGCATGCCTTCGTCCATCTGGCCTCCGTTGACTTGTCCCACTTGCCGTCTCTGGAGCTGAAGCTGGATTGGATCAGACCAAAGTACCATTTAATCACGATGCCAGCTGCCTCTCAAAAGGCTCCTTCATCTGGCTGCACTTCTTCTGAGAGGAAGCTGAGCTTCAGCAGAATTTTGGAGATGTGTTCCAATGCTTGGTGGATGTGTGGGGAGATAGAGAGGGACCTTTGAATTGTTCAGAAAGGAAAACAGGGAACCCATTGGTAGTTTTAGTTTAGGGTGCTACTGTGGTTTGTTCTTGGGTTTTAAGAGGTGAACAGGAAGTTGTTTTTTTTTTCATATTGATGATCTTTTACTTTGTTCCTGTTTGGAATGCTCATCAATGTCAACGTGAAGTTCACTTTTAGTTCTGTTTATTTGTATTTTACTAACAACCATTTGCTTTTAACCCCCTCACATGTTGTGTTGTTGTAAACTTACTCTTTCAAATAAATACTCGTCTAACCCTCTGGAAACCAGCGTTTGGACTGTTTTTGTGCTGCTCCTCACCTACTTCACATAGCTGGGACAGAACAACGTTTTGTGGACCAAAGGCTATACTATGATGTTTTTAGAGCGGCATGCTATAGTATGATGTTTTTTGGATGACCTGCTATACTATGGAGGTTTTCTGGTCCAAAGGCCATACTATGACGTTTGTTGAGCGACACGCTATACTATAGGCTTTTAAAATTGACATATTACTCTGAATTTTGTTTTTAGTTTTTTTGTTGTCTTTTAGCAACATGTAAGAATTTGAACAGTTTTAAAAATTACTATACTTTTATTTGTGCAATGAAATATTATTCTATGGCATTTTTTAGACCACATATTATACTCTGATATTTTCCTGAATGACATACTATTTTGACAATATACTGCACAATGACATATTTTGAACCACATATCATACACGACAATTTTAGGCAACATCCTATCATTTTGCGCTTTTCGAACCATATAATAATCTTTGGTTTATGGTCTATCATTGGTGTCTATGGAGTGCATGGTGACTATCTGCAAATTGCAAAACTGCTACAGCAGCGAGGAGAGACACAAATATTCAATAACTTCACTCTGATACACTGTAGTGTCACCAAAATCACTGCAGTCTTCAAATGGCTCCTTTTGACACTAGTGTTATTCCTGCAACTTGAAAGACAGCTACTTTTGATAAAACTGGGCTTGTAGCACATTGTCTACCTTTCAGCGATGGAAAGAGGCATTGTTTATGTTTTGACAACCTATATCTAATGAGTTACTGATGTCAGAAGTCCAAATTTGTGAATATCTTTCCAACTTTACTGAGCATCCTTTATTTTCATTTCTGAAAGGTGGCAACCCTGTCTACGACTCTAACAGCTATTTATACTACTACTGCTGCTTGTACTTTTAGTATTACTACTACTGCATGTACAGCTATACTACAGATGCTATTAATCGTCTGGTATTTGGTTGTCAAGCTGCTAGCTCGCATTACTGTTTTGCTAGTGGCTAACTTGTTAGCTCTCATAGACTGGAAGCTCTCAATAAGATTAAATAATGAAAACAGAGCCATTCCAAGTTTCCTTGTCTTGATCGTACGAAGTGTGTAATTGTATGCAGCACAGTGAGACGGCATACTTGTTGTTTCCGTTTTGATGCCGTCTGCATCCACGGAATGCTCTGAAACTTTGCGCCCCCCTATCTTAGCATCGCCGTAGCACGCAGCTCAAAGGATCGTGTCCTATCTACTGATTCATATCTACGGTCCTATCTACTGATTCATATCTATGGTCCTATCTACTGATTCATATCTATGCACACTAGTCTGGTCCGATGCACTCTCAATGATGACATTTCACGAGTACATGAGAACGCAAGTACGGACAGTTGCGTACTGAGAAATGGCCATAGTCCTCTTACCGTAAAGGTACAAAGCTGCTCGTCTTCTACTCCGGCATAAGGAAACATCTTCAAAGCTTCTTCAAATCCAAACGCAATACCATCAAAAGATCAAAGTAACGTCATTGGTGCATTCAGTTACAGTCGGACAACGAAGTTGCGTTCAGGAGCGTCAGAAATCGGAGTATCAGTAATGCCCCCCCGTGCCCCCACGGAAGATCCGCCACTGTCCGGGCAACGCTACACACAGGCTTTGGTGCGTCACTCAGAGACAGCCAGCCTGACAGCTGCACAATGACTGGGGAGCGTGTAGGACGGAAAATGCGGACCGGATTTTCACAAACCTGGCGTTCTCTGGAGTAAAAACGTGAACTGGATTTCCCTAAAGGTTACATATTCCCATAACAGCAAAGTGGAACTTTTTTTTTTTTTGCCAGCACCCCCTGCGACCGTAATGAGGATAAAGCGGTGTATAGAGGATTGATGGATGGATGGAATTGGAAAGAGTGTCATTTTCTGTTGGTATTCAAACAAAAAATTTGCCAGAAGCCAGAGAGTAAATGTGTATGTACTGTGAGAACAGATGTGTACCGCATGGCGCTGCAGAATGCTGTGGTAGCCGTTTTGATTCAGGGTACCTCTCACTTTGATCCAGCAAAACAGCCCCAGACCATCATGCTTCCTCCTCCATGTTTGACAGTTGATGTCACACACTGGGACAGCATATAAAAATCCCACGTGATGAACCAAAGATTTCAAATTTTGATTCATCAGTCCATAATACCTTCTTTCAGTCTTCAGTAGTCCATCAGAATTAATCATGGCCCAGGCAAGCCTCTTTTTCTTATTCTGACATCTTAGGAATGGCTTTCTTGCTGCAACTCCACCTGTCAAACCTGCATCTCCAAGTGTTCTCTTCACAGTTGAAACTGAGACTTCTTACTACGATCACTATTAAGCTGTGTTTGAAGTTGCTGTCCTGTGAGCCGCCTATCACCAAGCTGTTGACTCTCAGAAACTTGTCTTCTGATTCTGTTGTGGCTTTGGTCTTCCAGACCTCTTCCTGTCAGAGTTTCCCCCAGTTTCTGAGTGCCTTTTGATGCTGAAGGAAACTATACTCACTGAGTGACACCTTGACTTTATTCACAACTTCTCTGTAGAAAAGACCTACATGTTTAAGTGTTCTGATGGTCTGTCTCTCTTCTATTGTTCATTGCCTTTTCCTCACCATTTTTATAGCAACACACTACTTTCTGTAGTACAATACTGTTCAAATAATGCTCTCAAGGATATGGTGCCACGGTGTGTTCCAACACTACTGTTATGCAGACAAAGGAGCTTGTAATCAAGGAAATTTGAGACACCTGTAGGATTTGGTAGCACCAACTGAGACACTGACATTGAAATTTACAAAATTGGCAAATACACACACACACACACACACACACACACACACACACACACACACACACACACACACATATATACATATATATATATATATATATATATATATATGTATGTATCAGGGTAGAGACTGTGATTTGGTAGAATTGGAGTTTCTACCAGTAGAGATTGCGATTGGAGTCTCTACCAGTAGAATTGGAGTCTCTACCAGTAGAGATTGCGATTGTAATCTCTACCAGTAGAAACTCCAATCCTACCAGTAGAGATGGAACTTTAAATCTGACCCCTGCCCTGATCCCTGACCCTAACCTTAACGAACCCTGACCTTTAAATCTGACCCCTGCCCTGACCCCTGCCCCTAACCTTAAAAGTCTAACCTTAGCCCTGACAAATCTCTACTGGTAGGATTGGAGTTTCTACTGGTAGAGATTGTGATCGCAATCTCTACTGGTAGAGACTCCAATCGCAATCTCTACTGGTAGAAACTCCAGTTCTACCAAATCGCAGCCTCTACCCTGACATATATATGTCTCAAGGTCTGGGTAAGGTCCAGTCATGATGGCAGGGCATAAACCAGCACCTGTGGGCCCAACCAGCCCCATCTTTGGCCAGCACACCGACCAACCATGGTGCCTGGTGCCCTGCAGAACAAAAGCAACTAGACTACACTGCAACATACCATCAGCAGCAGCCCCACAACTCTGCATGGACAATGGACTGTTGGCAGCAGCTTTTCCACAAAAGCAGAGAGAAAAACCATAAACTGGCAGACATTGACACAAACAACAAAGGGTTGAGGCACACCTGGGCACTTTTTGGTTCAATGAAACTAATCCAATTAAGTTGCACAAATTCAAATTAGTCCATTGTTCTTTGTTTTGAGTCATGCTAATCAAGGTTAATGATCACATTTTTCCTTCAGGATTAAAAAACAAAACAAGCTTGTTTGTAGGACTTGTTTGTGGAAAATCTAATCAGAATGAATTTACACAAATGTATTGTCAGTCTCAAATGGTAGCCATCAGTTAATTTTACTAGATGTTAAATTACAGTGTCTGAGACAGAAGGAGCTATGAACAGAGTCAGAGACTTAGCCTGAATATACTCTCACGAACCCAATGTATTGTTCAAAATCCCATTAGTATGGTAATCGGCCAAATTAGTAGAAAAAGTCAGAAGGAGTTTGTCTGTCTTTCTTTCTCTTAGAAATCCATAAGAGGGGTCACATCTGGGATTACATGGTAGATCAAACTCTGTTTATGTTAGTCACTTAGTCCCTTGACGCCATTATAACCTACACTGGCCCAAATCAGTCCAACCATGAAGGACAATAGGACATGAGTACATTCCCCGGCAAGTGTCTCTTAAGTTGGGCCATCAGGGCCCTCAGGGACACATTGGTCATATTTCACAACTTCTCTGCGTAATGGAATCACTGAGCTGGCCTTTTGTGCGTCACAGGGATTCTCTTTAGATGAAGAGGATACTAATTTAAGGCAGTGAGGATATAGTTATGTTCCATCCATAGCAAAAGGTCTATTAGGTCTTAAATCTAAAGAGTATAACAACTTAGGTTAAAGCAGAGCTTTTGCAGGAATGACAACTAGATTGTGTTACACTGTGTCCTTCTGAATCAGATATCATGTCAGAAATGTCCTTAAAATACTACAGAACATTTTCTTGAAGTCAGATGGCAGTTAGCCTTTAATTCTGTGCCATAAAATATATGTTGTGCTGTGCTGATCTTTACAGTACAATTTGCAGATTTAGTAGCTTCATTTAGAGATCTAAAGTGAACAAACCCTTCAAAGCAGTTTCCTCTGGTAGTATTTACCAACCCTGACACATATGATTGACTGTAGAGATGCAAGGACTGTTTGGAAACATTTACTGAATCTATTACAAATGACTTTGAGGAGCCCAAAACTTCATGCTTCTAGCTGCCACATGTTTATAATTTAGCACTGACTATTTGTTAAGGCAGATTCTTCAGTTTGGCACAGTCGCTATTCTGCCTGTTATTTCATTGAAATGTTATGCTGCTAATTAAGACTTGATCCAAGGCAAAGGACACACTGTGTGCATGTTTGGAGAGGAACAGAAGGCTCTGCTACTGAGCTTGTAATATTGAAATAGTTTTAAATACTGCTGTCAGCTTAATAAAAGCCTAAGAGAATTTAAAACTGAAATAGCTGTTGCTTTTCACAGACCTTCAGCCCTTGTCTTTGCTCTGGTGCAGCTGTCAATCACAAATGCAACAATAATAGGTCAGTTTTCATGCCCCATATCAGTTTTTTTTCTCTCCACACAGGGATTCAATTAAATGCATATTGATTTATTTTCTAACCTTTGTAAACTTGCTGCCATAGAAAGCACAGACCAGTGATATTTGACCCACTGTGTCAGTATGCTGCAGATTTTGTAGTAAGGAAACGGCATGCTGATGTTTTTCATTGAGGTTGGTGAAGAAGTAAGCATTGTGTACTATGGAATGCAACCCACTATTCTCTCCTTTAATGGTACTATAATTTTTTTTAGAGATAATAGACCTTTAGAGTGGCACAAGAAAAGCAAGTACAAAAAATAAGTGGTTAAAAAAAAGCATACACAGTACACAGTATATGCCTTGCCTGCACTGCAGTAATGGATTCTGTTTAAAATAGGTTCTATCCCAACATTAAGAACGCTACAAATATGCACAGACCAAGTGATAAGTTGCTGTCCAAGGATACAGAAAGGTCAGATGAATCGACTATAGGCACTTTTCCATTAGCACCTACTCGACTCGACTTGATTTGGTTAAGGCAAAAGAAGAGAGTCAGAGACAGCTGAGGGCGGCGAGTCGAAACACTCAAGAGAACAGGAGAGTTTGGGAGGCGACACAGCTGTATCAAGCTGAAGACAAGAAGATACCAACTAGATGATGTATGAGGGTAAGCTAATGGTAGTTTGCTACAGTTATCATATATCAGCCCCCTGTACAACCCTGTAATGGCTGCAGTTTATTGCTATTAGGTTTTAAAATATTCATGCTGTGTACTGTCGTCACTCCCTGTCAAATCACTGGCCTTCACTCTGTTGACGTCATATTAACAGCTCAACTCAGCTTGAGTTGGTACTAAAATAGTACCTGGTACCAGGTACTAGTCCTAATGGAAAACTTCACAAACTGAGTCGAGTCGAGCCGAGCAGGTGCTAATGGAAAAGCACCAAAAAGGTACAATATGTTTTGATTAATTTATTCTTTTTATGTTTGTGATTAAAATCCATGTCCTTAATACATGCAGTACGTCCAAACTTCATGGCTGCACTAGTTCGTCATTTAATCTCCCTCTGTCTTTCCCTGTCATGTTAAGATTACATGCAGGAGACAGATGTAGCTTGGTAAAATCCTTTAGATAAATATTTAAGTTTGAAATCTGACAAACGAGCTGCACTCCAGTGTCAAGAGAGCCGTAAGCTGCTGACAACAGGAGGTGATAGTTATTGTCGGGGAGAGGCAGAACTCATCCCACATCTTTCCGCGACTGCCAGGTGTGACAGCTCTCACTTTCTGCACAGACTTCCTCTTCTGTCTTTGCTGCTCTTCACCTTTAAACACTGTTTAAATCAGGGGAAGTTTTCTTTCAACGAGGCGCAAAGAGGGGGAGAGGGAGAAAAAAAAAATGAAGCAAAGTGTGTTTGCGTGAGCCAGCTTTTCTTTGTGTCTGTGTTTGGATGTGGAGTAGGCAGGTATGAGTGGTATCATAATGATTTGGATTTAGTTCCAGGTCTGTTGGAACATGCACTGTCTGGTGAAGTATTTTAAAACTTGCCTAGCGATCACGTCTGGTCTGGATCATCAGCTCAGTCAGAGCGAGGGAGGTGGAACAGGAGAAGAACCACCTGGGTAACCTCAGCCTGCCCTCTGCCAAGAACACCACCAGCAGATCCAACAGGATAATATGAGTCTGGTTTTGACAGAGGACAGCTCTGCTGTGTTTGTTTTAGGGTTACAAGCAAGGTATATTAAATAAGACTAGCATGTGTATTCTGTTTTATGTGATTCATACAGTATGCGTGTCGTATTTGATCAGCATCACTCTAATTTTTATATTCCATTGTACACGGTAAAACATTACTTCTGTCAAGTTATGTAAACTTGGCCCGAACTACACTCACACACCCAGAAATTCTCTCTGTGTATGAAATATTTCCATGCACACCGTCTCTTTTTTTATCTATTAATGCAGCCATTTTCCACTGGCCCTGTATTTTTGTATCGTATTGCTTGACTGTGGGGCCAAACAGCTGTGCAGTTTGGGGCAGCAGGCCACGGCCCTGCATGTTTTCTATCGGCAGTGGAATTTATATGAGGGGTTATGAGCACATGAATGGGCCCCAGTGTGTTGGTTCTGTTTTTACGTCACCTCATCAGTGCGCATGGGACACACTTGTTAAAACTGGAACACCCCGTGGCTCGCATGCATTTCAAAGGGAACCTATGGCCCCCACTTTGAAGCGCCACAGTGATCCGAACAATGGATGGATTTGTTTTGACTAAGTTAAGTGAAGATCACTGCAGAATCAGTTGTCGCATCTGCGTCCGTCCATTTAGAAATGAAAAATTTTACTTGAATCGCCAATTTTCTGTTTCTGTTCCGTGTTGCTCATCGGTTTTAAATGTCAGTAGCTATTCTGCGAATGTCTGAGTCTCGACGTTGAGCCATATCACCCAGTTTTAGCAACACTGACTTTGATGAGAGAACATCACGTTGTCGACCACAAAATTTCCTGCAGAAGAGGTATAAAATGACACAATTCTGCCATGCAAAATTTTAACAATTACTTAAAAAGATTTAGTAAAATGATGTTATGTTTGAAATTACTCCATTTAACATAATAGTACTATAGCATAATAGCACTATTATAGCAGCAATAGATCGTTACAAAGCAGGATGTAACTAATAACGCACCACCACACCACCAAAACACCACACAGTGATAAAATCTTTCTTCACATATATTTTATAACATTTTTGAAGTACATTAAGTACATTTTAGAAATAGAAGCTACAGTTTATAAAACCTTTCCAGCAGAAATCATTGATGGGCCAGCATCAGCCTTTTTTTTTCCTCTAGCAGACAGGTCTATTTTCTATATATAAAAAAGAATAAAAATAAAACAAAACAAAAATCGCTACATTATTTTGTCCTGCGCTACCTTTAAATTCCCATGAAAGCACCAGCTGTCTGCATCTGTCTTTTATAAAATATAAATTATTGAAAAATATTCAAATGTTTGTGAACTAAATACAATAAAAATGATCTCATAACAAAAATACAGAGACACTATAAAATATACAAAAAAACAACATCCAAGACAATAAGGTTTTCCTTCCGAATCCATTCTGAGATATGCATATGCCACAAAATATTGGTGTGTTTACACTTGCCTGACTAAGGATCATTAATACATAAGACCTGCAGTAGATTGTAGTTTCTGACATCTAACAACAGTATACTTTCCTGACAAAATAACTTTCAAAATATTAACATTTTCGGTAATAGAATGTTTTCTTTTAACACAATAATCTTATGAAGCTGACCATACAAACATTATGACTTTGTGTGGGGGACAAAAGAAAACATTTCCCATTACAAATATGTTTAAAAATCTGTAAAGCTCACTTTAACACAAAACACTGACATCGAAAGAAAAAAAAAACCTGAACAAAACAAAAGCAGTGGTTTGAAACACTGCCATCAACAAAGTGATGAAAATACAGTGCAGCTTATTACTAACCGATTGTTTAAAATCCAATTCCTTATGTTGGATGTGGAACACAAGTTTGAGAGTGAACAAACTTGTTGCCAGTCAGACGTTATGAACATACAGCATCTCGTTTCTGCACTCAGTGGGAAACCCGAATCAGCCAAGGCATTTCTCTTTGTCCTAAAGCTGTGTGCTTTCCAACATATCAACAAAAGATAAAAGACAACACTTTCCAAACACGTGAGAGATTTCTGGTCCCTGTCTTCTAACATTGTGGACGATACCCGAAGCACCGCGGCCAAAGACCTCACATGGGTTTTGGTTATTATTCCTGCTTTGTGTCTTGCTTATTTGTGTAATCTGGGTCTCAATAAAGCATTATGAAATACAATCTGTACAAATAGACATCTCAAAAGCTATTTTCATCCATATGGGTAACATTCAGCCACTGTAAACAATAACATTGTATTCTAAGATAATATTCAACTTTGGCATTTCCCATAAGGCCAGTGCACAGCCACTGTTCCCAGTGTTGGGAGGATACTGCTGCCAATTTCAATGTAACCAGTGAATCGTCATGCGTGTGTTCGGAGCAAACCGCACAAATAGACGGGCTACTCATTCTGAACAGAGTATTATTTTGTTCATACATAAGGAGCACACAAACTTAAAATTGAAATACACGTCTGCCACTCGTCCTCCATGTCTCCAGCAAGTCAACCTGCGTCATATCTGTCAATCATTCTCTATCAGACCTCACAGCGATCTTCACCTGCATCCTCCACAGATTCCTTTCAGTCACCTTCATTTATTCCATACAGAGTCTCTACGTTTTCCCCTGCCTGTCCCTTTTGTCTCTACACTGCACCTTCACTCTATACTGCAGCTGCTCCTTTATGGACATTATGTGCTGCAAAACAAAAGAAACGACGTTCTTCGGATTGTGTAAAATCCCTGCCTCAGCTAATTAACTTGTGATTGTATTGTATGGACATACAGGAGGAGTATTCAAACACTTCTAAAGCAACGCTAACACGGACAGTGAACTGACAAATGATGCATCTTATCTGCACGTTTAACGACTCCTGAATTCCCCCACATAGATTGTCTACAGTTTGCTAATACTGGTGGTATATGCAAAAATGCATAAGTTTCAGTCACAATATGTGTCTCTAACAAGGATGGCGAGCATGTACACACAGGTAAAAGCGTCAGTTTCAAAAGCAACGGCTACTTTCAGTTGTCTTTCAGACACTCGTGGTATGAGTAATCAGCAGGTCCTCACACCTCACAAAGCACAGGGACAGTGTCTATAGTGTTGTCTGATAACGCATCAGCACATTTCAGTTAAAGGCTCCTTTGAGAACTGAACAGTTAAACTTGGCATCTAATGTTTGGTTCCACTGTAATACCTTCATCGACAACATGAGAAAAATACTCTTTCCACTGTTTTCCTGATGAGTTTACACTGGGTCTTCTCATAATCAGTCACATAATACTGTCACAAGCATTCGCTCCTTAAACAACAAATTATAAATGACTTTTTTTTTTTTTTTTTGGTCCGAGCTGAAAATTCTCCTTGCCAAAGAGAAACGGTAAGCAAATGAGTAAATAGGATGTTCTACCTTCTTCGGTTTGGTTTTGACTTTTTGGCGACCGTTTTCTAAATGAGAACTCTCCACCTGCTCTGCGTTTCGCCCCACAATGCCGTCAAATCATTTTACTTTGCCCTTTTCTCTCTCTCTCTCTCTCTCTCTCTGTTCTCTCACACTTTGCGTCTTGGTCCTCTTGCCTCCTCCACTTTGCTACTTTGACAGAACAGAACCTGAACTCTACCCGATAGCGCTTCATCTGCCTTGAGCTGCTAAATAATACCGGTATATATAACACAACGCCCATCCGTCCACACACATACACACACACACACATGCGCGCGTACACACTTCTCAAATGCAACAGGGTATGAATACAGGTTTTTGGCTTCTGCCTCCTTTCCTAAAATATGGTCTGAGAGGCAGGAGCTCAAACTTGACAAAGACCACAGTCATTAAAAACATTTTGGTCCCCCAAAAAACATGGATTACCGACTCTATCAAACAGTTAAGACCACTTTTTGAGCCTCAGTCCATGTGGCTCTTTAACTTTTGTCTTCGATTCCTTTTTCGTGTCTGCCTTCACTCGTCTGTGTCAGGCTTTACGTCCAACATTGCGTGCAGCTCTTCAGGAGTGTACCCCAGCAGGCTTTTTAAGTCACAGACAAAGCGGTAGACGTAGCGTTTCCCAGATGTCTTGTGGATGATGTTCTTGTCATAGTAGTAACGTAGGCCACGGCTCAGCTTCTCATAATTCATCTTGGGCTTGTTTTTTCTCTTGCCCCACCTCCGAGCAACCTAAAACAGCGCAGGATATAACCGTGTCACTTAAATCACAGCATGACAAATGTGCAACAAGCAGTTTAGTATTTGCATGTAAAAACAACAACAACAAAAAAAATAGCTATCATTCAACAACTAACATCCACAGCGCTCAGCAAAGCTCTGCTAAAATGTTAAGAATACTCCTTTAAAACGGAGCTAAACACAACATGCAACCGTTTTCACAAAGAAGACGTCTTGTTCATCTGGCTAACAACTTAGGACCTCCCAACCCGTGTGCCGGGGACCAGCGGGGTCACAGCCTCTCACCTCATCTGGGTCAGAAAGCTTGAACTCCCAGCCGTCGCCTGTCCAGCTGATGAAGGACTGGCAAGACTTGTCGGTCAGCAGCTCCAGAAGAAACTGCCACAGCTGGATGGGGCCACTGCCTGTAGAGCAGATGGGAGAAAAGAAAGAAAGAGAAAGAAGGTGTTCATTTACAGGAGAGCTGTTTACACATATAGAGGACACATTGTTATTTGTGCAGATGCTGACTGGAGTGGGGAATTATTGAAGAAAGTGTGCATTCAGGGCAAAGAGATGCAGAGTTCTGAAGTTTGAAACCCACAACTCGTAGATTAGAAAATGATAATATGTTGCATCAATGTTCAGAATAAATGAAGAAATTAGATTGCAAATGTAGACATTTTAGAGCCCTGCACGCTTTGTTTAATTCACTGCGATGCAAGAGAAAAGAACTGCCTCTGAAAGACATAAAAGAAGTTCTATATATGAAAGTGTTAAATATTCATGCCAATTATTCACTTGTGTCTAAGGAGGGACAAAGTAAACCTTCTAATCTGGGTCAGACTGAAGTACAGCAGTGGAACCAAATGTCCTCCTAAATACAACAGTCCCATTCATCATGTATTCCCTTGTCTGCCAGTTGCCCTGTGCAGTATGTGAATCCAGAGTCTGTGTCTGTATGAGTTCCATACTGGTGAAATCACCATTTTAAAATAAGCGGGGCTGCCTCTAGACTTCAGCAGCACATCTATGGGGCATGAACACAGACTGTGTGCGTTGTAGACGGAGAAGGAGCAGTTGCTAAGTCATCTGCAATGTTATAATGTGATGCATTCTTTTCAAGAATAAAGAGAAATATAATAACCTGTTAAAACCTCATTTGGGGTGTTCTTTAACAGTTTATTACAGCTCATGAAAAAAGGAGGGAGAGCAGAACAAAGGCGATGAAAAATGGGGGCTGGTTTTGTGTCTGAACTAGATTCACAGCAATACACTTTGATCGTGTGGTTTTTCAGCATATGCACGAACCCACTCACTTTTTAGGCACACATGTTGAAATCACACCTGCCTATGCAGCACACCGCCTCAGCAAAAAGTCACCTCTCTCGAGTGCCTCAGAAAACCAAATGTAGCCTTATACAACACAAACAAAAGCTTTCAGGGAAACAGATGTGTGGGTTGAACACTTGAAATGGCATCTCAGAGCCCTCTTTACTCCGGCTAGGATTGAAGAAGACGCATGACAACAGCCACTCCGAGGTTTGGGAAATAAGTGCCTCTGCAACACCGGGTCTCTTTCACACAGAAAGCTTTCGGCTCGCAACCCAAACGTCTGCCACTGTAACAGCGAGCCCACATAAGGGTGATACCAGCCCCCTGTGCTCCCACGCCAGAATGTAGGCGACCCTTTTAGTTTTTTTTTTTTTTTTTTTTTTTTTAAGTTTCCAAAAATATGTTACAATCTTCGCGCACAATGGGCCTCATTGAAAAAGCATACAGTGTGGTAAAAGGGAGGGTAGGGTGTGTGTGTGTGTGTGTGTGGGGGGGGGGGGGTCGTGCTCAGAAGCAAACTAAAGGAGTGCTGAGCATATGCAGCTACAGCAAAAAAAGCTATATTTCAACATGTGCCAGACTTAAACACTGAGCTATAATTGTTATTTATTTTCACAACTTGACTAAATTTAGTTGCGATGCAAAAAAAAAAGAAGAAGAAGAAGAAAAAAAAGCCCCCACGCGCAAATTTTTATATTTATGAGAAAGAGAGGCGTGAGAGGGGAAACGCAAAGTATTATGATAACGATTGAGAGTAAGGCTGCCTGATGTTACTGCAGACAGAGGTGTAAACGCTGAATTGTCACAGGAAGCCGACTGGAGCGTCACTTATCTCTCTGCAGCCTTATCAGGCTCCCTGTCCTCGCTACAAGTGTCACCTGTCACCCTGTGACTGGGACAGGAAGCCAAGCAGAGCAAGCTGTCAAGCTGTCAGAAAAATCTTGTTGGAATTGTACAAAAGCCTGTTTCTGTATTCGAGGTTTGATTCCTTTTCTTTTTTGATCGAGGTCTCTCTCTTTTCTTTTTCCATTTCTTCGTCCACCCACACACACACAAGTACGAAAATGCTTCCATCTTCGAAGGGCTACTCTCTCTTTACACTGCTCTTTAAGATAGCAAGTACAAGAAAAGGTTTTTTGCTTGCAGAAAAAAATGAGGGAGTCATAGCATGATTTTTTTCTTCATCTTTCCCCTTTTCCATTGTGTAAAAGCTCAAGACGAAGGCTTTTCTTCTCAGTGAGAACACATTACTATGCATTAGGCTGAAAACTGTTGCCAGGCTTTCACATATAAGCTCTTCTGGAGCTCCGTCGCGTCGTAATAACTGACACATAAATGTCAGCTGTCAAAACTGAAGCAGCAAATGGAGTCAGAACGTTGTGATGTACGATTGCAAAGGTACATGAGGCATACATTTCCAAATACCCAACTATAGCTTGTTTAAAAACAGTTTGTGCGATATATAATCCTTTGCATACATTTATTTTTAGTCCGCTAGTTTGGTTAAAAATGGCAGCAGGAAGAAACACAGCCTCTAATGTTTCTAGAGGGGCTTTCAGACTGTGTCTTACGCTTCATCATTTGATTATAAATACATGACGCCGTCTTTCCGACATCATTATAAATGAATGACTCATTGTTCTATAAGTGGCTTTTGAACTAATAACCATACAGATGACCAATTAACTTTTGAATACCAACTATGGGGCAGTATGTAGAGATCTGATGTATGCATTGTTTGTTCTGTTGAAAATATGCTCGGATTTCCCCGTCTCCAATGCTGGCAATCTTGCAGCCTTGTGACTATAATTTAAGCAAAACCCAAAAAGCCCCAAACACTTTGTTGCTAAGAAGCACTTCAGTGTTCAACTGTTCTTACGGTCTAGTTTTAAAAAGAAACACCTCATACTAAACCATTTGATAACAACCAAAAAGCTCTAGTATTTATTTTAATATAGAAAACATGATTACTGTAGGTAGATATCCTCCTCATATGTGAGAGGCGGCTAAGACAAGTCATTAATGTTAGTTTAGTATAATTATAAAACCAGTATTTGTAGCTCAGTGTTGTACACATCCTTGTGAACTGCTAAATGTAGCAACAGCAGCAGTTTTAACACCTCTTTTTTTTTTTTTCAAAACCAAAAACCATGACTGACGCTAAAATGGTGCATTCGCTTCAGAGGTGCTTTGCAAATATCTCAAACATCTCACTGAACTTGAAGAACATGCATCCAGCAGCTTTCTGAGCATGTATGAATACGAAGATGCCTCGTGAGATGAAGAGATAATTTTACTCTGGTGTTATGTGCAGGGGCAGGCATAATTTCTATGTTTCAGCTGCGTTGCTAGGACGACCTGGAAAAAATAGGTTGAGATGCGGGCTGCAGATAACAAGGAGGTAGATGAGAAGTGAAGACAGAGCAAAAGAGAGAGAGAGAGGTGAAGAAAAGAAGAGGCATGAGCAAAATCTATTTTGTTTCCTGTGATGTGCATAACTAGGGTTGCCTGGGTAAAAGGCTTTTTTTTTTTTCCTCTTTCTTCGGTCTAAAAGCGGTGCATTAAGGCGGCACCGCATCTGGGGCTTTTGCAGAGCATCAACAAGTGTGTTACAGCTGTGCACTGAATTTTAGCCTTTATTTAAGCGACAATCAGAAAATTATATGCATAAATGATATGAATAAATGAACCACTGGGGTTACTTTTTCATAAATCTTTTTCTTAAAGTTGACTGAAGCAGGCCTTACCATGTTTTGGATTGCCCTTTTGAGAATAGTCTGCCATGAGAATGGTCTGTGAAGCATTTTTCAAGGCGGGCTTGTACAAAATTGTTACAAAAAAAGCACATGACTTCTACACATCTCACCTGTGTATCCTGCCAGTGCGGCTGCAGGGATGACAGGTTTATCCTTGCTGAGGTCTGAGCGCTCCCTCACATAGTCTTTGAAGGTTCCCTTGGGCTTGTGGCCATGCAAGGCAGTGGGGTAGTCTTCTGAGTCAAAGCTGTCATATGATGGTACCCGCTGCAGGCTGCTGAATGAAGACTGGCTGCTCCACGACTGGGTCAATCGGTCACAGCTCTCAAAGCTGTCGATGCTCTCAAAGGAGTCCTGGCCTCCAAGCTTACCTGAGATAGGAGGATGAGAAAGAAATGGCAAGAAAGAGAGAAAAAGATGCTATTAGAAAAAAGCAACTTTACTGAAAAGATTGTTTTCATTAAAAACTCCTTCTATAATCACATATGACTACTGAGAAATTGCTAAAAAAAAAAATGGAAATGTAGCCATTTATAAATGTGACACTTAAATGTGGATTGTCAGAAGTTTTCTGAAGCTTTTGACAGAGGAGTAATTTCGACGAAAGTAACCACAGCACCTTAGCAGTAAAGTGCGGCGCTTCTCACTAAGCTATACTGTTCTGAACCATTCCACGTCTCCGCATTTCACACATCATTTCACTTTCACAACCTCCATTTGGATTTGATTTTAAATGGAAGACAATCACACAAATCGTCTTGCTATTTTTGGCCTTGGGAAAGATAAGAGGAGCCTTTCAATGCTCAGTCATTAACAAATGACAGATAATGCAGTGAGTTCTACTGATGCTGAAATCTTCAACTGGCGAAATTGAAGCCACATGTCAGATATCAGTTGTGCTACAAAATACTTTCCCACGTTGGGGGAGAACAACGCAACGCTCAAAAAGCCTGGCATGTGTGATGCACGGGGATTGGACCTCAAACCTTGCAGGCAAATGCTTAAAGCACTGAAAGTATCTTGTATAGCGTACATGGCACATGCTATTCATTTATACAGCTGGGGATTTGTGAGAAGAGAACCCTAGCTTTATGGCTATAAATGTAAACCATGCTGCTAATTCCTCTGTAAACTACCACTGGGAGAGAAAACAAGCCTGTGCATTGAGAAAAGCAAACAGTTTCATGAGAAAACCCCACGCCTGCTAACTGAGGATGACACCTCTACCTTCTTACCCAGAACGCTAAGGTTGAGTCAAGGAAAAGAGGCCAACGTAAACAAGAAGAAAAAAAAACTTTCTTGAAGGTTACACCACTTGAACTGTTTTACATAAAGGACGGGCGGTAAGAAGAGAACACATTGTGGCTTTGGTTCGTGTATCACTCTGACAAAAACAATAGAGTTTTCTTTTTTTCCCAACCCAGTCTAGAGTGTGTGAGGCAGGTTTGCTTGAACCACAAACCAACCAGAGGGCCTGCTTTTCTTCTCTTCTAATACATGCACACTGATGTGGCATGACACGATTCTGATAGCTTCAGCACAATCACACGCAGACAGACACCCACAGAAACCTGTAACATTTACGTGCACTCACACAAACGCATGCATCCACATTTTGGCGCACACAATTAAAGTTGTCTATCCAAGCAGTCTGATGAGAACAATATTAATGCAGCACATTTTTCACTGCAACGCTTGTCCAGACGAATCCTATATTCTAAAGCTTTTATTAAATCTCAGCTATATTCCGGTGTATGCAGTATATGATCCCTCACCTCTGCTGAGGCGTCCCACACACATGTTGTCAGGGGATACCACCTCCTGCTTGACAGTAAAATATTCCCCCTGCATGGAGTTGAGGGCCGTGTCCCGTAGAATGACAGCAGGGTATTCACTCTCATACTTGAGCGTCAGCAGTTCCTCCGAGCTGATGGGATGGAGTGTCTGGTAGGACTCGGTGATGAAGCCGGGCTCTGAGTATTCAGAAGGAGGGACACACTGAGCATGCTCAACACCATAGCCTGGAGACACAAAAGGGAAATGAGTGTAGATAGAAAGCAGAGAAGGAAAGCAAAGAGCAAAACAGAGGAGGAAGATCAATCTTAGAAGAGCAGAGTCATTTTCCCTCTTGTGCTGAACTGCTGCCCAAATGCTGTGTGAATATCTAGTGTGTGAATAGCCCATAATAAAATACAGCTTTGAGTGCATAAGATGAATCTTGTAGATTTTAGGTAAGAATACTGATGAGGCCTAACCTCAGCAAACCTATAGCAGTAAAGATACACAAGTGATCAAAAAATAAATAAATGCATGAAAAATTTTTAAAAAGTCATGTGAAAATAAAAAAACATTCATTTTCCTATCCGTATATTATTTTATATTTTTGACCCTCTGAACCCAAAAACTCACAGGGGGCTTTGAGAGGCATAACGTCTTGTGATACAATTACACCATTTTTGAAGTTAGAAACTGTCTAAATGGAAAGAAATATCAGTTTGTCAATTTTTTTGATAGCCCCTGAATGACTCATCGGTTGGTTCTATTGGTAAAAATAACCAAATCTAACCTAAATATAAAATTTTACCAAAATCCATTTTATTCTACATGTCTCAATTAAACATTTACTCAAAATAAACCAAGATCCTGAGAAAAACTAAAAAAATTCTACTCTCCTCAGTGAAACTGTGAGGTCATTCGTGACTCAGTTGTGGCCAACAGTCACATGACAAAAATTCGGATACTTCTCGGCTGAACTCCAGGCTGTGTTTACCCAGAGCAGATAAGAGACAAGTACGGAAACAAATGAAAGACGCCGGTAGTAAAACATCTATGGTATGTTGAGTCACCATTTTTTTCCAATATTAGTAACACCTTGAGGGCATTTGGAAAAAATGTTGTACATTCGCTCACAACGCTGAGCCACTCCCTCCTCTCGGTTTTCCATTCATATCTTAAGCAAGTGTCTTTCGCTATTAGACAGAGTGATGGACAAGGACTGTGATGAGTACTTACTGACAAAATAGTCTGAGGTATAGCGGGATTCCTGGAAGTTGGAGGTCAGTCCATTGATGGGGTAATGCTTTGTATCTTCTTCATGAAAAATAGATAGAGTCAGTGACCTCGTCATTGATTTCATGTATCATGTAACTGCATTCAGCATTATCAAAAATTAATGACCTGAGCTAAATTGTATCTTCCTGTTTGGCTCCTGTTTCTAAAGCAAATGCTAACAGATTGGAGTAAACAGTGATATAAGCTTTTGTGGTGAGTTGTTCTCACAGCAGATAACCAAGATCAAAAAACAGTTATTCATTCATCTTCTAATAATTAAGTCTATGTGTTTTAGTTGTCTTCAGATTTCTGTGGTCTTACCTTTCTGAAGCATTTCTAAATGTTCCCAAAGGATGTCACCCACAAAGTCGGGGGCTAAGTCCAAGAAGCGCTCCTTCCCCATTGCACACAGGCTGGCTCCGTTCATGCCAAATTTGTCAAAGTCAACGTTCTTCAGACTGAACTCATTCACTGTCCACGTTAGCCACTCAGCCACATGGTTTTCTGTCCACTGTCTGGGGTCTGAAAGATAAACAGTTGATGAGAATGAGATTTACTGTCAAATGCTGCTATACCCTTGAAACATTAATCTCAATCTGTCTCCAATAAAACAATAGAGATTGAATGTTTACTTTTCTGGTTTTAGCACTCTAAACTGCAGCGCTAACTATCCACTTAACAATTAACAACAAACAGAGGCAGCAGTGAATGCAAACAGCAGTGGTGATGAAAAGCCAAAACCATAGATTGCAGATATAGTAAGATTACAAGGAGATACCAAGAGTCCTGGTGTTTGCAAACAGCATGAAGCAGCTCTGTGGTTGTTTCAGTTGACAATACCAGCTCATTATTTCACTGTCTGTCTCTGTGTCTAGATTCTGTGGATGCTGCAGTCAGTCAGTCTGCCCAGATTGAAATCTACAGTATATAATATAAGACCATTTCTGGAACAACCGGGTGTCTCCTGCTTTTCAGTCAATCTTGCTAAGAGATGCCTTCACTGTGTGCTTTAAAGTAATGTGAAAGGACCTGACATGTGACACACTGAAACTGTTTTGATGGCTCATGCTATCGCTGATGAGATTTGAGTACCAGAATGAAAATGTTAACAGGAACAAATTAGAATATGAACAGTTCTTACCTTTGGGAATACCCAGTCGCTGCTGTTCCTTTGTGAAGCCACTGAATGTGGCCTTCAGAGCCTGAGACATCATCTCTTTACTTCCAGGAGTGAGCAGGGGAACATCTCCACACTCCGGATCTGCCAAACAGAAAATATAAAGAATATTGATTACATTGTTATTATTTGACAGAGAGACTAAATTTTCATTGACAACTCAAGCTACAGCAGTGCATCCTGTATTATCTTTTATGTCGATAAAGCTTACTGAATGGAAAATTGAGTTAAGACAGTGAGGGGGTGGCAAACAGAGTCTTGTGAATGTGGTTCAGTTAGATATTCACACAGATGCACACATGCATCTGCACACACACACAAACGAAATCAACACAGTTATATCTACCGTGATCAACAACAGGGTTCAGCAATTACATTCCGTCTAGACAGACACTATCTCCATGTCACATCCAATCTATTTAAACAAGAACTGTCACAGCTTTGGATCTGATCTATTTAAAAAAAACTAACATAATCCTGCATATATGGACTGCACATCTGCACTTTCTGGTAGAATAGCAGATAATTTAAATCTTTTTAGCAGATTTTAAAATAAAATGTTGTGGAAATGGTTTTCAAACAGTTTTTTCCAAAGTGTTCTACATTTGCTGGTACTGACAGGATTCTTTGGCAAATCCCACTCATGTGGCAGTCTGCATTAAAACAGGCATGCAAGTTTATTTACCAACACTTCAAACACTACCCTCTCTCCTCCCTGCACATCCTGGGTGGGAGAGCAGCGCCTGGTGCCCATTAATGACACTACGACCCCTGCTAGCCCTCCTACCACGTTGCCCCAACACAGTGGGCCTACTGTCACAAGACCAAGCATGGGGTCAAACATTCTGACAGGTCAAGGGTCGAGGGATGAGGTGATGATGTCACCATGGCTGCTGGCGGGTGGCTAGCAGAGTTGGGGGTGGGCTGTCTCGAGGGTTTCAGTCGCACACTAGGGTTACTGTTCTCTGCTCACAGCCAGTGGGCACCCAGTGGGGAACAGAGCTGCCTTTGATGGCTTTAAACAGTGCCTGATGACTCGCACTCTTCTAATTAGATTGACCAGGCTGCAGTGAAGAAGTGTGGGATATGGAGACAAAGCAGAGGGGGATGATGAGGGGAGAAGGGAAAAGACCCCCGGGCCAATAACACTAGAATAGACTGCAAAAAAACCAAGACTCAACAAATGACCTGTAAACAGACAAGAAAAGAGATGCAAAGAACAGACATGTTTCTATCATTCAATCTGCAAAGTGTCCACACTCATTTACACAACAAAGGCCAACATTGATCATAATCTGCTGGTGGGCAGTCTGACATATTATCATTATCATGCCTGATTAACTCTGGTGGGGGGGCAACGCACACACAACAGTGACTTTAGGAGGTTATCGTGCATGCAGAATAAAGGGCACAACTTTCGTGGCATATCTATCTCTTTAGTTCATCTTTCTTGACTGTCTCCATTGCACATCAGTTCAAATCATTAATAACCAGATCACAAAATGTTTGGCCCGAAGGCAAATAAGTTATAAGGAAAAGTTGTGTCACTCCCGTCACAGCACCAGCATTCTCCGAGCCCAGATGTGCTGGCATCTCCGCAGGCTGGCGGTTTAATCTGCCAGCAGCGAACTGGGGCAACATACAGTTCATGCTTGTTTTCACCACTCGCTGACGTCTCGACCTCGTCTGGAATGCACAGCAGCTGTCCCTCCTTCGCCCATGCAATCAATGTCTGTCTGGCTGTTTGTAAAATTAGGTCTCCCAGTTTCTTCTCTTTTTTTTTTTTTTTTTCTTTGGGTCTTTTTCCCTCTTTTTTCCTCCCTCTGAAGAAAGAAAACTCACAAGAGCTTTGAAACAGACAGGAGCTTTTTGCTTCTTCGTGTGATTCAATTAGGCCTGTAATATTATATTGCTCACCCTGACACTGGTGAACAAACAGAAAGTTAACCGTTCCATTCAGAAGTAAAAGCAAGGTTGAGGAGCTGAGAATAAACATTGTTTTACAGTCTCACATAAGACCTCAGTTAAACTATTGTGCGGCACAGCTCGCACATCAAAATAAGCCGTGCACTTTCACAATAAAAGCACGACCTGAGCAAGATGTCTTTGTGTAAAGTTGACAGTGAGGCTGTCTCGGCTTCTAGCGAGCTCATTTTTCTTTTAAGTAGTGTTGCTGGTGCAAAAACGTGCAAACTGAGATGGGACCGGAGCTCAGACAGTCTGCACTTTGATGTGAAGGCAAAGGCAAAATGTGGCAGTTTATTTAAGCTGGATCGAGTAGAGTTTGTCTGCACTTTCGAACCGCTTACGCCCCTCCCTCTACATCGCTTTTATCAACCCGGCCCCAGCGTGTACTTGCCCACACAGATTTGAACCCACTTTAGCACTAAATCCTGCATCAAAGACACTCAACACCATGGTGCATGAGAACTAACATCAGGGCACTCTGAAGAGAAAAATATGTGGACCATGATTACAGAGCAAATTAAAATGTGAACTGCAATTTGTGTAAATTCTTTTGTTTTCATTTTGAATTACTTGTGTCGCCTACTTGAAATGGGTTTGAAGTGGGATATTTGTTTACTATCTTGCAGCAATTGAAAGCACAACAAATGTTTTCTAAGTTTGGACTGCTATTCGTAATTGCATGTCAACTAAATATATTACTTTTCCCATATAGTTTTCTGTATAAATGTACATTGCCTTTTTGTGTTTTCTGAGTTTACATCTTAAAGATATGAAGCAAAGGGCACTGAAACACTGAAAGGCAAACACTAGATGTAAAAGTGAAGTGATAATAGAGCAGTCTCCATGGTGAATGATCCATATGAAAGTTATCTGCGGCAGTGCTAATGTACAATGAGCATCCATTAGCGAGAGAGGCGAGCCTGGATCTAGACAATCTCTAGTAAATGATGAAGTCTTGATACGATTTCAATGCCTGCGAGTCCCATTAGACACAGAATGGTCAGTATGTACTGAGAGTTAGAGCATCCACAAGTCATCACTTTCCACATTAGACAGTATGGGTCTGTCCGCAAAATGAGTCCCATCCACTTAGCTCACGAAATGTGGGAGTGGGCGTAAATCACAGGCAACATCATGGCATTCACATTTCACTAACAAGACTCAGACTAAAAAAGAGCATATGCACTGAAAAGAAAATGCATGAAACTAATTTCTCTTAATGATGCACACTGAATAAGTCCATCTATTCTAAGAATCACTGATGAATTGTGAGACCGATGTTTAGTGTGGATTTACAGTAAAAGGTATTGATTAGCCACTCCCCTGCTTGCAATGATATGAGTAATGGAAAAGCTGCTGAGTGCAACGACAATATTTGCCCCCAGGGACTCTCACAGACAGACTGTGCACCTTCACTGTCCTGCTCTCGTGACCAAGCCCCAACCCAAACCTTAGACGTGGGCTCTGTTTGGCACCTTAGGCTGTTAAACTGACACGCATATAAACACACACACACATGAACTAAATTAGCAGCCGTCCTCGCCTGCGCGCCAGAGCGTGGGTGTGAAATTGGGATTTTTGTGGCTGGGGCCAAAGTCTATTGGGCTGGAACATTCACGGCTGGGCAGGGCAGGACAGGGATGGGGAAGGTAGCAAAGGGAGCATCTTGGGTGGGTGAGGGGTGATTGAGCTGAAGGCAGGGGGTGAGTCACTAGCTGGTAATATGAGCCCATCACAGGACCAGAGAAGCAGGGGTGGGCACAAAGAAAGAGACAGACAAATAAATGAATGGGAGGTTTCATAAAGCTCCCTCTCTTCTCCTTGTCTCTGGAGTGACATCACAGTGGGATCTGTGCCATCTCCCAGCCTCTGGCGGAGACTCAGTTCATTCATAAAGCTTGGACTGCTGCCTCCACTCAGAATGATGCAATGATACAAGCCGAGCAGGCAACCAGACCCAACAAATAAGGGACAATATGTTTTCTATCATGTGATTGAGTTATAAATAGCCCTATATAGAGTTCATGAGTGGGAGTGTGTGGAAAAAGAGAGTGGACAAAAATGAGGACAGCATCTAAAAAGGCTACTCAAAGCTGAGTTTCAAAAATGTAAAACACTTAAAAAGAATAGAGAAATACATTTATATCAGCACTGAAGCATGTAGCAGTTCACATCTCCCACTCTGTGCCATTCTGTACTGGAGTGTATGGCGCGCTTTTTACAAATATGTAAAACAGTCCATTTCCTGTGGCTAAGTTGCCACTTCCTGAGGGAAGCGAGGTGAGTTGTGGGTTCAGGTGACGGTCAAACATTTTACAGGCACTACTAAGGCCTTCCTGAATATCTATACATGCACTCAGGTAGGGTCACGAGAAGGTGCACGGAAACAAGACAGCAGGTCTTGGTTACCAGCCAAAGCCTCATAATCGGCTCTTTAAGGCAGACCAGTCTGCCCACAGAAGACCAGAGGTGACAGTGGTATCAGAGAGAGCCTTTGATGGGGATCCATATCTGGACCCCTGGTCTGGGAACGCGGGGTCATAAACCCGACCAGTATGAAGGGGGTCTATTCAGTCCCATGGGGTGATCAAGTGGTGACTGAGGGCTGCAGTGGAGCAAGAGGCGGTGGACGGGGTGGCAGTCTGGTTTTAAGAGGGCTGCTTGTTCAGTCAGCCACCCTGTTTGGATTTCCATCTTAATGCAAAAGACCAAGAATAGAAGTGTAGGCAAAGTGATGAAGCCAGACCAAGACCTGAGCATGCTCCAGTGCAGGACAATGTTAAGCTAAAGTGATCCAATGTACAAACCGGGACAATCCCACCATCACGGGCAACAGTGCTGAAGCACTGGTTTTATTCTTAGATTTTCACCACTGGCTTCTGGCCGCCCTCCTGAAACACAAGCCTGTGGTGGTGTAAGGCAGCTGTATGGGCCGAAGCCACTACTGCTGACATCTGTCTTTGGCCATGAAAGTGGAGTTGCCCGGGATCATCACCACCACAGACACACTGGCTACCGAAGCAGACAATCAGTCAGACTAATACCCCATGGCTGCCTTTCTGTCTTTCTTTCCTCCACTCTCTCCATCACTGAAATCATATTAGCTTATGATGTGAAAGTGCATTAACTCTACTGTTTATGCCAAAGTCTCAGCGCTTGATATGACATTGAGTTTGAAATGATCCACGCCATCAGCAACAGACGCTGAACATGTTTTCACTAATAGCTTGATGGAAATTCTTTCCTTTGGAGAAGAACGAGAGAAACAGAGGCAAGTCGTGTTCAGCAGATTTGGCTCCTTGTTGCTCATTTAACTGCCTACAAGCTTTGATGCTCTGTGATCTTTAACAGTGCGAAAAGGTCTAGTTTTTAGATATGCCTCAAGTATTAAAGATTGAGCAACAGCAATGTACTTCTCACAACAGTTCATTGCACAACCTTCAAGTTCTCTATTACATTGAGGACAAAATGTGTCGGGAAAAAGTTCAAACCCAGTTTGAACTAAAACACTACACTGAAAGTAGAGATCTGACAATCCTCCCACACAATATAAAGGGCGTCTGCAAAGATGTTCAATATTTATAATGAAAGCAATACTTAGTCCAAAAGGATCTGAGTGTCTTGTTTCACCCATCAGTTCAAGCATAGTGGCAAGGAAAAAGGAACTGACAGGCGAGCAGTGTATCGGAGAGTGCAGGTGGTTGTAGCCGTATCCAGGCTAGCTGCCCTCCCAGGCTCCATCCCTGTTATAAACAGACATGGGATGCTCTGGGGGAACTGTTTAGGCGTTAAACCAAACACACGACATATCTGACAAACAGTTTACTCTCTGCGTTGCATTTTTTCCACAAAACACAGTGCCTGCCCCATTTTCAGTCCAAACTGATACATTCCACTATCAGGTTCCTGATATATGTGTGAATTATGCGGGACAGTGTACAGCCACACATTCGCACACATCGACAGGACCGTTTGCCACACAGCCGTTCTTTGGAGCAACATGTACGCATGTAAGCCTTGTAATGGCTGGCTCTAATTATACCTCATACATATAGAAGAGATTGTTGCTTGTTTGAAGGCAAGATATGGGCGACAGATGGATACTTGATAAATAAATTCTCCCTAGACCGCAGTGTTTTCATGTTGCGTGCCTCACATTCCACCTCAGTTTTACAATCGCTAATGTGCTTCTCACAGCTTTCTTGTTTTCCTCTAATGTGACCAAAAATGACTTGTGGTCTAAGTGGCAAAATGGTTTCAGCTCAGGATGATGAATTACACTTCTATTTTAAGCTAGGCTCCGCGGCTAATAAGAGTAGAAAACATCAAACATCTGGATGCATCTTTTATCTTATTAAGATATGAGGTGTTTTTCATGATGACGAGAAACACCTCAGGTTTGACTGGCTGTGCTGATTAAAAGATATAAACCATGATTTGATAACTGGAAAGTTACACCTCAGTGTTTTGCAATAAAAGATCAAGTGATTTCCGAGCCATGAGAGTAAAACTGCCGTTGTGTAAACTCATGCAAACATGTCGTCTTTATCTCCCTCTCTTTAGTTCTCTGTCTTAGACAGAGAGAGAGAGAGACAGACAGACACACACACACACACACACACACACACACACACACACACACACACACCCACTTTACCACGCACAGACAGGCTGTGACTCATTCCATCAAAGAATGACTGGACTTCAGGGGATATCGTGCTGCTTCATTTAAAAATATGACTGGTCATGATGAAAGCAATGACCATATCTTGTAAAATTCCAGTTCAGTGACTCAACATATGTCCTCTGTTACCTTGTTACCATGCATAAAACAAATACAAGTTCAGAGTCAGACAAAAATAGTATGTCTGTTAACATTTATTTGAAGCAAAATGATAATTTCCCTCTAACACTGGCATTTCTATAGCAGAATTTTGTCAAAGTAAAGTTTTCAGTATTTTCCAAATAGAGAAAGTGGGCATTCAGCAGATGTAGTGAGAAAGATCACCGTGTTTTAATGTGTTAAACAAAACTGCAGAGTTCAGTCAGCTATTTTACTTTAGTGGCTTAAATGACAGCCTAAAGTTACACTGATTCCTATTCCTCTTTGGCACGTATACCTCCGAGCTCATCCTGTCACACCTACACAACTGAACCTGCCACCCACACAAACACACCCTTCTTTATCATTCTTTAGCAAGTCAGTCAATCAATACAGCTCTGATGCTGTAGGTCTGATACGCATACAGTCTGTAGCTGTGCCCCATTTGTTCACCTGATTACAAAAGCAGCACGCAACATATGCTTACTCCAAAAACAGGTGGCGTGCAGTCAACGCAGACAAAAGAGAAAATAAGGGAAGAAAATCTGCAACATACACTGAACAAAATGAGTGGCACGGCCTCCCTATGAACAGCTGAACAGGACACTGAACTGATTCCCAAAGCAGCAGTGTTTCTAAACCAGCCCAGTTTCCATTTCATTATAGGAAACACAGCTCCTAAATGTGGGACCATAAAACAGAAACAGAGGACAAAAAAGTTACAAAGCACTCGAGGCGATGTTGAGATGCGTGGGCAGTTGCGGAGCCATTTTAGGGCAGCGTCAAGCCAGTTTGGGGTTCACAGTTAGACTGGTAATGTAGGGAGGGCCTGTGGTAGTAGCAACCAGTAAGCCAGTCAAAGAGACGCACAGTCGGACAGCCAGTGGCGTGTGGTACAGCAGGCGTCTAGCACCATGACTCAGGGATTACAAGCTAGGAATGACTGGGGATGGGACGAGTGCACTCACCAGGAACTCACTATAGACCACATCAAGGTGTCATGAGAGAAACTCATGTGGCCAACAGAAAGACATGGAAACAGAAGAAGAAAGGGAAAGGAGGGGGGTGAGAAACACTGGAGGAGGAATTGTGTGAGTGGGCAGTGACTGATTGAAAAGAGTTGCCTGTTATGAAAAAAAAAAAAGCTTGTTAATCCTCTATTCTCCCAGCCAATGAACATGTTTTTCTTTGTTTTGATTGTTGATTTTGTGTGGAATGTGAATTATACAAAAAGCTCTAGAGGACCAGTTGCTAAGACAGGCTATCTAACCGTTGTGATCGACTATTTACTGCCATCATATTGGCCACACCTTGGCAGGTCCTCAACCTCCCCCCGCCTCCCTCCAACCCCTCTCTCACCATATGCTTATTATTTAGCAGGCTGCCGTATCTGGTGCTAACACGCCTTACTTTATGACTAAGCTTTATAAGCAAAGATTAAGGCGTGTAGTCACCAGGGAAGCGTCAAGAATGGACCCACGCACTATAATGGTTTTATATGGGCAATATAGCAGATGATAGGCTGAATAAAAGAGCAATGAATGAAACACCGACTGAATGGGGGGGAATAACCCATTTGATGCAACACAGTGGCATCAGTGAGCAGCGCGGGAAAGAAAGAAAGAAAAGACGGGGTCATTGTGGAAATTCACAAACACTCACTTCATTGGTATCCACCCAGTCTGAAGACAGTTCTGACCCGCACAGGGAGGTCCATTGAGCAAGCTGGTATCTGTTGCCCTCTAGGCACAGACATGGCCTGGTCAAACACTGCATGTCATAGGGGTGATGCACTGAACACTGGACTGACTAATCAAGTTTTGATCTGGCAGGCCAGATCGCCTTTAGTTTGACACGGCACACATTAGATGAAAAACTGACCCGTTTGCTACGTTTGGCCTGATTCATTGACAGACCACATCAAGAGGAGCCCAGATCACCCAGACAGTGTTTGCACAGCTGCCAACCAGCCATTCACACTAAAACATTGGCATATATTACACTGTGCTACTGAAACTGTGCTGACACAAACACACCAAAGCATAAACCTGAAGCTTATGTAACTCGGTGTGCTCTGTACCAACATGGGAGGAACCGTGAATAAGAAAGTCAGTGAAGTCCTCCTCAGAGTCATTCATCTGGCATGACCTGTACATACTTGTGTGTGTGAGTGTGTGTGTGTACTGTATATGGCATGCAGGCAGGCAGGCGTGGAACGAGATGCCATATAAGGCCTCTCGGCAGAAACATCAGCACTGCCAGTTACAACAAACTGCAGCGTTTTAATCAGATAAAAGTGAGCCTCCCCTCAAGCTCTTTCTATGCCTCTATGCATGCCACCCAGCAGGGCATGCTCACAAGCATTCCTGTCAGTCACTGAACCCCGACCTTCGGGCCTGACGAAACAGAGAAGTTAAGAGGGTCAACTGACTCAAGTCTGAAACAGACTTTTGTTGTAAATAATTGACAACTCTGTTGAGCATTAAAGCTATAATTGGACATCCACATTACAGTAAATGTTGCTTGAATATGCTGTAACGCTCCCTGGAAAGCAGTGTTCTCCATATCTTTAAAACCAGTCTCTGTAGAGCTGAGTGTTGTTATGGCTACATAATGCTTTCAATAATAAGCTACCACAGTCTGGGTTACAATGAAGTGCTGTGCCAGGAATTGACTACTGTAAGGCCGAACAGAGGAATAACAGCTTGGTGGAACATTAGAAACTTTGTTTGAGTGTACCTCTGACCCTGGCAGTGTGAGCACTTTTAAAGGAATTACCTCTGCTGGAGGGCGAGGACAGACCTTGGGTGAGCTGACACTGGCTACACTTCCGTCGCAAAAGAAAACAAACAATATAGTAAGGTGGGCTGGAAACCGCTTAAGCCTGTTAGTGGGGCATGCATGTATGTACAGTATGTGGTTGCAGGTGTTTGGGGGGGGAAAGAAAAAAGAAAAAAAGAGAGAGAAAAGACAGCTGTACTTCTCACAGTGCCACAGCTCTGTGACTGCTTGTGAAAAGTTGAGCAGCTATGTCCAATGGGAGAGCTGCTTCCCCCAGTAGCAGCCCAGCTAGCGCTTGTCCAACAAATCAACCAAATGCACGCTGGCTTTTGAATGGAGAGCTTATCTCTCTCAGTAAGTTGTAAGCAAAGAGCCTTTCATTGCACTTCACATGCCTGCAACTCTGTTATGTCTTTTTAGGATTAGGAGCAGCCTTGGACATTGGTAGAACATTTATCTTGTAAGCATGGTAATACCAAGGAGTAAACAGAGCAGCGTGTGTGTTTGTGTGTGTGTAGGAGAGAGTGGGGAAAAAAAGACGTGTTTGTGTGAAGTTGTGAACTGCTCCTTGGCAGCCTCAGCTTGACCCGAGCGCACCCAAGTGAGCATAAGTAGGAGCGAGCGTTGCGAAATGGTTTTGCAAGATAGTGCTACGCTTTGGCAACTTAACTGCAGCCGTCAGCACATTTTGTGCGTGTGTGAGATGTGTACGTACGAATCTATGCTCTGCAGGTATTGACAGCAGAGAGAGGGGTGGTTAATGTGGTGAGTCCCAGCTCCTTAGTGAGTCAACACTAGCAATTAGTATCAGATTTCCACGATGCATCAGTGCTGCTCCTCTAACAGGCTCAGTGCCACCTGAGCTGCAAAAATCACAAGGGACTTGGTTAATGTTAAAAGCTGCAGAATGCAAATCGCCCAAACATGCCACCATGTGTAGCATCGCTGTGCATGAAAATGAGAAGTGAAACCGCGCAAAGGTTTAAACCTCCCAATACAAAAACAGCTCACAGTTGCGGCCTTGCCTCGTCTGCACCCCCCCCACCCCCACCCCCACCCCCCCGCCCTGAACCAGACTACCCCTGGAGCAAGCCAAGAGCTGGAGAAGGCAAGCCTCAGCACTGCAGATTCATCACCTCAGCCTGCCTCTCCTTCCCTCTGGAAAGTCAGCTTCAGCCGCCGAGGAGAAGGAGGAGGTGGTGGGGGAGGCAGAGAAGAAAGGAGAGGGAGGGAGAGGAGAGGAGACAGTGGAGGTGGTGGGGAGTTATTAAGCACCACTGCCCGTCTCCCATGCCGGCTGGGAAGGACGCCTTGGCTCTGCCCGCCATGGCATGGAATATATGGGTCAGAGATGGGAGCTTGCAGGGGGGTGGGGGTGGGGGGCAACAGATCTCCAGCGAGATCAAAGCATGGATGAAGGAGAGAGTTGAACAAACCTACAAAGCATGTATGGACAGTCAAAAATGAACATCTGTAAACATACTACTCATCTAACCACTAAACATGCAGTTTCTCAAAGTGTGACAGCTGCAAGAGAGAATAACAAAACTGGAACTGTGTGACAGTTTCAACTGAAGACATCATACTTAATAACAACATGAAATCTGAAGTGAACTTTTGAACACACTGGCACCTCATCCCAAACACAACAGCACATGTTAAATGATGAGCGCTCACAGAGTGATTCATTCAGTGATAATAAGAACATGTACAGTACAGCTACTGTTGCATGACTGTAGAGCCTCCGGCATTTTCCTCAAGTGTTTGTCCACTATTGAGCAACAACATCGTCTTGGAAAAGCGTTCAGGACGCTGTGTCCCTCTGAGCGCATCTAATTGGCGCGGATTGACACAGCGATCGTTAACGTGATCTGTGCCAGCTGCCGGTTGCGTTACAACAATCATGAGTAACGTTAATCTCGTGTTAACTGTCAGAAGAGTTGTTGTTACTCACCGTCCATCTTCTCAGCCTTTATGATCGTTAACGTCGGTTTCATATCGACAACTGCCGTCATGATCATCAGATCAGCGTGATTTAACAAACGCCGCGTCCCTCTTTTTCTTTTTTATTCTAACAGCTCCCAAAAAAACACAATATAAGGAAGAGGGGGAAAAAATCTCTTCCTTTTGGCGCGTTTCGATCAAATCAACTGTCCAAAATCAAAATCTTTCTCTCTCACACTAAAAAGCTTTTGACTCCCAACTTCTATGCTCTCCTCTCTCCGGAACATACACACACACACACACACTCCCTCTTTTCCTCGTTCTTTCTTACTCACTCACACACTCACTCACTCCTTCCTCTCTATCTCTGCCTTTATGGGCGTTGCATTGCAGCGCGACGACAGCCGAAGGGGGCGGTGTTTAGGGAGCTGACTCGCCAGTTGATTCACAATTCAATTACAATGCGTCCCCCCCACCCCAACCCCACCCCACCCGTCCACACACACACACACACACGGGATCACACAATAGCCCACCACCTCCCACGTGTCTCCTACTTGCACCCCCATGCACGTCATCAGTTAGTATAGTCCCCCATGTTCCCGAAAATTACTTGTGTTTTACAGGAGTGAGGAAACACTCCAAAGATGTGAGAGCTGCTGATCTGCCTCAAATTTGAACTTTAACGCTATTTCAGATGGATACCATCAAATATGACGGAAACTGTTCATGCCACGGCTCCATCTTTCCACCTTTCCGTGTCAAATATCAAATTTCACCACTCCTAAATGAGTGTTTCAGGAACGCTAGAGTGGATAAGACACAGAAATTAGCTCAATTCGGTTGCCATCTAATGCTTTCTGAGTGTGGACGCAGCTTTAGAATTTCAAATACTCACATACCAGCAAATCTAAACAGTTCAGGTGTCGTTTAAAAAACGGCGACTATGAGCTAAAAGGGGAGTCTGGACTGTCTCTGTCCTTGAATCCTGCAGGTCCAGGCTCCCTCATAACTTGTAACTCACCCTCATAAACACCTCAGAGTATTTCCTGTTCACCTTGTACTGATCAATAAAATCCAAGCATGTCTATTTTTGTTACACTGCGGCATCAGGGAGTAACATGGTACGTCGTTGCAAATAGGTGCAGTACTAGGCCTAACTTACATGTAAATGGGGTGTATAAATGGCGCAAGATTTAAAAATAGTTTAATTGTAGGTTACTGACAGGCTATTAGCCCAAAATCAATTTAACTGGGTCTTCTGTCTCTAAGATCATCAATGAAAACCAAGTTCGAACAAGGCGAGCTGCCTGTTTTAATTCTCGGTTAGCATTGACTGTCTGTTCCTTCTTTTTATTAAGAGTTTTGTGCTTTCTTATCGCCAGTAATCAGGAACAATGACCATGCCTTACTGGAAATTGAATCACAAATTTGTTCTCCCGCTGAAAAAGAACAAAAAACAGTAGAAACATTGGGCTTTTTAGCCACAAGCCGTTGCCATTAAAAGGAACATCTCCCATAGCAACAGAAACAGTAATAACAGATTGCAATACCATTGCTTTTAACGAAAGGCAGGACACTGAATGGATAGTGTGGAACCAGGTTAATGCAAATGTTTCCCTCCTTTTGTGCATTAATGAGACAATGTAAATGGTTTTCTTGAAGGCACTGGTCAGATTTTTCCATATTTCCAAATTAGAGTGAGTCATATGATGCACATCAGTATGATAGTTCTGTACGTACTGTACGCATGTATGCCTAAATGGGATAATCGACTAGAAGGAGGCTTGGGAGACAGGGATATTGATCACACATGGATTTTTAAACCGGTGGTACTTCACCGGCTCCATTAGCAGCCCTGGATCAGGTTTCATTGGCCTGATAGAAGCCTCATCTGGGAGGAGTGCTGGTGGGTTCTGTGGTGAGAGGAGCTGCCTCACAAGGGGCAAAGTATAGAGGGGTGATGGAGGAGAAGAATGGAAAGGGGGAACAGTAGCCCTCACTTCATCTCAGCCAGTCAGTCTCTCACTCTCTCTGACTGAACCTCTTTGTTTTCTGCTAATGAACTCCCGCGTATCTGTTCTTAAAAGGACAGCCTGGGTCCTTTTGTGCCTAAGGGCAGCCATTTAGGGTTTAATGGTGTTGCTGACTAATATCTGGGCTGGTGTCACTGCAGTGCTATTCAGTTTGAGGCTTCCTCTGGTCATTTTTACTTTTTTTTTTTTTTTTTTTTTACATTTTTCATACAACCAAAGCATTTTGCTTGTAGTTTCCTCTTTTACTTTTCAGAATGCATCTTAAAATAAATATACAAACGCTGTATTATTAACCTGCCGTCTTAAATATGTAAGTAAACTAGAAGATTGTTGATCTTACTAAAGTCCTGTTGCTATGATACATCTGAATTTCTTTCTCTTCCTAATACTCCATGAGTCTATTGTCCTGAGACATTCTAGTGTACAATGACCCTGAAGACAAATTCATTTCTATGAACAGCACACTGACATGGGGAAAATAGTGTGCATGGAAATCACAGTGGTGAACTACTAAACACTAAGTTTATCTTTGTAGAAATCTCTATATCAACTGTAGGAACTGTTTATGTCAGTTTTTCACAATATGAACCAAAAGAAGAAAACAAGTATTGTTGAAACAAACTGTGCCATTTCCTTTTGAGACAGAGGGATTGTTAATTGTCTTACACTCATAAAGCAACCAGCTAGTACATGTAACATAAGGACACGTGTCCCAGATCAAACAAGTTTTGGTTTCAGTGTCTCTTTACTTCACCTGGCAAATGCTGTTTCCATGGTTTTGACAGTTAGCAGGTTTCACTCATTTGTGCTGCAGCGTGGCTCCCCCAGCTAAAACAGCTTTCTCTCTCCTCGCCGCTCTCTGCTGCTTGCTGTCTGTCTTTCACTGGCACATCTGTGCTGTCTGCCTGCCTATAATCCTTAGATGTAACCGTTGCACCTGCTACTTTTCACAGAGTTAACTGAAAGGTTATTTGATTTAGAGCAATCCATACAGCTGTCAAGTGATATTTGTCTTTGATGTCGGCGCCCTCGCAGCGAGTCAAAAGAGTTTGAGTTGCTCTAAGTATCTAGAGTTCAGCATTATACTTTCTTTCACATTTGCAAACAATACATCTCAAATGATGCCTTAGCTGGGGAAAGCCAAAGAGTAATGCATCTTAGTCAATAAATATGACCTGATGGGAATGGTTAGCTGTGTGAATAGACAGCATTTAGCATGCAATCAATCAGTCACTGGAGCACACAGTGAAATGGGTGATGGACACGCACACACACAGAGAGAGAGAGAGAGAGAGAGAGAGAGAGAGAGAGAGAGAGAGAGAGAGAGAGAGAGAGAGAGAGAGAGGGAGCAGACAGTCAAACAGTAAAACAGTGGGGTCCTTGTGGCTTCTGTCTAGAGGCTCAGTCTCAGCTCTATCTGTGGTGGATGCTGTCTGAAGGTGCCACAGGCTGGATGCACTCCTGCTGAGATCAGAGGGTTAGTTGGACCAGGAGTGGTGTATCCCTGTATGTGTGTGTGTGTGTGTGTGTGTACTGTGTACATCTCTGTCTTGTGCCTTACATTCCAAAGTCTCTTCAGAGAGCGTGTGTGTGTGTGTGTGTGTGTGTGTGTGTGCGTGTGCGCTTTACTAAATTGTGTGCGTGTAAGTGCACTGAAAGTAGCAGGGCCTCCCTGAACAAAGGCTCAGCTCTTTTCTGAACAATTAGCTTCGCTAAAAAGGACATCTCTTCCTCCATTAGCGGCACCACGTGCCCCCCATCACTCCATTGTGCAGATAATTCAATTATCCCCACCCCCCTCCGAGTCTCTTTGCCTCCCAGACCTCCCTCTCGTCGTCTTGCCCTCCCTCTTTCCCTCCCTCCTCTCTGTTAGCATCAAGGTCTCAGAAAAAGCTCTGCTCCTCGCAGCTAAAGGGAAAATACACTGCTCTGTGGTTTTAATTTATTTCTTATTGAATCAACGAAGGTTGTGTACTATAGTAAGTAGCAACACTCAAAGGAATGGTGGACTCAGAAAAGAAAATTATCGATCCATAAACATTCAGTTGTATGATGCTGCTGTTTTTTTTTTTAACTGCTGTATAAATGCTCATCACATAGAGATACACCCAACAATTGACCTTAAGTACTATAACATGGACTTGAATCAAGTATGATCGCAAATTATGAGGTAAGAGGTATTCACTCTTACCATCACTGCTGTACACTCATTGTAGTTAACAGTCTGTGGATATTGCTAAGCTCACGATATAAACATTAAAACAATAGGGGGTCTCACTCGGGATTCATTAAAGCGCCACCTTTCCTGATGAGCTGGCATCTGTTGCATCATCACCCGTCAGTGATTGCATGTATTTGAGAACTGCATGTTCTCCAACTGAAGCGGTTTGTAATTAGTCACTGCGCTATCAAGAGGAACTTACCACGCTAACACTTCCTAGAAATAAAGCTTGTAGTACTCCGGGAAGGGGAAGTTTAAAAATTGGGTATGTGGCTGATGCTTTAAGGCAGAGAATTCCAAATTTTAAAAGACGGAGTCGTTCTTCAAGAAGGGTGTACACAGCTGGCAGCTGTTATTGAGGGAAAAAAATACATTTCTTAAGGTAAAGAGTACTGATTTAGAGAAACACTCAAATAGATAGCTTATCAAAGGAGAAGCAGTACAACACAATCTTTGAGATTTTAGTTCAACAAAGCAGTACTTGAAGCTATGAAATTCCAGTCACTGTGGGGTAAATTGATTTAAGCACACATTAAAGCATCTTCTTTGAAGGCTCATGTGGAAACTTACAGAGTTCAGACTTCTAAAAATAAAATCCATAAATGTACAGTGTTGTAGTAACAGATTACCTCTTTCCTCTGTTTATTGACTAACACCTCTTGCCTCAGCTCTATCATCACAGCACGCAGTTCAAATATAGGAGCACGGCGGTTGTGTAGCCCATTCCTCCACAGTTGTCTGTCGCTTTTCCGTGTTTCCCCTCTTGTTTTGTTTTATTGTTGGAGGGGGAAGTGTGCGCCGGCCTGATTAGCATCACTGTTTCCTCCTTTCCCATAACCCCCCAGACCCCCGCAGGCTGCCTGTTTACTTTTAGAAATAAAAAATGGGCCTGCGCCCGTGAGGACGTGCCCCTCATCAGAGGCGAAGCCCCCCCTTCCACCCACCCAAGGCTCCACATCTCAGATCCTCCTCCCCTCGTCTCCTCTCCTCCCACCATCGCAGTCCCAGTCCTGTGACTTATCCCTTTCCTTATCCGTCCTCTCTCTTTAAAAACTGTATTCCACCCACTCTCTTTTGCTTCTCACCCCATTCCCCTCCTCTTCCTACTGTCCAGCTGTCAAATCACATCAAATAAAACAGGCCAATGGTCCCTGAGTGCCAGATCACAGCTGTGTCTGCCTGTACTAAATGGGAGTGCATGTTTAAATGTACAGTGAACTCATGAGTGCCTGGGAGTGGATCGGTGTGTATATGTGTGTGTGTGTGTGTGTGTCTGCTTTATTGAATGGAAGGATGCTGTAATACAATACACACCAGAGTGCAGGGTGTGAATTTAATGAATGAATATTCGGAGTGTGCATCACTGCAGGATGTTGGTGGAGTGTGCAGGCATATGTGCGTGATATCTGCGCCTGGATTTCAATGATATCGCACAGAAATACACACTCAAGCCATCCGATTTCTTTTTTCCTCCCACACACACACAAATACAGTGAATTTCCACAATGGGAGTTGACAACAGGTCCTGTGGTGTGTGAGTGTTGGATGGTTAAGAGTAGAGCTGGGTTAGTGTAAACATCACCATGGCATGGCTGTTGTCAGGAAGCGGTGTGTGTGACATTGGGCTCTGGGCCAAACATGCGATAGTTCTTTAACGTCCAGCATCCCCGCCTCACATCTGCTCTGTACTCTGTCTTTCTCACACAGCAACATCTCATTTTAAAACACCCAATCCATTCACAATAAAACAAGGACTTCCACTGTAAAATCCTAACTTCCCCACTTCTAAAGATAAACACCATACATCACCCCATATATCGAAGACAGTGTGTTTTGTTCGTGAGGTAGATAGGAATGTTGACAACTCAGGACTTACCTGCTTCAAAATGTAACTGATATTATTTTTATTTATCATCTTCGAACTACTGCACCAGTAAAATGTTTAGAAATGACTGATTCAGATGATGGACTTTCAGTTTTATTCTAGTGTATCTGATGAATAGGCTTTCGGAAATATTCATATTCCACTAAATCTTTAGTTGATTTGATTGAGGGGGATCTAAGATGTTTCCTGCTGGGAAATTAAACATATAATCTCTTAATGAACAAAAACATAAGTTAAAACTATAACAGTATGTAGTCATTTGTGATTTCAATGCAGAAAACCCCAAAGTGCCAATCACTTACACAGCTTGAAAATGTCTGCACCTCCGTTTTTAATTATGTACAAATTAAATATGAGTATTTCTGAAATCGCAAATTATTAAAATGGGACTGCGCTTCGAGTTTGACAGAAATGAGTCAAAGCAACGGCTCAGGGCGTGAAGACTGTGACAGAGGTTACTGCTTAACTGCTTTTTGAGGTTAGCAGCAACTCATACCGGCGCATGCTAGAAGCACGGAGACCTCAGCGGCTCTATGTGACGCTATCATCAAGAACAGAATGACTCTAACAGCATCTCCAGGTGGCTCTCAAACGCTCACAGACCTGTGATCTGCATGCGTTTAGGAGACGGATGAGAAAGAGAAAAAGAAAAAAAAAAAAAAAAGGTCAACGCTCGGTCATTTTTTTCCACTCAGCAATGTTTATGTCAACGGTTTAGCGCTGGGAGGAATGAAGTGAGGGCTGCAAAGGAGTGTGTCTCTGGCAACAAACATCAGCAAATCCCATCAAATCCCGACTCCCTCATACACACACACATGCACACTCTGTCCCCCTCCACCTCTCCAGAGACCAAACTAGAGGCTTGGGAAAAAGATGGCCACCCTTTGGCCCCCTATCTTGCCCCCTGCATTCAGCTCAGGGAGGTGACGGAAGAAAGCCTGTGCCCCCCCAGCACCCCTACCCTACTCCCGTGGCGTGCGTCCCAGTCCACCAGCATCAATCACTTTTGAGGACTCGAAGAGGCCAGAGTCAAACGCAGGCAAACGCACGGGAAGGAATGTTCCAGCTTAAAATAAAAAAGTAATTCAAAAGTACAAAAAACAGTGAAAGAAAAAAAAACCCGAAAGAAAGGACTGGAAGCAGTAAAAATGCGGGGCATTTGGTCACAACCAGAAGTAGAGAGAGACACAGAAAGGAAGAGATGGGGGTGGTGGGGGCAGAGGGGGTATCTGGTAAAGGCATTGCCCTCGGGGTCAGCATCACCAGCATCCCTTGTGCAGCAGATGCAGGCCAAGTTGAGGCTGAGTGTGTGTGTACTTATGTGTGTGTTACTAATGTTATGAGGACATAAATCTGTTCTGTTGCACGGACTCATCTCATCTTTTTAGAACAAAAGCACATCTATAGTGTAAATCATTACATTATAGTTTGAAGACTTGGTTTAAGGTTAGGATGAAGGTTAAGACTAGTATGGATCTCCAAGAAAATGAACTACAGTCAGTGTGATGTCCTCTGAAGTGATGGAAACAAACTAAATGTGTGTGTGTCTGTTTAAAACTGAATTATGGAGTTGAGACGTGTGTCAAAACATGAATGTCAGCGTGTGTCTGATTAAGCGTTTAGCATTCCGTTTAACACAAATTCTTTTGTTTGCTCTGAGTTGTTTTGTCACAATAAACAGTTGACTACTGAAGCATGGACAGTATGAGTTAAAAAAGGAAAGGCAAGCTGTGTGTGTGGTTTTATTTTTTGCAGATTATCACATAGGTGCATTTTGGTTTCATTAAAGTTTCTAACCAGCAACTATGTCTCTTAGGAACATTAACTTTATTTATTTTTAAATGGATTTCAAAATAAAAGCCACGACTAAGTATAGATTTTACCTCTTTTTACAGTATCTCGTTCCATGTTTGACATCAAACCATCTGTGTCCGTTTTCTTACCTGTAGGACAAACATCGTGCCCATCAGGTACCTCCTGCAGGGGTATATCATGAGGGTAAAGGGGCTGTGAAGGGTAGTACTGCTGCTGAGGGTGAACCACACCTGGGAGCTGGTTCTGAGGACCCACCGCCACTCTTCCACTCTGCCTCTGGAGACAAACAGCACACAGTGTAAGGTTTAGTCAACATGAAATGAAAAGCATGGAATAGATGGATACTGTACATGAACACAGCTAATTTATTCTGTGCTTCTTTACTGCTGTACGTTTCATTTGCTCAGGAGGACTGTCGAAGGGGACTTTAAGAAAACAAGAAACAATTAAGCTATGACTGGAGATGTTTAATTGGATAGGTTGTTTTACAGAATTATGTAAATCAGTTGAATAAGGCCAAGCCAATGAGCTGTGGGATCAATAACGAATGTGGTTGTCTGTAATTTTGGGCATCTTTACAATCCACTTTAACTAGCCTTTATGGATGGAAATATTATAAAAATGGCTCCAACTAAAATCTAACTGAATTATGTGGGTGTACGAATAAAACATTTGGAAGTCACTTCAATAGTCCTATCAGCTTGATCTCTAAAAAACAAAAAACAAATTTGACCTACTCTAGAAGCAGTGCAAATTTGACTTTTTCAAAAACAAATCAGGGTATTTTCCTGTGCCAAATAGATTCAGGCTTAGCTTACTCTGCTTACAACTGAAAAAAGTGTTATTTATGAGCCTGGAAAAGTATTAAAGCTAGAAAAAAAAACAACAACTTATCAAACTGTGTGATGGCATCGGCCCAACAGCGTAACCTTAGAATCTGAAAACATTTTTTTTTCATTGTTTCCATGCACAGATAACCCCTGCAGTTAAATTTGACTCATTCAGTTTATCTTTGCTGTGTTGTTTTATCCTGCTTATCACAGAAATGTTCACGTAAGAGGTTGCACTAAAAGGGGAAGTCTAAAGTCAGCAGTTGACAGTGGAGCCAAAAGAGATATGAAATTCTGTGTGGAAACAAGCGAGAGCAGGGAGCAAGATAGCCGCCTGGCCATTTTTAGTGAATCAGAACCTTCATTTGACAACAAACAAAAATGTCAGTAGGTAGGGTTTTGGACTGAAACTGGTAATTTTCTCACAAGCGAGCAGTTACACTGTGTTCTTTTTACCATTTGAATGCAGCAGCTTTTATCACAAAGTTTTGTATTCTGATAGAAAGTGTTTTGTCAGCTGCCTCTGGAGCAACAGTGTCTACAGTCATGCTACAACACGCAATTTGCTTTTGGAATTTATGCTCATTGCATAAGAGTTTCTCGTACAGTGTTATTCAATGAGCTACTTTTTTTTTCATTTTGCATTTGTAACATGTAAAAGGCACCAAGAGCAACGCTAGACTTCTCTGTGTTATACACACGTGGACAAAATTGTTGGTACCCCTCAGTTAAAGAAGGAAAAACCCACAATTCTCACTGAAATCACTTGAAACTCACAAAAGTAACAATAAATAAAATTTATTGAAAATTAAATAATCAAAATCAGCCATCACTTTTGAATTGTTGATTAACATAATTATTTAAAAAAAACAAACTAATGAAATAGGGCTGGACAAAAATGATGGTACCCATAACTTAATATTTTGTTGCACAACCTTTTGAGGCAATCACTGCAATTAAACGATTTCTGTATTTGTCAATGAGCGTTCTGCAGCTGTCAACAGGTATTTTGGCCCACTCCTCATGAGCAAACAGCTCCAGTTGTCTCAGGTTTGATGGGTGTCTTCTCCAAGTGGCATGTTTCAGCTCCTTCCACATATGTTCAATGGGATTCAGATCTGGGCTCATAGAAGGCCACTTTAGAATAGTCCAACGCTTTTCTCTCAGCCATTCTTGGGTGTTTTGGCTGTGTGTTTTGGATCGTTGTCCTGTTGGAAGACCCATGACCTGCGACTGAGACCAAGCTTTCTGACACTAGGCAGCACATTTCTCTCCAGAATGCCTTGATAGTCTTCAGATTTCATCGTACCTTGCACACTTTCAAGACACCCTGTGCCAGATGCAGCAAAGCAGCCCCAAAACATTACTGAGCCTCCTCCATGTTTCACCGTAGGGACAGTGTTCTTTTCTTCGTATGCTTGGTTTTTGAGTCTATGAACATAGAGTTGATGTGCCTTACCAAAAAGCTCCAGTTTGGTCTCATCTGTCCAAAGGACATTCTCCCAGAAGCTTTGTGGCTTGTCAACATGCATTTTTGCAAATTCCAGTCTGGCTTTTTTATGAGTTTTTTTCAGCAGTGGTGTCCTCCTTGGTCGTCTCCCATGAAGTCCACTTTGGCTCAAACAACGACGAATGGTGCGATCTGACACTGATGTACCTTGGCCTTGGAGTTCACCTTTAATTTCTTTGGAGGTTGCTCTGGGCTCTTTGGATACAATTCCAACGATCCGTCTCTTCAATTTGTCATCAATTTTCCTCTTGCGGCCACGTCCAGGGAGGTTGGCTACTGTCCCGTGGGTCTTGAACTTCTGAATAATATGAGCCACTGTTGTCACAGGAACTTCAAGCTGTTTAGAGATGGTCTTATAGCCTTTACCTTTAAGATGTTTGTCTATAATTTTTTTTCGGATGTCCTGGGACAATTCTCTCCTTCGCTTTCTGTTGTCCATGTTCAGTGTGGTACACACCTTTTCACCAAACAGCAGGGTGACTACTTGTCTCCCTTTAAATAGGCAGACTGACTGATTATGAGTTTGGAAACACCTGTGATGTCAATTAAATGACACACCTGAGTTAATCATGTCACTCTGGTCAAATAGTTTTCAATCTTTTATAGAGGTACCATCATTTTTGTCCAGGCCGGTTTCATTAGTTTGTTTCTTTAAATAATTATGTTAATCAACAATTCAAAAGTAATGGCTGTTTTTGATTATTTAATTTTCAATAAATTTTTATTTATTGTTACTTTTGTGAGTTTCAAGTGATTTCAGTGAGAATTGTGAGTTTTTCCTTCTTTAACTGAGGGGTACCAACAATTTTGTCCACGTGTGTATGTCATGTGTAACTGACAGCCTGGCAGACAGAGTGACTGCCGATCTGATAAGCAGCCCCTGTTTAGGCACAGCAGCATTTATCAGTAGTCGTCCAGCTTTATGGATGGCTAACGTGACCGCAGGATCAGGGAGGCCAGTTTACAAGGTTCTTCAGAGGTTTGCATGAGGTGCTGCCATCTCCTATCACAAGTCAGTCAGCAAGAGGGGAAAGTTAGATAGGCAGAAAAGGAGCCACATGGATGATTTATGGATTAGGCAGATAGACTGTCACAGATAGCAGTGGAGATAACATCGACACCATGATATTGTTTGATTAGCGCAAGTGTGCAGTGATTTTACTACAATCTGGAGGATCCTTGCATGCCTTTTTTAATTTGAAGAAATAGTTCACAGTAAATGCAGTTTATATTTTCTGTATGGTCCATATTTATAAACATACCTAATCCACAAAAAATAAAAACTAACCTAAAATGTTTTTTTTAAGGGGAATGTGAGCATATATAAGCAGTCTGTGCCATGTTTGTATTTCAACCTCAAAGCTGTAGTGTTCCAATGACTGTCTTTAATATATGAATTCAGACTCAATCTACAAAACCAACTGTGTTAACTTGCAGGGTAGGGCTCTCTGTATCATTACTCGTAAGAATAAGCTTCCAATTTGAACATGTATGGGCGCTTTACTGTAAAACTACAACTTGGCATTTTGTAGCATAGCGTTTCACAGGGTTTGGGCAGAGGTGTAGGTGAGCTGGTGTGCTCGAGCTGCCATGAATGGGGAAGGGTGGGTGGAAAAGAGACATCATACATCTGCACAGTCTAGATAAAGCAACAAGGTAGAGTTATATCTAAGCTATTTTAGGGTATGAATGGGTTCTTTTCAAAGAAACAGGTCAAGAATATGTAACTTTGATGCACAGAGACGGGTTAAAATAGTGACTGGAGAAGCATTTTAAAATCTGCAGTATGTGAAATATTAAAATCAACATTAAAATCCTCCATCTGTCCTGACTTGACCAAACAGTGTCATTTATTACATTGCATTTTTTTGTTTGTGTGTTTGGTTCTTCTTTTTTGTCACTGATGTTTCATCGGTAAGATAGCACTGGAATAGGAAATGACTAGACACTCGGTAGTGAGTAACACTTTGATTACACAGCTTTTCTCAGTGTGCTCGGGTCTCCAGTGCAAATTCAGACATTTTGATTGATCTAGTTTAGAAAGGAGCCCCTGTAATACTCTTATGTCAAGTATATATGAAGCATAATGTTTGTGTATTTATTGTAAGATAGTGTGCCTCCTGTCTAAAACTTGTTCAGATTGTCACAATAGATGGATTGGTTTTGTCTTTTACCAGTTACCCACAAAGTAGCTCTAACTACTAACTAATTCACTACTACTTTAAAAACTCACAGTGAAAAGTTCCTCATGACATAACTTGAAATTGAGCAGCATATTTTGCAATATGGAAACACATAACTTGCAGTGCACATGTAAGGAAAACAGAAATTCCCAATGTTACGAGAATCACTTTCTGATTCTGCAACAGTAGTGACTCATTTTTCTCACTTTTTAGCGTGTCATCTATGTATATGACACGCTAAAAATGGAATATGTTCCCTCAGACAATAATTTGTCTATTCACTGCCACGTGTTTCATTCATCTGCCCTCTAGTGGTGCTAATAGGAACTGCGCTGTCTAAAGCTAGCAGGCACGTGGAATCACATGTACGTTTGTGATAGTTGAAAGAGCGCTAGTATAGTGAATGATGACGTGGACACTGAACAGAAATGAACTGGTGTCAGTGTAATTTGTCACACCTGTGCTTCTGTGCATTGACAAAATGTAAAGATCTGCCAAAGCAAATTCAAAGCTGTGTCTGAAATCACTTTCTATTCATCGGCGAGTGCTCTATATTTACCCGGCTCCATTATATTGGAGTTTGAAACGTAAGCAATGCACAGCACACTCTAAACATCACACAAAAAAATTCAATCAGTCCAACATGTGTCACATGTTTGTAGATGCAAAAAATGCTGTCATGACAAATGTGGAACAACACAAAATGATTCATAAAAGTACACAATCTTAGTTTGTACCTCACTTTTAAATGAACTACTGAGCATCTTTTTTACATATTGTAGAGGGTCATGATCTTTGCAACACTGAATATATATAGTTCTTTGATGTTTCTTGTGTGAATTATTTGAATAATTTGTGTCAAAGAAAAGAAACTGAAATCAAAAGTTTGATTGCATGCAATTTCACATTAATGCTGTATGAAAAACAGTGCTATGCAAGAAATATGTTGCTTATTTCTGCAGTAGGCAAGTCTCACCTTAAAGTAGCTTTAAAATGAAACTAGTTTTCGTTGCCGTGAGGTGACGTTCTCAATTGCTACAAGTTGCTTAAAGTTCAGATTTTTTAACCAGCATTCTCTCTAACATCATCTTTGTGAAGCATATAAGACACAGACAGAGTCTTAATTGCAAACATAAAAAAGAAAACACATCAGACCCTCTGCTTTTCGTTGATGGTTCATGTAAATTCAAGACAATAGAGCTACCGAGGCGACACGGGTGCACCTTTTGACCAGGCTGCCCCGGTATACAGTAGTCTCAATTTCGAAGGCAAGCCCCACCACCTGAGCCAATTAGGACCCAGGGAGCTCTATTCTTCCATGTTTCTGTCGGGCCAGGGTGGGGTTGCCATTTGCATGTAACCTCAGTCTATTATCCTAATGTGCTGGTGCTCTGCATACAAATGGCGGTATTTATTTTGCTGCTCCTTGGCCTTCACCCTTCAAATGCTCACCTGACAGGAATCCCAATGTTCCCAGCTACCAGTGTCTCTGACTCTGTATTCAGCTCTCTCATTTGGAGAGCGTTAAGAGCCTCGGTGTTCTTGCAAACAGACCGCAGCAAAGCGCTACGCAGGTGGCTCAGAAGAGAAAAGTGCTAGTCGGCAGGGATTGTCTGACTCCAGTTTGATTGGTTAGAGCCACGGTGGGAGGCTCACAGGTCTCATTATTTATGATATCACTTGCTAAAGAGAAGTGCATGGCGATGGGTGGTTGTGCAACGCCGTTTCACAGCCTTGGACAAAATTGTCTTGTTCAACAGCTCTGTTTCCTAACTTTTGACGAAATCATGAGGAACAGCTTGTGCAGATACAGGCAGTATTAGTGCAACTCCGGTAGACTAAACTCAACAGGAAAACGTTCAGATCAAGTGTGCGCCTGCCAGGTGATGGAATCCAGAGTTTGCGAATACACATACAGGAACACCACTCCAATGCTCCTGCACACATTCCTGCATACACACACACACATATAAATGCTCATTCCCCCACACACACTCCTGGCTGACTGTGTGGTAGGTAGCAGAGGCAGACTGAACACAGGGATAATTTACGAGGGAGGTCTTACCATTGCGCCCAGACGGTCACAGGGGTGAAGGGCTGGGTAGGAAGAAACTGGATCCATGTAGTAACTCATCACGGACACTGTGGACAGGAGAAGCGAGGCCTGCTGAGGGGATCAACACGCAAACAGCCGAGGCAGGGTGGAGCGACCTATCTATCAACCACTGTTTACACTTTGTGTGTGAATGCAAGTGTGTCGTATATAATGTGTGTGTGTGTTTTGGTATGTATATGTAGGTGGGTGAGGGAAGAAAAAGAGGGAGAAGGGATGGGGGTCAAAAAGAGAGTGAGTGAGAATTTTGAGCAGCGTTTCAAATACCTGCAACATCCTGAGTTTGAAAGGGTGAAAACTACGGTTGTCGGCACATGTGGCATTTGTCTGATTTATGATTTCGGGTTTAGGCAAGTTAATTTTATTTACTTTTTTGGTCAAATTTAAATGACATAATCGTGGTTTGGATAGAGAAAATGATTCCAGCTGAAGCAAATCCATCCATCCAGAGGCTTGTCAACCTAACATTTCCATCACTTCTACCACTGTCTCCCTCCCTTCCCATTACGCTAAAACCGCCTCCTCTCCTTCGTCTGCCTCCCTTCTTCCTCCTCACCCCCTCCTCCTCACCCTCACCCACCCACCTTTGCTTATCACTTAACATTGTTTACTTGAAGCCGCATCAACAAAAGAGACTGGAAACTGAGCTGAAGGATTGCATTAGGGGGGGAATGGCGTATATGGGCAGTGGCATGCTGCATACAGGTCCCATCCTCCTCACATTCATATGTTAAGCAATTTGGCATATCTAGTTTGTGGCAGCTGCTGACAGACTGCGGGGAGATGTGCCAGTGCTCAATGCTTGCAGATGTTCAGCAGCTCAAAAAGACTCAGATGTTCTTGTTTCAGGGGAAAAAGTACCCATACACCATGTGAATAATGCTCAAATCAGCTCTGTCATTCAAATGCATGCACTACCTTTAGCCTTTTCCTTAAATGTAGCTGATTCAGTGAAAGGAAATAAAGGAGTAAAGCATTCATATAGCCCTAATTATGCATTTCTTGATATAAATAGACCCTAATGTATTAGGCTATATTTTTGAAGGCTTCTATTTGAAGGCAGTTTAAAGCCCATAAATGGAAGGAAATTGACAATCCCATTGAAAAAAAGTTCATTTTAAAAGGAGATAAATATGTGCATGCAACTTTTTCCCCCTTCTTCTTCTGTAGGCACAACTAAAGGAAAGATGAAAAAGGTCGAAAGCAACGCATCTCAATTTAAAAAAAAAAAAAAAAAAAGCGCTTCGCGCTTCATGAGAATTCCTGACGGGAAAAAACAGAAACTTTAAAGGCAACACGTTCACCCTCGGAGCATCAAAGCAGCGCAGATAACAGCATCTTGTCATTTTATCGCTGACTTACAGCTACTTTAGGTAACAATAAGAAACTTTGCACTTACCGACTGCGGGGTGAGAAGTTTCCTGTGAGCGCTGGACAGCTGAGTGTGACAGCTGAGCGGTGGACTGCACAGATGCTGTACCTGCTCGCAGCGAGTCCCACAGAGGAAGGAATATTATGCACACTCCTAGTCCCTCCCTCCCTCCCCTCAATCGCACGGTGATCCTCTCCAAATCCTATTTTTCCTCCGCATGTAGTGTTTGGATTTCACATGCAGTTGCGGTTCACATGAAGCCACAGTACAGGTGTGAGCTCGTAGGAAGAGAGTCTTTGTCAGGCAATAAGTTTTCCCTCATCCCTCCAATATTCATTTTGCTGTAACATTCCAAAATCCTGCAGATAAAGAGCATTTATTTAATGTCAAATTGGCTTCTTTAGGGTTTTATAGGTAAACTTAACAATAAAGAAAAGGCTGATTTGAAATTTTAGACTCCAGTAAGCTATTCCCACAGCTTAATTAAATGCATGTATTTACAGTTTTAACAGCAAAAAATGACAGAACAATGTTTATAATTGCATCAATTTAATGTTTGTAGTAATTTCAACTCAGATTTCTGCATTGGTTGATTGAAAGCTAAATTCAAATTGAGGCAACTTGATTAAATGGGCTTGATAACTTGATAAGTTTTCTTCGCCTTGCCCACATTATGCAGTTTGCTAAAGCTGTTCGTTAATACAGCATTTTCCAGGATTTTAGTAGCAGGGTCATTCCGCCCCTCAAATTTCGAATAATCCAAGTACAGCTGAAGATTTCAAACCCCCTGTCTTACCTCAACATGTCTGGACAATCTGAGATGGGTCAAACAGGCAACCAAAAATACATCTGATTGTAAGGGAAATGCTAATTCCACTAACTCAACGTAGTTTGTTGGTTGAACATAACTTCATGAGAAGTTATCATGAATCAAAAAGATGTTTTATTTAGCCCAGATATTACTGGTAAGAGTTCATTCTCTATATGTTTAATGAACAATACTACTAAAAACAAATGCAAACTGAGTTTGAATTATGTAATTGTTTGTTTCCCTCTGACAGATAGCCTGAGGCTGACTGGGAAAAACAGCCGGAAAGAGGCAGGAAAACATCACACGGAGAAGGGTGTGCTTATAATGACAATAGCTGATCTTCCTGTGACGTTGTCATTTCAAAAACACACACGTCAAATAAATTAGATGTTCGCCAAAAAGCCAATTTGACATTTTTGAACACGTGTGTCGAGCAAAATCCTAACAGAGATTTACTGGCAAACATCTCCTGGCTCTCACTTGCATTGCACTGAATGGCAGACTTCTAAAATCTGGCATCACCTTTAAAGGAACTGTAGCTGTCAAATCAATTTGTCTCAGCTCTTGTACCAGAATACGCCCGAGAAGCATCTGCTTCTTGCATATTTATTTACTGTACATCGCTGACTATCATATCATCCTGCACCTCCACCTACCTTTAAACGGTAAGCAGCAGTCGGTGCATGTGGGACACTGATTAAAGCTGTGACAGAAACGTTGACCACTCTTCTGCGAAATGAGAAGTTCCCCCTGGCACAGCTCGGGATCTACATCCACCTGCTCAGATGTAGTTTAGCGATAAGCAGCTAAGAACGTGGAGGTTTATCTGTGTATTTGCTTATTTATCGCAGTATTTGTTTATTTATTTCCATGCTGCACTGCTGCCCACCAGCATGAAGCACCATCTCCTCCTCTCTCCCCCTTCTCTCTCCCTCTCTATCAGCTTAACACTCAACACTTGCGAGTCATCTGAAACACCTTGTGGCTCCATGATAATTCCGTGACCGCAGTGCAGCATTTGTTTGAATTAGAAAGTGCACGGTTCAAACCTCCTGACAGCCACTGCTCTTACCAGTAAATCTTGAGTCTGGGGGTGAGGAGGTGTGTGTGAGAGTGCGTGTGTGTGAGTGAGTGAAGAGCTGTGGAGATGGGAGAGGGTTGGGAGGGGGGGTCAAGTCCAAGGTGAGAGGCGTGAAGAAGTACCATAAGGGGCTCAGTGGCAGGCGGCCTGCATTTTCTCAAGCCCTCGTCTGAATCCCTCTGTGCTCTTGTGGGCCTCAGCACCTCGGGCCCCCGGGGGACACAGATGGGCAACACGTCGAGGGCAAAAGGCGAGGGTATGACTTATTGCCATGTGGAGAGAAAAGCACGGGACGCGCCCCTGTGATGAGACCAAATTGAATAAAAGTGGGGGGATGAATGCGATCCAGATCTTCAGCCGATGCCCCAGCAATGCTGTTTCAATTAGGTGGCTCACCAGTTCAAAGGCGAGGCCCTCGATGCACTTCTGCTCCGCATGAAGCCACTATCATCACGTTGCGCCTTTGCCTTTCACCTCGCCATTATGGTGCCATCTTTTTCCGTTCAGAGCCTCCGTCTGTCTGCTCGCCGCGCTCATGTTTTACATTAAACAGATAGTGAACGCCTCGCCATCACAGCCAGTAAAAGCCATCCGTCAAACAACCTGCGGGGTTTATGGCCTTCACTGCCACTGTCTTAGTAAAAAAGTGCTCTTGCATCTACATCAACTCGGAATCAAACTTGTGTGTGTCCTTCTAAGTTTGGATCTCTAAAATAATGCCTAAATAAGTGATTCCGTCTTCAGTTTTGCCCTTGGTTGACAGCCACATTCCTCAGCTAAAATCAGGTTAAAGTCTTAACCACATAACTTAACCCTCAATGAACTATTTGTGACGGGGTCATGTTGGGGTCATATTCTTACACTATCTGTTCAGGAGTCAGATTTCCATTGAATGCTGCTGAATTCAATTCTAAACAGTAAATTTTACATCTTAAATAATTACATTGATGCTTTGAAGTTGCATTTTTACAACTCTGAGCAAATTCCTCACACCTAATATTTCATTTCTTTTTTTTTCTTTTTATGAAGTTACCATATATGGAGCTGTTCTTCTACACTTTGGTTTTCTTGATGGATTTCTGTCACCCCACTGCTTCATTGAAATCCACAGACCAAACCGTACCACTGCCTGTCCTCCTCTGGTGCCCTACGTCTCGTTGAACAGCTCCAGACTGTGAATCCTTTTGTCTCATTTTCTCATTTTGGATCTTCCAAAGATAGCGCTGACAGGTGATATTAATGGTCTTTTATTAGCATCGTCCTGATTGCTGCAGATTTTTTGGAAGCATGAGATAGAGGGAAAGAGCAAGAGAGGAGGGGGAAAAAAAGAAAAAGAGAGAGAGAATATGGAAGTCCTCCACCCACCGCTTCTCACAGGAGATCGCCTCTCTCTTTGATAGCCTGCCCGAATCTGTTCCCCCCATAGAAACTGCCCTGCAGATGTTGTTGCTATATGCCGACTACAAAGAAGGAGCCCTTTATGAGAAGAACATCTATTTTGGGCCTCAGTGTTTCCGAGATGTGGCGCTCAGCGAGAGGAGCACAGGCCTAATCTTTCTGCTGCTGAAAACTCTGTTTTATTCTCTGCCCATGATATTTTTAGATTAAAGCCCACTTCTAATGAATAAAGTGAGGATGTAATATTTTATGACAGTATCAATATGCCATCACCGCGGTAGGCTTGGGCTTAAAACATTCTGCGTTGCTATTGGCATGAGCAGAGAGAAAAAGGGGGAAATATGGGGGAGCAACTTCAGTGAAATCAAGAACATGGAGAGGCCTTTGTATCGGGCCTCACTAAATTCATTTAGAAGTGTTTGTGGTTCAGCCTCTCACCCTCAACCACAGAACCGTGACTTTGTTACACTGTTGACTGTGAGGCAAAGGTCTTGGGGGCAATATTAGCTCTCGATATTATTTTTAATTAAAGCACCAATCCCTCAGCCAAGTTGTCCAAACAGCTCTAAATAGGCCCTGTAAATCAGACAAACATCCTCAATATTTGATGGGCTGAGAGTGTGCACTATAGCCTCCAGATGGTTTGCGTTTCTCAAGCGTTTCACGAGGGATGGTACGGGACAGCGATCTTCTGTTCGAGTGTGCCTCTTGACAGAGCGAGTTCCTCCAAATCACATGCTGAGCTGTTGGATTTCTGCCTAGGTCGCTCGCTCTCTCTTCTCCCTTTTTGTGTTCCGTCTCCTCTGTGTGTGGGTTTATCTGAAGGCCGTGTGTGTGCACGGACTGTAGCCTTTGCTTCGCTTCGGTCAATAGTGTGTTTAGTTCATAACACGCCCATGACCAAGTGATTCTACTGTTGAAACTAACACGTACACGTTTAGCGTTTTCTGCAAAAAGCCTCACACAGTGAGAAGTGACAGATCATGGATTTGCATGTATTTTACATCATACTTCAAAGCTTCTCCCGTCTTTGTCGGAACATGGAGCATTACTTGGAAAAACACACCGATGTTTTACGCTAAAAGAGAAAATAAAGCGTGAGAGGGCAGCGAGATGAAAGGAGAAAGCAGTCTGGGAGAGAACTAGATGCTGAGTCCGACTTTCCCCCGGTTGATAAGCTACTGGACTGGCGCCAGTTTACTCCCCCCCCCACCCCCCAACTAAGAAAAAACACACACATTTACACAAACACCCCACCCAGTTGTGAGCTTGACCCCCCCTCCCCCCCACACACACGCATACACACCACCACACACACCCAACACTCCAGTGGCGTCTCCAGCTCGCTATTCCTCTTCATTAGTGTCCCAGAACGAGATGCTTGTCATGTAATTAGCAGAGGAGGTTTGCTGAATGCCTGTGTAACACACACTCTCATTAGAGGAGTGAGAGAAGGCTGCAGCGAGAGAGGAGAGCTGGAGAGGGAGGCCTGGGAGGCACGGAGAGGGGAGAGCGATGAGGGGAGACAGATGGGGGAGAGAGACCGAGGGACAGGGAGAACACGGGAGGGAGAAAAAAGTGTTTAGAGCAGCAAGAAAAACAGACAGTCACATGTCAAGGGGCGAGATTTCTGACTTTAGCTAGAGACGTGAGTGACAATTTCTCGGTCTGGACAAAACTATAATGACTTACTTCACTCAAGTGGTATTCTCGTTGATATTCATAAAACTCTGCATAAAGCGTTTAAGCCACGCTTTTATTAGTTTTCTCGCACAGTCATCAGATTAAAATGTGAGGGCTGATGACTAAAACGAAGAGTGGTAGTTAGACAGATGAAGTAAATATGTATACGTGAAGACTAATGCTGCTGATTTGCAGCTCCCTAAATGTGGCTCCTCTGAAGACTCACAGATCATCCCCCTTTATCACCTTTCACAGTGTCAATGCACCTTTTCACACACAAAACCTGGCATCACTAGGCTTTTCCTGAGCTGCTTCCATCCTACATGGGAGGTAATTAAGGGCCCGAGTCTCCGAGTTTTTTTCTCCGCTCGCTTTTTACGAGACAGGGGAGTCATTAGCTCCACTACATCCCTGTTGTGTTCACGCTGATAACAACATCAGTGCCACTGGTGGACCTGTCGGCTTCGTTCAGTTCATTCAGCCTGAGATGAGGTGGGGTTCGGGCTGCAGAGGAGGGCTTATCGGAGTGATGAGAGGGAAGAAGGAGCCGCTTGTCAGTGGCTGGTTTTCGCTGGAGTCTGTGTTGTGTCTCTACTCTGGTGTCCTTCCCTGTTTGATATAGAGAGCCAACCAGATCTGGATCAAAAAATAGTCCATACAACTCATTTTGTTCTTGGCTTTTTTACCCACTCAGGTGGCAGGTGGCTGGCAATGAGCCTAAATAAACTTAAAGTAAAAGAAACGGAATGCATATTTAAGTTGGGACTTATTATTGTGGACCAACCTGAGGCACCCATAATGACTTTCTAAACAGCTAAATGAAATGTATGCAAGTATTCATGCACATATTGTGATAACGGTTGCTCAGAAATTACAGATCACTGTTTGGCTTCGTACGAATGCTTACAAATTCATGTCATATCATCTGTATTAGCGTGCTAATATTGTGACTTTTTGAAATGTTGCTATGAAGCATCACTGTCACAATGTACTCTTGGCATATAGAAACTAAAGTGCAGCTACACTAAAATAACTTGCTGATCTTTTAAAGTGGCTTTGAGGCGACTGTGTAGAGTTAACAGCATGACTAACCAGTATATAAATATATATATAGATGTATCTTTGGTTCCTATCCAGAGTCCTATTTTCATGTTATTATGTTTGCTTTCATTTTGACACAGCATGGGTTTATGAAAGATATGCCTCAAAACTGATTTGTCTGAGACAAACCATGGCGATCTGACTGTACAGCTGACCAACACATACACATAGGTTCTTATAAAGACAATAAGCAGCAGCACAGAACTAGACATATGTTTCCCATCCATCACTCTTCCAACCAACACAACAAAACACAGATTCAAGGGATTGTTTAACTTGCCAGTTTCAGCAGTATCTGGTAGAGCTCAATCACATCAAGTTGCAAATCCGCATTAAGCACACTGGTGCACTGATAAACAAGCAGCTTTTTAAGTTGAATTCCAACTGCTTTATTTGCAGTGGGATAGTCTAAATAACATGTTTTGTAAGCTGGTCATATGCTTTGTTTGAGAAATCTAAAACTGCAATGGAAATAGTAACTTTAGGTGCCGTACAAATGTACAGTAAATGGACTTCAACTATGACAAAAGAGGCTTTAACATGAGAGGACAGTGTTGATGACTGAGTTTGTGGGGTCCTGACTGGGGTTCTCTGTCTCTCTCTCTCTCTCCCACTTTCACCCTTTTACTCCTACAATCTCAATCTCTCTCCGTCTCGGTCTCCTCCACGTAAACGCAGCCACGCAGCCTCTGATCCATCTCTCTTCACCGCTGTCTGGGCAAGCGGGAGTTTCTTTGTCTCTTTCCAGCTTCACGCTAATAGTTTCATGCTCTGAGTTCCATTTCTAACTGCCAGCCGCCCCTACTCCTTCCTCGCCCACACCTCACTAACCCCTACTCCCACTCCCAAGTCTTACTGTGCAGAAAAGGGGGTTATTTTTAGAAACTCCGATGATGGTTTAAGGATGTGAAGTTCCATATTGTGCCCTGGATTTTCTGGGAGGAAACAGGCTGTTTCTCTTTTTGCCCCCTCGCTTCCATTCATTTCCTTCTCTGCATCCTCTCTTTCCTTCACAGAAACCCTCTCTTCATAGCACCCCCTTACAACCACACTTTCTCTTTCTGCCTACCCCCCCCTTCGTCTCTAACCAACGAATTGTCAACACAACACCACCACCATCATGCTCTCACATGCCTCCTCACACCTACTCAGTTCTCTCGTTTTCTCATTCTCTCTTTCTCGTCTTCGTTTGTGCTCTTCCTAGCAGTGAGCTTTTTTTTTTTTTCCACATGCAATCTGGGCCTGTCATCTTTGAGGCTGCACAACCACTCTGCTGTCTGTCTGTGGATGGAAGATGCTTTTAGTATGCCATTTCAAACACTGGGTAGTTGTAGGTGCCAACTTTAGTTGTAAAGAACTTTAACGAAGAACATAAACCTGATACCAGAATCTACGTCAGCTGACTTCATAGGAAACTTTTGGAAACAATTATTTCAAAACCACGAGGTAATACAGTATAGGTGATAATGTGGAAATTCTAAGCTAACTGGAAGTTAGTTTTCAGCATTGCTAAACACACAGCTTTGTATTTCACATAGAGAAGTTTCAAACAAGAGCCTAACATGACACCCTGCTGTTGTCACTTGTTTCACAGCTCAACTGTGCCCTCTATCATTAGATCTCTGAAATGCACACACTAAACTGTCATTTTCAGCAGTAGCATGACACAAACAGAAGTGCATGTCGGTTTGGCTTTTAATAAAACTAACAACAAAAAAAAGTAATTTCTCGGTCTGTTTTGTACATTTTGTCAATTTCTATCACGTTGCCAAGGTAAGACAAAAATCTCTAAATGTGCTTTTCCTTAAAGACTACCTGACACATAGTTAGAGCGGGTACACCCTGTTTTCAGGATGCCATCAGAGGACTGGCATGGCCACCTACTGGCTTCTGTGCGTCTCACCAGCTGTCTCAAATAGGCCTGGCCATATGTTAACACTTTACTCCCCAGATACCCACGATGACAGCGTCGCTCTGTCTCTTTAAGGCCCGGCGTGGAATGCTGTGGTTTGCCGAGGCGTTTGGGGTAGTGCCCTCACCCACACATAAACACAACCCTAAAAGTGACTCTGACTCATTCTCGCTCTTTCTCCTTTTTTTTTTTCATCCTTAGATGCTTCCCTAGCCTTGCCCGCCTGTGCTGGGATGTTTCTCATGTTGTTTTGCGGCCCAGGCCTTCTTTTTGCTTCAGTCTTGTATGCAAAACCAAACAGTCTCCTGCCTTCAGCTGGTTGGCACGGTGTCAGTGCACAGCATGTGCATTGTGTCTTGTTCCACATGTTTGTTTGTGCCACAGGTGAAAATGGGAGTGTGCCATTGTTATGTTTGGCCTCGATAACCCTGCGAGGCCTGTTGTTCAGAATAGGAAATGAACATCTTATCTTGCAAGTGCCAGTATCTTAGACGTTGCTGTACAATATTTTATCTCTGGAAAATCACAGATGCAAGTAATGCAAATATCTATAGGGGAAAAAAAAAGAAACACACCACTTATTAATGAATCACCTGAGGAAATTTATTTAAAACGTGTGTCTTTTCTTGGACATAACGTCCCCCATTATCAACAGAAGTATACCAAAAGTCCTCAGTAAGCCACCACTAGCTTGAGCCAGAGAGCCCTCAAGTGGTGAGAGTTGGCAGTACCTTTCCCTATGAATAGGATCAATAGGCAGGCTCCCTTTATTAGATCCAGATTTGACCGTCTGAAGGCACAGATGAATGATTTTTGTAGTCTGGTGAGCAGCCCACATCGAGTTCAGCCTGTCAGACATGTCTGGGGGGACGTGGGGGAGGAAAGAGAGACTCGGGCCTCAAAGTAAAAGCCTTGAGAATGCGGGACAGGGGTAAACCCTAAACCTGAGAGCTCAGCTCGGGCGAGCAGCCTTCCAGGGAACAACACTTTTCTTATTGAGCCAGAGGGCCAGACCCAAATGAGAGGTGACAGCATATTCATTTCACTCAGTGTTTTTCTTTAAGGGCTTTTAAAAATGCTGCTGAATGATGAGCGGTCAGTGGATTTATAGTTCAGGGGATGATTTAGGCTTTCTAAATGGCACTGCTCTCCTCCTGTTCTTGCTCGCCGTGCTTTTTTCCACAGGAGCAGCCGTTTTCGGGGGGCTTTATTTCAGCCTCAGGTTGTTCGCGTTGGGATGACTCCCCCTTTGGCAAGCGAGGCTGATTCAAAAAGTAAAGTGAGCACCTTGGTTTCCCATGACCAGTCTGGACTAGAGGCAGGGTGTGTCCACATTTACGGCTGAATTGACATAAGATAGGTGGTCTGGAAGACCCGGTTACATACCGACAGAAACTCACAGTAATTTGTGGTGTTGTGAGAAGTAATTATGTGGATACACACAGTAGATACATAAATCACACACGCAGACTCAGACGCTGACCCAAACACACTTCTTCCTTTTGATTAAATGCGTACCAGAACATATTGTATGTAATGGCAGCGAGCATTTTGTCTCGACACCACATGTCCTCCCAAGCTCTCATCTCAGCATTATCCCCGGGGGTAAAAATACCACGACTGAGCAGATGAGGTCATGTAGTGGATGTATCAGCTCTGGACCTGATGAGTGGCAACACATCGGGAGGCATTGGGAGGTCGTTAATTTATAGGGATGCTATTACCTTCATAAATGCTTGCCTCATAAAAGGACTGCCTTGCTTTAATTTAATACTTCCCCTTGCTAATTATCACTGCACACACAAGTGGGCTGCTGTCTGCACTGAGCTGCTTCTAAGGGACCTACAGAGTGCAATTTTTGATAAGCTGAACTCTGTTGTTCTATTCTCAAGTGTGGGTTTAGCATCTTGATCTGTAAACACTGTAAAGCCATTTCCTTGCATAAAAAAGAAGCTTTAACATTATAATAAGAGAGGGTGCAAAGGTCAAGAGCCACGGGCAACCCTTTAAATCATTCAAAATGTAATTCAGTACGTAAAAAATGATACAACTAGTAAGGTGAGATGACTCCCTCTCTTTTGAATATCAGCCCCGTGCTTGTAAGCTGTTCCATGTCTGGCTTATAACTGCCTGTGAGCTTGCGTGAAAAGATTTGATATTCTGCCCTGCCTTCACTGGTGCCACACTGCCATTTTCTCTCTCCCAGAGGAGCCAAGAAAAAAAGAGACTTGGAATGAGACCAATCTCCATCTCCAGATCATCTCTCGGTAGCCCCCTTCAACTAAATAAATAACTCATTACAGTTCAGAGTAAGGAGCTTCATTTACTCTGGGCGATGTAATCACAGATGTCCGTAGGTTGCCCACATCATCTCGAATACAAGTGTTTTTGGTGGAGTCCCAAGAGAAGAGCGCTCTGAAATGTTCACAGCGAGGAGAGACTGGCAGTCGACTGCGTATGGCAAGCTGCTGAAGGCAGATTGTTTGGCGTTGCCGCTGAGTGGAAATTCATCCGTGTATTAAAGCACACAAGGACATTCTGCTCGCAACAATATGAATGCATGCATGCTAAATAATGTTTAAAAAAAATTCATCCAGACCCACAGAACTGTCAGGACGCCTGTGTGAGCCATCAGCAAGAGGCATAATCATCTCAAGGCCACATTCCACATTTAATATCACTGCCAAGACAAAAACAACAAGAGCTGGATGGTTGAAGATTTCATGAAACAGCCAGACAGATGATCTCAATCGTTTGGGAATATATTCAAGTTTTGTTTTTGTTTTTTTAAACACAAGAGAGAGCGGTGCCAAATAGGACAAAGCAATCAGTGTCAGAAGGTTTTAACAGTCACAACAGGTCAATTCAACAACCTGTAATAACTGGCAGGATACTGTTTGGATTGTCAATACGCCTGCTGCTATCAGGCTAAGGTTAAACAAATGCTATTAATGTCCTGGAAATATTAATTAAGCGGGCTAAGGTGGATGATGGCCTGTTAAGAGAAGAGTCTGACTCTTTTCTATGAGTGAGGTTTCTTTCAATATGAGCTTGATTGACTGAAATTGGATCTGGTTACATATGTGCTGATCACACATGTAAAAGGGAATTCTAATGAAGTAAAGCTCAGGATTTTTGATCTAGCTTCAGAAGTTGTCTTTGGTGCTCCAATAAGGCAGTGGGATGCTTCTGCCTTTAATCATATTGGTATTAACAGGAGCTCGAATGTCACACCATACTTTTTCTCGCGATTCTCTTTCTCCTTCTTTGAGAATTTAATAGTTGCTGCTCAAATGTGTTAGAAAACTTCTTCCACTGTATCCTCAGGAAGGCAACACAGCACGCGCATGAATGCCATTTTTCAGTGAAACGGATGTTGGGATTTCCGTCCATTGTTTCGTGCTGGGAACACTATTATCAGTGTTGTTGTTCTTAATCACTGCATTAGGAAACCGTGCAACAAACAGAAGGTCCAGCCTGTGATGAAAGACGACCTCTTTACCAGATGACCACAACACTGCGAGAAAAATCTGTGAGATTCTCAGGACTGTGCTGTTTTTGCAAGTGATTGTTTTACATAATAATGTATTTCTGGATTCTTGCTTGTGTTGTACGTCGCTTTGGACAAAAGCGTCTGCTAAATGAAACTGTGGAATTGTAGAATAATAATGTGTTGTGTTGAGTTTTTTCTGAAAATATGGAACTTTTTTTTCTGAATTTCGCCTGGCAAGAAATTAAATGTGCCATTCAGTCCCTCGTTTTTTGGCAGAAATCTATTGAAAAGCAATCATGAATGTGACAAAAAGTACTTTTAATAGACTGCCCTTGCATTGCGGATATAAAATACACAAAACGCAGCATCTGAGCCGACATTTCTCTGTCATCCTTGGTGTTTCTTTTAGACTTTGCAATGCTACAAGTTACAGGCCACTGCCCTGCGTCACTCAGGTAGCGCTGCGTGAAATAGCGACCTTGATGAGGCTATAAAACGCCACGGTTGGACGACTCTCCTCACCGTGAATTGCCCTACATCCCTTTTTTTTTTTTGGGGGGGGGGGGGGGGGGGGGACTCTTGGTTTCGAAGATGAGGGCAGCAATGTGAAGGAAATGAAGTTAGCGAAGTGAGCGGGGTCACCGGAGCAGGAACGAGCTGCAGAGGAACTCGTGTGGCTGCTGTTGTATTCCTGCGGGAACTGTCACCATGAGGACAGACAGAAAACATGAATGAATATCTGCACAGAGAGAAACACCTAGATGACTGATGTGATTTAAAAATGACCTCATCCTGAATGTGTATGCATCTGCAGACTGACTGAGTGGAACAATGGTTTATTATGTAGAAATGGGTCGATTTTCCCAAAGTATTTCACACATGTTTGGATTGTTGTGAATGAAACTGTACGAATTTGGTGAATTCACAGCAAATGCTTTGGGTGTGTCGCTTCGATGCACCTGTGAACTTGTCGATTTTGGAAAGTTTACAGGTGAGGAAACACACAGTGACCGTTTCTTCGAAGGGAAAATGTTTGCGCGTTGGTGTGCGTCGACGTTTACGCACTTGCGCCACAGCCGCCCGGACACTTCCAGAGCTATGCATTAATTCTAATAAATAATAAACCAGCGTGAAAATATCTCGTGCATTTATATGGATACTTTTCTTCAACCAAAAGAGTTTATAAATCACATTTATGACGCTCTTTCTCTCTCTCTCCCTCCCTGCTTTTCCCTTATTTCATGGTTCAGTGGCCTCACACTGCAGGCAAGGGGAGGTTTTCTCTCGCTGCTCATTGGTCGTGGCTTTCCCATCTCACTTACATTTCCATTCATACACCCGGCGCTCCTTTTCGCCCCTTTCAAAATAACTCATTGTCATCATCTTTGGAAAACGGCTTGGCCTGGACGGGACTAATTATTTAAAATTGGAGGAGGAGTGATTAGTCAAAAATCGAAAAAAAAAAAAAAACAAGATCAGACGAGCGGCACAATAACGACAGGTGAGTGAGAAAAACAAAAACAGTATCTGCGTTTGTCGAAGCGCTGCAAACTCTGCAGCGTGAGGTGTGCATGCATGAGGATAATAAATCATTTCCACTTGTTTTATTGCTTTAATTGATGCTCGGTCATGTTGTTAAAAAAAAGCCAAAGATTGCGCCACGATCGATCAAAACAGCGTGGAAGTATCGGGAATGACTTCAACTCGGAGCTCAGTTTTTGCGTAATTTGTTTCTGTCTCACCGCGTCAGACTTGTTATTCAAATGTTTAACTGATTTATTCTGAGGTAAAAGTGAGTTTTGCAATCGAAAAAATACGCCACTGAACTTTTATCGGCTCACTTCTTTGCAGTCTCACTTTTTAGGGTAGCAGGGGGGGAAAAAGGTACAATGCGTATTCGCTGAAAATCAGTTGCCTCTCGTTTATGATGGATAACAGCGAGGTAAGATGCTTAAAATGTAACACTAGAGGGGTCCCGGCCCACGGGGCTGTCTCGGAGGAAGGTTCACGCCGTTATTCACCAGTCCTCCTCTGCCTAATTGGCTGCAGATGCGGTATCCTATGCGCTTTTTACCGCGCAGAAATTGGATGCATTTGGGGAACTTTATGAGGCGAGCCCTGCGTTTTGCCTGAAGGAACCGAGAGGACGAAAAAAAAAACACAGTGGTCCCCTACAAGTATTTAAACCGTGCCACGTTCATATATAATCCCCCCTTCCTTGGCTAATTTATCATGGGGCAGGAATTCAATGCGTAAAGAAAAGAAGAAAAAAAAGCGCTGCAGTAAAAGAGAGAAATTGTGGTGCTGTTAAACCCCTGATCATGTGTAAGGAGGTATAACTCTTTATTCCTTTATTTCTATTTTTTTTAAATTTCCCTGTCAGGTGATGGGTTAAGATCACTAAGTTTCAATGCCTAATACTTTATTTTACTTAGTGCACACTTGAAAAACATACTGTGCAATATTTGTAATCCTGCACAGTCAGAGCGTGCATTGCTACTGAACAGGACAAAAAAAGGTGTCCCCCAGGCCTTGTAAGACATGTTGAACTTTAATGGTGCGTCCTGAATTGCCAATACAGAGCCCATATGCGTTCATTTGCTTCATCACACAGCCTATATAACAGCTATTTGTGATGCCGTATGCCACTGCCTTCCTAATAATTGCAGAGGGAGGGAAGGACTGAAAACACCGTCCTCTAAGTGCCCTTTCACCCTAGACTTTGTAAGCTGCACTTATTAAAGCGAAAAGTGTTTCAATATGTGGTAAGCTTTAGGGGAAAACGTGATGGGGGTTGGGATGGGGCCCTCTTCTTCTTCTTCTTCTCTTGCTGCTGCTCCTCGCTGCCCAGCTCCTATTGGGCGACTTGGACTCATTCATCCAGCAGGAGGTCAGTGGTGTAATTTCCATGTATTGGTGTTGTTAAATGAACGTTAAACCCTACCCCTATCTACTACCGCTGACCACTGCTGAAAAAAAACACGAGAGGGTTTATGAATGAATGTAGGCATTATGCGTGGAGTTTGACGTGCAGGGGGGGACATTAAGCAAATTTGACTTTCCCCTTTCTTTGGTGGAAGTGGTAACCCATGAGTGCCCTGAGTGGGAGTTCACAAAACCTGCGGTGCTTTGGATGTTTGCGCGGAGCTGTCAGGTCAAGCGTAACTGACGTCTTGATGACAAGAAAAATGGAAGGTTAAAATAGTAATAATATTAATAATAATAAGATGTAATTCATCATATTTTCTTTCCCTTTCTCAGGGCCCATTGGACACCGAGCACCCTTGGGCCTGTCTGTCAAGTAGACATGTTTCAAACTGTCCCTGACACGTCGTCTTACGTCAAGGTAAGACACCACCGTCTCTTGGAACAGGTAATGTTGGAGGGACAAACTGGGGTCCTTTCATTTTTTTTCTTTAGGCTGTGATGTTCAGCCCAAAATATTTAAGCTATGCCCCTCTGAACCTGACTGCTAAAGCAATCACCAGACCAATATTTGCATTTGGAACAAGCAGAACAGCCCCCATGCTCAGTGCGCTTTCTGCTGATTTACCGTGCGTAAAATTGTTCTTTATTTTTGCAGCATTACAATACGCCTTAACACCTGTAGCTTTACTGCTGGCTTGTTGCCTCTGATGGCCACTTTATTTTCCCCTCCTCGTTGAAAATGCCCACATGTTTACTCTGTAAAGTCACTGTTGAAATGTGGCTCTGTTGTGGTCTGTCTGATGTGCCAAGATCGATTTTTGTCTTTCATACAAAAAAAAAATGTTGCTGTTATGGCTCATTATCATGTTTGACGTCATGTATCTCTCTCTCTCTCTCGGCCACGGTCCCGAGAATGTAAATAAAGCAAACAGCGCACATCTGGTTTTCGCATAAAACCTGCATCGCGTCACATATGGCGCAGCGTGAATACTCGCATACTGCTTCATGTCTGAGACACCAAAGCCATTAACTTTTTCTTTTAATATATATATATATTTAAAGTACATCCACGAATATATACAGTCAACAAGTGTCAGTGAATCTGGGTGGCTGCATGACGTTTGTTCACGTCCATCATAATAATCCTGGGAGGCTGACTGCTCGGATTGTGCCTCATTAAAATGAGCCATTGTGCAGAGGCGCGCTACGGTAATATCTTCATAATCAAGGTATTTTTCCAAGGGCGACTTGTTAATGTTTTGAAGACTTATTCCCCCTTTGAATAAGGGCTCCTTTCATCCAGGCGCAGCGTTTTTGTGCCACTGCTGAGAGACTGTGCGTTTCAGGGCGCAGAACAATTCCTGATTTGTTGCGAGGGAGTTGAATAGCGGGGAATGTTTAAGGAGAAAATACGAGTTAAAATGAGTCTTTCTGCTCCATTAAAAGTGGGACAGGAGGCAAAAAAAAAAGAGAAAAGAAGATTTCTGAAGTTATCTTTCGATTTTACAGTGCTTGCTTCTGCCTTGATTTGTTGTGGAAATGCAATCTAGATGACACCCGTTTGTTGTGATTCCAGGAAGGCCTAATGTGCCTCTATCTTTCTGTCTCTTTTTAAAACGATTCTTCTGGGTTAGCGTGTATTCTGTGCGTGCAAGTCCTGCAGTCACTGGCTCGCTCACTTTCGGGGAGATGTTGGTCAGAATGTGGCACGCCTCGATACAAAATTTAAAAGAAATATTCCTCATTCAAGCGAATCCACGGCCCAGCATTTGGTTTTGTTTGGTTAAGGCCAGGCGAGACTGGAACTCTCCAATAAAAATAAATCTCAAATTAATTATGGCCTAGAGCGAGGGGCCAGACAGTTCGTGCTTATATGTGCTGCAGACTCCACTTTTTGCCCTCAGTATTTTGACTCGGGCTGTCTCTTAGCCCGAGAGAAGGAATGATCAGAATACAAGTCTGCAGTCTAATAAACAGCAAAACCTTCGCAGACTCACATGGACTGGGTGTATGTCTTTGTTGGAATAACAAAAGCTTCTCACAGCTCCCAGATATGCAATCTCCCATTTCAGGAATGGCCAAATGAGATTTCCATATGCATAGTATTAGGCAAAGAGTGACCCAATAATGTTTTTTTTAAAATGCAAAACTACATAAATTTACAGACTGAAATTTGAAAACTGCTATTAAAGAATGAAATAATAAATATGATACTTTGGTTTGAAAATTGTCTTGTAATTTTTTTTGAGAAACAACCATTATCGAAGCTAATCAGTTAGAGAATGAAAAAAAAAACTCTTTAAGTTTACTTCCACTTTATATCCCCCTCATGACAGATTACTTTCACTTGTGACAAATAAAAAGCTTAATGGGCTGCTCACTTGAACTCACGTAAAACCTGTAAATCCCGTTCTCCATTACATCTCAGCAGAGCTTCATATAAGCTAAAGAAGAAAGGATGGGCCTAACAATTGAAAGGCAGCTGAACATAAACTCCAAACCATAGTGTCCGCCCACCTCTGGCTTGTTGCCCCAGCGGAGAGACAGAGGAGCTACTGGCTCGTGGTGTAAGAAGAAATGTCTGGCTGTCTAGTTCCAGCGTCAAGCCAGATGTTCTGTGGTTCCTTGTGTAAACCAACTTGCATCTGTTTATTGGCCTTCCAAAATGTTTGTTACCACTGTATTCATTATGATCTCGGGGGATCCTGAGCCCCCTCCCTCCCACCAAGTGTCTCTGATAAGCTTTATGCCTGGCATGGCAGGTATTTTAATGCAGAAGGGGAGGAATGCTGAGTGAGTCGAGTTTTTGCTGTTATTTTTTGGTGAAAAGCTGTTGAATTTAAATATTACAAGTTTTTTTTAAATGCAACGGTTTGTGTCATTCGAAAATCATCTTGTAAAATTGCAGCTTTTAGCACTTAGGCCTATTTAAATTACACACACAGCCTGATGTTGGCCTCTAGACTGGAATGCAGAGTAAATGTGGCTTTTTATTAATGGAAACTGGTGACATAAATCCAAAGAGACACCTCACATCATATTGGCAGGATGGGATGCTCGAAAATATGCGCTTCTGTGACTGATTATAATTCAGCATCCATAAATCGATAAAGTCCTCCATAGTAAATCCCCAACTGAAGGTCACATCAAAGGCCTTTGTTTAGTGTTGCCCCTTCATCACCAGCCTCCCTACAATAAATAGAATATTAAATCTCCAGACGCTGGAATGCATAGAAAAACAAAACAAATGAAAACCGAGCCAGTCACTGAAGAGTTAAACAAGGTGTCTCCCTTAATTACACGAGTCTGAACTGGCCTCGGGCAGGAGAAGCCTTGACCCTTAGCAGGATCCAGATGTGGTGGTCCCAAGGGTGGGGGCCCACTGCTCCAGCAGACCCCCAAGTCGAGAGCAGACAGGCCGGCCCTGCTGTCAGTCCTTGCAGCGGCACAGTCTCTGTTTGGCCAATCTGAGGCAGGAGCCCAACACTGCAAAAAAAAAAAAACACTCCTCATCACTATCAACATCCAATAATTTTGCTAAACTTTAACAAGTGTATTGACATGCATCTAGTTTTGCTCTGAGGAAGGTGTTTTTTTACCTTTTCAAATATGATTTTCTGGATACCAGTGGAAAAATCTGATATGCTTTTTTCTAATGTGCTGCTCGAACTTGTTCACATTTTAGAATCAGTTAAAATGCTACAAAATGGGTTAAAATGGATGTTTATGTTTCCACATAGACCATATGTGCTTATTTCTGCCTTTAGAAATGCTGAATAGCAACAAATCTGTGATCATGGACTTTTCTTGCAGTGTTTTTGGTCTGGTCAGGCTCCGTGTCTCGCATCTGCACTAAAATTGTGCCTGAATTGATGAGGGCAATTTCATAGGGCAGACGAAGAGAAGAGAGGAAAAAAAAAAACCTTTGTGGGGGTGGGGATTAGGGGGATTTCTTTCTCTGCTCAAATGAGTATAGGGAGTGCAGAGAGAAACCTTTGACTGTTGCACTGTCAAATCCAAAAATGAATAAGAATCAAATATCTGTGCGCCCTGTCTTGTGCGCTTTTGTTGGTGCACGCTGGATTTCAAACTAGTTCAGTCGTGTTGCTGAGCTGCAGACGCACACGTGTAGCGCAGACCCTCAGATTATGGCGCGGTTAGGAGCTGAATGCTTGGATTTTATTAATGGTGTCTCAGGAAAACTTCACAGAGGCTTCATAGAGAGCTGTAACAAAAAGACGAGGGGGGGGGGGGGGGGGGGTTGCAGCAGCTCCTGCCATAGGTGTTCAGGTTTCTCTGCTGTTCTGATTTAGACTTCCATCAGCAGCTTGACAGAAACATCTGTCTGCGTCCAAAAGATAAAGTTTATTTAATGTATCACTTTCGCCGTGAAATGTAGAATAAAAAAACTGCGAGTAGGCTTATTCACAAAGGGATGGAGGCATGGCCAGATGTAAGTCTTGAAGTGTAGGCGTGAACCCCAAAAAAAGCGCTCTAAAACATGCGATCACAAGGCTTGGAGAGTCCAAGCTCAGTCCAGAAAGCCTCAGTTAAATGTGCGCAGAAAGAATTCATAAGGAGGGTAAATAGTAAAGCATTCCACGCCATCTGTGACATTACTGCGAAAGCAAAAAAAAAAAAAAAAAAGCAAAAAAAAAAACAAACACAACACTATTCTACAGCAGGCTACACAGCAATGGCAGTGCACAACGCAGGCAGCCATCCTGTAAATATTTCCGAGCAGAAAAACATAACAGCGGAGCGAACACTCAATTGTTTTCCCTGCTTATCTCTCTGGGACAGTATCCTGCTTTTTTGAAGGCAGGGCTTTCGGTGACACACAGCTTCCTTCTCAACCTTCTCAACAGTGGTGACTTCACTTCCCAATTTAGAGGAAAGAAAAACTCAATCCGGTAAAAGTGTCTCTTTCTCTCCGCCACATACCGGGGACTGGAATTAATTCAGGAGCGTGTCATGTTCGGGATATTGTCGGGGTCCGCTGAAAATTGCGCAAAATGGACGGAACTATTAAGGTAAGGGTGGAGAACGGGGTGTATGAGTTTGTGGGAGACTGCTTTTTCGGAGTTGCGCCTCCTTTTTTTCAAGCAGTGGGTTGAAATGCCCCTCTGTGTCGGTCTGTGAGCTGGGACCTCCAATCTGGCGACTATGAGCGGCTTTTTTCTCTCGTTCTGAAAGCGGTAACCAGATTTCCTTCTTTGTCTCTTTCTTTCAAAGTATCCATCTTCCCTTTTTTTTTTTTTTACAATAAGCTGCCCGGTTGTGAGGATACGCTATGGTGTGTGGAATGAAGACTAAAATCAGAATCACGCGTTGGATTTTGGGGACCAAGCGCACAATTACGCACGTCTGGAGAGGCACAAAGGAGTGAATAACGGTTTCAGACAAAACCCTGTAGACTGCACTCTCCTTTAACTATAAGTGCTCCGCGAGTTCAACGATTTGGTTTAGTCTGGGCAGCGGGGGATTGAGCAATAGCCATGGCTGGATGTACCGCTGGATACGATGTGTCGAGCTGCGCAACAGCGGTGTGGCACATCGCCCGGCTCAGTCCGAGGATCCTGTTGCGGGGTCAAAAAGTGTGCTGGTTTGGCGTTTACAAATGAAATCATCGTTCTGTCTGTGTTTCTCCTGATTGTTGTAACTGCTGTCGCTCCGCTGAAGGGTTTTGTCAAAGCGTAAGGAAAGCTGTCATTTGGTAACTTCATGCGGTAACTGCACAGTTTGCAACACTTCAAACCACAAAGCTTCACAATGATACCTTGGCTCGCTCCCTTATTTAGTTACACAACTATTTTGAAATGGTATGCTGGTGGTGGTGGTGGTAGAGCGCTGGTCTACATTAACATTGGCTACTGGCCCCCGACAGTCAAATTCCAGATGCATTATGGCTGCAGCCACCAGATGTTGAATGGCAAGTCCTTATTAGTTCTCCCTGCGACGCGTTCAGTCTGTGTCCTCCGGTTAACAAGTGTAAGTTCGGAAGAATGCAGCGTCTCTATTTGCTCTTATTGTTGCTAAAAAGTGATGCGACTTGTTTTCTTTTTCTTTTTTTTTGTGGAAATTTAAAGTTGCTGGTTTGCGGCTGCTGGGTGTGGTGTGAGTTTTGGAAGAGTGTAAACGTTGGCCAGACAAAAATGTCAGGCTACATATAGTCTATACCCCGTCGTTTATCGCTCACAGGGCTGTGTGCATTGTTTTGTTGCGCATTGAAAGTAAATGCCATGCTGCAGGAGGACATGAATTTCTCGGCCTGGATTTTTTTCCCCAACAAAGCAAGGAGTTGTGACAATTAATGCAATCATAATTGAATCCTTGGGTATAGATGACTGGCTGCTAGCTGCATTCATGCTCGCTAAAAGAAAGGAAGGACTCTCTAGCCATGAGAGCTTCCTGCTCTACACAATCTTTTCCTGACAGGTTTCCTCTTCCTCCTTAAACAAAAGACAGGAATGCCCCCCCTGGGTGGCTCCTGCTAGATGGCTGTGTGTGAACGCCAAACAGATACACGTGTAGTCTGGATGTGGAACTAGTGCACACATCCAGTTTGCTCCAGACGCATCGTGACGCATTTGGAGAGAAAGACTTGGCTGATGTAAACAGAACAGAGGTGGCTCCCAGCAGGTGTCACACTCACACAATGCTTATAATGGGGCCTGCAGCTTCACCGCTGAGCAAGATTTATTTGCTGTTATTTCCCTTTTGTCTGGGGCGCTGAAGAAAGATACACTGCAGAAACACAGTCCAGATCATTTTTTGGGGAAAATGTAAGAGTTTATTTCTTTTTACACTTTTCTTTTTTTTTTTTTCCAGAAGGATTCTTATGGGTTTTTGTGATTCCAATTTTACATCAGATCTGCCTCAAAGTTGTCTTTTGACATTCTGAGGCAGACAGAAAACTGCGTGTAACCGCCTGTAACTCTGCCTGGTAGCGTGTGTGTGTGTTCCTTGCAGATAGTGGAAAGAAAACACAGAAAATTGGCACTCTTCTGTCACCCTCTCAGCTTCTTCTCCAGGACTAGTGTGCTCCTATTTTTACCCCCCTCCAAAAAACCCCACTGCAATCTTGATAGGCACATACCACTTGCCAATCATAGCTCCAATTGCGCAGGCAGATATGTCACTGTAAATATAACGTGCAACAGTCGAAATAGTTCACAAAGCCCTTATCAGGCTGTAATGAGACATTCCCTCACTCTTTTACACTTTATCATCCACAGACTAGCTGCTGTGCTCTGCTCAGATAGTGCGCCTCGCTGCCAGTGTTCAGACTATGATGGATCCACTGATGAAATCACTGGAAAATCTAATTCTGGCAGATGGTTAAATGCTCTGGAGAGGTTCAGCTTTTTTTTTATCCAACCATTAACCTGAAGAGTAGTACGTTGAAATCCCTATGGTTTGTTTCGTTTTTGTCTTATTCCACAGAACTGACATTCTGTCATGACGTAGAAAAATCCCTGAAGAAGGAGTTTTTCTTGAGAATTCAGTTCTCCATATTGGTAAAACAAAACATGCACATTTTAATCCAGAGTGTCTATAAAAGATGACTTCAACTTTTGTGAAAACTACTCGCTGTAAATCTTTGTATCCATATTTTATCTTTACATGCTCGTAGTTTGGCATCATAATAAAGATACGCAATTGTGCACAAAGAACTTTTAACGTTTTTTACCACTTAAGTGATTGCTACAGATACATTCCAGAGAAAGACTTTACCTGTCAGCTGTATGTAAAGTGTTTTAAAATATGACTTTTACTATTTAAAAAAGCATACATTTACAGGATGGCATTCAGTGTGGAAAATTTATTACTCACATTCCCAGGAATGAGTAAAATAATTTAAGTCTCACTGTTCTTTTTTGATAGATTTACTTCAAACATACGGCCTATATTTTTCCCTCTCAATTTATTATTTCAAAGTTTAAACAGCAGCTACAACTGACATTAAATACATGTAGTTTATGATTACTGATGTTAAAGAAAACTTTGGTGTCAAAATGAGCTAAAGAGACAGTGTCCCTGCCATCACTGTCACATTTTTGTGTAAGTGCATCTTAGGCCTATTATGATCAATTTTCAGTTGTCCCAGTGAAAATGGCAGCTCCTTATCATTGAAATAGGAATAAGTTCAAACTTTCCACTCGCATGACATGTCTCAGAGTGGAATCGCACTGAAGTTATGTGAGATCATGAGGATTTCACTTTCATAAAAGTAACATTTTAAAGAATGCAACGGCTGCATGTTGGAAATATTGATCAGTGAATATCAAGTAGCATTTTCCCCCTGAAGCAGATATGTGGCATGTTGGAATGAAATAATTCAGTCCTCAGGGATTAGACACGTCTCGGTCTAAGCTGTGCCATCAGATCATATCAGATCCAGATGTGCATCAGACCCAGTACTAATCCTCAGAGCCATATGATGGTAATGATTTCATTTAATATTTTGATTTACTGCTTTTGTGTGTGTGTGTGTGTGTGTGTGTGTGTGTGTGTCCGTTGTATTGTGTATAACAATGACGGATGCAGTGATTAAGACAAAGGCTGACTCATCAAGTCATTGTTCAGCAGTATATACACATTCTGTGCCTGATGTATGTTTATGGCGGACACAGATCTGAGTTGGTGGCATAGTCTGACTCTGTTCAATTTTAAACACAGAGCAGTGACATCTGCATGTTAAAATGTGACCCATCAACTATAAAATTCATGCTATACTTCCAACAAATTACACAAGGAGCATGTTGAAACCACGCAATATCTTGGCCAGCCACGAGTTTCTGCGTTTGTTTTCTTTAATAAACTTACATTGCTCCAGCTGAGCCACAGCAGAGGGGTCAGTGTAGCCGTGACCCCCCCTGCTTCTGTTGAGTCTTCCGCTGTGGAGGGAAGCCCGACGCTCAGACAAGACAGACACACCAGGGCCTGTCGGGGGATTTTGGGGTCCAGTGTAAATACGAAGATACTGATCACGAGAGAAAATGATTCCACCTCAGGAATTAGGAGAATTTACATGACGATGTTGTTAGTTGTCAGATAGAAGCTGATAATTTTTCTCAGTTTACTTGTGAACCGATGAGTCAGTATTGGATCATAATGGTGGCAATTTGGGATGCCTGTAGCACCCAATCTTACTCAGTTTCACTTCACTGCGGGCACGATTGAAGTCATCCTAACATCAACAGGAAGCTGCAGTTGCTACGTGGACTGTAAACACAAACTACTGAGGATGCCAGACTGCGATATGACCCATAACTGCTCATAATTGCTGTAAACAAAAATACACAAGAGATTGAAAATTTGACATCACAGGTTTCTGGGGTAGTGTCAAATGAGTTGTGTTCGCTCACGCTTGTGAGAGTTAGATGATAAGATCAGTGTCATTTAGTTAAAAATGAAGTTACAGCCTGAAGATGGTTAGCGTAGGTTGTCATTAAGAAAGAAAGAAAAACGCCTAAAAAAAACTGCCTACAACACCTTTAAAGCTACTATTTGATGAGCTTTAAATGTGCCTGCCTGCATTTTTTGTTTGTTTTGTTCATAGAAAGATAGGATAGTTTTGTTCAATACTTATCCAAAGTGTACTACTTCCTATATGTTTATATATACTGCCGCTACATTAGAGTGATACTGATCTTAAAAACCATTTAAACTGTATCCTGTTATAAATGGCGATGTGTGACATTTTTAAATGTGACTCAAGAAAGACATACCAAATATGTGTTCCTTCCACCTCCAGGAGGCGCTATCAGTGGTGAGTGAAGACCAGTCCCTATTTGAGCCTCCGTACGCTGCTGCTGCCCCTCTCCCCAAAACAGACATGACTGCATCTGGTGCACAGGACTACGGCCAGACCCACAAAATCAACCCCTTACCCCCACAGCAGGAGTGGATCAACCAGCCAGTGCGGGTCAATGTCAAGAGAGAATATGAGCACATGAACGGATCCAGGTATGACATGACAGCCACTTCCTGTGTCTCCTAAATGGTCCAAGTGATGAGTTTTTAAAATCAGATATATTGGAGAGTTGTTGCTGTTGTCATTTGTCATTCAACAGGTCATTTCTTCACCGCAACTAACCTTCACTTTTGCTTTTAATCTCTGATATGCTTGGCCCAGGCCAGCGTAGCGCCTAAATATCTCATGCCAAAGTCAATGGCTAGAGAGGAAAACCAACAACACCCAATTTATCTGCTGATAATATTTTTACAACTTACGGTCTGTGTGTGTGTGTGTGTGTGTGTGTGTGTGTGTGTGTGTGTGTGTGTGTGTGTGTGTGTGTGTAGCAGGGAGTCTCCAGTGGACTGCAGTGTGGGTAAATGTAATAAGCTGGTGGGGGGTAATGACACATCTCAGATGACCTATGGAAACTACATGGATGAGAAGAACGCTCCTCCCCCCAACATGACCACCAATGAGCGGAGAGTCATCGTACCTGCGGGTAAGTTTTAACAGCTCGTGTAAAGTTGAGTATAATTAAAGAAAAAATAAATGAAGTCTGACACTGTTTGCATAATATTGGTTATGTCTGAACCCATAAAGTAGTCTATCGATACAGTATACTCACTGCCTTATTATACTGTGATTAAAGGCCGAGTCACTCCCCTGTTTTGGTGCAATTTCTCCAATGCTATAAATGTTTATGAGTCCCATTTTTACTTAGCTGATTCATGGGGTAAAGCATTGTTCCAGTATTTTACGTCACCCACGGGGGCATGACTGAAAGCATGCAGGTAGAATTGATTGTTTGTCTGCCAGACCTATTTATTTCTTCGCTGGTTTCACAAATTCAATCTTGCAATATGTGAAATAATACTGTTCAGGGAGGAACAAGTGCAGTTTCAGGTCAAAGCTTTTTGAAAGGACCAGAAAGCCAGAGAGAATGACTGTATTTTCCCAAAAATGAGCACATGTAATTCATTTAATTGAAATTGAATGGGGCTGTGGTGACTTTTCCATTTTAAAGGCTATTCAAGTGTTAGTGCTAAACTGATGCAAAAGGCCACTCATTTACTAACCTAATAGGAGCTCCACATGGATGCCACTCCTTAACCACAAGTGGTAAGGTTGGGTTTTAAAACTGGCTGTGCAGCGTATCAGACTTGGGTCAAGCACTTGGTGAAAATACTGTGTTTGTTTTAGCTCATATTGTTGCCATATGGGGCGATGTACACAGCACCACAGAGTTTAACAATCACAGGACAGGGCTTGAAAATGAACACTACTGTACGATAGATGACTTATCTGAACATTAACGTGAGGTTCATGTGGTTAAAAACAGTATTCGCTCTGCCTACTATCTGACATGTTTTCAATTTGTTCTTTTCTCTTCATCCTTTTACCTGAGCGAGATACAAGACTTTCCCAGCTGTCCTTCCTGAGTTCTGTCCACAACTATGCATTTTTCAGTCCATAAACTTCCACTCTCTTCATCTGTATACCTGCAGACCCGTCGCTGTGGTCCCAGGACCATGTGCGCCAGTGGCTAGAGTGGGCCATCAAGGAGTACGGCCTGTTAGAGATCGACACGGCGATGTTTCAAAACACAGACGGCAAAGAGCTCTGCAAGATGAGCAAGGACGACTTCCTCCGGCTCACCACCCTGTACAACGCAGACGTGCTTCTCTCTCATCTCAATTACCTCAGGGAAAGTAAGTACACTTTGTGCAAGATTAAAGGAAGGGCAAATCAAGTTGAACAATAGATGGTAATCAGCTGAACGGTCTCTGGAACAAATATCGGGCTGCAACAAAAATTGTCCAACAATTGCTATAAAACAGAACAGATAATGTAAGAAAATTGTCCGAGGATACACAGGATGTGAAGATTATTTGAGGCACAGTGAAAAGACAGAAATGCTGCTGCACTGTGTTCTTCCTGCTGTACATGCTGCTGTTTGTGCCTACGTTGAGTCTGCAGCAGCTTCTCTCTTTGCCAAAGATTGGAAATCAAAACCAATATACAGTCAAGCACAAAACTCTTTTCATATATTTTTCTCTACTTTTGGATGAGAAGTGAGAGCAAAAAGGATCGTATTTGCTAGACCTGGGAAAACAACATGACACTTTTTTTGTCACCACACTATATTCATATTACCGACAATAAACAAAGAAATTGCTTTTCCTGGAAACTCATTTCTCCATAATGGGTACCCCGTCTTAAGCAGAGCTATGGAAACCAAGAGGGTTTCTTTCCCCTCTCGAGATAACCATCAACTACATCCCCCACTACACTTTGCAGTGCTTTATTCCACATGGTTCACGGAAAGATGAAGCCCAGGTGCATTGCCTCAGGAATCACGCTAGGCCTGTATGCTCAGCACAGCAAAGAAAGTTGATCTGCAATTCGCAATGGAGGCAACTAAATTTGAGCCTCTTACCTTTGAAGAATACTTTGGCGTAATCCGGCTTCATATGTTTCCGTGGGGAAACAAAGCCAATTTTCTGAGGCGATATGCAAATGACATTTTAATGTCTAAGATGTAACATCTGGTGTTGTGATGGTGTTCTGTACTTGAGAGTAGTGAGAGTCGCTTGTGCTGCGGCTACAGAATATCATGACAGCACGTTGGGTGGAGTGACTGATGGCTCAACTAAATTTAACATTACTCAAAAAATTGCGATGGGCCTCGATGTGATGTAATGGGAACTGTATTTTGTGGGTGTCAACAGTTTTCTCTGTGCACTGCGTCTGGGCAGAGAGAGATGCTTGTCATGAGTATAACAGCCTCATTGTGCAGCGCTGCAGCGGGTGGATCTGTCTGACCGCCACTGGGCACACTCCGCCGAGCAGTTTTCATTATGGCCACTGGCTGCGGGACTTAGCCACGGCTTAGGCGTGCTGCATCGCGACTCTGCCCAGTGCTGCCCTTTTTTTGATTTAGACCTTGTGTGTTTTGGAGACAGAAGAGATGTCTTGAGAATCCTCTCCACTTGCCAGTTGAAATTGCCTTGGATCCATTCCCAACAATCAAAAGAAAAAAAAAATGCTCCATGCCTGAGCTGAGTGACCTGTTTTTGGGGAAGCTCTCGGAGATGCAGGCAGCATGTGTTATTGACGCTGGGAGCCTCAGGGCAAGAAGAACCATGTTAGTAAATGAACGTCTAAGGAAGACTGAAACGGAGGATGAGAAGGAAGGAGCAGGAGGTGAAGGGTTGAGACTTTATGCAGAGCCTGCAGGGTTGATGATCTGGAATCTAAAGCCATTCTCTCTTCTACCTCCACAGCACAAACAAACACAATCATAGACGGGGAGTAAGCCCGTCCAGAAAACAGACCTCTGGCTTTACTCATGAGAGCTGGGGCGAGCTTCCAGAATGCAGAAACGGAGAGAGAAGGGGGAAAGGCTGAGCCAAGCCCTGGAAGTATTAGTGATTACAGGTCACGTGGTGTCTTCCTCCAACCTCACGACTCATTCCTAGATTACCCCCCATCCTCCCCCAAAGATGAATGATCCAAGAGGGCACTGCAATCATTTCATACACATCTGTGTGCGCCATGTGTGCGTTTGGTTTTGTTTATTGAACCTCTGATTAACATTCCTCAGAGTCATTAAGCCTTGTATGTACACTTGGCACAGGGCAGGGACACACTTCCCCACCCTACAGCCATACCATAACAAAACATTCCTGCCACGTCACGCGCACAAATATCGTTCAGACGTCCACACTGGTGCGACCGTGGGCACAAACTGAACATCTGTCTGGCGAGCCAGCTGCTTGCAGTAACAAGGGTAGTTGCCCGTGCATTATTTTGGCCTCATTGTTGGTCACTTATCCAGATTTTATAAGTGATGGCCGCCCACACCCCAATGTGCTTTCAATTTGGGGTGCAATTTGAGAATTTGTTCAAATTAGTCTGTCAGGGAGGGACCACGGACTGTTTGCTTTATCGCACCCATGTAGGTCGGTTTGATACCACATGTGCTGGAAAGCGAGCAGAGCAACAAACCACAGACAACGAGAGACTGTATCTTCTGACACAAAGAGATGCAATATGAGAGAGAGAGAGAGAGGGCAGAAATGAACTAAGAAGGCAGCGAGCAGGGAACAGACCGCGACAGAACCTGAGAACAAATCCGCTGAAATGATCTGAAGAAGCAAAATAGCAGAAACTGAATGAGACAATATATATCGCTGACAGATATATTTTGCAGTAGTTATCTGAGGACAAGTGAGGGAGGGTGTGAGCAAGAGAAGCAGTTATAGAAAGGGAGTGTGAAATTGGAAAAAAAAAAAAAGAAAGAAAACTTGGGGCTGGAGTATTTTTTAGAAGTGCATGGAAACGGTCCGAGATGGTCATGATTGAGTGCCGTTGGAGAATAGCAATAGTTCTGTTTCCCAGCTGTCGCCATTGCTTGTGTGTCTGGATGGATTTACAGTGAGGGAGTTAAGACAGAGAGAAAGAGAGAGACAGGGAGAGAGGGAGATAAGTCTGGGCTTCTGCAATGCTGCTGCTCGCTCCAGAGTAAGGGGGACATTCTCGAGCACCTCAATAGTTTATACAGACCATAAACATCTGGGCTCGCAGGCTGAGTAGGGAAAAAGGAGGTCTGGAGAGCACTCTCTCTCTCTCTCTCTCTCTCTCTCTCTCTCCCTCACTCAGTCTCTCTCTCTCTCTCTCTCTCTCCTATTTCTCCCCCTCACAACATTTTTATTGAGCTCCCCTTGCATTAGTTCTTTCTATTGGCAGATTATCACTGGTGCAGAGGGGCTCAACAGCCTGGCTCGGAGCCCTTTACTGTTAGCTGTCTGCTGCTAGCCACCATTACGGAGAAGTCTGCGGCTGCTCACTTGACTGCTGGGAGTCAGACACTTAGCTCTGCAGGAATTTCTGTACATATCACATTAGCATAAATGGACATGGATAATAAGCAGTTGCTATTCATGTAAACACTGAGATGAGTTCAGCTGTAATTGAAGCTGGATGCTTAGAAATACATAATAATTGCGCTTACAGTCCAATTCCCGGTTAGGAAAGCTGGTATGAGAGGATTCTGTACAACTGGGGTCACTTTTCAACACTGGCATTTCTTCCTGCAGTACCTGTGCATGGCAACTGCATGGTTAAAGTTACGGGAATCTTGTGGTCATGGGAACTGAACTATGGTTAGCGTATTGTTTGGGTGCCAGGATATTCCAACAGAAGTCCTTGTTGGGTTATTGAGCGTCTCCAAGACCAACTCTGAGAACATGTTTCCAAGTGGATTTTGAGGTGCTGCATCCAAATCTGCAACTTTCCGAAAACGGACAATTAGAAATTCACACCTCACTTCATGCAGCGATTGGCCAGATGTGTGAAGGTGAGAAAGGAAGCAGGGTTCTTTGATTCATTGTAACTATTCCCGGCACTTTTTTTTTTTTTTTACAGCTAACTTGTGCACAGTTATGCAATAAACACTTTTGTGACGGCACGTCGTCCACAACACTTCCAGTCTTTATGGTCAAGGTCGGGGAAGGTCTCAGTTGTGGTCTATCGAAGCTCTTCGAAAACAATGCTGACTGTCGGTTGGAGATGGGTTGTAATCTCTGTGTCAAGTTCACACACTTTGTCAATCCATCCATCCGCCACAGCCTCCATACGAGAGCTTTTGTTGAGCTATAACAGCATCACTCAACCTCTGTCAGTGTAGGCCTTAAACACACACTTTCTGTGTGCAGTGGAGGCAGCTCTCGAATACCCAGGTCCCAGCCCAGTGTACTTTGGAATTACTCTCATATTGGACAATTTTGCAACACAGAATTTGGAATGAAGTAGTGTGTACTTTATGGGCAAAAGCGAAAACTGGAGTGGAGGTCGTGGTGAAGGACGTGTGAAGTACATTAAAATTTCATGTGCAGGTTTGTGCCCAGTCACAGTTCAGCAATTTAGCTTTTTCTTTCTTTTTTTACAACTGAACCAGGATTTTTATGTTCACTCAATAATGCATTGCAGGTGAAAAAATACGCAATATTGCAGCTGTAAGGAAAAAAGAAATTCAGTGAGTCTATTCAACTACTAGCCTTTGTTTGGCAGGTAGGAATTTTCACCGTCTTGCCAGAGGTTTAATGGAGGATCTGTATCAGTTGTGCCTTAGCTCTGTCATTTTAGAGCATTTTAGAGAATTTGTCACTTGTACTATAAACCTGTTATAAAGAGAGACAGTGAGACTCCTCAGTGCAGCTTTATCGTAGAGAGCTAAAAGGATGCCTGGAGTGCATTTACCCCCCTTTAGGTGGCAAGATGCCCATAACTGGGTGACTGGGACCCTCAGTTTGTTGACAAAGCTCAGACCACATGGTTGAGGCATTGGTATCATATAGCTTCATAGAATAAACAGCAAGGGGCCCGCTGGAGGTCTGTGACAATGCTGCACAAGACCCCAAAAATATCCATCAATATTATGGACAGGTCAAACTGGAGGACGGGGCTTTTGAAACAGCCATCAGTCAGAGGAAGGAGAGAAAAGAAAATTGTTTGTGGAAGTTATGTAATCTATCAGACTCTGAGCAGATGTGGGTTGGGAGGGAGAGAGTGAGGGTCTTAAAGGCGGAACACTGGCCAGTCGGCCCACTGTGCTGTCAGATTACCGGGACGTGTTTGTTTTCTGAGAGAGGAAGAGGCCGTCCAAATAAATAGGCAGCACAGCCACGACTCACTCCACCAAACTGTCAGCTGTGGCGTCTCTCTCCCCACTCCCTCTCTCTCACTTACTCACCCCTACGCTCTCACTCACTCTCACTCTCTCCCTATACAGCAGCCCTGAATTTCTCTGTGGGATGGTTTGAGGTTTTCTCAGCAATGCTGCCTGTTTGCCTGTCTGGGTCAGCCCACATATGTGGCACACAGTAGGAAAAGGGTTAACAGCCCTTTCCTCCTTCATCCTTCCTCCTCCTCCTCCTCACTTGGTTCCATGTCTGTTCATATTTCTCTTACGCTTTCTCCCTCATTCCAGAGATGGTGCTTTGGTGGCTCGTTTGCCCCTCTGCGCTTACACTCCGCGTGTGGAATTATTTTTGTACGGGGAGCTGCATTTGATTGCTGTGCAGGGACCCTTCCTCATACAATGGCTCCCCTGTTCTGAGGCCCCCAGCTTTCTAAACTAGACCCAGAGCCTTGGGGGTGCCACAGAGTAGGTAGTAGTAGGAGGGGTGGGGTGTTGGGAGGTTAGAATACATTTGTGCGGCACTCCACACTCCCCCCCACCCCAAGCCAGCCCCTAAAAAAACAGGCCCCTAGTCAGAAGCGCAGCATGTTAGCTAACGATTCTGCATCGACTCCCAAGAAAGCATCACAAACTTGCTGGATTTTTTTCCTTTCCACTTGTATTTTAGGCTGTCTCTCAGACTGCTCCATTCAGAAAAGGTATCCTCCCTGCACAGTAACTCCCCGTAGCCGTCCCAGTGCTAAATCTTCTCCACACTCTCCTTGTAGTAACTGCTCTTGTGTTTTCTCTGTGCATTTTTGGGTCTGTTTTTCCACTCGCTGATTTATGCCTGGGGGCAGCTAAAATTAAGAGAGCATTTTGGTGCCGCCCAGGGTGCCTGTGTAAGTGGAGGAATGCAGTGCAGAGTTCTGCTCCATAAGGTGAAATGAATAGGCAGCCATATGAGGACTCTCACCTCCCTGTCTCGACTTATTCAGGAGTAGCAGTTGCACTTAAAGTGCTGACAAGCTGCAGGGGTTTTCCTACATTTAAAGAACTGCTTATGTGCTGAATTTGCTGTATTTGGAACTAGATTTATTTGTCATAAACTATTTCCCACTTGAGACTACTTTTTAAAGACAAAACAGGAGCTTAAGTCAAGACATAGAAAGGTCTATCTGCTGCTGTTTGACAGTATAATTGAGCTGAACTTTCTACTGCCACCTGCTGGCTATCGTTAAACTATTTGATCTGTTTGTCACACAAACCTTAGCGAGTTTTTACTTGAGTTGCTCTAAATTGCAGATACCTTAAAAGCAATTTTATCATGCCTAACACACAAATTCACACCTGTAAATATTCTGAAAGACTGCATACACTAAAAGTCACTCATTGGATTGTATTCATTAAATCTTTCTATGCTCTTTTTTGCAGGTAGTTCATCATTATCCTACAATACACCATCTCACACGGATCCATCCCCACGCCTGGCTGCCAAAGAGGGTAGGAACACCTTTTTTTTGTCAAATTCTCTGTCTTTTATTCTAATATCTGTTTGGCGTCTGTATACCAAGAGAGTAAGATGACAGGGTTGCTTCTAAGGATAAAGAAAAACATGGAAGACAAAAGCATAGAATGAAAGAGATATAGGTAGTCCTTGTTGAAACCTAGGATCACTATACCTGCTATGCATACACACAAAGCCTGCACTCACTTGAGAATACAGCCCACTCACAAAACCAAAGCATATGCAGTCACTGATTGCCAGTGACAAAGCTCTGGGCAGGTGCACCTTTTGTGTTGTTAAAACAGTATGAGCCAAGCCGCAACTGCAGACTGCGCTATTCAGAACTGCTTATCTGAACGCTGTGACGTGTAGTGGCTCAGAGGTGCATGCGGTAACAGACCAGAGGCATATTAACAGCAGGACAAAAGCAGAGTGTTGATGAGTTCTTTCCATAGCAGCGAGGGCATGAACAGACTGCAAATGCGATGATTCAAGGAAAGATGATATGTGAATGAGGCTGTTTACTGGAAAGGCAGGCATCACAGACAGGTGCTGAAGCAACAATGTGTACGGTAAACATGGCAGAAGAGGCTGATTGGCCGCGTCAGACCAGACAGGAGCGGAAAGGAGTGTATGTGTGTGAGTCTGAGTGAATTCATGGCACAGAGGATGCCAGGCAGCTGAAGGGGGACTAACCGTAAAATATGTGCCGTAGAGACTGGCAGTGCCACTGGTTGTCATTTTGGACAGCAAAATTCCACCTCTTGTTGTTGAGCTGTTAGTCACTATGTTACTAGTGCCACCATACTGTCACTATGTGTGCCAGTCAAACAGTCAAACATGGGGCACAGTGAAATATCTTTTATAATGTCCAATTTCATGTGCCAGTTGTACTATTGCTTATAAAACCAGAAGACAAATCTGATTGTTGTTTGAGGCCGTTTCTCTTTTTTGGATACAGATCATCTGAACTCAGCTTTTAGTTATTTAGAAGTCATTTAGTTTGATTAATTCTTCATTTTCAAGTATCTTAAAATGTACATAGCCTGGAACCAATACAAACAATAGATATCAGCTCATCTTGCTGTGATACTTGCCGTAGGTCTGTTTATTGGTAAATAATGAATTAAAAAACTATTAAGATGAGCTTTTTCCATGACTTGTTATCATGTGAACTGTTTTGTAATTGTTTTAACAAGCATCTCGGCCGAGCAATACTTACAAGATCCAAACGATTCACTGAAACTTACACACACTTACATTAAGTTTAAACTAGCTTACATTAACAATAAATCTCCATAATTTAGAAAAAGAGGACATCAGATGTGACCTGTTGTAGTAGCTTTTAATGTTTCACTTTTGAAAACCCTTGCAAAAAAGTTTGCTTAGTGTCTAAGAAAAATGCCCACGGCAGCTCAAGATGACTGTTCAATTCCCCTCGATGCCTTTTCACTCCGCAAACACGGTTTTGTGCTGACACGACTTGAATAGGCGAAGGCTGTGTATCTGTAAAAGAAAGATACACATCCTTTACATCGGCCATACGGTGTCACCACCAGAGACGGGAGAAAGGACTGCAATAACAGTGATAGCCTTGCTCACAGGATGAGGGGCCCTATCAAGGCAGCGGCAAAGGAAATACTAGCTCTGATAAGTGTCAGAGAATGCCCTCGGCTTCTCTCTATCTGCTCCAATGGTGAGAGCTACCAGGCCATGTACTTGTTCTCGCCCAGCTCCATACTAATAGACCAATGGGCAGGCCAGATAAGATTCTGCTCAGTCACCCCCGACCCCGGCCTTCCTGGTTCTCAGCACCAGGTATTTGGACTGGCAGGGATAGAGGGTCACTCCCTTCAACAGCATTTCCCTTTCACAAGAGGTGATCTCTATTATGGGCTTCTGTAACACTGACTCTGCCTCTCTATAGTTGTGTCCCAAGATCCCAGCGTCAGTTTTGCCTCTGTAGCTAAATGAGAGTCTTTTATCACCAAAATCCTCACTTTTCCAGATTGAGGCAATACAACCAGAAAAACTTACATTTTCAATCACTTTTGAATATTACAAAATGTCACTTTCAAGCAAAATTGAGTGAAAAGGTGAGGCAAGATGAAAGAAAAACATCAAAATCGGAGCTGGGGCTTTGTGACTCGACAATAAAAGGTGTCTTGCTTCTGGAGAAGCCTTTATCAGCACATGCTCAGATCAGCGCTGCCAGATGTTCAAGTTCATATTGCCTTTTGAGAACAGTCAAATACCATACAGGCTCTTTGGGGTAGAGTAAGCACGAGCATACAGCAGGAGACAACCCTTAATCTCCTCCAGACTCTGTGGTGTAAAATGCAATGTTATGAATAAAAGAGAGCATATAAAACACGGAATGCAGCCGCTATGAAAGGGTGTGCGTGCGGATGTGTGTGTGTGTGGCTCTCTGTGTGTATCTAAAGTCTGTCTGCTATTTGCCTGTGGATAGGCGTGTGTGTGTGTGTGTGTGTGTGTGTGTGTGGGTTTCTGCATGTCTTCGTGCAGCATGTATTACAGTATGCATTTACATTTCTCTTGAGTGTGTATTGTGTTATTCATGAGTTTAAGGCTTATAGGCAGATTTCCTCGACAGTATGTAGGGAAGTACATGTATATCATATATAGTGTATATGTTCAGGGTAGATTTCTTGCTTCTTTTCTGCACCTTTTCCTTCTCGTCTTGCTGGTATGGAATTTTGTAATGCTGTAATTTGCAGCAAAAACACTCGACATTCTCTGCCGTTTCTCAGTGAATGAGTAAAGATGATGATTCACCTCTGTGAATGTATTTATTTCCTGTCAAGTCATGGCCAAAACAGCTTGAGATGTGCTATTATGTGAACAACCTGTCTTACCGTTTAATTTTTAGTCGCAAAAATAAGTGCAAAAATGAAATCCATACTTCAAACGGTCAGCTAACATAGCTTTATAGTAGTTGTAAATTTTCTTTCTGTTCTGGTGCACCTACTGTCTCCCCGCTGTGTCTAACTCCTGTACTCTGCCATCATTCTCCTCCTCTTATGGCTCCTTCCTCACACAGATGGCTTTTAAAGCACCTGTATTATGGGTATTAAAAAAAAAGTTTACCCTGTCTGGGTCTCTCTCTTTGGCTCAGACTCTGGGTTAAAAGCAGTCCACGGCTCGAGTCTCTCCTTCTCCACTCTTTTTCTGTCTGTCTGTCTCTCTTTCTCTGTCAGTCGATTTGTCTTTTCTCTCCCTCTCTCTCCCACTCTGTCTCCCTCTGTCTTTTCTTCCTCACCCTCTACGTCTCTCTGCCGTCTCTCTCTCTCTCCCTCTCTGTCTAGCACTCGGGCCTTGTTTTGACTAACTGGTCCTGCAGTTGAAGTCTCCCAGGAGCGTGCACCACACCCCAGACCAGAGTGGAAACTGGCTCAAGTCGCAGTCAGAGCGAGGCCTGGAAAAATGAAGGCGGGAGGGCGGGGTGGTGGGGCTGGGGGGGAGGAGGAGGAGGAGAGGTTGGGGATGAGGAGGCCCTGTGTGTGCATACTCGGTTTTGTGTTTGCGTGGTTGGCTTGTGCCGCGTACCCCCAACCACTTGGGCTTTTGTACATTGTACATCTGTGCTGCTTCTTCCTTCTTCTGCGCTTTCACTTCTACTTCCCCCTACCTTCCACTAAGCCCGATTATCCAGAGAAAAGGTTGAACTGCTGCGTGCAAAGTGAGATTTTTGGCGTTCTTAGGGCTTCATTCTTGCTTGCAAATGGATGAAGGTAAAAATCGATTTTGGAGGTTAAATGCTGCCAACCACTCAGGGTTTCTTATTATCACTAAACACCCCCCACCCCCCACCCACCCATACCAGACAGTAGCCGGGTTTGCTGCCATTGTTTTCCTTTCGAATTCCAAAGTTGTGTTTTGTCTGACTCAGTGCTTTTCTTTTTTCATTATTTTTCTCTCTTTACTCTCTTCTCTTCTTTTCTCCTTCATGCCTTTTCATGCACTTACTCACTGTCTGCATATCTTCATCCGTCTGCTTTTCAGTCTTTTTTTCGATTCCTTCACCTTCTCTCTCATCTCCCCTTCATTCGTCTCCGCTTCTCTCCCATCGTCTAATCTAAACCCTCCATGCACGTAGGTGGAGGTAGCCCCGTTGTGTTTTTTTTCGGGGTGGTTGAGAGTGGATGGGGGTGAGGGGTGTGGAGGTAAAGAGTGGGGGGGGAGACTGGCGGTGAGCAGAGGGGAAAAAAGGGCCAGTAAAACAAAGAGAGGTTGTCTGCAGGCAAACCAGGCAGGAAACGCAAGTCTCCCAGGACTCTCCCCCAGTCACTGCTCCTTGGCTATCCTGCCGGCCCACACCAGATTGAACCTGACAGCCCCACTGAGCCACGGCAGCCCGCTTGTTGTTTGTCCCTCCTCTCCCTCTTTTTGTCTTTATTTCTATTACCCTCGCCTTTCTTTCAGTCATTTGATCATATTCTAATTCAATCCGTTTTCGTTGCAAGCGCCTATCCTTCATTTTATTCTGTACTCGTGGTGCCACTTGCACCGTTCCCCGCTTCTTTTTCTTTCACTTGATACATTTTATTGAGTCACAAAGACATTTATTCTCTGCAGATAGGAATGACTCCCTTGATGAAGCGTGGAGGGAGGGTTAAAAGTTGAAAAGGTAGAAATTAGCGAGGAGACCAAAAGGTCCCTGAGCAACAGGAAATGTTCCCATGTGAGGATATTCTGCTAGTGAGGAAAGGGAAAATCAGACAACAAAACATCCTTTGAAAGTAGCACAAGACGCATAATTGAATTTGAAGTGAGTTAATTATTGCATTTTCAATGGTGTATTATAAATGAGTAAAAAAAAATACTTGTGTGGCCGTTTACCAGAATAATGCTGTTTTCCTGGTTGCACTGGGGTTTGACTCTAGAGTTAAATGTTATAGGGAGAAATAAGGAGTTAGATTTAGAATATTTTAATATTTGTCATTTATTTTAAGGAAACCAAGATGTCAGCAGGCTCTAATCCACAGGAGGGCAGTGTTGTACGGTGTTTCGAAACATCTGAACATGCAGTGAAAGCTGGTGACGAGTTTGTTGTCACTGGATGTTCCCCTGGTGTGTCCATATCAGGTCCTATGGGTCAAGGTTACACCCAAAGACTAAACGTAGTTTTGAAGTGAAGTTTTTTTTCCCCACACAAGTTAAAAATTAAAAAATGGCACATTTACAAAAAGTAACAATGTGTGCCTTGTATAAAGCTCTACTCTCACATGCATGAACAGAAAGATTTATAAAGTTTAGATGAATAAGTGGAATTACGTGAAAGAAAACTGAATAGCTGATTTGTAGAATATCTCCACAGGATCTTAACTACTCTAATGCAGTAACATAAAATGAATAGATGGAAATAAGTTTTCACATAAAACAGAACAGGAGTGTCTGGAATCAGCATGTTCATTCACCTATGAAGTGTCAAAACTTGCCATTCTCATGACCATTAAACACAAATTGACAAAATTGCATCCTGTGTAAAAACAACATGTCTTTGAGACGAGGACCTGTTTGTCTTTATTAACCAAAGTACCCTTCACCTTGACTGCCAAGTTGCCTGGGGTCTGTCTTCACAAAACATCCTAAGGTTGAAAGTAGCTTCCAACTGACTGAGACAGGAGAAACTCCTAAAAATAAGGAGTGTGTCACTTCAGGACTTTAGTTTGTGTCCTGCTTCACAAAGTATTATAGCACTAAAAGTGGCTCCCATATCTGAGAGAAGATAGATGTAGTCTAGAGGATTCTTAGGTCACCGGCTGTGAATGCTATCAGTTAATTAAATGGCCATTATCAGTTGTCAGCATTCTCATAATTATGCTTCAGGTTAGGCAAACTACTCTGCAGATGTCTCAGTTATGAATTTTCTGGTAAAACTGGTGCCGTATGTGGAATTACCCTTAATTAATGTATTAGGTGTGTACCTATCTTAGGTTATGTGTATTGTTGGACATGAATTCACTTGTATGGATGGTTAACTGTTTACCATTTGCTGTAGTCATAGTAAATAAGTTGATGAAACAATCCATCTGTGATATAACAAGGGGCTTTATTACGTCCCTTTTTGCAGAATAGGAATTAAGAATACAGTCCCTGATTCATAAAACAAGGAATTGTAACCTCCAACTTTGACTGTCAATTAGCTTGCTTCTCAAAAGTTCAGCTGCACTGATGGGAAAGGGAATTGCCTCTTGACCTTCTAACAGCTTGCTGATCCCATCAATAACCTCTGTCATCACCATTACACTGTCTCTATCTGCTGCCCTCTGGGCAAAACGCTGCTGACAAAAAGATTTGCAGATGATGATAACGCTGTGAATAGCATGTTGGGCACAACACAGTGTGAAGAATCTCTGGTCACAATGCGCATCATATTTCCCTGTGTGCTTGCAACTGTTTGAACTGTTTTAGCCTTTAATAATACAAACCATCAAGGGTGCTGGCCAGGTGCGCGGTGAGAATATCGGGGCGTTTTTGAGACATTGCCAAGGGAACGATACAGCCTCTGTTTTATCTGCTTGTGTCAGAGGGATTGATTGTTACTGGAAGCTGTCCAGCTTCACACTCAGCCAGGTTTGAACCACAGACACACAGCAGGTAGAACTCATGCAAACCGGGCCAGTTTGGCTCTCTGTCAAGGTTTCATGAAAGCCCCTTGTGAGGGGAGATGGGATGAGGGGGGGTATTATGTGCATGTATTGTCTTCCAATGTCTGTATCTCCGTTGTCCGTAAATTTGCATCACTCCTTTTATTTGTGGTCAGGGTGTTGCAAGCTGCTCAACCAACTGTACGCTCTGTCAAAGATTGTGCCATCTACGTTTAAACCACCTCATGGTGCCAAACAAAACCACATTACCATGTCCAGATATCCTGTGAAGAATATCTTTTGGCATGTTTTGATGGATTTATTAATGCTGTTTGGCACTGGTCTTCCTGTTGGCGTTCTGTAACCGTTGCGTTCCTGCGATTGGCTAGCACACAATGAAATGTAACATTTTCTGTACACAAGCCAATTCTGTGATTGTACTTTAGGAAATTATGAGCCATTTTTAATTCTCCAGAACTGAAGGGCATCAACTATCCTCATTTTTTTTTACCCTTGTTGTAAAAAAAAAGCAACTGTCAACTGTTAATTAACTTGGTATTTCCTCTCTCTTTGTTAGACCCTTCCTATGATGCTGTACGGCGGACAGGATGGTCTAACAACATGCACAGTGGCAAAGGTGAGGACACAAAATGACTCATTTTCAGTAATAACTGGCCAGGGTGAGCAGATGTAAGCTACTGAAAGGGAGTATGATTTTACATTTCAGCTGAATCTTTTCATTTGGCACCCTGTAGAAGTTAAAACCACCAAATAATTTGCAAATACTATTTAAACTGAGTCTGCATCGCAACTGGGGACAGTTCCAGTTCCAACATCCACAGTCTAGACATGTGGGATGGACTCCCAAAGATTACAAAGGCAAAAGAAGTCAATCCAGCCACCAGCTACTGCCTTGTTTACTTTGGACTTCTGCTGACATGCCCTCAAGATGTGTAGCTTGGTTATCTGTAGTCATCTCACTGATGTTTTCTCTGAACCTTTTTTTTTTAAGTCCCTCTCTCCTTCCAACTTGTCTTCCACTGATTGCATCTCTCTCTCTGCAGGATCACCAGTGGTTACTCAGAATGTGACCAAGACCACTGAGCAGCCCAGACCTCAGCCAGGTAACACATTACTTGGTCTCTTTCTTGGTGCATTTGATACAAGCACAGAATCGAAAGATATTCGTTAGCATGAATATCAGCTTCCTTTTGTACCAGCTGTCTTGACAGAGGCTTTTTCCTTTGTGTGTTGATAGTCAACACCATAATTGCTCTGCATTGATAAGAGAATTGTATTCTACTGCCTGATCCTGAAATTTGTTCTCTTTATGTTTGGTTGCCAGATTGATTTCAGGGAAGATTCTTATAGAACATTTTGATAATGCTTACCAAAGAGTGTTTGAGTTGTTTTTTTTTTTAGTTTACTGCCTCCCAACCACATATCTATGAACATATGTAATTGCTTTTTTCTGGTCACTTCAATCCTTAGAGATTGTAAAGAGCGCAGGGATCCGGACCAACTTCTAAATCAACTTCGCTGCATAATATTGTCTGTTTTGAATATTTAGTTTAATTAACCTAAATGGAAATGTAATTAGATCTGTGTCATATTGTTAGGTTTTAAATTGGACAATGACCTGTTGCTCACTGACAGGTTTACAGTGTTCCACACTAACTTTCATGGGCCAAATAAAGTTCTATATTACTACAGCAATCAGCAACATGTAGACTAACACAGCTCTCCTTTTTTCGCACAGATCCATACCAGATTCTGGGTCCCACCAGTAGTCGTCTTGCCAACCCAGGTAGGATTCTCTAAGTCTTTATAATGAATCATGCAGTGGTTGTGGAAGGTTTTTTTTTTTTTTTTTTTTTAAAAAAAGCTCCAGTAAACACAGAATTTTGTATCTGTGCTTGACCAAGGTCTGGATTTGTGTTCACCATCAGGTTCAGGTCAGATCCAGCTGTGGCAGTTCCTCCTGGAGCTCTTGTCTGACAGCGCCAACGCTGGCTGCATCACATGGGAGGGCACCAATGGTGAATTTAAGATGACAGATCCGGATGAAGTGGCGCGGCGCTGGGGCGAGCGGAAGAGCAAGCCCAACATGAACTATGACAAGCTGAGCCGCGCGCTGCGCTACTACTATGACAAAAATATCATGACCAAGGTGCATGGCAAGCGCTACGCCTACAAGTTCGACTTCCATGGCATTGCTCAGGCACTGCAGCCGCACCCCACCGAGTCCTCTATGTATAAGTACCCCTCGGACCTAGCCTATGTGCCTTCCTACCACGCCCACCAGCAGAAGGTCAACTTTGTATCTCCGCACCCTCCATCCATGCCAGTCACCTCCTCCAATTTCTTTGGACCCACTGCTCAGTACTGGAGCTCGCCCACTGCAGGTATCTACCCCAACCCAAATGTTCCTCGCCATCCTAACACTCATGTGCCATCCCACTTGGGCAGTTACTATTAAAAACAAGCCTTTCTTACCATCCACCATCCTTGAAACCCCCCCCTTTCCACAAATGCTGACCTGCACTCCCAATGATGCCAAACCAATGAAGACTTAATGATCGAGGCGATTTGTCCTCTGAAGAAATTTTGCTCCTGAATGAAGGATGTTTAAATTGAAGGAGTTTTTCTTTTTGTAAAATTCTATAAACAACTGGATGTTACGGTCCAAAATGGAATACTACTTACCTTTTACAAGACTAGCAACTATGTGGTTATGTTTTATGAACGTGCGTCTGAGTTTCCTGTGCCTTTCTTTTCCAATCCCCTCAAAGCTGCACCCACAAGCCAGTAGGTGTCCCTTTTTGAACCTCCCCAAGCCTGAAAACAGGAGACAAGTCTGTCTGTCTCCTCCCCCCGCTACAAAACCAGACATGGGCCTATTACTTATGGGTCTCAATCTACATCCTTCGCAGTACATTATGTGCATTGTGCTTTAAAACATCTGCCTTTTCCACTCGCCAACTGCCTTGTTGGGGTTTCTTATCCCCACCACATCTAGCCTTCTGTTTCCACTGTATCTGTCTGCTTGTCTATTCATCTGCATCTTTTTTATGTGTGTGTGGAGAGTCTTCTGGAATTCGCTGGACAAGAAGAAGCTCTCAATGAGATGGACTTTTCTCAGCACTGAATGAAATCTGGCAACTGGAATATGCCATTCAATATGCCGTTTAATTTATCCTCCAAACTGGAAGGCTAGAGAAGAGTTAAATGCCGTAGAAGGAAGCGCTGTATGTTTTGCTGACCTGGGTGAACTCAGTTGCTTAAATCGTTTTCTGTGTGCCGTGTGTGGAGTTCAAGAGGGGCAATGTTGTACAGTTGGCTCAATTGTGTTGAGGAAGCTGAGTAAGGATATAATTGCAGTAATTTGCAACAATAATTCAACCCAGGTCAGATGTTTTCAGTGGGCCACACACTAGGCTATTAAATGTTTGCCATGTTGTTGCCTTTCAGCCATGCCATTTCCAGATGTGTTGTTGCTCGACCATGTCAGTATTAATGTGAATGTCTTCTGGTTTGTAAACCACGTAAAAGGGATACCCTTCAGCAAAATCAAAATTTGTCAGATGTATGTATTTAGTAGTAACAAAAAGACAACTTTTAATGGAGAAATTAACTCCTTCACACTTCGGCTCATGAATCTAAAAGTTGAAAGTGCCTTTTTGCAGATGGGATTACAGACGTGTAGATAATCTACTGTCATGTAGTGGATGTTTTTTTTTCTGTCCAAAGTGACTCACAGTGCTTTGAGTGTCCATCCAGCTTTAATATGTGCTGTAATGAGATTCAAAGCTCTAACCCTCACAGAGTTAGTGCCATGCTTTAACTGCTGATTTAAACCACATCTTGTCTATAAATTCCAGACAAGACAGCACTACATCTTAAGAGTGCATAGAATAAATGATCACTCCAAAAATCTGACAATTTTTGATTTTGAAGTGCACTCTGACAATAACGGCTACCATGGTGCCATCTCTTTCCTCTTTGTAGGCCAGTCAGGACCGCGTAGGTCAGCACAAAGAAGTGGCTTAGCAGTAAGTCATGTTTGAGTCAAGTTGCATTTTTACCAGGGCTGGATCCTAGTTTGAGAGCAGCATGTGTGTTTGAATGTTAGTTTCTCACTGATCTTAAAGCCCAGCAAAATGCACATGAATCTCAAGTCAGGATTTCATCATCATCAGTGTGTCAAAACATATCCATCTTCAGGTGTTCAAAGCTGTTTATATCAAACGTATGCCTTTAGTGTAACTGAAAATGAACACTTGAAAATAAATTACTTGGGACAAAGTAGTTTATCAAAGAACAAAACCAGTAAAGTATGACGAGATGAAACAAAGAAATCCTCAGATTCGCAAACGCTGTGCGTTTGTCAGACCTATTTTTTATTATTTTATAAGCATCAGTCAACTAGGCATTAAAGCAACTTACTGTATAAATTATGCAGAGTTATTTTCATATGTGACACAGTATAAAAAGTCAAGAGAATTAATACGAGTTGACCTCGGTCAAAAATGCAAACCTTTTAAGTCCATTTCTGCTAAGTAGTTTGTTAAGCATTTTAAGCGTTTATATATCTGTACATTTGGGCAATACATTTTAACATTTTTGTTTTCTTGTTATTGTTATTATTTCTGGAATTCGGTTTTTAACATCCTAAGTGCCTTTTAAGTGTAAAAGATATTTTCTTGTATCCCCAAAGTCACGAATGCCTGCTTGAATCATAATCCAATAGCCAGGGATACCTTTCCTGTATATGCAACATGTGATGGTGTTGGATCATTCATCATTTTTCATGCCAAATAGCCCTGGCATTGGTAGCTTTTTCTGTACATGAATGATTTTCAGGTATTTTATGCCAAATAGTACCAACAGTATTAATATCCACAACCAGCTTCTCTTGAAGATTTATAGCTTTCAAAGAACAAATTAAAAAGGGAACATTTAATTTGTAGCATAAAGAAATTATTCTAATGTACCCTTTACCGTCATGTTTCACAACTGTTATCGAAGAAAAGGGATCAGTGCTACTTCATATATGCAATGTATTTTGGATATCAAATATATATATATATATAAATATATATATAAATATATGTGTGTGTATAATTTTACAATTAACCAGTGTATTATTATTATTGTCATTCCTGCAATGTATGAAGTAATACCTTTTGAAAAAGGGCTTTTGTATAGAAAAATGTGACAAAATAAATGTTTTTACCTCTCAAGTGATCCTCTATTGCCTGCTTTTGGCTTCACTAGGATGTCAGGACAGATGACAACAAGGAACAAAGACACCAGAACAGCACAGTACGACAGTCGAGATAGTGATGTGTACATTTGCACAACATTTGTCTTTGTTGTGCCAAGGTCGAAAATTAATTTGCCTCGAGCTGATGACAACTCAGTACAAATTCTTATGGCTGTTAATCATTAGACTATTTGTTGTTCCTTAAGGACAGCAGTAATGGGTTACATTTGTTTATTACATATGGAAATATTCACACCTGTAGAAAGATAACTAGTTTTCTGCATTAGTTGAGAAGATGATAAATGACTATGATAAATTCAGACACTACTGAAATGTAGTGTCCCATTAAGAGAATATACCCTCACCTAACATACAAGGTAATAGAACAGGCCTGCAATAAATCCCATCTTCATGAAGGTTATAATGTTCTGTTTTCAGCAAAGCCTGGACTCAACATTATGGTCATTTCCGAGGCTTTAATTTATGATGCTGTTGAACTGTACAGCTCAATACTTGTGTAATACTTGTAGATGTTTCTAGCTTTTTGTCTACCCTATATAAGATTATAAGATAGGGTAAAATTGTGTCTGTATTTGGAAATTAGCCAATGAGTTTATGTTAGATGGTAGGAAAGCTAACTGGCTTTCTTTTCTTGATGCCTTGAAGATCACAAATTATATTCTGTCACAGCAGAAACAACAGTAAACTGTGTTTACACCCTTTTCAGTTCTGTCGGGTTTTAAATCAACAAGCGAGGCCACAAGCTGTGAGCAAAGGAACTGTGTTCGCTCTTGTTTGTAGACACTGACAGTAATGAGACAGATATGCACATTCTGTCAGTCCTGATTTTTAAATAATGACTCATTTTTACCTCTATCACATTTTAATGTTGACTTAACAAGGTTGGCAACATGCACTCCACTCAGATTTTGGATGGTTTTGTGTGATGGTTTGGCTATTTCCATAGTTTGAATGAATCTGAGGAGTCACTGTGTCATTTCTACATGGTATAAATGTCAGTGCAATAGCACAGGTTGAACACATCATAAACTCAGTGCTGTCTATACGCCCATCTACTTCTCTGACCTTCACATCCTTATGGTGCAATGCAAATGTTATATCCCAGCTGACTGTCACTTAAACCTGCACATGCAGATTAGATGTGCCTCATTCAGAAGAAAAAGACACCTAAAGAAGGAGGTGTAAAATCACCGTGTCTTGATATCATGCATCAGTTTATAGGTTTGTACAGTATTTTCCTTGGTGTTCTGTAATTCTCCTCCTGGATACAGCCTGAAATGAAAGGTGTTAGCAATGTAACAGTCAGCATGTATGCATGCTGTCTACGGTAAATGATAGCTACAGACCTATTAGCCTGCATGTAGACAAACATATGTATCACAGACACAGTAAACAGCTATCAAGAGACAGTTATTTCAGTAACTTTGCACACTTGTCAGTAATATTGATAATCCTTTACTCCCTAGCCTTGTTCATTATTCTATCACTTGCTACAGCAGCATCCCTGCAGACTCATACAAAACACTTCATCATATGCAGTTCATTAGAGAGGTCATGGCGGGAGGTCCGCCTTAAGGAAACCTGTTAAAGCTTCATGCTAGCATACAGTATGTGCTGTTATTTCTGCAAATGGAGAATTCCGGTTTCATGTTCAGATTCTGCGGGCTAAATAATGGGCAGTAAGCTTTCAGCTTTCATCTCCCAAACACTTCTACTCTGCTGTGTTTGGATCCCTGTTTGCTGTCACAACTTCACTTTGTTTACAGATAAAAAGCCACAATGGGGGTTGGCACCTGTCATTATGTTGCTTTGACCTTTTTGATCACAGTGCTAATGTGACGTTTCGGTTCGGTGAGACGGAGCATAATAATGTGACACGGACATCTTTTTTGAATGCAAAAATAGCCTTTATTACAATGTAATTTCCTCCTGAGATCAGATACAAAAACAACTTTACAAACATAACTGAGTATCATTCTATAGTCAGTGCTGCATGCAGCCATATTTTAAGTGTTTCCTGAGAGCTTTGTTCTCTCACAGTGTCTTCACTCAAGAAGAAAACCACAACTACATCAACCACTGTTTTAAATGACAGGCTCTAGAGCCCAGCCCTTTGCTAATGCGTCAGTATTTGAATTGTTAAGCACATTTTAATGGTTCAAGTCCAAGTTTTTACTTGTGCACAACAGCATACAGTTGCATGAATTATTGAACAACCATTTCATCTTTTTGTCACTCATGAAACTAGCTTTTTCCCCCCAACACTAGTTCTTCAAGTAATGGCAAGATTTGTAGAGAGGATAATATATTGGCTTTGGTTTTTCTGCCTTTACATGTGGTATAAACCTGATAAAAGGCCAGCGGTAAATTAGTACTACTTATCTTCATTAAAAGCGAGAGCATATATGTATCTTCCTACTGAGAGTCATTGAGAAAACTTTCTCTTCTTGCATTTAAGCTTCATCATTTTGCATGACCTGGCCTGCCGTTTGAAAACAGGTTTTTGGTCAGCAGACAATGGAAGGTGTGGTTTTACATACAAATAGTTCACAATGACTGTCCTGACCCCACAGACGTATTTCTTATCTGTGTGAAACACAAAAGAATAACAAAAAAAGTAGGTTTCTTTAATTCATATTTAAATGCTACACAGTGCCCTGCATTACATCATGTTTCCCAACCTGCCTTTGGCAACTGTTTGTCCTTGAGGAGTTCATCAGTGAGAAGTACAAACCTCCACCCGTCTCAGTTTCTGCAAGTCAATGTCTCCACCATCTCACATTTTTGTGACATTCTGAGGATCATTGATATCAATCACCTCAAATCCCTGGTTGTCATTTCCATTTCTGGAGTGGTGGTGGTGACCCTTGATGTTGTGGAAACAGTAGGAACAGTGTGCAGTGGCCACTGGCACCACTTTAGAGAAATTGGAGAAATCTACTCTGTACTTGCCCTCCTTGCTTCTGGAGATGATTGGCAAGAAGTTGTAGCCCCACATAATCTCCTGAGGAATAAACGATGTCCGCACTTGGCAGGAGGAGCTCGTGGATTCTGCTGTGCCGTCTAGAAAGACGACCAGCTCAAACTCTTGCTTATGGAGCGTGTCCACTGCCATCTCAAAAAACGGACTGTTCTTTTCAATGACATGGTACAAAGTGAGAGGACACACGAAGAAGAGGTTGTCCTTTCCAGCGTCCACCATGAACTCAATGTTCACTTGATCCATGATGATTGTCTCCCCATCTGGTGTGTTCGTCGTTCTCAACAGCTTACCATAGATCTGGCTTCCAATCATCAAGGTCTTGCGCAAATTGGCCACTCTGATCGACAGGCACAGAGAGCCATTTTTGGGGCTGATAACAGCCATGTCACTAAATGTGATGGTTTTTGCCCTTTTCTTGGGTAAGGAGATTTTGGATAGGATGACTCCACACATGAAACAGTTGATAATTGCACCGACGAGGGACTGGATGATGAGAAGGGCAACAGCACCTGGGCAGAGAGGGGTGAGTGCTCGCCCACCATATCCAATAGTGGTCTGGGTTTCCAGGGAGTAGAGGAATGCTGTGGTAAGTCCTACTACATTGTCGATACATGCAGTGTGATCTGGAGGGGGATTCTGCCACGTCAGATCTCCATTACTGCGGGCAATCCAGTACCACAGCAGGCCAAAGATGAACCAACTGAGGGTGAAAGAGGCGATGAAAAAGAAGAGGACAAACCGCCACCGGATCTCCACAAATGTGGTCCAGAAGTCGGCCAGGAAGGCAAAGTGTTTGCTGTACTTGATGTTGCCATATTCAATGTTGCAGCGGCCATCTTTGGTCACTAGTCTGGTCCTGCGACTTTTTCGTTCCGCCATACAGTCCTGGATGCGTTTGTTCAAGGATCCAAACATTTTTCTGCAAGTCAACAACCTATAAGACAAGAAGACAGCAAATTATATGTTACGTATATTCCAGCCCGATCTCACGAGGATTCGTGAAACTGTCACGTAAATTTTTGTTTCGGTTTCGTGCGCACCAACACGATTTCGTCATGTTTTTCGTGCCGCTCACCACGAAATGCGCACCAATGTATTTTAAACGGCGGACTTTTCGTGCCACTCAGAACGTATTTCAAACGAATGGGTATATTATATTTTTAATGTAAAACCGTGGCGAATCCAACGCTATATTTTGCATGACATCGTCCCTAACCAAAACCCTAACCATAACCCTAACCATAACCTAACCATAACCCGGTGGTACACTTACCAATTTGCATAGGAATTTAAAGAATGTCCGATGGCCGCAAACGCGATCACACAAGCAGTATACGCCGATGGACAGCTTAGATCGCCATGAATCCGCCGGTATAAACCACTTTCAGATGTGATTACCACAGCGGGTTTCGTTGTGAGCAACACGAAAAACATTCCGTGGTGAGCGGCACGAAAAACATGATGAAATCGTGTTGGTGCGCACGAAACCGAAACAAAAATTTACGTGACAGTTTCACGAATCCCCGTGAGACCGGGTTGTATATTCACAGTATGCAATTACCCAACAGACAACCAGTAATTAGGCAGATGACAGAACAAAAAGGTAATGACAAATTACTTTCTTAAAATAACGTAAATTAACAAATTTAAATAAAACAAATGAAAACTTTATACTACTTCTAAAACAATAGCAATCTGCTCAAAGCTGACAGACATTACATCTGTGGCCCCTCTTCACTTTGGTTTCCAAAATAATAACAAAGAATCTCTTATAGAAATGTCTAATTAGAAAACATTTTATTTAAAAAAGGAAAAATGAGCCTAAGGAAGAAGATTCAAGAAGATGGTGTGCTAAGTATAATGTATTACATATGTAATATTTAACCATGGCAAAACATTTCTCTATTATTCGAATTTGTGTGGCAATTTAGAATATAAAAAAGTATATAAAAGTATAAGTATTTATAGAATATAATAAAAAAAAATAGGACAGGTTCTCACTGGAAATATGTTTCCAGTGAGAACCTGTCCTACTTCTGCAAATGCTGTTCCTTCTTCAAATACTTGACTCCTCTCCTTTTCACTACATAGCTGAGTCTCACTGTGGCCTGCGTGTGAACAGTCTCGCATGTTCCAAGCTTCTCTGCCCCACTGCAGTTTTAATCATCACCGAAAAACCTATAATCCTGGGAAGATGCAGTATTGCAGTAAAAAACTTGAAGTTAATGAGAAACTAAAGTTTCCAGTGAAGCGTCACACATAAGTGCTCCAAATATGCCAAATAATTTGGGAATTTTGGTCTCGTGCAAGTGTCTCAACCCAACGATGATCTTTGTTTGCTACGTTTCAATGCAGCAAAACTAAACGTGGCATTAAAATAATTTGAGCGAATCCAGGCCAGGAGGGCAGCAGCAGCTTGCAGACATAACAATCTCTGACTTTAGTCAGGTTTTGGGTTCTCATAAGTCTGCTGCTTGATGGATGGTAACTGGCAGTATTGGCTGTGTGGAGGTTTCCAAATAAGTATGGCCTCTGTTCCTGCCAAGTCATGCAAATAGCCATTTGGATCACGGCGCGCTTGTTACCGAGTGTGAAGTTGTACAAAACAATCAGTGCAGAGAGTTTATGTTTTTGTTTGCAACCCTCGAAGCTCACATTCAGTCATTTAGCCAAAAGAAATCTGATAATCACACTGTGCTGCTTGTTGGCAAGGTTTAATCCTTTTGGAAGTGGACCTAGTCATTCCACACCTAATCATTAGGTCAGCGTGTTTTTCTGCTGTAACAAGGTATGTGCTGAAGTAATTCCAGTTATTTAGACACTTTAATTGCATGTATGATAAGTCGCTCAAAATTGCGGCATTAGAAAAGGACTAGCTTTTACGGATTGAAATGACAAGTAGGAAAGACTCTGGAGGGGCATTTATCCAGCTTTAAATTTACATTAAAAGTTCTTCATTGCCTGGACTTGGAGTCTTAACATTTGATCTTCAACATATCAGAAATAAAATCACGGTTTAAATGTAGTCAATTAGGCAATCAAAGTAATGACCACTGAGTGGACTGTTCTTGCATTTTATTCCTTTGCACAAACCCTTAGAATACTCTGCGTACGGGTTGAAATGAGACATGTTTTACTTTGATTAAAATGTTACATCCAAAATACACTGGCTCTAATGTATTATATTTAAATTGTTTTCTTCTGCATAGTGGATTCAGATTTACCCTGCACATTTTAGAGTTTACCGTTTTATTACTGCAGGCCAATTCAGAATCTAAAATTTGCATCTTGGTTGTACTTTTATTGCTCACGCTATCTAATATAATATTCCACTGCAGTAGAAACAACTGAAAATGAGGTATTAAATAGTGAAGTAATAGCACTGCGTTGCCTTAATTTCTCTACTAATTTGCACATAGAGAGTAAGAATCTTAAAATAAAAGATTTGTCTTCAGTCTAGACTCACCCGAGACAGCAGTTGTCTGTTGTACATCCACTGGTCGATGAATGAGAGTCTTCTCTTCCCCGTACTGTCTGTCTTGTTCACAGCTGATTGAGGCAGTCAAGGTGTGTCCTCCTGTGGTCTGTTGACCAACACCTGTGTGCATTTATACTGTCCTTCTTCAGTGTGCTTGAATCTCCCATGTGATGTTTACGCCCACAGACACATCAGATACCCCTCCGCCCCCAAACACACACAAAAACACACCTACGCACACACACACACGGACCCTTACCCAGCTCTAATAAGTCATGTTTACCACACAGATACCTGGCACCAAGAGCCAAGCTGACCTCTATCTGTAACACTCCCAGTCCGCTGGGGTCTAGGAATTGCTCTGGATTGATTGTTCCAACTTTGATGTGCAGCTTTTGTGCAGGTGCACTTAGTTGCAGAGCCTGCATGTACGGTATCTGAGCATGGTTCTGGTTCTTTGCATCTCAAAGACGCACAGTCTGTGTGGTATTATTTACTGTAGACACGTGTAGACACGCACACTTTAATTGGCACTGTTTTGGGCAAATTCATATGGATCGGGGTGCATCACTTTTCATCACCAGATTTAAGCATGTGACAATAATCTTGTTCTCTCTGGAAGATTGCGAGGGGTCATTATTAAAAGAAAAAAAAGAACAAGTAACTTTCTTTATGCATGTCACCAATAAAAGTGATTTCTCTTAAAATATGTTTAAAACATCCTGCGCAAAATGTTCACAACTCAGCACAAATCTATCATTCTGCAGAGCAAAATTTTTCTCCTTCTTTGCCACAGCTACAGGGCAGTGCTCTGATGAAATATAGAAATTGGTTGAACATAAATAGGTGATGGAGTGAGATAACAGAAGCTGCACTGATGAAAAAAGGAGATGCTCTAGATCCAAACAGATAGCTCCCAGGGGTCGCTCAGGAACCAAATCAGTTCATGAGCTGAAAATGTTCTGAATGCTGAGGGGGAGAAAAGTTGGGCATTGTTACGGGAGTCTTGTTTCAACTCTATTGTTCCCAGCAAAAGTGAGGGAAAATGAGGTAGTATTACCTTACACAATGCAAAACGTGTATTCCTGTCGCAACTACAAAGCACTACTGTTGACATACAGCAAGATTAGTCTTGCCTGTTTTCTGCTAAATCCTTGATCTTGTAAAGTGACAGGAAACTTTTGTATTAAAAGCTTTTTTTAATTCAAGAGATGATTTATGTGTTTGTATCAACAACTCCTTTGTCTTACTCTTTTTATTTCAGACAAATAGCCAATAAATTGCCACCAGACCACATAGCTATTCTATCTGTTGGGCTGGTCTAGCAACATTACTGCCACCAAAAAAAAAAAAACAAAAAAAAAAAACACTGACAAAGATCAAGCAAGACACACAAAACAATGAAGAAAATGATCAACTGAATTTATCATCAAGACCCTACAGACAGTTTTATTTATCAAATTACAGTCATTAAAGTTATAGTGCTATTAATCACTATAATAATGTGCACAATTAATTCTCATTCAAATACCAAGTTAGATGTGACAAGTGCAGTGTAACGTATTGTCTTTGAATATCAAATTATTGCAAAGTTTGTGTGCTCTGCATAGTGTGTGTATCTTGCTCGAAAACTTTAGATTTCATTCAGCCTGCATCTTGTTGGAAATTGTTGCATCTGTTTTTTGCAGACATGAACACTTCTGTAAATCCTATTGTTTTTAATTATGCATTATTATGCTGAATTTCACAGAAGAAAAACAAACTTGTCAATGAATCAAACACGAGCAAGACAGAAAACTTATGTAAGAATTTATATCTGCACTTTGATTGAAATTGATTTAATTACAAAAGGCAGCACACAATACATAGCTGTATTTGCGTGAGCATGCATTGCAAACTGAAAGTGCAAGAAAAAAATAGTTTAAAATATGTATTAAAAGTAGCATAATTTATATTGGCGACTACAGTTTATTCAGTTCTGCAATCTCGTGATGCGTCCAGATTGTTGGACGTCAGCAGATATTGATGTTTACCTGAACTTATGCTGAGGTGTTTGGTACGAAAACACAACACGACCATGTGAGGTCTGCATTGATTAGAAATGCATGTTTAAGGGATCAACACCTAAGTGTTTTTGATAACTATCACACAATAGGTAACAATGCCATTTTCTCTCTGCATCAATTAGAGCATTCAGACTAACAATGCTGGTATACGTGGTGGTATCTGGCAATCAGGGCACCAGACAGTCAGTGTTACATAAGACGGTGAGCACTTTACAAAATGATACAACAGACAAATGAGCTGTGCATTGCTACACGTCGCGTCTCATATTTTTGTGCCAGCAAAGTCTACGTGTACATGTTTTGACCTATAGCCAGCAAGTCAATATGACTAAAATCAGAATTTAGTGGTCAACGGAATATAGTGTTTGCGACAATTAAAGACAGCATTTGTAATAAAGGTCACAGTCACCACCTCTTTAACCCCAGACAGCACAGCATTCAGTAGATCAGACAGTGCACATACCAATCATTAAACTTCGCGTGAAATAGCTGAAATAGTTTTCTGCTGCTTTTCAGAAACAGTAAGCGTCCGATTTACCTTCACAAAATGCAGAGCACCACTGACAAATCTCCTATTTTATGCCTGGCTTGTTGTTGGTTTCCACCAACCTCAATGCAGCTAAACACTCAATTTTCCTCACCAGCTACTCTCTGTGGAGCTTTTTTGGCTAAATTAGCACTGTTGCCAGAAATTACACTGTGAAAGTGGCAAGACTGAACCAAAACTGTGAAGGTGCAGGTTGTGAAACTAACAATAATCTGACTGTAGAACTGAGGGTGGCTGAAGAAACCGGTGATAATTCTCCTTAAGCTCAGTGACCTATTTCATATATACATTCACACATACATACATAGCCATGTGATCTATTGTTATTGTAAACTGTTAAAGACAAAAACACTTTAAGGATTCAGAAAAGTAACCTTCTCATAGTGTTACAATCTGTAGGTCAGTAGAAATGGTGGAAAAGAGCCACTGTGCATAAATTCTGAGTAGTTTTCCAGCATCTACTCACAATATTGATTTTGCTAAAAAGTCTTTCATGATGAAAAGTTACAGAGTGCAGACCATTTTTGCAATTCTAGCCCCAACCCTCCCAAACAGAAAGCCTGGTTTTTATTACTGGTCCAGTTGATCATTTAAACTGTCAATCCTTCCGCAGCAGTAAAATCAAGATGAGATATCTCTCTTTTAGCCTGTTAACACTTAACCGAGGTGTTCCTTTGAAGCTGTTAAACATCCAACATGTTGTCATTTGAGGTTCAAAGCCCAGCTTTAGCATTTTTGTGGTTTATTTTGCCTCAAAACCTAGTTAGTGCCTTCAACTTAAAAACTTGCACACTACATTGTCTGAGTGGATCTTTATTTATTTATTTGATTTGATTAGGTCATTTATTTGTTTTAATCCGCTGCTCCTTTCATGTCATTATTTCATTTTTAAAAATATCTTATAAGGAGACAGTTGAGTTGCAACAGAAAGAAAATTCATTTCAGGCAGAATTAATCATGAAAGAAACTCTGAGCACTGGGCTAAAACCGCTAATTAATTCTGGTTTGAACAAAAACAAAGCCTTTTTTCCATCTTTGATTGGGGATTCAGAAATGCTTCAGTATGTTTTAACATTCACAATGCGGCTTGATATTCTATAATCAGTTTGAGTTGAATTGAAATGGCCTGGATGATGGTTGTGTGTGTGTGTATATGTGTGTATGTGGGCAGACAGAGGGGGCGAGGAGCCCGCGTACACTGATGGCAGCTGTTTTGCTGGGTCATCATGTCACTGAGCATTCGTATTCCATATCCATCATTCTGAGAGTAAAAATGGCAAAGTGCTAAATGCCAAGCGTTGCAATCCCGAGCTGTGCAATGTGCTTGTAAAGCATTTGCCTCTTGTGATAATACAAATAAAAGCCAGAAAGCGTTCCTTGGAAGACCTCTGTGCACTTAGCTGACTTACTGTCAGCATGTATGCGAGACCATCTTATCTGTAAATATTCAGGAGTGTAGAGAAGCAGGAAAAAACAAAACGGTTGTGTTGATCTAAGCATCTAGTATTGATGCCTTTGGGGGTGATGTGAATATCAATAGGAGAGTTACAGCTGTCAACCCTGAATGAGGAGAAAGAGCATTGGACTTTTCCACCAGCGTTTGCGGGGATTTTCCACAGAACACAACTTCGTTTTAGATACTTTGACTGCTTATCCAGTAATTCTTGTCTGCTTTTACTATGCCAAGATAGTATGTGCTGTACATAGGCAAAATGCAATACAAATTTAAAGTACAGTTGAGTGCACAGGGATACCTTTTTTGAGTCTTTTATTTCTTCAACATCAGGGTGTGATTCCATTTGGCTCATGTAAAGTGAAGGAAAAACCTTGAGTTTTGCACCTAGGAAAACAACTTACACACTGTATAGTTTTATCTACTATAAGGTGTTGTATGATAGTCAGTAATTATAAATGTGTGTAAACTCCCCTCCTCCTGTTAAATCAATCAGCAATTCGCAGGTATTCCCAAGTTCACATATGCCGTTTTTTATATTCCACTCAATATTCTCAGGTCACATTATGATCTTGTCTTCCTGTTACACACCCAACACACAAAGGACTTCAGCCTGATTTAGCAGCCTTGTAGCCTGAATAATGAACTCAATGAAGGGGAAAGAAATTACAAAGCCCTTTCTAAAAGCTTAAAATCACTCCTCTCGCTTTTATTTCCCCTCCTCACCCGACCACTCTGCTGTGGTACGGTCAGCAGCATGTGAGGAATGAGAGTAAATTCAATTCTGTTTGATGTAAAATGACACCAGGTGACAGAATCCACAAGAGAACTCTGAACTATTGTTCCACTCCAGCGATTATACCCCCTCTCTAGTTGTGGATACCGTGCAGCTATTATCTCACATTTCACAGTTCTTTTTTGTCCTTTTATGGCCACTTCATTATTTTTTTGTAACCCAAAGATTGATATTCTCCAAATGAAAAAGGATCCTTTAGTTACAAAGACTAATCTCTGCTGTGCAGTGGTTATAATGATGCCCTAACAACACTTCACTGCATATTAAAGTATAGCACTGTTAGAAGAGGAAGTGTCTCTTGCATATTAAATCCTTCACATGAGCGTCTTGGAGTTGGAAGGCACCACAGATCTAAAAATCCTTTTGCCCAGGGATGCTGAGAAGGTATACCACTTTGTCTCTGGGTAGGAACACAAACTGATAGCAGCTCTTTTTCAGCACATAGCCATTAGAGGAGGAGGATGCCAGTTCTTTTTGACGTTGATGGCCTTGGACTGACACATAACATAGATAGGGAGAATCACCCAGTGGGCAAAGGGCTAAGAAAGTCAAGCAGACATTGACTCTGTTGTAATCTAATTAGGCATTTGCTATCAGGTTGCATATCTTTGTGGTGGTGGAATGTTTCCCAAAATGATTTCTTTAAAAAAAAATTTTATCTGTGAAGTATTCCTATCTCACTGTAGGTATTTGAAGCAGTAATTGGTTCTGCTTTGAACTCAAATACGCATCCCCTTCACCATAAGCATTCCTGAATGAAATAAACATTTGTCTTTCAAGTTGTCATGATGAAAAATATGTGGCTTCTCAAGGTAGCATCAGTGTTGCCACTCAGCTCCTAAATGACTCATCGATCCAGAGGAATGTTACAGGATTTCCCCTCAAGACTTGGAGTAAACTGAACATTTTGCAAGCAATGACTAAGATTAAAAGAAACAAAGAATTGGAAATCGAATTGAAATGAGCTTTTGATATATTTGGACGATTTTGTCTGCGATCACTAATATCAACAGAAAATGTAATTTCAACCTGCGTCACCCTCTTTTGGACTGTGACCAATAAACAGCAGCTGTTTTGCCATTAAAGATGATTCAGTTGCAAAGATCCCCAACATGTCAGATCTGATGTACATTACTGTAGCACAAGCCTATTTCATAGTAACAACGATTTAAGGATGCCTCTAGCTCTCTAGTTGCAGCAGCTGATTCCTTCTGACCACAGAGCAGCTGTCAGATGATCAGTCCCTGCTATACCTCTTTCCTCCACACAGTGTCACTGTGTCGGGGCTATGGAGTGATGTGTGGCCAAGGATCAGTCTGTTCCTCCAAATCAAAATATACAACAGTAAGACATCATTTATAGCTTTAGCATAAATGGACTCAACGGGCTCCGCTCTATAAAGATTAATTTTACTTGGTTAACACATCCGTCTCACGCACTTAAAGACGTGAGTGGCAGTAACACAGTTAGTACACATAATGATTTCTCATCCATTGTGAAATATAATTCCGGAAACCCTCCCGTGGCTGTTATGCTGTAAATGAAAACATCTGTCCAATGAGGCATTGAGAAGCAGCCCGGGATTTATAGCTGATTCATGTCAAACTTGCCTTACCTAATTAAACAAAGTGCATCAATTTGAATGTTGATAAAGTGTTTATTGTTCCCTGGATCTCATACAGTGCTTGTATAGCTTTGCTTTATTTCAACACTGGACTGTGCGCTACTTTTGTGCCTAGCTAAAAACATGCTACGGTATTTCTAAATTATGTATTGGCATATAACACGCACGGTGCTGTGCTGTAAATCTTCACACCCACATAATCCATAATTTAAACATTATTAGATGTATTCATTCTCTTAAGTTAACCTTCCCTTCAAATAATGCTGCAGAAATAAAAACCACAAGCGGCATAAAACTGTTACAGCTATGCTCCTCGTATGTTAACTTTTTTGTGTCTATAATGAAGTGTTCGAACACTATGTTGACACTAATGAATTTTAAGTTAAAGCTGCACCAGCGCTTCTAGAAAGATTGTTTATTAATTTACACATTTGCCATTGCAAACATACACCTTGTCTCCTCATGCGTTCATCACTTTTCCATACTATTAAATGCTGGCCCACAGCTCTGCTCTTTGTGTAACACATAAAGTAAAAAAAGCACTTGGATGAGCAGTCCAGTATAGTAGTGAAGCACCTAGGCGGCTTCAAGCTCCGAACTTTACAATATCTGCCAAAGCGCTCTGTGCTCAGGCGCTCAACTTTCTCCGTCATGCCCTTCTAGCGTCACGTTTATTGTTGTTGTCCTCTGATTTTCATCCGTGCTCCTTTTTGTTCCGGGCCGAAAGTAACAATGCAGTTCATCGCTGTGCCATAAGCTCTGACAAGAGGATCAATCAGAGCTAATGAAGCCTGGGAGGAGGTGAGAGAAAGCAAAGAGGCGATGGAGCCAAAGGGGGATGAGGATGAGGTGGCGGGGTGGTGGTGGTGGTAAGGGGGGAGCGCAGGGTTTTACTGGAGGAAAGAGGAATACTAGAGCCAAGGGAGCAGAGAGAGAGAGAGGATTAAGAAAAATGACACTTCTTTCTCACCTCCTCGCTTCATGCAAGGAGGAACTAATTCCTCTTTCCTCACTTGCAGTGTCTGAAATGATCATTTCTACACCTGATGGCTGTGGTCTGATATACACCATCTACTCTGAGCTCCAATGCTGACCCCTGATACCGGCAACTCAACTATTTGTACATCATGTTGTTTGTTTTTTTTTTTACCCTTTCTTGCAATCTCTACTATTTGCAGAGATTTAAGACACAGTTTACATGGTGCGTGAGTTGCATATTTATTTTTCCAATCTGTAGGAAGAATACTAAGAAGTGAGTGAGCATAGGAGATGCCACTCAGTTTATTTCATATGGAAATGTCTGCATTGATGAATATTAAATCAGACTCAGAAAATACATAACGCTACACTATTCCCATTTGGTGTCTTCATCTTGCAGCTCACCTTAGCGGGATAATCCAGTTTGATGCTTCTAATGGATCCTCTATTAAAGGACCAATGAAAAGCCTATTATGTTGTTACCTGCACCCCTTTAACTTTATGCAAATGGTTCCACACACACACACACACACACACACACACACACACACACACACACACACACACACACACACACACACACACACACACACACACACACACACACACACACACACACACACACACACACACACACACACACACACACGCAAAGGTTCCCTCCAAGCACTTGTAATAATAAATGTGGCAAGAAGCTTTATTAATGTATGATGTGTGATTAATGCGAGGTGTGTAGTCAACTGGATTCCTCCAAAGGATGGACGACAGAGGCAATAAGGTGGAGAGGGGGGGGCTTTGATCAATAACAGTGTAACCTCAGGAGGGGAAATAATTACCCATGCCCCGGATCTGAACAACTTGGAGCCACATGGGGGATGATCCACATGCAGGATCCATGCGGCACTGCCCGCCGGAGGACCTGATTTTTTTTTTTTTCTTTTTCTTTTCTACAATTAAGATGACCAACACGTCATGATCACTGCTGAGATTAGCACCGCCACCTTCGGGAGCCAGTGTGAAGCATGGCCCAGAACTCATATCCCTCGGCCAAATCCCAAGCTCCTCATTATTGCAGCCTCAGTCCTTGATGTTCCATAATCCGCTGTCACTGGTTCCTCGGCTGGTGGAGGCTGAGAAAAAGAAGAAGTATATCCCAGCCATCTCGCTCTGCTCCTTGCGACTCAGCAGGAGGGGAGGGAGATGAGGGGAGGAAGGAGGGAGGGAGGGAGGAGGAGGGCAGGAGGGGGGGGGGGGTGCACATGCAGAAACAAAGCGGGCCTGCAGAGTCATAAATCTCCTCCCCAAACTCAATGCAGGAAGTACAGTACATGAAGAGCCGTTCTGATAATAGCTGCTTCTGTCGCTCCTCCCCCACTTATCATCATCTCCCTATCTCCCACTCCCTTTGCTCTCATTCTCATTACTCCTCCTCTGTTATGTCTACATTCAATTTTCCTCTATGCGGTGCTAATAACATCTCAATGTCAAGCATCCATCCATCTGCTTGTGTCTGTGCTGCATGTCTTATTTTGTTCTCCTGCTCCAGTCACGACCGACCATGATCACACAACCGCCAGCTGGACAAGATCTAAAATATCAGGAATGATTGACCGAAGACAGCTATAAGAATTTGTTGCACACATGAGCACACCGACCGTCATCATGTAGCAAAACTGAAGTCAAACTACTTCCATTCAGATTATTCAAGAGGTATATTTTACCGAACGGAATTTAGTGAGACTGGCAACACACATGATTTGGAGGTAACTTGTGAATTCAGACTGCAGGTCAAAAGGTCCCTTGCCTTCTTTTCTCTGCTCCGTCTCTGCTTCCTCTTCTGCCCTTTCTTCGTCTTGCTCTATATTTTTTTTTCTTCCTGAAGCCTCTTTTCTCGGTTTCCATGTTATATCTCTCTCAAAGCCTCAGGGCTTTTCTTCAACTGCAGTTTTAGAGCAATTGATTATACCACACTCGCTCTCCACGATAGCACTTCTCCTGTCTGCAGCCCCAGTGCACACACAGATTCATCTCTCCTTGCCCACCTCTCACTGTACCACTGGACTTGACTTTTCTGAACATACAGTATTAGTCTCTGCCTTTGCAGCAGCAGCAGAGAGAGAGAGAGAGAGAGAGAGAAAAGATCCATGTGGCAGAAACACACACTGATGCTCTGTGCAAATAACACAAACACTGCTATAAAAGGATGTGTTCTTAGAGACAAAAGGTTTAGTTTCTGTGCGAAAGTGAGAAGACAGGAACGTTCAAGAGAGAACACACGCATATTAACAACCTTCCCATTTCGTCTCGCATCCACTCTGCCTCTCTCGCTCCTCTCCCTCTCTCTTTCTCTCTCCCTCTCTCCCTCACACACATGCACAGGCAGACCCCCCTCTCACACAGGAGTGGATAGAGAGCGGTGAAGAGCAGAAGGAGCTGGGTGGAAGGAGGGCGGCAGGAGGGCTGTTGTTGATTGAACAAAGCCAGGAAAGGAGTGCGCAGTCCTGGGGAGAAGAGCAGCTGTGAAATGCCTCGAAGGGAGCCTGCCAGCTACTCCTGCAGAGACCTGAAGGTAAGCCTCGTGCACCGACGATGGAGGAAAAGAAGAGAAAAAAAAAGCAGAGGAAGAGACAGAGAGCAAGGCAAAAAAGAGGAGGTTTTTAAAGCCGCTGATGCATGATACGACCGTGGCACCACGAGAGCTGCCCCCTCTCATTTTGACTGTGGATGGCATTGCATGCTGTGATTGCATTGTGTGTTTCGTTGCAGAGTCAGAAATCCCATCTGGAAGAAAAAGTGTGCATCACTTGAGGAGACATCAAAAACTATGTGAGTCAGACATTTCGAGGCAGAAGCTCAAATGACACATAGGGAGAGAGCAGCAAGTGTTGACGGAAAAAGTGGCCGGATTACCCTCCTGCATCAGTTGCAATCTTTATCATCACATCTTGCCTTCTTCGTCTTATGTCACTGCAGAGATACATAAATCATCACCATGCATCTCCTTGCCCTCATGGCGGGGGCAGGGTAATCAAAAAGGCAATGAATTTCTCTGACGCAAGCAGAGAAAAAGCCTGTCAACACTCCTGCTGTTTGTGCCTACTCGGGCGCCCTGCTGTAGTTCCTGTCAGTGCGGCGCAGGAGTTTTACAAGCGCAGCAGCAGGAGCAAACCTACAGTAAATGTGCATATGCGTGTTACTGTAAGTGCATGTGTGTGTGTGAGAGTACAACTAGAGAAGGGGGTCTTGTACTATCAACATGCAGCGCCGCATGTTTTAGTTCCTACATGTTCTTCTACGTTCAATAAAAGCAGGAGATAAAGCAGGGTGACAAGCCTGTTCCATGAATATTGTAGACTACACCAAAAATCATTGAGAGAAAATCATTTATATTGATTCCCTTGGAACACACTCGCTGGCCTGAGGATCAGGGCTCCTCGCTTTAATGTCTGATGTACATCACTGTTTTCTCCTCTGCCGTAGCTCCAGTTTAGTGCACTCTGCAGGATACACATCTCAAGAGTTGTCGCTGTAAAACTTTGATGACAATGCAGTGAGCTCAGCCGCAAAATTAATCAGCGCAGTTTTCCCAGAGCTCCTGTCCATCCTGGTGTTGTCTCATCGGGGACTGTCAAGACAGTGTCAAGGCAGCGTGCGGTCATTATTTTTTAATATCTGCTCTCGGGCACAAGGTGGGGGGAGGGATAAGTAAGCGCGAGGCTTTTTCTGCTGTCTTCATTAACCACATTTTTTACACATCGCACAACCTCGGACCCAGTGGAGCAAAAGGGAAAAGGACAGCCCACAGTGACAGAGTGATTCCTTAATAGTAGCCCTGCAACAAAACCTGCCTATATGTGCCACACTTGGGCTACTTTCAACACTGTAATCTACCGTGACCCCTGCCCACAGCTGGTTGAACCGTGATTGGCTATAAAGTGCTAACTGCTAAGATGTCATTTTTTTTGATGGAAGGCCTTTTGACCTTATTATCAGTGCTGTCATCATCGCCACAACTGATGGCTGTGCACCTCGCTCCCCTCCACCTCGGTTATTCTCCATGCCCCGGTTCCCCCTAACAAGTGGACAAAAGAAGGGCAAAGGGCAGATGTACTGCTCAGCAGGATCTAAAGAGAGTGTCAAAAGAGAAGATGCTGTGAATAATTAATTGTTCTGTTTATTTAGTCAAGACTAAATGTCTCTAGGGGATATAGGGAAAGCTCTGTTCTTCAAGCAGATTCACATTCTCTAATACCGCAGAGGCGCATTTGTGTCAAGAGCTTAGCCAGGCGTGAAGATTTTTTTATTTTTTTGTATTTAGTGCCCTGGAAAATGTGTGTGCATCGCCAAGTACTGCATAAAAATACAGTATTGCTTCTGATAGACCTACATGCAGGCCACTTATTTATGCAGCACTCTTGAATTAGTTGTCATCTATAGATTTTCCTTCAGCAGTAGTTTGTACACTTGAAAAATGACTGTACTGTTTAAAAGTTCCAGCAAGGCACTCTTTTAAGCTGTATATGAATGCAATCCGATCTTGTGGTGTTTGGATGGAACAGACAAGCCGCATAAAATTATTTCTTACACAATCTTGTCTTCCTCTGTTTATGCCCTCATAAATCTATAGCCCATGCAAATTGGTGTGTGTCTACTGTATCTTAAAGTGCCGCCAATGATGCTTATGCACCAGATTTATAGTGCATCCCACTCACTGCTTCAGCTGCAGCTTCACAATGCATGCTTTTCCCCCACCGTCCTGTCACACATAAAGTTGATACAGTGCTGCTGCCGCCACATCCCACATACAGCACAAACAAACCTTCACCTTCTGTTTGGCAGAGACGAGTGCATCAGAAATCATCTCTTTGTTCCCTCATTGTCAGTCTGTCCAGCACACCTATGCAAACACAAATGGACATGAAAGTATGTGCTTTCACACACATCTACGGTCTCCCATCATAGATAAGGGATAAGGACAGAAAATATTGTTTTCTGGTTCTTGGAGGTTTCACGCTGCTGGGTTCTGCATCTGCAAAAACTACAAAATAGGTAAAAATGGCTCCTTTTTCCAGGACACCTTGTTCTTAGCATCTGTCAGTGCGCTCATGTGCAACAGTGGTTATCCTGTTCAGGACATTTCGAAGGAATAATGTTCATGAAGCAAAAGTTGTCAGATTCCAGTCAGACTATTCAGTGTAATCAGTCTCAGATTGCATTTTGACAGATGGGAAAATGCATTCAATTATACATCCCACGTCCAGGTTAAGTGGCTCCTAAGAAGGCTCATAATGGCTTGTGCTCTTATCTGTCAGCAGCAGGTTATGTGGAATGGCATGGAAAGTTTAACTGTGTCTCTGGCCCTTGACTATACCAGTGGGGCGAAACCAGCCTTTATCAGGAATTATTTTAATAACAGAGGATCCCTTGTAGTTTTCATGGGGACCTCTTTGTTAAACATGGCAGAGATGCGTTGTTGTCTCATGTCCACCTGATAAGCATTCAGGTCAGGTTAGCTGAAGTAAGCCATAGTCGCATTAATTGACTTGTATAATGAATGCCCATGGACATGACTTGCTTACACCAATGCAGAGGCACAACAGCAGCCCCACTAAATCCACAGTAGGCAATGATTTATATTGTGTCAGGACAATTTCATTCATTTTTATTTCATTTGTGTACTTTTTAACAAACGATGCACATTAATCAATGTCACTGTAAATGTACCAATTTGGCATCACACTGAGTGCAAACAGAGGACATACATGCAAATGCTTCATTTTGTGCACCTGAAAAGAATTCAGTGTTGCTCATCACCACAGTATCACTAGGATGCCAAATGCAAACACATCAGGTCTCCTCAACATCTGGAGGGATCATTTTTTTCATATTTTACATACGCATCTGTGCGATATGAGCATCCATCACCCAGAGGACTGTTATACATTTTCATTTTTCAGTTACAAGGATGGAAAATGAAAATGCTGCCCTAACTGTACAGTATTTTGCCAGCAGAATACGTACAGAGTGATGGCAAGTTGTTTTTATTTATTTGTTATTTCAACATGTTTTTGAAAATCATTTTCTATAAAAGGCTGAGTGTTTTCTTCAGCACCGACTTGGATCACATTTATACAGCTAGGACTCATTCACACGATGTCATCTGCTGTCAGGAGCAGAGATGAACGCTCATCGCTGAAGGACACCTCAGCAGAACTGAGCAGAGGCTGTGTTACTCAGCTGCTATCCCAAATGCACCAGTCTGGGGATTTTTAACATGCTCATGCCGGGTCATAATCCCATTTCATTGTGACTTGCTATGTGCTGACTATAGAGAAGGAGGATCCTCAAAGGGACAAGCACGGGGACACAGTGAAGCATGTCAGGAATTCCAATCAACATCAGTTGACCTTTGGCTCCTCCAGCATTCGCCATGCGCTGCCTGGCTCTGCAGTCCCGCCCTCCCATCTTCCCCCTGCTCTCCTGTCCTTTGCAGCGAGGTGACGCTGAAGATTAATGAACCACATGCAGCATCATGGGATTAAGTTCGATGCAGAGGATTTGTATAAGTGGATCTGATTTATAAACAATCGAAGGATTAGTTTGTTGAGAAGAAACGGGGTGTTGGGGCGTATCTACACCCACCCAACCTTTCACATCTCTCTCCATGACGTTTCACACGCTCCAGTCCTGCATTGTTGAAGAGGGTGCTATTTGGCTCTGATAGGTGTTGGGTTTTAATCCCATCCGCTCCCACTTCAGCAACAATGTGAAATCACGGCTATCACTTTTTCTTTCTATTTTTCTTTTTTTTTTTTTTAAAACCGAGTCACCGTAGTGGAGGACCAAGGTTCTGAAAGGTGCAATGGCATTTCTTGGTTCCAAGGCTGTGTGCGAAATGTACTATAAAGGAGAGAGAGAGGGAATGGGGGACAGCGAGAAGGATGTATGTGAAAGACAGAAAGAGAGAGAGACAGACATATCATTAGAGAAATTGTTTCGCCAGTGTGAGTCAAACGTCTCGGTGCAGCAGTGTCACTCTGGAGAAGGTCATTCATGAGAAGGACACAACTGGATACACTCAGCTCACTATCGGGCATAATGGGTAAATGGTTGAGGGACAGTAAGTTTGTGTGTGTGTGTGTGTGTGTGTGTGTGTGTGTGTGTGTGTGTGTGTGTGTTTGTGTGTGAGTGCTTGTGTGTGCATTTGCTAGGCCTGGAGCCAAACTAGCTGGGGATGTTTTTAGTCATTTGACCCGCCCGACCTCAAAGTGTCATAAGTGAGCAGAGATAGGGATGAAGCCATGTTATTTTATGGGCCAATCTTAGCCTGGGACATAATAATGACAGGTCCAGTAACCATGACTAAAGGGGAGGAGTGAAGGAGGTTAGGGAATCAAGGAAATAGAAAGTTCCAGTGCTTCCATGGCCATGGAGACAGCAGATTAGCTAGATTGTATTAGTCTAGATATCTATCTCATGCAGTGATTCTGTAGCTGTAGTTGCTGTGTTAATAATCCTTAAAACTGGTGCAATGTCTTTCTTTTATTACTCTTTTTCCCCCCAACTTTTCTGCCCTTCTTTATTTTCTGCCTTTTTCCCTTAGTCTCTCTGGTTTTTGAACCGTATTTGATGAACCAACAGAAAACTGCAAGCCATGACCTCAAAATCTATGGACGAGTGCCCACTAATAGTCAAATTTGTATTGTAAACTGAGGGATATCGCTGAGTCTGCAGCGTCTTACTGCCATTTGTAACCCTGTCATGTTCAGCGGCAGGGTCACGAGCGAAAAGGGGAACATTGAAAACATAAGCACTATTGTCAGAAGGGAGTCTGGTCCGTGGAAGTTACCGAAATGCATACATTTGAGATAAATTCTCAAAATACTGCTGATTTTTGTATTTCTGAAAAGTTATGCTTGACTGCAGCAGGCAGCATCCTCAGCATTTGCAAAACAAGCACATCTGTGAGAATTTTAAACAGAAAACAGCTTCTCTCCACAGACTGGAAATGCTAAATTTATTGTCTCCATTAAATGAGAAATTTAAAAAAAGTAACTTGCAGAAACAGAACGGTTTACAATTATGATGATCACGTACAAATTAGAATTTAGATAATTAATCTGTTATGCTTTATTAGAGAGGCGGTGATTAGTATTGATAAAAAAAGGCTCAATTACAAAACAACTCTTATATTCAAGAACTGCACACAGAGCTGACAAAACAAGTTTCCGAAGTTCTGAAAATGTAGGAATTAAATCACAAAGCAAGGGCTATTCGGTACAATGCAGACTCCAGGGGAAAATTATAGCCCTTCCCACAGGTTACACGGAAAAAGGCGCATTTTGCTGTGCTCTGTACAGATTATTGTTTACAGCGTGCAGCGTCAGCAAATAGGGAAAATATATGTACTGTAGATATCCCTTAGGAAGCAACTTCTCTAGTTTGCCGGTACCCCTCGGCTTTAAGCACAACCGATGAGTGCTCTTGTTATCAGGACACAAACACAATTCAGCCAAAGCATCCTGTCACTCTCCTGGTAACAAGATAAATGCTTGTTACCCTCTTAAAGCGCTGAGATAAAACACCCCAGCTGGTATCCATGTTCGAACACCTCTAATTTGAGCTTGTTGAATGTGCTACCGCGAACAGACACTGCAATTACAGCCCTGCTGAAAATACACACAGGTCTGGAGTTCACAAATCTCCAGAGAGCCATGTTTAATTCATGAGAGAACCTAAAATGAGTCAGAAAGCGAGACCTTGCAACCTCTGTAATGTATTCAGCAAGGTTTTCTGAAAGCTTTGTGTGTGTCCCGTGCCTCTGCTCCTCTGTCTTGTCTGTCTCCTCCCTGCTCAGATGCCTGTCACGTCACTCTGCCCTTTGCTTTGGACCATCAAAGTCAACACCACATTCCTGTGTGGATCTGATTTGTGACGTGGTCCTCTCACTTCCCCATGCTCGCTTTTGCATTCCCTCTCCTCACTTGTCTGTGATCAAATAGAGAAACATCAAAGACAGATGACAAAGAAATGTCAGATGTTGTTAAGGTCAGGAACCGGCGACAAAAGTAATTTACCCGTGGTCTTTTGCTTGGTTAGTTACAAGGCCCTTGTTCTTTTCACTAAATTAAAAGTAGTTGATTTTCGAACAACACCCAAGGGCTCTGTAAGTTAATTGCCTCTTGTGGAGTTCCAAAGGTGTTGTAAGATTGCTGCTAAAATTACGGCTTTATCTGAGCCCCCCCTCTCAACACACACACACACACACACACTCCTCTATAACTACAGCAGCGACTGTTATTAAATCCCACATCATTCAGGAGGCATTGAAAGTGTTCTCTTTCTACTTCTGCTGTCACTTTGGACCTCACATAACAGATGTTTAAAAATACCTATTTCGGCATACATCTCAGGAGCAGAGAAATACTCTTTAAAATCTCTTCACACTATAGTGTAGACTGTCAGCACACATCACCTACTTGCTCCAGTGGAGCTAAAAACAACCACAAAGATAATATGTACACTGGTTTTATATTAGATTAAATGTAAAGCAAAAGACACAACTGGATTGTCTGTGACAGATGGTACTTATTTGTCTGTCTCCAGCTGATTAAGAGAGCGATCACTGCCTTTGACTGGATGTGATGCGGCCGGGGTGGTGTGGTGTGAGAGCAGTTGTGTGTCTGCATCTGTGTGCGCATGTGGGCACATGCAGTCGAAACAAGCCTGGCAATGAGGAGCCTGCTCTTTGGGAAAATGACATCATTAAAAATGCTGCAGCTGAGCCTGCTTCATAAAGGCAAATTAGTCAACCGTAGACACTGGGTCATCTCCCATGTGACGCTGTCAGCTAGTCCCTTAGCGTTGTGGTCTGTGGTCATACTGAAAAGTGTTAGTATTTATTCTAGTTGGTTTAAGCTGTAAGTGCATGTAACAGTCATCTTGGGGTTAATGATTGCTCAATTTGCCAATCTCTGTCTCCACAAGAATCAATATGCCGCTGATTTATTTTGCCAAACACAGTTTGAGGGAAATGCAATTCTTGGAAATGCTACTTGTTGTACCTAATGCATGTTTACACCCTACAGTCCCATGTGTGGTTAGATTTAGGCAACAAAAGCAAAACATTAACAAAAAACTTAATGCTTGTGTTGTTTCATGCAGATAGTGTATTACAAGTATGGTTATTGTAGAGGAATTTATTGTCATTGACATGTTTACTTTAATCATTTTCCAATTTGGAAATGTCTAACGTTCATTTATAAGACTAGCAGTCTATTGCTTTGACTATCGTTCTGTAAAGCTGAACTTAAGTACAGTGAGCCTAATGATCATGTCAGCATGCTAACATGATCACAATGACAACATATTGATGTTAAATAGGTACAAAACATACACCAGCACGCTTCTCCTTGAGTTTACAAATGTGCTGTCAATGCTGACAGTAGTGGTAGCAGCTTCCTGGATATGCCTGAATGCCAAAATCTTTATTTAGTCAAAATATTACATCCAGGACAAATGCAAACATTTGACCTTTTAAACCTCATAGTTCAAACTGCTCTCATGGGTCTCTGTGAGTTCTGATTACACCAGCTGGCAAATATTGACAAATCGAAGCAATTTAAATGAAAGGTAGACATAAACGTACTTGTGGGGATATGCTATACATCAAAACAATGATGTTCGTGTAGACATGACATACGTACATCTCAAAGAGGTTGTGTCATTTCAATAGCTGAGGGCTGAAAAGCTAAAATGCATGTTGGAAAGAACTTGTATATGATGGCACTGTAGCTCTGACCTTTATTGTCTGCTGTGTTGGTTGATTTTGAAGTTTGTGAGCAACGGACTGAATATATCGTTCCTGCAATCTATTAGAAATAGGAATGTTTTAAATTTCACCTTTGAGTGATGAATGTACTTTCTCATGTCCTACAGGTAAGCTTCAGCTGAGGATGGCAGGAGATTCTCGAGTCCTAATGGACCACAACATGGAGATAGGAGTCACACCTGCACAGGTAAATTGCACAGCCACCACATTTTCCCAAACTGTACTATTTTATTACAGTATTTCCACAGCTGGGAAATACTAGATGCGAGCTTTGAGGGAGATGACGTGAGAGAAAGGCAGTGAGGAGGTGGGACTTTGCTGAGAAAACAGGGAAAGAAAATAAATGTAGAAGATACAAAGAGATGAGCATGACTGGTAGGGACAGAGCTATGTGAAAAAAAAACAGACTGACAGTTTTCAAGAATTGTGGGGAATGAGGAAGGTAAAAAAAGGCTTTTAGATACAGATTACCTATGCTGTATAGATACTTTATTGGTTAAATAAGTGCTATGGAGCATAAATTAAGCTTTACAAGGTGTGATCATATCTGTTTCAGTATATAATTCAGTTTACTAGGCGGTATAGATGATAATTACCCCCCATTCCCTTCCAATAAGGGATGGTGGTGTTGTGCTTGTTATCAGTCCTGATTCCCCAGCTGATTGGAATTTATACAGCCTACTCAAGCCTGACCAGAAAGGCTCAATGAGAGAAACCCACAACACTTACTTCTGGCACACAGAGACAACTAATGAATTTGTTTATGGACAATCACCACCAGGGACCATACTGACCAATTACAGTAGCCAAGGATTGGGAAGCACTGTTTGTGACAGCTTTATCCATCACTCAATTAGCCCATCCCAACGTGTGGAAACAAATGGACCTGTTTTAGGTGCATTTCATTTCAAAGCGACATAGTGGTCATTAACAATTTTAAAAAAGACACGGCGAATGTTGGCTGTTCTTGTCAGAGCAAATGCTTGACAGTTTGACTCTAAAATGCAGTGGACTGACTGTGTTCTGAATCTATATTTGATCCAGTATCCCTGAGCGTGGTCTGTAATAAGGGAGCCCATTGACATTTAGTGAATGCATTGTCATCAAGCCGCTAATTGCGATGCAGGTCAATAAGCATTGTCTTTCAATTCTTCTTTGTCAAAACGTTCCTTAAACAAGGATCACTTCAAATCAATGTCGTAAAAATCAATACTGCACATGCAGACCTGACCCAATGTGCATATCCACAGGACAGCAGAGAAACAGCACCTGACACCTCAATGAAGCTATCGTTAATATACTCGTCAAACGACAGCTTTTATTTAGCAGGATCTTCAATCGAAAGCAGCGCAAGGACATTGTAGTGCCTTAGATTATGCTCTTTCCCAGCAGAACTGTGTGAGCGATCTTCTCTGAGATAGAGCAGAGGAGCAGCTAGTGAAAGCACAGTAGGATGTAACTTTCCTGGTGATGCAAGCATGACTCTAGAGAGAGATGGATCACAGGTGTCCGATTAGCAGTGAGACACTCAGAGGGCACAGGAGATGTTTCTTGCCCTGACACAATGCATTTCAATTATCAACTGAGATTGGAAAGTGTCTGTGTGCTGCCAAAGTGTCCTTGGGCCGTTTGAAAGGTGCCTTGCAGCATTGTCCTGACGTATGTCTCCCTTTATGTCTGCATGAATGAACGTGTCTGTCCAAGATAAGGGCCAAGAAACTGAGCAAATTCTATCCAGCCCCTCCTGGAATACCCTGCAGACTGTGAGGCATTCTATGTTTTTTAATAATCCTCCATGCACTGAAACATGCAACGTTATAATCATGCATATGTATGCATAAAAGCCACTTTCTGGATAAATGCAGGGTGTCTCCCCAGACATACACCACTCATCTTAAGGAAAACATAAGGGTGTATTGCGACAGGATGGAGGATCTGTTCCTATCCGGGCCTGCCAATGTCCCATAGGGTGCAAGGAGAGGGAACACAGGACAGGGAGGGAGGCAGGGCACAGCTGTGGAGCCAGATCGCCTCGCTGGAGCTAGGCCAACATAGACAAAGACCTCAGTGTCTTTGTGTTCTTGTTGTGTCCTCTCTCTCCATTTCTTTTTTGCCCTGTACGTATATATACATCCACTCACACCTACAATGTCATTGTTGAGGTGCACGGGGAAGTGACTCTATAACCGCAGATAATTTGATTTGGCTCCACCACCAGCAGCATGGTTTTGTTAAGCTGAAAGAAAATCACGTAAAAAAACGTCTACATCCTGCAGTAGAAACTCTATATAGCTGTGAAGAAAATATTAATCGATACAATTCCATGTTGGTATCATAAAACTCACCAATGTGAAGAAAAACTTAATTTGCTGATGGTTTTCTCTTCTCCCATTCTGTCATTCCTCTTACTTTGCCACTCTCTCTTTTTTTATTTTTCCTCTTCAACGTAGGTGAAGAAGCTTCCCAAACACTTGAGGGAGGCTCAGATCTCGACAGAGCGAACCCACTTGATTTCCGACCCGGCAAAGAAGCCACGTCAGCGATACGTGCAGAAGGATGGCAAGTGCAACGTTCATCACGGAAACGTGCAAGAGACCTATCGTTACCTCAGTGACTTGTTCACTACATTGGTGGACCTACGCTGGCGTCTTAGTCTCTTCATTTTCACACTGGTCTATGTAGTCAACTGGCTTTTCTTTGGGTTTCTGTGGTGGCTGATCGCGCTCATCCGTGGGGATCTGGTGCATGCTGACGAGGAGGGCTGGACCCCCTGTGTGGAGAACCTCAACAGTTTTGTCTCAGCCTTCCTCTTCTCCATTGAAACGGAGACCACCATTGGTTACGGTTATCGCGTAATCACAGAGAAATGCCCTGAAGGTATTATACTGCTTTTGGTGCAGGCCATCTTGGGTTCCATTGTTAACGCCATGATGGTGGGCTGCATGTTTGTCAAGATCTCACAGCCAAAGAACCGTGCCGAGACCCTCATGTTCTCACACAACGCAGTCATATCGGTGCGAGACAACAAGATGTGCCTGATGTTTCGGGTGGGGGATCTGAGGAACTCTCACATTGTGGAGGCATCAATCAGAGCAAAGCTGATCCGCTCGCAGCAGACCAAGGAGGGGGAGTTCATCCCGCTCAACCAGACTGACATCAACATCGGCTTTGACACAGGAGACGACCGACTGTTCTTAGTGTCGCCACTCATCATCTCTCATGAGATTAATGAGAAGAGCCCCTTCTGGGAGATGTCGCTTGCACAAATGGAGAAGGAGGAGTTTGAGATCGTGGTTATCCTGGAGGGCATGGTGGAGGCTACAGGTATGAAGGGGGTATGAATTTGAAAGGAAGGGGCAAAGATAGGTAGAAAAGGAGATTGGGAGGTCATAAGGATGATGGATATATGGAAAGAGAGAGAGAGAGAAAGAGAATGAGAAAATGTTGGAGGCAAGAAGTGAGCTGAGTGGGAGGGCTGGAGGATGGATAAATGGATGGAAAGGCAGAAGTGGCTTACATGAGAAGATGCATTGCGTAAAGGTGGGGGTACCTGTAAGTGCTGCAGATTGAAATGTTCTAATGGATGGAAAGATACAGAGACTAATTGACTCTCTCATAACATATGAATTATATTTTGACATTAAAGTAAACAACTGGTACATGTTTTAATGGGGAAGTTGGGATGGAAGTTTTTGGAGGAAAGCTGGTTTCACCTTCATCTACACAATTTCAAAGTATTGCTACTTCAACTGAGGCAGATAACCATTAGCTAGAACCGCCTTGCATATATTTCTTTGTTCTTACCGAAGCCTGCATTTCCACTGTTGCTACTTCAAGGTTATGTCTTCGATATTGTTTATTTCCAAATGAATGAAGGGTAGCTACCCACACAGCCGACGTGTGTTTTGGGTAAAGGCGAAACAGTCCTGAAAAGTGCTCCAGGCTGGTTACATCTATGAGGCAGACATGACCAGGTGTTTCAGTAAAGTTCCACTAAGCTCCTGTTTCCCCAGTTTGAGATGGGAGTCAAGAGTACAAATGGAAAAAACAATGAATTCAACATATAAAACGAGATTACAGTGGATGATTTTTCTTATATATATATAACACTCAAAGTTAGTGTTTTGTTATATAGAAAAACAGTAATCTCCTTTCCATCATTATAAATGCTACAAAGCCTGAATGGTGAATATTAATGTTTTAAATACAGAAAACTTTCCAGCATAATAGCCCACAGCTAGCTCTTAATTTGCTGTTTTAATTTGTTTTTGTGGTATTGGCAAAATCAGGTATTGTTTAAATGCCTAAGCTGCATTGTTTACTGGCCTTTGTTCAAGTACTAATTACAATGCGCTCATTTAAATGCAATGCATTATACATGTCACTAATTCACTTCATTGGATACCATCAAACATCAGTTAACAACACACACATTAATCCTTTTAAAAACTTACACAGACCTTTAAGTGATCAGGCGTGGCTTTGCATTCATCAGAACATTTCTGCCCTATTTTTTTTTCTCTCTCTCCTCCAAAAACACCAGCAGTCATCCTGTTTCCTGCTCACGCTGCTGGATACTTGACTCAGGCATTAAATCACCTTTCGCTTCACCGGCAGAGAGTATGGCATCATGCAGGGGTCAAGCCGTCACCGTCCTTGACCACTAGGCAGTGTACTAATGTGACCGTCTACTGGCCTTCCCTCATCTTTCCTGTGTATGAGGCTTATTCAACAGAATGTAATCCTGGGTATTAAAATATAACTACATAATTACAGCATTTTACCCTTTTTACCATCAACACGTGTCAACTAATTTGTCATCAGCTTTAACTAAATATCTTCACCTGACACAAATGATGAAGTCGGGATTGTACTTAGAAAGCATTATCCCAGACTGTTGGGATTTGATTAAAGCCTCTTGACATTAGTTAATCATGTCTTTTTAATTAAATTTTAAGGTCCTAAGGTCACACAAATTAATTTACTTTTATGGAATATTAGTAAATAACTCCTACAATGTCACTTGCTATTTTAAAAGAATCTGCCGTCTATCGAGGTATCAGTAAATAAATGGATGACCAGTACTGTGTCATACAAAAACTGCCTGTTATGTGATCCAGCAGAACAGTAGCTTTGTAGAATAAACATCTGTGGTTCAATATCGAGCAAGTAATGATCTCATAAACTAAATCCATCCGAGAAGGATTAAAAACAGCATCTGATGAGATCCGCGAGTCGTCCGAGCTTTCCACGTCGTGAGTAAAAACTCCCTATTAAACAAAATATCTACCACCTCACAAGTTGGACGCTGCCACATATTTTGGAAGTGACAGATAAGTGGGTGGCGAAATGGCTTCACTCTCTCCTGAGCCGTTACTTGTTTGCTGCATTGACAACCAGCCTGTGGTGTTCAGCTTAACTGTGAGTCAGGCTCTGGAAATCACTAACAACACGGCACTCCCACAGTGTTTGTGTTAAAAAGTAAAACAAGAGGATGACTTATTAAAGAACATTCTGCCCTCCTACTTGATGACACAGTGTAATTGCACTAATGAAGATACATGTAGTAAAACAGGCGACATACACACTATCACATTGTCACCGTTAATGAACGCAAGACAATTATAAACGGTCTCGGCACAATAAATTAGGCAAATTAAGATTAATGCATATTTTTATTATGCTGTACATTGATCATCTATGTAATAGAAAACAGGGAAGCCATGTATACAGAATCATGTGTCCATTTTTTATCACAATCAAGCTCGGACGCTTTGAAAAGTTGGTTCAAATAAATAAACCTCCACAACAGCAACAATCATTTCTGAAGCTGGAAGAGTATTTCACTTACACCTAGTTGCATTTATATGTCACAGAAAGCAAATAAGTTTACTGTTGTCTGACTAGTTTAATTTACAGATGCTTAATCTGCATCCAGATCTTAAAACCTTCCCTTACTGCTTTCATCACATTTATATTAGACATGTATTAATGCGTTTTTTTTTAGGTCATTTTAGAAATCAAGTACAAGAATTGCAAACATCAGACACCTACAATTTATTCACAAGTGTGGTGTGATGGCTGGAACTATATTATTGATATAATAAAAAAATATATCATTTTACCAGTACTAACCATCCCCCGTTTAAACATTCACAAAATGATGTCTTTGATAGAAAGCATGATAATCATCCATGGCACTTAAGTAGCCAACAAACTGAAACTCAATACAAATAGCAATGAGATCCCTGGATTTAAGTTGTGCTATTTATGCAGTCAGTCTGTATATTTTTCACATCGTTCATAAAGCCAACAGCTGAACTAGTTGTTTTAAACAAAGTAGGAATAAGCCACAGTTTACTGTAATGTTTCTGGTACTTCTTCAAAGGCCAGTCATGTACTGTGTGATGTTGCCTACAACAAACCTTGTTTTCATTATTTAACTGTCTCTGAACTGAACATAGCGGGTTTAAGCTTTAGTCCATGGTTTCCTTTACAGTAAATTATTCATAAATAAAATAGGCCCTGTTTTGTTCCATTTCTCAGATTCCGGAAAGCATCTTGCATCAGTACTGTTGCTGTGTAAACAAGAGTGTCTGTAGTGTTTTTTTTTTTTTTCCCCTGTTATACTTACTGGAAAAATCTACTAAAATGGGCCCTTAAGTATGCTTCAGAAATGGTAATTGGCTGTGGTTGCACCTACGAGAAAAGCGAGCATATCTGTACTATATCTGGGCAAACCAGACATCAGTTACCACAATGCATATAAGAGCAAACAGCCTCTGTAAATAGATTCATCCATTAAACAATTGTGGCACTAATAGTGAATAACTGCTGTTGTGAAATGTTGCTTTTTGCCATCATTTTAGGATCTAGCATCGATGCATATCTTCTTCAATTATGCTGCTGTTATTACCTGCAGGCTATGTGTATTACAGCTGTAGCTGCCGATTTATAATTTACAGTTTAAGTACTAGATTCACTCATTGGAGCACATTTTTAGCCAGTTATTGGAAAAAAAGAGTTAACACTTCTTAGAGTCATGTGCTCTCTGTCCTCCAACACTGTCCCTGTTGTGGGGGAAGAATGGACGTTTGCCACCAGGTTTCATTCCATTGCACAGAACGTAACATTGAAAAAATATATCACAAGACAAGCCCTCAGCGTTTTTGTTTCGGGTATCTGAACGAGTGACTTTGAGTTGCCACGTTACGTGCAAATTCAAAGCTTTGTCAGCACAGGACACGCGACTGTGGACAGGAAGCATTGAGGGGAAAACCAAAAGTCATCAAACACAAGGGCAAAGTACTACTTGAACAAGACCTTTGCAACTGTAGTCACAGTATGTTCTCTCAACTTACCAAATTTGTTTTAAATCAGCTATTCAAAAAAATTAATTATTCGACATAATCAGTATCTTTAATCTATAACTAATGAGCTGTAATACTTGTGGTGTGTCTATAAAATGATTAGGTGTCATTTTAGAAGTCATAATTTTATAATAATTGGGTCAGCCAGCTCACCTGGAACATCAATTTACATAAATAGGCATTAGGTCCATTTGTTTAGCTTTTCTTCTCCAACTGTGTCACTGCCTGGAAGGATATGCCAAGTTTAGCACATCAGCAATTGGGAAGTGACAAGAAAAACTTTGCCCCAGGACAATTTAGAGTCAGGGTATACAGGTAGATACTGGGTGGGGTTGGTGAAATGTCTACAAAAATGAAAAGCAGTAACAACAACAGCACTTAATGGCAGCAATCACACCTGCAATGACACTCAATGACAACATTCTCAACACCTGTAGGGAACAGAGGTGACTAATAACATTAATGATAGCCTTTTTCCACATTTGTAAGCCAGGGCTACAGCATGAACAATGCCACCACCCTGATACTGACGCACCTGAATTCAAAGCAGCCTTATCAAGCTAATTGCTATACCTGTATTCGATAAGTAAGAAAGGTGTGTTGTCTACAGAGCTGTGACTGCATTTATATTCAAAGATTATGTTGGTACTTCAGCACGCCTTATCCTGTTTACTAGAGTTGGGTAGGTTTGAAAAAAGTGTTCTGGCTGCTCCGATTGTTTAGGCGATGCTAAGCCGTGTGTCTGGTTTACATGCTGTGGAAATCCCCAGCTGTAGCTTTTGTAAAGCGAGAAGCAACCAGTTTCACGTTATCGCTTCCGAGACGTTCTTGTTTGCTCAATGTTTCCTGCTTTCTCGCTGTTTGTCTGATGAAGACAGCAGAAATAATGGAAAACTGTGGATAGGTCAAGCATGCACACACATATGGTTGTCAGGAATAAAATTATCTGAATTCTGTAATCTTAATTTATTACCATGGCTGCTGCTCATCTGCCAACTGTCGAGTCTTGAAGCACATGAGCTCATCACAGCGCAAGTGCCTCCTACGCACGCTGGAGCCTGCAGTAGACCATGTCTAAAAAATTTTTAAAAAGTAGGTATTTTGCACAAAAGATGCGAGAGAAAAAAGCTAATTCACTGTTTGGAAGCCAAGAGCTTAGCAGCAGAGAAAAGGGGCACATTTGCATACATTATTTGCTTCTGCTTCTTGCTCCGTCGTGAAAAATGAAGTTTGTCTTCAACAACAGATAGTATTTCAAAAACTTAACATGAGTGTGTGTGAGTCTGGCTGATGGCGGATTTTGGTTCAGTCACTTCAACAAGCTCTCCTTTTTAATCTCAACCCTCAGGAAATAATTGCTCTCAGAATTAATTTTCATAATCAACACAATCAAGACTATACCACTGCATCAGCAAAGTAGTAATCTGTTAAGTTTCTGTGACAAAACTCTCATTAAAATGATAAAGCTGGGTGCGGCATCTTTTAAGTACTAATAGGACAAGATACTATAAATCTTCACAAAGCATCTTAATGTATTTGGATTGCTAAACTGAGACTCCAAAACCACACATCAAATAATGTGCCAACAGCCTTAATAGACGCTATATAAACCCTTCTTATTAGGGAGTGAAAGACGCTATATTGTCTTTGATGATCTAGTCACAGAAATAACAAACATTTCACAAGTTAAATGTGGAAACTAGGCCACTCATAGAGGGAAAGCTGAAGAAAGTGTGCAAAAGCCCTTCCTCTCACTGTGACATATCAATTTGGCATCTACGTCTATTTAAGAGCACATGCTTGATGTTATTTGGAATATTATGTATTTACAGATTATGTAACAACAGCTGGCTAAGTAAGGCATCTAATGGAAAGACACATGTTTGCAGTTTAAAACGATCAAGCACAAGATGAAACACTTGAACAGAAGCTTCACAGGCATTTAGTCAAATCAACTCATTTTACCTAATGTAATTAGTTGAGTTTTGTTAATGTCTTGTTAATTGCACCTGTCAGACTACTTTAGAGATTGAGGTCTTTAACGTAAGCCATTTTGGAGTAAAATGAGGAGTTGAATTAATGAACAGCTGAGAGTTCACTCATTGAATCAGGGTTATTAGAAACAAAACTCATTGAATCAGGGTTATTAGAAACAAAACTAACTATTTAGGCAGACTTCTTGTGAAGCACTGTTAGAGATTTATAACCCCCTCAGATATTCTTGGTTTTTTGTAGTTAGAGAAAACACACACTCACAAAAAATGTTTTCTAAAGTTCAGTTAAATTAACTCAGCTAGTTTTACATTTTCACATCTCATATCTCACATTTTTAAAGCAGCTGGGAAACTTAAGTATCTTAGCTGAATACACTTTACATGGTTCACACATAGCTGTGAAAGGTGGGGCTATGGTTGTCTTGCAGCACTTAAAAAGCTATACACGTGTAGCGCAATGCTAATTAGCAAAAAGCTAAAGACCTGTGTGAGCTGGTGACAGTCATGTGAAAGACCAAGAAATAGGAAGTAATATCTACTTAAGAAGCTTGTGATTTTAAGGTTGAAAGAAGGTTATGGGTGTGCCAACTAAAAGTACACTTATTTGACATTATTTATGCTAATGGAAACATGCAAGAGTGGCTAGCTTGCTAATTGTAAATGAGAACATTGCTTGTTTCCTCTAAACCTCAGTACCTTACAGTAAGTGTGGACTATTCCACCCATGTATTTATTTGGGATAAATTGTGATTATATTTGCTGTTTGGTTTTTGTTTGTTTGTTTTTGCATTTGGTTCTCAAAAAGCCATTTGCTGCTTGGCTAACTTTCTGCAGTTCGGCTTCTCCATTAATGGCCAAATTCACACCTGGTAGTCTTTCACTGCAGGAGAAGCACAGGTGTAATTAGTACCTGCAATAGCAAATGTGTTCTGCTGAGATCAGACAGCAGTATAAACATGTGCAGGCATCTTGATTTGTCATACAAGGAAAAACCGAGATGAAACAGTGATGGCCATGTTCCATCGAAGAAAGTGTTCAAGGGAGTATTTCTGGATGCGAGTGGCTTCCAAGCATTGGATGCTTAATATGAGAGGGACTAGGCAGTATTATGATAACTGGCAAGAGAAAAGCATGACAGGCCACACCTTTCACTACTGGCTGCATCTGATTGGATGAACGCTTCACTTTTAGGCTCTCTGCTCCTGCATGTCAAACCAAACCAACATGGCCGCTCGTTTGGAAGGCTTGGATGATACAGCAAATAATTGTTGACCAAAATGTGTTTATAAAAACATTTGGGGCGAGAAATGAGCCATGCCGTTGGTAAATCTGTCCTCATTTTACATCAATAAAGCTTAGTTTAAAAGTTTTTTTGAAGTTTTCAGAAGCAGTAAATCATGTTCAGTGTTCGTTAGTGTGTAAAATAGCCTAGACGTAAACGTTTTGCAGATCAATAGCAGGCAATGCTATGCCCTTTCAAAGGAAATCCATTCTGACTATATCAAAATGCATTACATGGGTGCTTACATGGACTAACAATGATATGTGCAGCATAAGTGTTTCAGTAAGCTTTGCATGCATAACATCATTTCGAAGAAGCCAGTTCACCTAAATGGAATGCAATTATTTTTAATGTTATCAATTCCACAAGTGCTTTTTCCACTATGAGAACTCAAAATGTCTGCCGTTAACAATTAGAACCCGACTAATGCATTTTTTGTCCGAACTCACATCCCTTCTTCCTCTTCTTCTGCGTCTGTCTTGAACAAGTCAAGAATCAAATATGTTATCAAAATAAGAAGCACAACTTTCCCATTCTGATGATACTAGTTGTTTCTCTTTGGGACAAAGCAACGCTGAGTTTTGAAATTAGAGCTAGTTTCTGCATTGTCTCCAACATAGGACTAACATTACATCCAACTTTGTATGAAAAGTACACACAGAAAAGTTTTGCTTTTCGTTGCAATATTTTTTTAAAATGTGGTCCTGAAAGTAAATCTAGTGAAATGAAATATCAAAAAGATCTATTGTGCATTCTGCCTTACGAGGTTTACTGTTACAATAAATGGAACCGAGCCATTATTCATATTACTTATTGCTTTTATTTTCGTGCAATAAATTCAAAATGTCGCATCCGTGTGACACCTAAGTTGGACCATTGTTCAAGGTGTCGAAATTTCTATCATATTCTGCTGGGACAAATCATGAGCAGAGACAGAAACTTGCAGCAAAGCTCCAAGACCAAGCCTTTCTGTCTTTCCACTTCCTGAACAAGTGCAGTTGCTAGAGTGGGCTGTGTGATGTGCTATTTTTATTCAGACTTGCTTATTGGCAAAAACACACCTAAGAAAATAAACATTGACATTTTGTGTGCAAATTCATCATGTATTTTTCACCACTGCGGCTTTCACAAACATGATGGAGGCTTAGGGGAAACACTGTCGGCAGTTCTTGTATCTCCATGAATAATTAACTGATGCTGTCATCCTCTTTCTCCGTACACCTCTTTCCATCTGTATGTGTGGGTTTGTTGACCACTTGTGTATGTTTGCCCTCGTGGGCTACATTTTGATGTTGTGTGCTTGTCTGTGTGTGTATACGCCCATCCATTCCTGTGATAGGGATGACATGTCAGGCACGAAGTTCCTACCTGGACACGGAGGTGCTGTGGGGCCACCGCTTCACACCAGTTCTATCACTGGAGAAGGGCTTCTACGAGGTCGACTACAACAACTTCCATGATGTCTATGAGACCAACACTCCCACTTGCAGCGCCAAGGAGATGGCCGCTAAGCTTCGGGACGGGCCGCTATTGCCGCAGCTTTCCCTTCTCAGCCCTGAGCCCAAAATGCACACTTTTGACCCCCTAAACCGCCTGTCAAAACAGGATCCGCTCAGCCAGGACGACGAGAAGGAGGAGAGGGATTCACTGGGTGACAGAGGAGAGACTAATGGCTCAGCCGCTGCTTTGGAGGAGCCTCCATTCGCTGATGGACTGCCTGACTGATTGGCCACATCAGCTAAAAACCCAGGAAGGACTAGACAAGAGAACATGACAATATAACGCTTCATTTAGTCAATGGCCAGCTTGTTCCATTGCAGTGCTTGGAGAGACAAGACATCCGTTTCCAGCTCTTGAATCATGCAATATTCCTCTACTAGAGTGTCAATCTATAGTATAGATTGGTTTTGTAGACAAGTAAGTACACATACACTGACACACATGTACAGTATCTATATCTACACTTAAAGGTTGGTGGTTCAGATTGTCTTTTTATAATCGTAATGACCACCTACTGCTATAACTCAGCAGCTCAAGTTGTATTATGTAAACTTGAACTGAAACTGGTAGCCATGACAGCGTGCCATCGGCTTATTATGGATACTCCAATATTCTCATTTTAGAGTGTGTTACTTCAGCTTCATTAGAGCCGAGTCTCATAACTCAGCTCACGTGTCTGACAGCAGCTTCTGCGTGGTAATGGAACCTTGCTATTGAAGTTTTTTTTTTCTAAATGTGGGAGATTAATATTTCCTTTATCTGTCAGTGTTGTTATTCTGTCAAATATCTCATTCACCTAGGAGGAAAAGTATAAGGCTTCTAGTTCGCATAGGCAAGAGAAGATGTAGGAAACTGTTCTATAAAAGGCATCGTGTACCGGCAACCATGATCCGGTTTTGTTTTCTTTGTCCACACCTTTCTTCATGGTTGTCCTGTCATAAATACTCTCCTAGTTTGTGTCTGGTTGTGTCCCCAACACTATGAGAGCCTTGACCCAAAAGAAACCAGCTAGTACCTCATTTTATACTCATTTTTAGGGTTGTAAATCAACAATAAGAACAAGGCAGATGCTACTAAATGCAACCCAGTCTCCCAAACACTACAATCCTATATAATTAAACTGCATTCAACAAGAGAAAATAATTTTTTTGTAATCAATATATATATTGCTTGCTCCAGTTCAGCTGGCTGATCATATATTAGACAGGGCACTCACATCCTGGTATCCAGAATATGGAGAACAATCTTGAAACAGGCAATGAAATGGTTGTTTGTTTGTTTTTTTAACTCAAATCGAGCTATATTCCTAAACCTAACCATGTAGTTTTGGTGCCTAATCATTACTAAACAGCAAGTAAAAGCTGAAACTAAATGAGTGGCAGTGGAACTTCTAAGAATACCAGTCTCGCACTCAGTCACATGGGCTGCTGACATAAAATGCAAGGCCTTAAAACATTTAATAGCTGAGGTTCACTATACAAAATTTAAATTACAGATACCAGCAATGTCATTTTGACTAGTCGTACTTACACTGTGACAAGTCAGAATTTTTATTAAAGCTTTCTAGAACATCCTTCTGACTAGTCAAAATGACAATTAGTGATATCTGTTCTTCAGTTTGAACTAATCAAGATAATAGTTACAGATATCATAAAGACTAGTCCAAATCGGTGTACTGTGAATTGTGATGCTGCTCATGTGAAGCCTTCCAATAAATACTGGTCCGGTAAGACTGTTTAAATCTCAGCAAATGTAATAGAAATTGCCATGAAATAAAACAAGCTCATCAGCAAGGAGTTTATGGAGACTGACAGCTTTGTTCATTAGAGACTTGTGGTTGGAATTTGCTAGAAGTTTGGCCTTGGGCTGCCCTGACGTGGTTATATGGTTACAGTTGCAGGGCCATAGTATGCTTGAAAGTCAAGATGTTAAAGAGATCTACAATTTCATTCCAACTAGTTTAAACTTTCTTTTAGATATCTAATATGGACAATATAGATATGTTGAACTGAAGGGCATTAAAGATATCTAGAATTAGAACTAAGACAACTGGAGTTACAACTAGTCATAATTCAGCTGCAGATATGCAGCCGAACTGTAGATATCTGTAATGAGAAATCCCATACACACGAAAGGAAAAAGTGACGTCATTTGTCCTCGGAAGAATGACATTGTGAATATCTGAAATGTTCTTTTTGACTAGGGAGAACTGAATTATGGATATCTGCAATACATATCCAGTCCAGCTATTAAATTTTAAAATGCCTTGGCATATGACTTATGCCTCATTCTTAAACAGACTTTGTGGCTCTTTCAAACTTTAAGCCTTTCCCACTGCATCACAGGTAAGAAAATATGTTTCCTTCAAAATGAAGCTACATTTCTTTTAAAATGTAAATGAGAATGCAGTTACGTTGTATTGGAACATAACTCTGGGAAGACAGGTTTGGGAAAAGGTTACATATACTGCTGATGTGAAACTCCTCTGAAACTCTTCTTGGCTGGTTAAAGATTTATTTCTCCTTCCCACTGCAGTAACTGAAACAATGACTCCAGCCCCTTTCTGGTACATAAAGCACAATTTCCCATGCAGGGGACTCCACACTGACTTAACCACCCACCAAGCCACCGCCACCGGCTGATGCATGTCAGTCCTGGTTACAAGTGACATTCAAATGTAGATTCTAATATTTATATGAAGTATTTATGCTAAACTTCTATTTGAAATGTTCTGGATTTTTATACACCGTATATATGAAGATTTCAAATGATCCACAAGCAAAATACCATTCTCCATGTATCCGATTCCTTTTATGTTTGTTTTGCTTTCGTTTTAAATATTTAAAAGGTGTTCAACCTTGATCTTTTTCACTTGCCTAAAACCCGAGAGTACTGATGATAGTAACATATTTTCTGTCTTATATCATGAGTTTAGTCTCTGGACAACTCTTTGCTTGTCTCTTCTGTTCTTCTGAACATCACCTTTAGTTTTTGCCATGTTATTTGAAGTCTCTTCTATCCACACAAACTTGGTTCAGTCTGCACCCCCTGGTGCTTGATATATTTTATGGCCCTTGACTACTGATGTGGAAGCTGACACTCGGCCTATGTGGGCTGTGACCCACAATGTTTCCTTGACTTTCCTTTGAAGGACACAGAGCTTGCGTGCATGAATCAACCCCTATTCTCTCCCATTGTTGAGTAAGTTTAATACAGTAAGAAATACAGGGTATTTTCTAGGCATGCAAAGTACAAGATTTCTACAGTATATTATCAGATAATGTATTAATATCAAATTATCATTTGTTGAAAGAAAAATGAGATTCCTGATACTTCAGCCTCCAACTCCCCAGTTTAATGACAAATTGTTTAGGTTTTTTTTTTTTTTTTTTTTTTTTACAGATGTCTGTCCATTTAGTGTTTTTATTTTCACTGTGACATTTTAGCACCTTACTATGTATACCATTTGCTGAACGACACATTCGTCATTAGAGAGATCATTTTCATTCCTGGAATGTCATCTGTTTTCTGTGTGTTCTCATGGGAATAAACATAATATGGCCAAAAAGAACAACATGTTCCTTCTATATAATATACGCATGCATGAACAAGTGAATGAGAACGTGTAACGGTGGAGTCATTTTACATGCAACTCTGAATCTGATAATGTGAAACTACCTTCATTTTGAGTGAGACGCGGCACTGTATCAGCTGTAGTGCGACGAAACGACAAATTTGACCTGTGTGGCTCTGGATGAAACAACTCTGTCTTTCACACATGCTACCTGAAAATTGGATTAGCTGTGCATCAAATCATGAAAAGGAAACTCCAGCAACCATTATCAGCACAGAACAATCTTGTCTTGCACTACACCTTGAGGCAAAAACTGGTTTATGTATGCTAAGGAAGCAAAGATAAAGATGATATCAAGATTTTATTGGCCTAACTCCTGTGTCTGATTTTGAATGAATTATATAAATTTGTACAGCAATAGCCACTGTTTTCTCATGGATTAACAGCACAGTCTGCAGAGTCCTCAGGACCTAAACGGTATCCCTGAGTCGGCTTTATGTGTTCGGAGAATGAAATTATATGAAGATGCATGCACACACTCACAGGAAGACACACCACAGAAAACAGCTGGCAGAGTGGTTAAGAAGCCTTACACAGCTATTAACTAGCGACAGAGGAAACACTGCAGAAGTCACAGAGGTAATCACATTTATCCAGGGTATCAGAGTACAACCACTCAGAAGAATGAAATGTGATACTATGTTTGATGACCAGGGTGCCACAGAAATTCACTGAATTACAGCAATGTGCTGTCAAGGCTATTCTTGTCTGAGCTATTAAATTTGGAAGCAGAATCGTCAGCAAGCTGACAGTCCCTGATTCAAATCTGAATAATGTACGATGATGAATATAATGCAACCATTGAATGGTGCATTGAAATAGGTACCCAAGGCAGGTGCTTGTGGATGAGTGTGTGTGTGTGTGTGTGTGTGTGTGTGTGTGTGTGTGTGTGTGTGTGTGTGTGTGTGTGTGTGTGTGTGTGTGTGTGTGTGTGTGTGTGTGTGTGTGTGTGTGTGTGTGGTCAGGTGCTGGCTATACTTGTGAGAACCAAATGTCCCCACAACTGTAGGAAAACTGACAATGTCAACAGTGTCACTTGTGGGGACCTCATTTCGGTCCCCACAAGTTTAAACAGTGTTTTCTTGGCCATGTTGTTGTTACTGAAAAAAGTAAAAGTGCAAAAACTTTTCTTTAGGGTTAGGCATTGTTTTGGTCTGAGTTAAGGTTAGGGTAAGGGTTAGGGGTTAGATATGAATGGGAGTCAATGGTATGTCCCCACAATGATAGAAAGACAGTATGTGTGTGTGTGTGTGAGCGAGAGCGAGAGAGAGAGAGAGGGAGAGAGAGAGAGAGAGAGAGAGAGAGAAAGAGGGGATAGACACAATCAGTCATCACAACAACACATTTTTCACACAATGAAACACAACTAAACACAAAATTATCCATTTAAGCTTTTTCCAAGTTAGACATGCCCTTTTCACTGAGAGGCAATTATAAAAGAGGACAAAGACAGATCAAAATTTCTAAAGCTGATGAATGACACCACACCATCAGAGCAACTAGCTATTGTTCTTTCTCTTGCCATGGCTAGCTAATACACTTCCCTTCTCTGTTCAATAATGCAAGCTTATTACGAAGAGGGAAGCATTAACAACTATGTAGTCAGAATAAAACATCTTGCATAAGAGAGAGAATTACAGGCAGGGAAAAAATCAGGTGGTGCAACACATTAGGAGCTCTTTCCATATCTCTGCTACATCCATCTCGGACTCCCTCAGTTTTGTTCTTGCGAACAAGCTGACCCTGTCTTCTATTCAGAGGGGACTGACCAACACAGATGCAATCGAGCAGGATGAAGTGCTTTTCACATTTTTCATGTACTGCCTAGCGATGTTTTTCTTCCGCCTTCCATCCGGAGACTAAAATGTGCTCCTAAACCCCATTGTCCCCTTTTTAGAAACTGTGTCTCCCTGCTGCAATTATATCTTATTAAGCATTCAAATCTCCTTTTGCATGGCACTGTAATGGTTCCCCTGTCTTCATTCCCTCACAGCTCCCACTGGAAAAAGGCTTTATGTATGTCATTTATTTCCTTTTCTCTCTCGTTTTAAAGCTTGCAGTTTAACTCCACCTCTGCATGTTGTATATTGGCTAAAGGCAGGTCTGAACATGCATCTTCACATGCAGCTGTGTATAAAATCCGGTGATTTCACTGGGAATCTTCTTCTGCAGTGTTAGTCTGAACAAACGCTGGAAGCATCCAGAATTCAGAATCCAGCAGTGAACATGTTACAAAACCTTATGTAATACAACTTCACACAGAGCAAATGAACCAATCACAAGCTGGGAGGTGACGTATTTCGGTCTGCTGTTTGTTCGTGGTGAAAATTTGTTTGGAGCAGGTTGGTTACACAGTCTGAGGCAGTTGAGGTAAGCAAAGCTGAGGAAAAAATCTTTTCAGAACTTGACACGGGAGCCATATAGGCTACTCATCCATCCACATTATTCCTAGAGCTGAAACATGGCATGCTACCAGCCTCCTGTCTAACCCAACATCCTCACTACACATGTTGAAGACTGTCATGTGTGAACACAAACATTTTAAAGACGCTGGCCTGACATATGAAAAGAAAGACTGCGAGGTAAGTCTGTTGGGTTGTGCATAAAAGGACGTTGATAAAGGCTCTCTTTCCTGAGTATTGAATGGAATGGCCAGACAGACACACAGAGAGAAACCTTTGCCTTTTCCCAGCCAGTAGACAGAGGTCTGCCCTTTGATGTTTTTGGACGATGGTAGCCTTTGATGAGGATTTCTATGGCTGTAGAATGGCTGTGGCTTCAAATTGAGCTGGCTGAGCATCACCTGCTGAGAAGTGCAGGCAGCCAAGACGCAGAACCCAAAATATTTAGGGAACTGCACAGTCGATTCCAAAGTTGAAAATTTAGTTTGACATGATTGAAAACACATTTGATGAGGTGAAGATTGAATGGTATGGTAAATATGAAACTACAGCCAGCAGCTGCCTAGTCTAGACATCACTAATTGAATTGTTATGTTAAAACGTAATTTGGACAAAATCAAAATGTAAAAGGGTAATTTCCAGTCAGAAAATTTCTGTCCACCAGAGCCAGCTAAAAATAATCCAGCTATAACCATTTGTCCACACTAGCCTTGTAAATCAACAAGTCATTGTCAATGGGTGTCGAGTATCTTCTTTTGTCTTCTATTTGCTTCAGTTTACCTGTCTCTCCTTGTCTCCACTCATGTCTGTTCCACCCTGTGTTTCTGTGGTTTATTGGACAGGAGTAGATCCATGCGTGGAAGCAGAGACAACAATCTGTGTAGAGCAGACACGAGTGGACAGAGAGTAGCACAGGAAGGCCTCAAAACAGCACTAGAGACTCCGAGATGAAATGAAACAACAGCATATAATTTAGGTAAATAACTCGGGATTTGTTTTTGAATTATATCGTTTTTGGGGAGCACTGGCTTCACACTGGACTGTACTCTAGCTTTTCCAGTGTGCAAACGGTTTCAAAGGGTGGGGCTCACATGCACTAGAATGCTCTAACATGAGTGCACAGCTGGATCAGCTGTTAAAGCAGAGCAGAGAATGCGACATGCATGCAGAGTGGGTGTGAGTCTCTGCTAAGGATGCCATTACGCTACTAAATCTTTACATATCAGATAGTTGTAGTAGTTAACCCTTTACGCTTCAGTGCGTCGTAGGTGTACCGCCGGCGGTACACCTACTAATTTGCATAGGAATTTCAAGAATGTCCGACGGCTGCAAACTCGATTATACAAACACTATACGCCGATGGAAAGCTTAGATTCTCATGAATCCGCCGGTATAAACCACTTTCAGATGTGATTACCACAGCGGGTGAGAAAAACACATTTGTCCGACAAAAACGAATATTCATCCACCCGTTCTCTATACACGGCTTCAACGCACACAGCGCGGCTCACATTTCCGGGTTTATTATTACACACAGAAAAAAAGATTCCACAAAAAACGGCCATAATCCAACCTTTTACATCCAGATAACACAAGCCAGTAAACTATTTTATCCAAAACATGTCCTGAAGTCGGTATAAAATCCACGAATCGGTCGTTTTCAAGGAAATGCACCTCGCGATGTGCGTCCAATATTCCCTGTATTTTTCGTAATTTTTTTATTTAAAAATAGAATATTAGCGATTTTTTGTACTGAAAACGGCTGGAATTGACTGAAGCTTAAAGGGTTAATTCTGTATTTACATTCAAAATCTTGCATATTGCACCTTTATTGCAAAGATATGAGAATTATATGATCATTTAGTGCTTTTAACTAACAAAAAAACAACAATGAAAATTAAATAATTAGTTCCATTTTATGTCAAAATTTTGGAGTTGTGGTTCTTCTAATGCTCTGTGAGCCAATTCTGTCAGCAAAGGCCTCATTTAAAACTGTACAAGCCAATAGAGCATAAAGGGTTGGAGTAATTAACACTGACCTTTTACCATCATCATCAGCCATTACTTCTACATTAATACTGCAGTGAAACATGAACTGAATTTAGAGTTTCTGCACGAGGTGGAGAAGAGTTTGTAATCCGCAATCATTTTGCAAGCTTACTGACTCATCCTGGTGGAGCAGAGAGCAACACTGCAAACACTGGATGATGTGATTGGGATTTAAAAAAGAAAAAGGAAAAAAAAAAAGGAGCGATTATGATGAAGGTTTCTTTACTTTTCTTTCTTTGTATTTTCTTTGCTGTTTGGTTGGTTGATTTGATGACTGCTTTTTTAGTATGAACAGGGGTAGTAGCCTAAGGGGTAAAAACATTCAGATGAAAAGCTGGGTAGATGACATTATTCCTTAGAGTTATGCCGTATTCAAAGGAAACTTCAAATTAAAAGCGTAGCAGTTTATCTCTTCATTATTCTAATTCTTTTTTCTTTTAGTCATTTTAACCTCTCTCATCCCCCTTCAGACAATTTTTTTCATTTCCTCTCACTTTCTCAAATAGTTTTTTTTTCTATTCTGTAATCTTCCCTGTGTGTTATCTAAATATTGCTAGTAAGTGTAGGAAAAATAGGGTAGTACTGATGCATGCTTTTGAACTCACTGTGGATTTAAGCTCACTTGAGAAGCTTTGAATGTGTAGGAGAAGAGGCGAGAAGTCTGTGAGATGTGAGAGATCCCACATCAATGATAGAGATAAATCAATAGTTCCACACAATGACTCCAAATGAAGTCATCAGTTAGCTTTGTCTGGGAGCTCTGTTACCAAGAAGCACTTTGTTCCAAATGGATATTAAACCTCCGCAAGACCTTTTCTGTATGCAGGCAGTCAGGTTCATAGCAGTAAGCAGCTCGCCATTCAAGGAAAACTCAACCTTTCATGTATGTTGAGCACGCTAAAAGGAGCAGACAGTTAATGCTTTTAGTCAGTTTAAGGGTTTATTGATTCAGAAACACCAGAAACTAAAAGTGTCTGAATCAATACCTGGGCCAATGCAGCAGCCTCCTAATTTTCTGTGAATCAAATTAAATCATAGTAAGGTTATTCATGCTTTTAGTACCCCCTGCAGTGAGGGTAGTGTATAATGTTGCAGGAAGACAAACTGCGGGTTCATCGGAGAAAATCATTGGATTGCAAGAGAGCCAGTGCAAATAGCTCTTTGTGCAATAAATAGAGATGGCACTGTGCGTAAAGCAAACCAGTAATTTAAATCATGAAATAGTGTTAGGCTGAAAACTGTGCCGCTTACCAGAGTGTCTGAAAGAGGCAACTGTGGGAAACCAAATTACCTCATGCAGAGATAAGTTTGTACTCTCTATATTTGTCTTTTCATTTCTCTCTCCCTCTCTCTCTCACTCTCTCTCCATCCATCTCTCATGCTCATTGAGTTGGTAACCCTCATGACTCCTCTCCCTCCTACACACCAAAACAATACTAGAACAGGAAAGAGTGCTGTCCGGTTCTTGCCAGCCTGTGTATGACTAACCGGTTTCAGGACAAATAAATCACCACAGCGTGCACACACAATTGCACGTACATGACTGCAATCAATAGTTCATTTACAACGTATCATGACGATGCTTTTGTGAGAGTTTGGATATGCCCAGAGTTTCACAAAAGATCCTGTCACATGGTCTAAAACAATGGATCAACAACAAGCTATCTGCATTTCTTTGCTGAAATCATTCAGCAGCAGTTGCTGTACAATTGTCTACATTCGCCTCAGACAAAGGGGAAAATTACAACTAAACTTTCAATTTCTCCATGAGCTCCAGAATGGTCTATTTAATGTTTCTTTGCTTAGCGTCTGTGTTACAAAATACAGTACTCTACCAGCTGACAGAGAGAGTGTATCGCCAGCCAAATCCTTGCCTCTTAAAAGACATGCTCGGTTATTACTCATACCACCAAATCGCATCGCTTTTACAGTACAAAGTCACTTCAGCTTCTGTGGGCTGTTTGGGTTTGGAGAGAAATATCAAATATTTATAGATGTGACTAAACTATGCTGTGTTGAATTCTACTGAATTGAAGCATTTTCAATCAGGGTTATTGTCTCCTTTGGGTCCTGGCATTAACATGCATCTGTGAACTGCTCCGTAATATAACTCTTCATGCATAAGGCAGCCATCCTTTGTGACTCATACTGTAATCACATCAAGCATGTACCGCTCCACACATACACTCCCGTGCATTCGCAGAATGCCACTCAAAACGCACCGCTGAGGGAAAAATGCTCCTAACATCTCAGTTCTTTTTATGCAAACTAAGCCGATGAGTCTCAAAGACTCTTGAAGTCCCAGAAGCTTTATGCATCTTCAACACGTGCTTCCTTGTCACTGCATGTCCTCCCTCCAGCCAAGCTAGTTGTTTTGCCTGTGACCTTTAAACAGATTCCCCTGGCATCACTGAAGCCTGCAGTCATTTGCAGTGTGCTCTGTCACAGGCAGCATAGTAAACGTTTCCAAAAGGGTCATAAACTGTATGTCAACCATCAGAGGCAGGCATTTGATGATTTTTATACAAATTGCGCATGTAGTTGTCACAATGAAACATTTCAAGGGTGAAGAATTACTAATGCCCCCCCCCCCCCCCCCCCCACACACACACACACACACACACACACACACACTCACTCACATGCTGTGATTTGTTTGTTTGCCCTTCAGCATTGGATTAGGACTATATTTAGACGAATGAAGTATGCTAATGAGCACCTAGCTTCTGGAAGGCATATCTGACAGCCTCCACCACACGCTCTGCCAAGTCCATAATCTTTACCCCAAATCCCTGTTTTTTTTTTCTCACCTTCTATTTTTTTCCTTCACTCTGATCCCACTGTTAAAATGCTTACGGAGTTGCATAACATGATGTTGGTTCACATGGATATGAGTGCGGAGGGTGAGGGGAGTTCTCACGTTTATTAGTGGCTGAAGTGCAGCTTAATTTGACACTTACCAGACCCCCAGAGAAACGCGACTCTTGCGTAACTGTGCTCTCTCAGATGGCGATAAGAATTGTGCCCTCTGTCAGGACGGTGCTGACTGTCCTGGTGAATCACCCTCACACTCATGTACCTTTTTCTGCTAATTCCACGATCCAGATCCGGCTGTTAAGTCATGCCTCTTTCATGTAATCCTCTCACGATAGGAGGGAACAGTCTCACGAGTCACTGGCAGTGTAAGTGTCTTGTTTCATCTAAAAATAATTAACCTTATTTTCAGAGCGGTTTTCAATCAGAAAGTTGCTACCTGCTATCTAGGCTAAAGGAGAAATGCGAACAAGCAAGGACATTGACAATCATCAACCCTAAACGCATCATCAATATCATTAAAATCTTAAATGGGTATAGGTTGAGGGGAGAAAGGGAGAGCTGTTGACTGTTTCTAATCAAGCAGCACTCGGTTTTCCTAAAAATCAATGGCAGTTATTTTCAGGAAGCTTTTAAACCTCTGACATCGATTCTCTGCAAGCATCTGGATTAGTCTGAAATAATGAATGTTGGGAAAAATAAACTATTAAATTAATAATACAAGCCAAAGATGCCGTTGTTTCTGTGCACTTTACTTTCAGACTCACAACGGACGATTAACCCTTTTCCATCCCAGAGGTTTCTGTACTGAGATCAGGCTGTATCCGTTATGAAAACACAACCTGCAGACATTTTTCAGAGGTTGTGAAATGTGGCACATTCACTGAAGAAGCTGCCTAGTCCTACTTTGACTAAAGTGGATGTGACATTTTTTTGTGCTTCGTTTCTGTTGCACCAAATTTGGTCGAGCTGCAGCTGAGAATTTTTAGAACAGGTTCAGTAACATCAGTGCCACTGACTCATTTTGAAGACAGTTTTAAGGCAGTAATTTACTTTATAATTTATCAGAGAGTGAGATTAAAGATTTAGCAATGCCCGATAATTGAATTAATAAATAATAATAATTCTTTAATTGCAACCCACAGTTAATTTGAAAAGTGCTGATTGTGTGGATCTTGTTTCTAATCCTATTAAGTGATTAAATTCATATCGCAACTGGATGAACTTGATCAAAACGTGCAAGTTTGAGTTTTTCTTTTCTTCTTTTTGGGCTGAATAATATTCCATCAGCTCGTGTTCAAAAAGGTGTTGAAATGTCATCCTCCTGGACACTGTTGTTGACCCTGTATGGGTGAAAGGAATAGCTTTTCCACAGAACATTTAAAAGTGTCAAGCATTATGCAGGAACACCTCTTTTATGCAAAAGGTTTGTTCGAAAAAAATATCACCCGAGACACCTACGGCCATGTAAAACTTAAGTTTATGTAAAAAGAAAAATGTATTCTCGCAGTTTTTCATTTTCAATTTTGCAGTCCCTGTGGACAGCTACTGGTTTGCTAGATAACCTGTATGGCAGGGATTCAGTTTCTTGACATGTCAAAAACAGTGCATGAATCTGAGGTGAAAATGAATTTTGACTACAGCTGGTTTCGTCATTTTTCATTGTTTTGCCATCATGTTCCTCGATTTTTGCCACAAAAAATACAGTTATATTATCAAATGCTGTATAACTCAAAATCTATGTTGAAAAGTTTTTGCAAACCTCCCATGGTCATTTCCATTTCTTGTCCAAGTTTTCACATTTGTTGCATGATGAACCTTCCTCCCTCATGGATTCTGTGTCCACACTCAACATCACCTAATCAAGCAGAAATCCCATGAGCAGATACATGATGGCTCTCAGGAGATGATGAATAATCCTTCAGTCCACTGATGTGCCCTTTATTGGCTTGCTGCTAAATTGTGCTGGGCTGTAAAATCAGCTTCTTGCTTCTTGTGACAGCATAACATGCTGCTGTCTTGATTAACACCTCTGCGGTTGAGTAGGCAAGGTGCCATCTAAATTAAACAATGTTCCCCCACAGAATACTAATTTTTTTCCTTTCATTGTAAAACTGGTGGATGTTCATTTAAAGCTCGTGTCCGGAGTTTCCGTTTGTTTTCAATTTATGTGTCATTGTTTAACAAAGCTTAAATGTGTTAGTCTAGTTCGATACTATAATATAATGTTAGTATGACGCGATATGAAAATTTATTCATGAGCTCCGCCTTCCTCTCATAGACCCCCATGTTATTCCAAAAAGTGCCGGTCGCTGCTGACCAATCAAGTTCGAGCCTCCGCTTTGTCATGCTGTCAATCAACGGTTACGCACACAGCAAGCAAGCCCATGCAGAGGTAGGCGAGCTACGCACTACGCAACCGCGCGCACATTTGTTTTGCTCGTGGAGGAGAGAGCATCAGGGATCAGCAACTTCCAGAAAAGTTACCAATCCCACGGCTTGTCAGGCCAAGAGACTGCAGGACGTTTTTTGGCTCGGGGTGCTCGCGTCGCTCCCCGACCACGGCCTCCATAGCCCGGCTGACGGCTTCGTTTAGATGCCCGACCTCTGGAGGAAGATGTTGGGGCGTCTGGGACATACTCTTCGTCAGAGGAGTCATGCAATTCTGAACTCTAGATAGAAATAAATAAACAATGTAACACATATACACGCGTAAATGCACTAAGTTTGATAAACAACGTCATCGAGAGGGATACATGAGTGTAATCACATATTGAAACTTTACTCCTTCGTCCTAGCAGATTCATGTTATTTTGGTATTAGGACAAGTTAGACTCAATACAGCATTCTAACGTAATTCCTTTATTATTTACTAAATGTACTAAATGTAGAAGAGTGGAAAACAGCAAAACAGGCAAGATGCTGCAGCACTCCGGGCACTCCTCTCATGTACTGCGCGCGTGCACAAATAAAGGGGCGAAATCAGAGGGAGAGTGGGACCAACAGTGTTTTGGGAGACGCTGCGATTCAAACTTCGGACACGAGCTTTAAGATGATAATTTGTTCTCAACACTGTACTTCGCTTCATCATCAGGTACAAATAAATCAAATATTTGTTATTACTGCATACAGCAACAGTGTCACCTATAGATCAGATGATTCAAAATTGAGTCAACTTACAAAAACTGCATTCTAAGTTCAATAGTAGGATATTTGCTTTTAAGTAAAGTCAATAACTTTAGACTTACAATATTAACATGCAGAACCCACAACTCAATTCAACAAAGTTGAATACACCATTCACTACTATGATTCAAATCTTTTTTCAGTACTTTGTATGTCCACCTTTAACTTTGACACCACACTCAGTACTCCTCAGCACGGAGAATAACGGTGTTGCACACATTTCCAGAGAGATGTTCTGCCACTATTCAGACACCATATTCTTCAGCTGCTCTTTGCTTGAGGGGTTTTGTTGCTTTACCTTTCTCTTTAAAAACACCTCAAAGGCGTTCCACCAGTTCAGGTTTGAAGCATACTTGGCCAGGTCATGGTTTTTCTTTATTCGCCCTTAAAAACTCTTGAGTGCTTTGGATTGGTATCATGCTGGATTATTCTTCTTCTGTAAAGCTTGTGGAGACAGGGAGTCATTTAGCTAGCCAGTATTTTTCACTAATGCAACCCCATATCATCACACTTCCATCTCAGTGCTTCATTGTTAGGATTATGCATTCACTGTGGTAATCTCAGCCAGGCTCACATCAAACATGCTGATTTCTACTTGAGCTGAACAAAATACTTTGGTTGAATCTGACAAAAAATGTGCTCCTGGTATTCACCGTCTTCTTTTTGTTTTCTGCAGTGGAGTTAACCTTGTAGCTGTGGGCTGAGGAACACAAAAGTTGTTTTGTTGTCTGTTTTGTTTTTGGATGCTGTCTATAAAAGCTGATGTTATGTAGTGTCCTTCACACTGTCTGAGCTGTCACATAGACTCCAGTTTCCCCTGTGCCAAGTCTGAAGCATGTGACAAACTGCTTTTCACAGCTAGATAGTGAAAATAGTGTACTGTCCATGACATCATTTTAAGAGGACAACTGTTGCTCTGATTAGTGGTACTATTATTTTATACAATTATTTCCTTTGGCAAAGCCACGCAGATCCATGACGCCAACATACAGACAGACACAGCCCATACATCCTAAACTGAGAAGATTTTAGTGTTCACAAATCATTTTATAACCTTGTTTATACAGTTAACCCTTTAAAGGGCACTCATTGAAATACTTTGGAATTCTAAATTTCAACCCGAGACTGTTATTGGAGGACATAAGACTTTTTTTTTTTTTTACTTTTGTGACATTTCAAAATGTTTCATTTCCAGCTTGAAATTCAAGGTCAATGAAGTTACCATATATGGTTCCTTGCAAATTCCAAGAAATGTATATATCATCACGTAGCACATTGATTGGTCAAATGCCACAGTGTAGTGTGCTGTGAGGTAGAGTGATGTTCGCTAATTGGGTGAAAACCACATGCTTCCCGATCTCACTGAGAGGCGCCAGCAATGCCGTGTGCCGTGTGCAGAAGTTACCAAATATGATGACTTGCCCAATGAAAGGCTACACTAATTGTAAATCTCAAATGTTCTCAATGCTGTTTCAGTTTATACTTTTAACTTGTGTATCAGTGATCACAGGTGTTTGTTGCATTGAGTTTCTACTTTGGGGACCTGCAATTGCAATGTAGTCTTTCGTATTTGTTTCTTATTGTTCATAAGAGGAAACACTCTGCTCAGAAATAATGCAATTACTAATAGACATCACAATTCCAGTCATTTGATGTTCATGTTATTTTACACAGGGTTATACTAATCTCTGTTGTATAAGGTAAGTATAGTACAAAGACTTTGGATGGGAGAATACCACTGCAACGCATCGCTACATGTTGGTTTTTGTATTAATATATCTTGTTAATTTCTGAGCTTTGGAAGTGCAGATTTTGATACCTGTACACACAGCCAGCAAGCTCTTCTCCAAATATCCAGTTTGATGGTGGTTGCTCTATATTTCACATGCAGACATAAGAGTGATGTCAGTCCTCTCATAGATCGTATCTGTAATCAAGAAATGTCTCAAATGATTCCTAAATTCCAAAATGTCTCTCTACATTCACAGCAGTGCTTAAAAACATAATAAATTTGAGACAAAGGAAAGTGTTGTTTGTGGTGTTTTCACATTTTCAGTCCTTGCAGATGCGTAACACCGATGGCAGCAAAGCCTTGTCAGTGTTTGCCTGTGTGTGTTTGTGTGTGTGCGCGCACATGGCTGCCTGTGAATGTGTGTCCATGCATGCATTTTTGTGAGGACTCAGCTGTAAAAGGTCTTTAATTAGGATTGGATGGCTCCTTGTATTGTGAGCTATTACACAGGCAGACCTCCAATGGGACAAGCTTTCCTAAATTAGAAATGGAGAACTGCTTTTCACTGAGATTTATTCAGCCTCTCCGTGTATTCATCAAAGAGGAAAGGCCTCATATTTCCCTCTGTTGCTGTACGTCCTTCATCTGAGACATCTTGTGGCTATTCAGCTAGAATTTTTTTAAATTAATCTCCTATAAAAGACATTGTCTTACAGCTAATTGCCTCAGCCTCTGCGCTAAATCATGGTGGTTTTCTGAATGATGACAAAGCAACAATGGCGTCACATGATTTTGCCATTTGAAAAATACTAATGCTCCATCTGACAAATGCCTTTTGATGGCTCCTGTTAATGTCAGTGTGAATCCACACACGTCCCCTCTGGGTAGATGTTACGGGTGAAGGGGTTGTCAGCCATCTGTGGTGTGACAGATTCATCAGGAAGACGTCATGTGACTTGATGAGCACGTATGAGACTTCTGTGACAGCCTGTGACACTGTTTCTGCAACGCTGTACAACTGGACTTGAAAAGTAATACTTGGGTAAAGAAAACTCTGTTTACTTACATTTTTCCCTCCTGCATTTTCTCATTTAGATCACAGTGTTTGTTCTTGCTTGTACTTCTTTGTCTGCAAGTTCTCTTTCTTTACAGCAGGACTTGAGTTTCATTTCAATAGATTATTGACAGCAGACTGTGGTATGAGGATAATTCAGAAAAAGGCCTTTCGACTGCAATCAATATGAAATTATTTTATAAATATAGTTCTACCAAGTAGACAGTATTCAAGCGTAAATCTTGCGGGTTTTGTTTTTGTGAACTGTTTCTGAGCTGATCAGAGAATAAACCAGACACTTTCCTGCTGGCACAGACAGAATCATCAAATAACTGTCTCAGTTCTTTCCAGTTGAAAAGGTAATACTCTCCATCAGCGCAGTCTGCTTGGCTCAGTGTGTCAGCTTTAAATGGTTGAAATTCATGCCCACTTGCAGCGCTGGTCTGATCTGCTTTGGGAAGGATCCATAGCTCAAGAAATAGAAATTCTCAGCCAATTTATTCAGACATTTGTCACACTGAATGCAAAAAATGTACCATATTTTAAAAATGTGACACCTTCATGCACAAAATGATTAATTTCTGGGGGGAACACTAATTCAAATGATTGAAGCTGAAATTTTTCTTAAACTGTGTAGGCATGAATATGCACCTTTAAGCTGCAAAATGGCTTTAAACTGCTCGTCAGTGGGTGTACGAGCAAAGGTTTATATATCAAAGGGACGGATTTAACAGAAAAAAACTCAAGAAAACATCGAACATTTGCATTTATACTTTGCTTTACTGCTCATTGTCAGCATATGACATCTCTTTCTTCACAGCCTGTTACGGTACAATATACAGTCTAGACTCCCCGTCAACACAGGGACAGTTCATCAAGATGAATGACACATGCTGAGGCTTGAACTGGACCAAGGGATGCCAAGAGAGCTTGCAATCACTGCTGCCTCAGGGATAAAAATTTCTCATTTTGCTCTTAAATTTTTCCCAATAAGCCTGCTGTGTTTTGGGTGGAGACATTCAATGCTTGCAGTGGCATCTTTGTCCTTTTCTCTTGCATTGAAATGGATACAAAATAAAATGTGAATCCCAAATACAAGTTTTTAGAAAAGAAGGTAAGTTTCATGCTGCTCTTGTATTGGGGAGATTCCACAAATTGTGAGATAAACGTGAGAGAGAGAGACATTTCAGAGGGGAATGTTGTATAAATCACAGTCTTGTGTGGTTCACTGTGCACAACACCAAACTGACACTCCGCTACTCTCGTTAGTTCACACTACCTGTCTGTTTCACTCTTTCCTCTACTCAGCCTGACAGCCCCTTGCTTGAGTCGTGTCAAAATGTTTTAATAATCTACCAATGGAGACTTTTCAGCGTATGTATATTATAACAAACAAATGTACAATAGCTGGTGCATCCTTATTAGGATAATGGCTGCTTGGCTACCATTCAGCGTACATGGTACTGTTGGTGTCTGCAGAGCTGAACTTTAATATAGAGAAGACTAAATCGCCATGGCAGCACCATTATCTGGACTGCAGTTCCACTTATTCACATTTTAAATTTAAGGATTATTTCAGCACCAACATCCCTCTAACGAAGTCAACTGGCCAAAGAAAATGACAGCCTATCGCTATTTTTCTAATAGTGCCCTATCCAGTCCTGCACTAATTAATGGATAAACCAACTACAGCTGACAGCAGCCCTTTGATGCAGGACTAACAGAATGTAATATGCCCCTGCGGCTGGGTTTTTATTAGCCAGTGTTTTGATATAGTGAGCTGAGCTGAGGTTAAGGGGCTCCTTTGGCCTTGCATCACTGCAGGGAGCCTGTCTAATAACCCTGATTTCCACCCTCCACTCCATCCTAATCTCACACACCTCGCCTGTTGATACTAAACGTATATTTTCTCCATTTCCATCCGCTACTTAATTTTTATATTTCTGTTTAAATCCAGCACCAGCTCCCTTCTTTCTCTCTCCAGATTTCTTTCTTTCTTTCCCAGACAGCTGCCAATCATACGCAGACAGATGGTAGCTTGTATTGAGTCCAGATAGAAATATGGGACTGAAATTGTGTCTCAATGCCAATTCTTTCCACCAGTAACACTTGGCTACCTCTGAATGTATGCTGTGTCTACGTGAAGCTGTAAAGTAATCGCAGGTTTTGGCTAGTGGACGAGCAAGTGAAAAGGAAAAGCAGCTAAAGAATTAACAGTCTAACATGAATTGACAGTCTAGCATAACTGATAATGTATTTAGCACCAACATTAAAAACCATGTGGTAGCCTTATTCACAATCACAGAGGTACAGATATACGCACAAAAGTATGGGTTGATCAAACATGGTGTTTTAAGAAAATTGATTTTAAAACCCTTTTTATGCGAGGACGGCAAATGAACTTGTATGGTTCCTCATCTGCATTTTATTTAGTCTTAACCAAGCATAAAATTGAAATTCATGTTTACCTTTGGCAGCAGTCATTTCTCACTGCCAAGTCTAGCTCGTTCAGGCTATACCTGCCTGAAAACTACCCAGGAAAACGCCTCACTGAGCCTTTCTGCTCTGTATACAGTATTTATTTTTTACAGCACCGAGTCTGGCAAGGTTAGAACGCTGTGAAAAACTAAGGACGCTGCTGTAACACAGACTGTCAGACACCTGAGGCAGCTTTCCAAGAGAGAACAGCAGAGGGTTGTAGTACAAAAGTAATGGCAGAGCAAAAGAAAAGATGCAGATAGCATGTGCCAACACGGTCGTTACTTCAGGCAATGTTGCCCTAATGAGCTCGGCTGAAAACTGGAACTAAGTTACTAATGACTACTGATGCTCCTTCATGGAGTGGTGTGGAGAAGGTTTTGCCGTGGCTTTTAACAAGAATCTGTGTAGTGCATCAACATTATAGCATTGCTTTTTTGGAAGAGTTGCTAAGGGGCTTGCATCAAACTGTCTACAGACATTTTTAGTATTCACTCTAATGCTGAACGCAGTGATCTCTACATCTTTTAACGTTGGGATTTTTGCATCTCCTTGTACTTTAGAATTCACACAGATCATTACTTATTGAGTATTTGGAGTTTCCAAAGTTTGGATGGTTGTTTGAATTTTGAATGAAAATTGATAAGCCTATGGTGACAAGTTTTTGTGTACTTGCTACTTTTGCTGCATCCTGTATATTCCAAACTGCCAACCACATTACTGAACATTCAGATTTTTTATGTAGTGGTGCTGAACATTACATAAAGCGTTTGCTAAGCCCTAGCCCTTATTCCTAGATGCTTGCAAAAAATTAGTGAAGCTTACTGTTACAGTTGGGCTGGCAATACATATCCATTCATCCATCCATTTTCTTTCAATTATCCAGACTAGGCAGCAGGCTAAGCAGGCCATCCCAGACCTCCCTCTCCCCAGCAACATTTTCAAGTTGCTCCAGGCCAGAAGATATATCTAATTCCTCCAGCAAATTCTTGCTCTACCCAGGGGTCTCCTCCCAGTTGGACATGCCCAGAAGACCTCCAAAGGAAAGCACCCAGGAGGCATCCTAATTAGATGCCCAAACACCTTCAGCTGGCTCCTTTCGAGGCAAAATGAGCAGCGACTCTACTCTGAGCTCTCTCCGGATGTCCAAGCTCCTCACCCTTCATTCTAAGGCTGACACCAGACTCTCTGTGGAGGACAGTCATTTTGGTCGCTTGGATTCACGGTCATTCTTTCAATCCCTTCACAGATATCACAGCAATAGGTCAGAAACTTAGTTTCGTAAATCAAGAGCTTTGCCTTCCACCTTGTAGTGGACTAGTGGACAACTTATTAAAATTTTTATTTATTTTTTTGTCCTCTTGGGGTCAGCAGAAAACAAGTTGTGAGCACAACACTTTACACATCATCATGGCTTACACACAAATGTTTTCCAATATGTATTGAGTAAACCTTGGATCTATATGCATAAATGTTTTCTTTTCTTTTACCTTCAGGGCGTATTACGTCCCTCCATCCCCCTACAATTACGTGCCTGGGTTATATTGCTCGGGGCCAAGCCTAGTTTTGCCTTGAGGGTAATCAATTTTTAAAAAACGATTCTAAAATTAATCAGTAGCCAGTGAAAGGAGGCCAAGATAAAAGTGATAAATAAAACGTTTCCTGCAGTTGGTTAAGGCAGCATTTTCGTTCGGTTGACACGACTCTGCTCATGCAGAAATGAATGAGATAAAAGCACTGAGAACTATCTTAGGGGCAGCAGAGATTGAACAAGACCCTATTGAGGAGATATTTCTTCAAAGAGGAAAGCGAGACTGCACAGCCTCTTTAATATGAGCAGTAACTAAAAGGTCTTGAGGTAGCATACATTCTGTTGACGGTCAGTGTTCGGATGTTTTAACCTATTCAACTGTTGCTCAAAGGAATAGAAGATAAACACCTACTATTTAAACAGTCAACTATTTGCTTTTCAAGATGTTTTCAGTCGTAATGTTGCAAATGCTTTTGGACTGCAGCGTTCCCTGTGGTCTTATCATATCCTATATATTCTACTATATATTATACATACTGGGTGCATGTTTGCTGTGTGTGTGTGTGTGTGTGTGTGTGTGTGTGTGTGTGTGTGTGTGTGTGTGTGTGTGTGTGTGTGTGTGTGTGTGTGTGTGTGTGTGTGTGTGTGTGTGTGTGTGTGTGTCTACGACTATTCTAATTAACTGGAGCAGGAACCAAGGGAGAGTGGATCTCCAGCTGCTCCTCCCCACCTCTATGCCCCTGGGTTAACTCACTCCCTTGAGAGCAAAGCCCATGCATGCACACATATACACAGGAGACACACAGGAACTAAAGAAAAAGAAGTAAAAGACAGAAAAGGTGTCAGAGAATGAGGACAGATTGGGTTTAGAGGAGGCTAAATGAGAGTCAGAAGTGGCATTTGCAAGTCCACATAGACCCCTCGAATCTACTATGGCGGCTTGGTACTGAATACAAAACTGCACTTGAACCTCCCCACATACTTTAAAATAAACAGTGATCAATGACAGTTTGACTTTGGGGCTTCTTGTGGCCCTAGATAACTAGCAGAAAGCGACTGGAACCCAGTGTAGTGTATATCGTTTAAAGGTCTTCTTGTCAGCTTTTCGGAAACTGCAGGTAGTTTGAACAAATTTGCGATAGTGAAGTAAATATTTAGTACTCTCTGCAGTATATCAGCTTCATAAATTGCATGTCTGAGAGAAAAAGAAGAATCCTCAAAGGAGAAATTTCAAGGTCCCATATGGTGAGAATTTTATTGTGTTTTGTGGTTGTTATGAACTTGGAGGTGTAAATTAAAGCTGATAAGATATGAAACAAGACATGACAGGTTTATCTACTTTACTCCAGTGACGGAATTCCAAAATGTTCAGCCACTGCAAAACAAACCAAATGTTCTGTTGTTAGCTACAAGAGCGAACACAAGAGCCTTCATGCACTGCCTGCATGGGAGGAAATAAAGACCCAGCGGATTACTTCCTACAAGTTTTTGAAGGCACTATCACCACAATAATAGAAAAATCCTTAGTGCTGGTACTTTGCGTGACTAATGTGGGTTGCATTACCATTAGCTTTAAGTGTATGCATACAGATCAGAGCTACTTGAAAAATGTAATGCTGAGGGATGATCAGGGAAGGTGGAAACTTTAATTTGAAATATACAAACAAGGACGGGGGGTAATGTGTTTTAATGGTAGCTGCTGTGCTTCATTACATCTCTTTGAATATCTCCTGCTCTCTGTGCTCAAATCTACTGTATTTTAATACTGCAGCTGTTCTCATTTAAATGTTTTTTCAGTTTTTGTTGTCAGATAACAAAATGACTATGAATTAGTAACTGAAACGCAGATCATTAGTTGATTTTTAGCTGTGAGGTTATAAAATCATAGCAAAGTCATTATAAAACTACAGGTATATAACTACAAGATTATATAACCAACTCACCATGAGTCAAAAGCTACAGCTGTGCAGTGAATTCAGTCATGTAAAATCAAATTCCTTAGAGAGAAAGTTAGAAGTGATAGAAAGTCCTGGTCTAACACCTTCATAAGCTCTGTGGTGTACTCCTTTGCTGCACACTGTCAATCAGTGATACAGGGAGAGTCTTCTTCCTGAAGAGGGTGTGAAGAAAGCTCAAAACATGGTTTGTACAGGAATGGTAAAATCAGCCATATTTGCAGTATGTTGAGCTGACAAAATTGAAATACACAATCTGAGTGCATGTGAGATTTCCATGGTTTGCTGCAAAGGAGTACAATATGGGACCTTTTTAATGAGAGTTTTTTGTTTGTTGTCAGTCTGTGTAGACGGAGAACATACAGTCTGAAGTGGTAACATCATTGTTTTATTGTGCGCAGACAGCCACACTGAGTCAGTGTGTTTTTCTGCACTTCAGCTTTTTGAACAAGCTGCCAGATAAACATTCAGCCATGCACTTCCAGTATTTGTTTATGTCTTCTTACTTGCAGGACTTCTTTTCTAAATGCCACACACGTCATGAGAATGGTGAAGATGTTTTCTCCATAGCCTTTGTTTGGGTATGTGTTTTCTAAGTTTTAGCAGATTGTTGACCTTACAAAACCATTTTTAACTCTAGGATTAATCCACTAATTATGACAAACTTTCTCAAAAATGCTCAACAGGACAAAAATATGATGTGATAATGACGCATATCCAAACAGTCACAGGTTAACATCACTGTGACATTATAATTGTCAGGGCTCCCTCCTCACCCTCACCCACCTGGCATCTTAAAGCCCTCTCCCTCCTTTTTCCCTCCTGCTCTCTCTCTCTCTCCCTCTCATTGTTTCCTCCCCAGCAGAACTCGGTGTGGAGTTCGGCCGTCACAGCTGTGTCCACTCAAAGAATCAGCCGCCGCTCTGGAGCCCGGACAGCTGACGATCATTCCACTAATCACCGCCACGACAATAAAAGACTGGTTCACTCATCCATTCTCCGCCAGATAGTTGCACTAGACTCTCCAGTCAGTCGCCTTCCAGCCATTACTAGACTTCGCTGTGTTTTTGTACGCTTTTAACATATTTTCTCCTCTGCCTGCCTAGGACCAGCTGTCTGGGTTCCTGTCCCCGCCAAGATCCGTTTGCTCCCTCTCAGAACCTCTCCGACCCTGCCGTTCTGGATCCCCTCCTTTGGTTTTCCCCCTCCTCGTCTCCTGGTGCCCCTCGGACCCGGCGGACCTCCACGATCCCCAACAGCCGCGAACCTCCCGGAACCATCAGCCGCCAGGGATCCCCATACGCCTGCCGCCGCACTCTGCTCCCCTCCGGAGCCCTGCGCGGCTGCCGATCCCCGGCTTCCCTCCACCTCCGCAGCCGGAACCCCCCCATCTGCCACCGCTGCAGTTCTGGACCCACACCCCTGACCATACTCACTCCCCCCTCCTACAATAAACACGCTTTTGCCTCTATTCTGCCTCGGTAGCGTGGTTCTCCGCTCGAGTCCAAACCAACACCTTGTGACAATAATATTGTTGGAGCCCACCCATCCCTATTTAATGTAGGTAAGGGCCCTGAGTTCTTTTGACTTATATACTCTTGGATGATAAGGCCTACTTGACTCTCTAAGTTAAATTACTTTGTACAATATGAAGAAAAATATGAGCATTTACCATTTAAACAACTGCACCGGAAATAGTCCAACTAAAACAGAAAATGTGCATAAACAAACAAACCCAATCGTAAGTCAATGGTTCACAGTAACCCAACTTAAAACTAATAATTAAAAATACCCTGAAATAATCAGGTTAACAGTATTTATTTTACTTTAAATGTCCCTTTACCTATTTATTGTGTGCACACCATTAATTAGTCTCCAATCATAGACTGTATATAAAGATAGACGTAGCACCCGTGACGTCACTCTTCATATCTCTGGTTTCTGCACTGAGAAAATGAAGCCCAGATTTTGCTACTTCCTGGTTGGCATCTTGGATTTTTGGAGCCAATGACGTCAACAAGAGCGGAGCCAGAGAGCAGTGATTGGTGACCTATGACTGAGAGCCGAGGACTTCCTGTCCCGCACTCATTTACTGGATCTGCCGCTAACAACATTAGCCTCCAAAAGTCGAGCTGAACTGTACAGGTAAGTTTAAGTCACCTTATAACTAGTTGTACTGTTCTCTACAACTGGAGAATATCACATATAAAGCAGTGACCTAGGTTACTGTAGCTGAAGTTACCGTAAGTTAACATCAGACCGTAATCTCTGATATAAACATGTTCTAACATCGGGTTTTAATGTTGTTCTGTAAATCTCAAGTTGCAAACTGTTACTGATGAATGTTAATCTCTCAGTTCAGATCTGAGTTAAAATCTCTGTTCTTTGCTTTAGAGTTTTTTTTCTCTCCAACAGTGTATGGTCAGATAATTGTGTGGAGCTCATGTTAATGCTAATGATACATTAGAATAAAATGAACTTTATTGTCCATCTAAGGCAGTAAAATGTTATTTGGCCTCAACCAGGAAAACAAACATTTCCATAAGATTTTAAAAAAAATAGGACACTCTATTATGTTCTATTCATATCCTGCTGTGTTCACTCTGATATTTAATGTTCCATCAGTTGGAATGAAAGAACGTTGGAGATCTTTTCCTCACTGTTAGTCCCTTTTCCTTCCACTCTTGGTCTGGATCATTGGGAACATCTGGTCTGATGGACTGAGAGCTCCAGAGAACATGAACATCCAGCTGTGTTCATCTGAAGAGTCTTCTCTCCTTCATCACTGTGAGGAAGAGCAGCACTGATGTCCTCCTCATCCTTCCATTAATATCAATAATGCTGCAGATTCAGCTCCTCTCTTCAGAATACAATTTATCTTGTGACTTTTCAGTTTTTACACTTCACTGTCAGCAACACATTATTCATTTAATCCATTTATTACATGTGTTTACACATCTTTACAGTTCAGAATTGCTAAATAATGTAGTTCTTAAATGTTCAATAAAGGAAATAATGAAGCTCTTGACCTGAATGTGTTGTTTTAATGCTGCATAACTGCTATAAATAACATGGACTTTTATATCATATTTATGCTACAACAACAGAGATGAAGTTAAAGGTGATAAATAGAACCACTGAATACCAAAAACAGAGAATAATAAACAGCTGAAACAGTTGCTCTCTCCTTCTGTAACTGAAAGCTAAACAGGAAGTGGTTCACTGAGGATGTCGTCCATTCAGCCTCCTTCTTCACAACCAGATGAGGTTTTCCTTCTGTTGCTTCACTCAGAAGATCCTCATAGTGAATATGAAACACCTGAGATGAAGAGAGACATCACAGCATCAACAGCAGAGGTTCATTTTAAAGTATCCCTGGAAAGATTTCCTATTTCATATAGTTTTCCAAGCACTGAAAGACAGAAAGGTCAGTAGTCATTTTAGCTTTAGAGGAGAGGATTTTAATATCTAGCTTATCTGTGCTGCAATTTAAATGTAATAACTGTAGTGTTCATCATTACTTTGGTCATATTCTAGGAGGTTATTTTTCCAATCTACACTACAGGAATACGTACTACATAATGTGAATTAAACGACGTTAATCAAAAAAGTAGATTTACTGTTTTATTCAGTGTAACTTCAGAGACTCAGCAGATATTCAGGACTACTGACAACACAGAGCCTTAACCTTACTGTTTTAATCACATTTAGGTTTTCTAAATGTTACATTAATGTGAATCAGCGTCTCCACTGACAGTTATATTAACGAAATGCAGCACATTACACAAACACAACACACTTCAGCTGTTTACATGAAACACATCACAAACATGGTTAGCTTAATGCTACGTTAGCTTTAATCAGGCTATGACTGAGCAGCTAGCTCGGTTAGCATCTCTAATTTACATTAAAGCTAATATTTACAGGATGCTAACTTCTTCTCTGGTCAACACACACAGAAATATACTCCACCAACATCTGGAGTGCATGGGACACATTTTATCTGACACTACAGCTGCGTATAAAATGCAGTAAAAGTGGCACTGATACGAATAATAAACACTTACCGAACAATCACATTCAGTGTCTGCTGGATCAGCCGAAGGCAGAAAACTGGTTGTAACAAGCCAACAGGCAGAAAAACTGTTTGTGGAAGAGGTTCTGATGCGCCGCCGATAAATAAACCAACAGTTATTAAGCCAGAATTAATCCAAACGAGAACAGAGTTTACGGTGAATGAGCTTCCACCATAGGACATGTCAATCATTCCAGACCTGACTGCCAGCCAAAGTAGCCATGCTCTCTGGCTCGTGAACTTTAACGATTTTTATAATATTCAATATTAACTTATTCTAGAATCGGCCAACTGATCTCTCATTGTGACCATGAAAATTAACGTAAAAAAAATCCTGAGCCGTAGAAACACAGTCTATCAAATTCTATTTTTTTCTGTGATGAATTGGGGTCTATGGAGCCGGAACTTTTTTGGAGCCAGTCCCTGGCGGACGGTGTGATATTGCAAGTTTTTGACACTTCTGGGTAGGCTTCACTTTTGGAGCCAGGCTACATCCATCTTTATATACAGTTGATGTCTCTAATGCAGGCCTGATTCGTTGCCCAAGATTCTACAGAGCAAACTCGGCAGTCCTTCATTTAGTAATGAGCAAAATAAAAATAAACAGAGTGATACCTTTGTACAGCAAACTGCAAATGTCTAGTAGCTCCTACCAGTCCTTTAGCCTCAGTCCATTAACAGATGATCAAGGACATCCAGCATCACCAGCGGAGCTCTCCTCTTATTTTCCCACGTTGCCAGAGGAACTCTGAGCTTTTCCGGTCACTCAGAGTGCTATCTGGTATCCCTCTTGCCATCTCCAGGTCAGAAACAATCCAGGATAGGCTACGTGGCTAGCTCCATTAGCTAACTGAAGCCACAGTCCGATTGTAATGCTAATTAGCTTAGCCAGTCACTAATGAAATGATAAACAGCAGAAAGTAACCTCAAGTGAAAATTATCTGTCGCTTACGAAGCGGTCTCATTACATGTCCTTTCACAGACTGTCTCACTGACAATCTATAGCACAGAAACATGCAATAAACGTTAACAGTAGCATGAGCATAAAGCTCTAGCATTAGCTCTCACTGTCGGAAAACGTGCCTGTTTGTCCTCTGCAGTCCGCGGCCTTTTTTTCATTTTGCGTCTACGTCACTTCGGCATTCACAGGTAAAAGGTTACGGGTCAAAGAGCACACAGATTAAAAATAAACATTTTAACCATGAAATGAAATAATTATAATTAAACATTTTAACCATGAAATTAATATTCACAATTAAATATTTTAACCATAAAATAAAATATTCACAATTAAACATTTTCACCATGAACTTGACATTTTTAATTACAGCGAAATGTATGGTTTTTAACAACCGTTTATTAGAACTATCTATTGCAGACTATTTATTATTTATTAATGATTAATTCAAATGTACTTTTTTATGCCTAATTTTATCAAACCTTATTCCAACACCATCACACTGTAATGTATGATATTTTTAAACCTGAATATATTGTCTGTAAGTATTTTTCTGGCCCATTATTCAATGCCATGAATCAGGAAAAGACGGGTGGATTGTTTCTGTATATCACATCTGATTAGATGCTGAATTAGTGACACTGATTTATGACCTGCATGACAACCTTGAAACTATAGTGACTGAATGGATATTCTGCACTGCTGTTAGGTTGAAGATGTGTTTTTGAAGGATCCACATTTTAGCATTTGTAGCTTCTTTGTGGCTACAACTTGTTGTTGTTTTGGATTTATTGACCAGGTCTGCAAACCCTCTGTCCTTCATTTCTTTCAATGAACTTATACACTTCAAACTGTTAGGCAGTAGCATAAAACCACCAGGCAGTAATTCCAGCTTTAGTGATACTGTAACACAACAGCTAAAACCTGCTGACCTCTGCGTGCCGTGTGGGGCAGTTATTGAGAAAAAGCTGGACAGCTGACTGGAGTGTAGCACAAGGACATGCCTGATCCCAGTCTTTATCCCGCTGCTTTAGAAAACACGGCCTGAACACAGGTTCTTGGTGAAAAAGAGTTATAATACTGTCAACTCTGACACTGATGATGACTTTACAACAGACTGTGTCATTAACACTGACAATGCTGACACTCCAGGAAAGAGAGCGTCTAGCTGAATGGTGATAGCTCAAACTGTAAGACTGACAGTTCTCTTATAGTCACCAGCACTGTCAGATATCTGACATCAGGTACTCTGTAGTTGGCTTCCAGCCCAGGTAGCAGTTTAGATCATTTAGACACCTTGAAAACTTGTGAAAATATTGGCATTGTGCATTTAAAGGGGACTGTGGTCCAAACAATACCACACAGTGTTTAGTCGGGTGTCCATTCATCCATTCTCCATACATCGCTTTATCCTCACTGGGGTCGCGGGGGGTGCTGGAGCCTATCCCAGCTGACACGGGCGAAGGCAGGGGACACCCTGGACAGGTCGCCAGTCTGTCGCAGGGCTACATATACAAACACACAATCACACTCACATTCACACCTACGGACAATTTAGAGTAACCAATTAACCTCAGCATATTTTTGGACTGTGGGAGGAAACCGGAGTACCCGGAGAAAACCCACGCATGCACAGGGAGAACATGCAAACTCCATGCAGAAAGATCCCAGGCCCACCCCGGGATCTTCTTGCTGCAAGGCGAAAGTGCTAACCACTATGCTACTGTGCAGTTTAGTTGGGTGTGTTCTTTCTCGTTTGTGTCACTGAGAGTCTAGGTTTAAGGCTAATAGAGCTGGCATGGCATAGCACTTTGTTAAAATTCCCTGATAATACCCAAACTGTCATTCTAGACCAGACTTGAAGGTATTATTTAGCAGACTGAGTAAAAAGATCTATCCCACTCTTCTGTGGTGTCATAGGAATGTCCGTTTGCACGACAGACACACTTTTCTATCTCTCATTCCAAATCCTTAGCTTCCCTTTCCTCCTCTCCAATCAAAAGGTGTGCACAGGTATCTGCATTCATGACACATTTCCCTCTTAATGTTAAAATCTTCGTCATAAAATTGATCTAAATCAGTCGCAGAGTCCTGTTAAATGTTTTGGAGCAGCTGCCAAGTAGCCAAAAGTAGTTTCATTACTGTAAAAATGTAAATTTAAACTGTTATTATAATGGTAATGGCAGGGCTGGCATTTTTACTATTGATGACACCTACCTACAGGCACTGTCTGCCAAATTGATTCGAAGTAAATTAATTCCAAAAGAATGTGTGTGTGTTGCCAATAAAGTGGCTGGGGATGTCGAACTGAATGACTCTATTTTCTCATTTTCTTTTTACCTCATTGGAAGGTAATGTATAACAATACCAGGACACTTCTGTGGACAGCTGAAATGTTGCCTTAGAGGAATTCAAATGTCTCAAAAAAGGGGGGTAAAGCAAATTTACTCTCAGCCAGTGTCTTAAGTGTCTACTAGTATATTAGCGGTAAGTGATTTGTGGAGAGGTTAGGGGAAATGCCATCAACCTTGTTAGTGAAATGACTAGAAGGTATCCCTCTTGTTAACCTCTCACTGCCTTCTTCATCACCTAATAGCAGTGAGAGTGCAGGCACAGAGGGGTTGTTCAGTTAAACAGGTCAGTCTAGTCTGTTTGACTCATCGATCTTTACTGTGATGGACATTTATGCAAGTTCTAACCTTTGGCCCGAACTTTGGTTTTGAACTATCAATAGCTTAACTGTGCCGTGTATTGATGAAGTCATCACTTTCTGTTGTGCTGAAGTAGTAGATTGGTCTGTGTTTGTCCCACCCTTCAATCAGTTTCATCTTGATAATATATATAAAAAAATATATAAATTAAATGCTATAAATACTCAATTCTGTACTATATTGCTGCCTAAATACACTCTACAGAGTAGTGACATCCCGATGATCAAAGTGACACGACGTAACGTGTAGTTTCGAAAGACTGAGAGGATCATTGAGACACATTTCTGTTTGTAGCTTTCTTTTAATATTCCTTGATTCATTCTATGATCATCCAGTAGGGACTGTGCTGCTGAAAAATATACCCTTGACAAAGCCATCTCTATAGTACATATTTTAGGGACGAATACAAATCTGGTTTTCACGACAGACATTTGGTGTAACCTGGGAATGAAGCAGGTACTGTGACTGAGGAAATGAACCTCCACTGACCCCACAGCAGTTACAGTTATTTATAATTTAAAGTAAGGGGTGGGGCGATGCCGGAGGGGGGGATAACAGCATAAAATGGGACAGTGGAACTAGAAATGTCACAGTTATGGTTAAGTGCTGAACTGTAAAACCCTGTAGACCCATTTAAACCCATAAATTGTTTCAAATGCAAAGACAAGTACTGAGGATCCACTGGCACCTGACAAGAGCAGGTCACCCCAAACTTGCATCATGGCCCAGAATCACACTGTAAGCAGAAGCTGTTTTGTAAACAAACACAGCATTATTTATTGTTGCCTTGCTTCCGCTCATGGTTCCATAGGGCACAGGACATAGCATTAGAGATCTTCATGATCTAATTAACTGAATGAGGGCTTCTTTTGAAGCCAATGGGGCAGTAAAGCAATGCTGGCTTAAGATTTTATACAGCTTGGTGCTTTAGGATAAGAGTGCGTATAGATCCCTTAGCTTGCTTCCCTCTCTCTCTTGTTTATGCAGATAATTTCCTATAAAAAACACAAGGGGGATAATCTCTGGCTAAGGTCCTTTTCATAGCCAGTTTTCACATAGGGCCAAGCTAATCAAGGCCATGTCCATTCCTCAGCTTACTGCAGCACTTTTTCCTCTCTGAGCAGGATGAAATAAATTCAGGTGGTATCAGATATGGTCTCCTGAATAATCTGTAGGGAGGTAGAATAAGGCACTCAGAGGAGAATGGATTACTTGTCCAAGCTAAGTATGTGTGGCGCTCACGCTACTGAGCATATTGATGTTACCCCCAAGACCCTGACTCTTCTTTTATCATGTTTGGCTCAGGCCAGGTTTTCCCTACCTTCCCTCTGATTCCTGCCTAATAGCATGAGTGTATACCATCTGTCTCGGCACAGATCGTGACGCCCATTCCATATTTGAATCAAACAGAAGATGACAGAGCTGCCTTGACTTGGTAGGGCTGCGCCGGTCTTTTTACAACTGCCTGTGACTTTTATAGAGCAGGCTAAAAAAAGGGGTTAACAGAAATCAGCAAATAGGGTCAGCAGATGAGCTCCACTGCTTCTAATGACAGCATCATCTATCACTGTCATTTAAAGGCTCAGGGAGAAGAAGACTTGAATCACTCTCAAGTTAGCCCCAGATGGCAGAAACTGGGCCCACGGTACAGTGAGAGTCTTGTTCTCTGGTGTATATATGGAAAGCAAAAAAGCAAGAATATCGGAAATACATACACAGAGACAGTAGCTGTTAATTCAACAATATAAAGGAAATAGTCTCAAGAAAATACACAGCTATTAGCACAACAAACTTTTCAAAAAAATGCTTTCTGAGGTCATGGTATGACCTCTACATTTACTTCTTATTGATTTTATGTGCCCAGTGCAACATCTGAAAAAGAAAAAGTTCATTTAAATTGAGCAAAAAAAATGTATTTTTGTCGCATTTGACATTTTCGCTGTCAACCTGTGTACAAAATGGACACTCTCACAGCGCTGACGAGTGGATTCTGTGAAGGAGCTCTTTTACCCCACTCAGAGTATTCGCCTGTGAATATCATTTTGGCAGGGGAAAGAAAAAAAAAAGAAATAATTTGGAGGCATTATGAAACACTCCACTTCTGGCTGTATTTTTACATTGTTTTGTATGATCATTATTCAAGCCTCTGTATTACAAGCAGACAGGGAGAGGGAGAAAGAGAGAATTGACCTCTTGATAACGTGGGTGGGCATTACCACATTGAGAGGTGGTTGACAGGTACAAAAGGCTTCAGCTTCCTCCCAAAAAGTCGATTGGAGATTGAAAAAGCGACATCAACTTATTATGTAAGCGCATATTACCAGACAAAAAAAAAACCATGTTACCATAAAAATGCAATCTGCTGTGCAATTATAGATAGCAGCTCCCAGTCTATTTCGGAGAGAATGATAGAGGCAGAAAAGGAGAAGGAAAACAAGGTTTGCTTGAAGCTTACGATATTAGCCTGCTTGCAGACTTTTATTTATCTGTGTATAACAATAACAGTAAGATCCCACGCAGCATGACAGATCTATCATCACTTTTCTCCAAGCATTCGTCTGGATTTACTGTCAACACGACCCGATGAGTGAAATGCTCCCATGTGACAGCAAACAATTTTATTGAAGAACAAATACTCTCAGTGTGCCATAAAGGAACAAGAGACATAAGGGACTGTCTGTGTTTGTTGCCTGCTGGTGGCACCAAGTCAGCCATGAAAAATGTGTAAATTTTAAATACATAACTAAACAATGAAGCCAACAAGGTGCATATTATCTGAAAATGGGCTTTGTGTTTGGCAGAGTCCTTTATGATTGCTTTTCTGCTGTCAAATGTGACTGTAATGAGCAGTGGTTTTGTGTAAAACTAGATAGGAGAGATTGAGATTGATTATGAGTGCAAATCCAGCCTTACAATCCGTCACTCTGTTTCTCCATCTATCTTTTTCCAGAGTGAGGAGGAGGAAGAAGAGGAGGAGGAGGCTAACTGTCCCACAATAGATCAAGTCGTAGTGTACTCCAGTGGCTTTACTGTTAAGGTTTTATAGTGGAGGTGGAGGGTCTGAACATTGGATGCCGGGGGTGGAGAGTATTATGGATGATGTCTTAGATCCTACTCTGGTGGTAAAAGGTTGTCTCTGTACTGCACATCTATTAGAGTGGATGCGCAGACTGTAAATAAAGATGGACGAACCCTCTATGGCGTCACCCATAGCCTTACTGAAGCGAGGCTTTGAAGCTCAGTGTGGTTGGCTGATCCAAAAATGAGTGAGATGGTGGGGTGTGAGTGGAGCTGAGCTGGACCATGCAGTGGTCTCTGGGCCGTGATTGATGTATGATTGCACCCATCTGTTACTCAAAGCTGCCACGCCCCTTAATTTGGGCATAACTGAACTGAGTTAAACAGGTGTATTTTACACAAATTCTGCTTAAAAGTGAACAGGATGGAGCCAGCCTCAAGTGGCCATTTGAGGAACACCTTTTGACACCTCCAGGCCAAGAAGTGGCCACTTGGTTAGATGTTGTAAAAATATATCAGCCCTAGTCTCAATCCAAAGGCCTTCATCACTTCTTAAACCTCATTAATTTGTTCATTTATTGATTCTATTTACCCATTCACACTCATTCTGTAATCTACTTTTTGTACTTAATATGTTTCAAGAGAATGTTCCTACATAAGGCCAAATATACTTTAAGACCTTTAAAATCCTTGAGACCAGTCTACGAGCTGACATGATCATGATACTTTCTGGCAAAACTTGGACGCCCTGCAGAGAGACAGCTTTGATGATGTGATGACGGCTGGGAATCTCACACTTGGGCTTCTGCACGCTGAGAAGGCGACAAAATCTCATATTATCAACAGTCCTCAATGGCTGGTCATTAGAGTCTGTTATTTTTACTTTCCACAGGTCGCCTGCGGACATTTTCAGTCGCTTCTCTGATGTTCGCTGCAAAGTTGGTTGTTGCCGTTTCCTGCTGCTAGTATTATCAAACCCCTTTTAACTCACTTTAGGAGAGCAGAACTTGCAGTCTGGTTTACTGTAGTCATTGTTGCTTTAAAAAATGTCTCCATACTGCAGATATCTTCTCCACCAATACACACAACGTTGCCATACATGAGGACTAGACCGAGCTAATAATGGCGTTATAGGGATATGCTAAGGATGTGCACTGCAAAAACTCAAAATCTTACCAAGTCTATTTGTCTTATTTTTAGTCAAATTCTGATTTCCACATTTTCGGAAATTTTTGAGCATTTGTGGCGGAATAAAGGAAATGTTAAAAATCTTTCTTTAAGAACATTCACAAAAAAATCAACCAAAATCCAGCGAATTTCACTGGATTTTGGCTGATTTTTTGTGAATGTTCTTATAGAAAATATTAAAAGTTTTACTGATGTATACGGAATCATTTTAGATATTTTTACTCATTTTTTGGAAGATTTTTACTCATTTTTTGAAAATATTTACAAGAATGTTCTTGCCAAATTTGGGGGATTTAAAAAAAAAAAAAAAACTTTTAAGGAATTGCTGGAATCCTGAAGGTTTTGCAAATTTTCAGAAATTTGGGGGATTCTTTTTGCTGAGTTTTTGGATTTTATTCAGACAAGGAAACATTATTTTTTTGGTGCCTGTAAATAAAGACAGCAGGAGGGTTAATGCATGTCAAATTAGGAGGTTACATGAAAGCAAAAATCTATTTTTGAGTGAAAAACTGCTTTTTTTTTTAAAGCATACCTAGTTTATTTTAAGACACCTAAGCTTGACAGTCGTGGTAAAATATAGCTTAAAATAAGTTTTCAAAGCTAATTATGAGATCTCAAGATTCTAAACATCATATCTTATTTCAAGAAATCTTACCAAGCAGTTTTTTCACTTGTTTTATTGGCAGATTTTTTTCACTTATTTCAAGGTAAAAGTTTCTTGAAATATTTTTTTTTCTTGTTTTGAGAGGGACATTTTTTTCCAGTGTGGAAAAAAGTTTTAAAGGCTTTTAACAGTAAATGCTTTATTCCCTTTTGGAGTCTGTTCATACCAACAGTTAGATTATTGTTTTTACTGTATTCAGTACTGGAAGGTTAGTGTTATGCGTGTTATCTTTTGCCCCCACCACACAAACCAGCACACAAGCCTCTGTCTGTATGTCCACATCACTCTGCCACTGTAGTGTGAAGCTGCCGGCTGCAGCATTCAGGTCAAGCAGCACATGTGAGGTCCTCTCCAGTGACACAAAATAAAATACTGGGTCCTGTGTTATAGAGGAACTGTACACACTGCCGCCTCCAGACAGCCAGTCCTCTAGGACAAGCAGACAGATGTACCAACAGACTGACAGACAGAGCGGTGCCAAGATAAAACTCCACCCTCTTTGGCACAACAGAAGAAGAACAGGATTGTCAGTGCGAGCAGGGCAACCATCTTATATGGCAACCAGACAACCTGGAGATCCGCACATGCAGCCAGAGCAAATCAGTGCATCCAAATATACACAAAAAAACATACACAGTGTGATTTATATTCTCAAAAAGTCCAGAAAGGGGCTGCTTCAGCGGCTGGCGAAACAGAAATAGTGGTTGACCTACAGCTACTATTCCTCCACAGTTGAGGCTCAGAACATGTCTGTGTGTGTCTCTGCCATCAGACAGAATGTTGCATATTTATGCTACTCTTTATTTATCTCATTTCTCTGTCAGAGCTGGAGACTGACCTTTGACCTCAGTCAGACATATACAGTGTTCCTTCATCTATTGTGGGGGTTATGTTCCAGACCCCCACAATAGCTGAAAATCCGCACAGTAGCGACCATATTTATTTTATCATTCTTATATATATATTTTAAGGCTTTATAAACCCTCCCCACACACCGCAGAGCAATACTATGCGCAGAGACATGAGAAATGGACAAAGCAGGATGCCGAATGAACGCTGTACAGAGGAGACAGAGGAGACTGGTGCTGTGGTCGCCAAGCCAGTCGGCTCAAATTTTGATTTTTTTTATATATTTTAAATATTGTTCTCAATTTTTAGGCTAGAAAATACTTATTTACTGCAAAAATAATTATACCAATGGAGCAATTGCAGAGCCGGTCACTATGACTTAAGAGTTGTGCTGCAATGCACCATGGGTGTTCAGGGCGTAGGAGCTTTCAAGGTCATTATTGTGGTTTATGTTAGTGTTCCAGTGTTATTATTCTTTGCAGTTTATTGTGTTTTTGTAGTTTAGTCAGGCTAGTTAGTCTGGTTAAGTATTATGTTGTCAGGACCATGAGTGTGAAGTATTGTGTGTTTGAAGACTTCCTGTCACATCTTCACTGGTGCCATTAGACACTTGAATCATACTAAAAGCATGTTTGAGTTGCATGGGGTTTAACTATAGATGCCCTTTTTTCAGCATTGTTTCTAAGCACAGTTTGGCAGAATAATAGATATAACAAAATACCTATAAATTGCAAAATCCCACAATATAGCAAAAAAATCCACAATACGGTGAGATTGATATGGTGAGGGACCACTCTATGTTTTTAAATAAAAAAACAACTTATGTATTTATCTTACCAAATACAAATAGTCAGAGACCAGAAATAAAATAAAGACATATCACAATGCATGGACACTGTAAAACAAAAACAAAATTTAATGAAAAATTTAAAAAAGAAAAAAAATCATGTATTTTACTTTCTCTTTTTAATTTTCCAGATTTTCATGTATTTTTCCAAATACATGGAATTATCAACATTGAAACAGTGAATTTATATGTGAAATGTCAAATTACAATTAAAACCTGTAACTGTGAAGAAAGAATAAGCAGTATTTTGTCTTCTTTGTAAAAACCATTTGCAAATATATTGTTGTTTCACAAATATTTCATGTTTCTCAATAGATGAAAAATTTAAAATTCAAATTTAATACTGTAAATATATCTATTTAAAAATAGATCCTATTAATGACAATTACCAGAAAAAGAATAATTAGTTCTGTAGTTTTACATAGATTTGTTTGATGTGAGATATCAAATATAAACACAGATTTTCACAACAAAAATGCTGAATGAATGTGTTTTCATTTCATATTCTCATGTATAATATCTATCGAAGCCTGTTTCCGCCACTTGGAAAAAAAATAAGTCAAATGCTATCTCATAATTATGAGATACAAAGTCATAATTATGACTTACGATCTCATAATTATGAGTTAGAAAGTCATAATTATGACTTAGTATCTCATAATTATGAGATAGCATTTGACTTTTTTTTTCCAAGTGGCGGAAACGGGCTTCCATAAATATCTATAAGTATGGATTAGTGGTTAGCACTTTTGCCTTGCAACAAGAAGATCCCTGGTTCAAATCCCGGCCTGGGCCTGGGATCTTTCTGCATGGAGTTTGCATGTTCTCCCTGTGCATGCGTGGGTTTTCTCCGGGCACGCCGGCTTCCTCCCACAGTCCAAAAATATGCTGAGGTTAATTGGTTACTCTAAATTGCCCGTAGGTGTGAATGTGAGTGATTGTGTGTCTGTATATGTAGCCCTGCGACAAACTGGCGACCTGTCCAGGGTGTCTCCTGCCTTCGCCTGAGTCAGCTGAGATAGGCTCCAGTCCCCCCGTGACCCTAGTGAGGATAAAGCAGTGTATAGAGAATGGATGGATCTATAAGTATTGGTAAAATGAAAATAAGTTTTTATGTTTGTAGATTAGCCTAGCCGCGCTAGACAACCCACGGCAACGAATTTAATTCTCTGCCAGGGTGGGTCTAGTTACCCTCCATAAGGCTTGAGGCTGGATTCTCCTAAAACTGGCCGGACCATGAAGTGTAGAGTCAGAAGGTGGGCGTAACTAAGTGACGACAGAGGCGTGACGATTCTGACAGAAACAACCAGCGCACAATAAACAGTTATCTTTCGACTCGGCTTTGGCCACAGCCCTTAAAGATTTGAAGCTAAAATTCAACTTGAAAGATAAACAAAGGACGGCACTGAAGTGTTTCATTGAGAAGAAAGACGTATTTGGACTTATGCCGACGGGATATGGCAAATCCTTAATATACCAGTTTTCTCCACGGCTCCGCTGGTTGGGAAGCTAATGGGACTTAGCCACAATCCGCTGGTGCTCTCGGAACTACGTCAGTCTATTCGTTGCGTTGATTGGTTGTATACCTACCCAATTGCTGAAGAGGGATTTGATAGACAACCTTTTAGCCCGCCTCCCTCCCTGTCGAGCTTCCCTAGACCCTTGTGCCGTCAGAAACATGGGTGTAGCATGGCTAGGCTACTTGTAGATATCTTCAGTAAACCAAAGAAATAAAAAATGAAACAATTTTGTTCTCACTTGATCTTATGCAAAATTACGGCTAGAAAAAGTATTTTCCTCATGTGAAATTAGTTTTTATTAAATGGTTATTTACTGTTCCTTTTTTTTGGGGGGGGGGGGGGGGGGGGGGGTCTCAGCTTCCAGAAATTTACCCTTTTTACTTTTTATTCTTATTTTTTATTTATTCACTTTACTGGATTTTTTTTTAACAGCCTTGGCCCCGATTTCAGGGACTGTTGTGAATTTTATTGTATTTTATATTTTGGCATGGTATTCACGGTCTGTTACAGTACATTGACAAAGCACGTCACAGACCAGACAGCTGTGTGTGTGTACACTACTAAACTGTGCATCCATAACCTGCCGCATTATGAAACTGGCTATGCTTAACCAGTCTGGGCTCAGCTGACAGGTTTATTTTGCCTAACTAGTCACAACACAGCAGACGTCTGTGATGCAAGCTCTCGTGAAAAGTTTGCAGTAGTAACAAATATTGTGCATTCTTTAGTGTTATTGACCAAATCATCGTCTGCTCTGGAGCTGTGCATCGATGTGTGATGTCTGCCACCTTTTCGTTTGCTGCAGGCGACTCGAGAAAAGTGGGAGCATATTTATTGGCCTTTATTCATTTTCTTACATGCAACTGCACATACGAGATTACTATTTGTATCTCAACTGCAAGCTGATGCACAAGGTTTTTTTTTTTGGTTTGTTTTTTTTGCCATTATTAAAATGTCTTTTCCAAAAGTGTGAAACAAATAGGCTGCAGTCCCCTTCTAGTGTCATGTCATTGCAATGACCTTTCCTCTTGTCGTTTTCTGTGCAGGACTTCATACGTGACTTCCTCAACAGATTTGTGACTCAGCTTGGACTCAAAACACATCCTTATTCTACCTGTGTTTACTCCACTGTGATTTTATAGCCTTCTAATAAAAAGCAAAAAAAAACAACAAAAAACAAAACCACAAAACAAGCATAACCTTCATAAAACCTGATAATAAAAACTTCTTTACATCTTTCCTTTCCATCACAGCGGCAGCTTATTTACACTGGAATCAAAATGCTGTGTCATTTTTAATGAGCTCACAGCAAAAACAAGTATTGCACTAACATAAAATGTTCCTTTGGCTGCCTGTGAGGAAACAATGATGGCATGTTAGCCTTTAAATCAGCTGAGCTGGCTGACCTTTCGGGCTAGGCAACAGATACACAGAACCACTTAGCATAAAGTGTTGCAACTTAGTCTGTGTCTGTTGTTTGTTTTTCTGGGTTTTTTTAAAGCCGTTGTTCACAAGAAAATGATGCATTAAATGTCGCTTTTTCCAGCCCGAAGCACCTTCTGCAGAGGAGGAACGGGTGGAAATCGTCACATGGAGGCTGTGCCCACATGAGAGTCAGGAAATGGGGCTTTATGAAGGAAAAAGCAGAACTAGCAAAACTCACACTGGAGAAAAGCCGCTTATCTTCTTTTTTTTTTTCCTGCCTCACTCTTCTTATTTCCTACTCATTTTCCCGGTTCCCATGGCAGTGTTGTGTTTGCATGAGCACCTGACTCACAGCAGCTCTCTGGGCTGTGGGGGTGTTATCAGCGAGCCAAGCCAGATGCCCTCTCCCTAGGTAGCCGGCTACATACTGTACCTCTTCTGCCTCTTCCCACACAAACTGTACACTGGCCTCTGTACACGTCACACAGCAGAGCCACAATGTGTGTCTTCATTTTTTTGTGTGTGTATTTAACAAGAACAGGAAAAAAAGGGGGGGGGGGGCTCAGGTGTTTTCATTAGATCACCGTGTGACTCAAAGGAGAAAACTCACACCACCAATTTCTCATCTTTTTTTTTGTGGCATGTGCACATTAAATGAAGTGTTCCTGCTCTTGATCCTTTGGTGCAACACTCACCGGCGTACGACTCATACCAAGGTCCCTTTAAAAAAAAAAAAAAAAAAAACAATTTCAATGCATTTTCATTTTGCAAAGTGTCATAAAATGAAACAGAAACAGAAAGCAGTATTAGATACACTATTGCCATGTTGCTGTGCAGCGTGTGCAAAATTCTCCTGTGATCTCGCAGAGGATCATGACTTCTAAGTAGAACACAACTGCCTTAAAGTAAGATGTTACACTGGCAGGCTGAGAGCACTGTGCAGAGAGCAGATGGTGTAATGAGATATACTGTAGTAACAATCACACTGTCAGAGCTTCTGCCTGCGTGAGGCTGCACTTACATAGTGGCAGAGCAATCATCACGGACCACATATTTCTCCATGAAACGACTGCGTTGTAAAATCAAACCCAATGCTTTCGGGGTCATGGTGTGCTGGGGGGCCTGCCTGAAAGTTCAAAGCTATGCATTTCAAATGAATCTTATTGTTTAGTGCAACTTTGGGCTCATTAGGTCTCCATAGCGTGCATAAATGGGCTTGTAGGGCTCAGTTGGTAGAGGACGGTGTAATCAGTAACAGGGTTAGGAGTTTAATTCACACAGGAGCGAGCCAGGCTAAAAATATATGTATTCACTGTACCGTAAGACTTTGTGGTTAACAGCATTGTGCATAACAGCACAGTAGCAAACTGAAACACCCTGTGGGCTTGAGGGGTTCAAAGGTGTGCTTACAGTAGAATAGATTCACCTGAAAAGTCTGACCTGATTTGCAGTTGTCATATAAACAGCCCGCATATCCACACAAACCCTGTTCAATTATGTAACTCCCTGTTGTGTAAGGGAAGCGAGCATAGACTGCCGAGCGTGACGTGACAGGACCCTTTCAACACTTCTTATGTTGCTGCGTAAACAAATACATATTAACAGTCCAAATAGTTTCACCAGATGACTAGTTAGTATTCTGAGGCGGTGCAACAACATGTAAACCGGTCTGAAGTGGTTTTACGCTGGAGGTTAATTAAGCACGTGTGCATGTACAGTATGTGTGAAATCATGTGAATAATGAATGTGAAACTTGTGCTTACGCGCTTTAAAAAAAATATGTTTCAGCTCATGAGGAGGGGGTTGGTTTTATAATGACAGACAATACCCTTCGGCACACATAATGGATGACTCTCTGAACTGAAAAGATGAGCTTTAACTGGGCTGAAAGAGATGCGTTTTCGCTGTCAGATTCAGTTCCAAGAAGATCAGTTAACAACTGGCAATTCTAGTGAACTGAATAAGACGGGAAGGTGTTCGATTGTGGTCTTTATCCTGCTGCAAACAGAACTGCCCTCTAAACAGGCAATATGCAGGCAAAACACGCGGTTTAGAAAACCCAACATATAGCCGAGCCGTACAGGAACAGAATCAGTCTGTGGTAATAAAAGCATCCCCTTATAGTTGCGTAGTGTGTTCAGCTAAAACACTGGAACAGAACATGACACTTCCAGTTTAGAGATGCCTGTCTTACAATCTGACCTTGACAATTTACATCACGATTCAAAAGAAAGCGCTGCACCTAAGTGTGATAGCACTTTAGATTTTAGCTCAGAAGAACAGAACACATCAGAAAAGTGGTGCAATATTAAGCTGCTCTTATTATTGTAATGATTAATAATAGTCCTTGCTGTAGTGGCTGCATTCCAACATTTACTGCACGTCTGTTGTTAAAACATACAGTAAACGTCCAATGTCACTCTGACCCCCCCCCATCACAGCCGATGTTGTACCACCATGTGCGGAGGTGCAGTTCATAAATACCAAAGGCCCAATTCCATTCATGTCAAGTCTAATAGAGGGCATGTGTACAGAGAATAGAAACCATCGTTAACATCTGTCACCAGCAGCAAATGTATGCTAGTCATAATGAGTTCATAGCATTGCGCAGTTTGCTGGTTATCCAGATGTTCGTACTGCACATGTGTTCCCTAGCATGTTCTCTAGCGCTAGTTTTACTGTTAATGTTACCCCCGGCACTTTAAGACGGGCTGCTGCATGACTGCACCATGTGCAGCAGGACCTGCTGTTCATAAAGCGTGCAGTAGAGGCTCACTGTCATCTAGTGGTGAACAGAGAGGCTCAGACTAATGTCAAACAAACATATTTCCAAACAGTCAAATAAGAATCAAATGAAATTCATGTTTGTCACCTTTTAATTAAAAATGCATCTCATTCTGTACATTACAAAATATCCAGTGGTACCATATGAATTTAAAAAAAAAACACTGAAATAAATTAAATGACTGAGACAATTAATGTACTCAAAATGTAACAAATGAGCAAAAATACGGGCATTTCCAGTCCATGAAATCTAAAAGCAAAGTGAGTCTAAATTTGTACGTTTGTGAGCAATCCATTTTCCATTTATTTAGCTAAAATGTAAAGTAAAAGCAAATCCCCCCCCCCCCCAGCCTCTAAAAATACCTCTGTGCTGAAAAACCGATTTTAAATTAAGAAGAAATAAAATATCTGACTGGAAAACGAACCTCACACCACAGTGAGCGTACAGGATATAATCAAGACTTACTAGACCTCCGGACAAAAGATCCCCCATCTGAGAGGAAAACCTAAAATGCTTGATTTCTGCAATGTGCCAGCAACAAACCCCAGCATACCATTACAAGGCCTTAAGAACAGTATCAAAGTCTGGAATCATCCAAGATCAAACGTAAACAGATGCAACTTGTTTGCTGGGTTGACACAGACAGACAGCTGGGTCACCACATTATCAGTTGTGTCCTCTGAATTCAGTTGTGGCTCAAACCCGCAAAAGTTACAAAAGTTATGCAAAATGCTGAACCACATTACCACATTTTATGCCAATGAGCACCTGTTTAAAGCAGTTAAACCACTTCCCATGTGCCACAGAGGTAAAACGTTCCTCTCCGTGTCACCACATAATGATTTACTGCAACAGCACAATGTTCCGTATCCCACCACAGAAGGCACATTAACATCTGATTCAGGTCAAATGACCTAAAACAAATTCAAATGCAATTTGGTGTAGAATCATTTTATTTGGATCGAACTGAACCGGTGGACGATGCGCATCACAGATGTGGGTGCAGGTACAAAATGGCTCCCGAATCCTCCAGTTTTTTTAAGGCTTCAGCTTCATGGTTGAGGTCGTGGTAAGAGTTCTGCAACACAGAGAAACAGGAGCATCAGAATTCAGAGAACCCAACCCGGTCCAGCATGCATTTCTGAACACAAACTATAGACGACTGCTACACACCTTCATGGACTTCATGGTGTCGTATCCATAGTAATGGATGGGGTGTCGTTGGCTCTTTGAGTTCGGGTATCCAAATCCAGCTATGTGGACCACATCACAGTAGTTGAGAGCAACGAAGACAGCGAGGATACCCGTGGTAGGATGCACTGGCTGCTGAAACAAACAATACTGTCAGTGTCTCCTAACATATCTGTATGGTTTGAGCATTTCTGACATCTGATACGCCAAAAAAAAAAAAAAAAAGAACACCTTCAAGATTTTGTCATTTTTCTACAAACAAAATCATACGCCATCAGAATCACAGAACTGCACTCCTATTTAAATTTCTTGCATTAAAATCTATATTACTGAGTATGTTGTGATTACAAATAGACAGTTCTAAAATTTGCACATGCAGATTCTGATTTTTGCTAGTCATATAATAGAAAGGAGGTCAGGAGTATTCATGTAAAGGAGCTACATTTTCTACAGTTGGCATTAATGCAACACAGCCCATGATAAAGACGAAGATTAAAGTGAGGTCTTGCATTTCACCAATAGATGGCAGCAGAAGGAAACAAATTACTGCTGTGGATCTTCCCCTGCCAAGACTTTCCATGTGCAGAATTCAGTCAAATAACCACTGCATTACCTCATTTATGTTACTTGCAAAATAACAGTGGCAATAACAGTTTGGGATTTTTACCTCTTGTTCCAACAGAGTTTAAATTTAATGTATATTTACTTTAACTTAATGGGCGCTTTGGAACGGATAGCTAAACCTCAACATTGAGAAGTTGACAATCATGAAATCCTTTCTTTATGTTGTATTTTTAACAGTAGACCAATCCCCATCATTTCTACTGCCGATAATGAGGGTTTCTCACTATCTAAATGTAATTCTTTGCTGCTATATTCAGTGACAAGGTTAACTTACATATGTGGAATATACCATCACTTTACTGCTTTAATTCACTGCATTTAGTGCATTAAATCCATTCAGCACAGTGTCATCCTCTGTTGCCGTCTCTACCTGCACCCTTGCACTTCCCATAGCAGCATTCTAAAGGTCTTTGTCTCTGACAAGCAAGCAAGCATCATCCTGTAGTTTGGGTGTTTTCCAGAGGCTTACTCACAGCAAACTCCTCAGAATAAAAGCACTCCTGATGCCAGTAACAAGTAACAACTTTAGGCCAATTTCGCAATTGATGTTGCTGAGAACAGTGCTTGAGAAAGGTTATATTCTCAGCTAAAAATGTTGACATAGTCTGATTTCAATAGTTTGAGAGCACTTGGAGCAGTAGCAAAGTACACTGACACATCTACTGCTCAGTACTTCAAAGCTGATACCAAAGGCAAATATATACAAATAGACTGGAACAAAGAAACCTGCTGCTTTTGTTGTGCTTGTGAGGTCGGTGTTGTGAGACTGATTTTTGTCTCTGTATGTGTTATGCAGACGGTATCTCACAAATCTGAAGTGGTACTAATGGCATCAGTGACGAGACACAACGCACAACTGAGAAACAAGCAAGCAGAGAAAAAAACTAACAAAAAAATGAGTTTGCAGCATTTTGCAACTACATCTATGTTCTGATTTCATACTCTTACTTATTCAAAAGAAAAAACAGGTTTTTTTTTACATTAATCTTGTTAATAAATCTATTCTGACAATAGATGGACCATCTTGGTGGAGAAACATGAACATTTAAAGGCAAAATGATTTTAACTCTTTAAATCAGAAAAAAAAAAAAAAAACTGCCCGGGGTTTTTAAAGGAATGTTATCTTTTAAAAAATGACAGCATTAGTCAGTGCCAGAAATTGTGAAAACAGAATCATCAGATGTTCAGCTTTCCAAAGGTTCTTGAAGCCCTTGTCTGTCACATACTATTCCATTTGAAAACATAACCAACATCTAAACTTACAATTGTGATCTTTTATGGAAATCACTTTATTCTACATCACTCATTTAAAATGCTGCTAAAAACAAACCATTTGCACAAACTGGATGTTGTGCTCCTCTGCATAACCCAGAAGCAATTAGTTACTCAGCTACAATGAACAGTTAGCTGACTAAAATGGAGTGACTTTTTGACTGAACTGGGCTCAACGGCAGGCTGTGTTTATACTGAGCAGGTAGGAGACAAGTATGGAAAACAAATTTAAACAGCAAATCATTCATCACCATGTTTTCCAACACTGGTTACACGTGTGACTACTTCAATTATGTTTATGATTATGTTGATTCCATGGCATTATAACTATGCTGTACGACACAGAAAGACATTTCTAAGTTTCTCTGTTTCCATGGAGACGCAGAACTGCAGGGAAAAAAAGTGCAACACAATTGACAGACAATGAAAGAAAGCATAACTACTATATAAAAACATACATGATCATACAAGGTTCTGCCACAGTCTGAAAGCACGCTCTCGCCATCTCTAACAACAATAAGCTGCACAAATCGGACAAGAAAAACATCTACACGATTGGGGCTTCCTCATGGCCTAGAGGTTTACATCTTTAGCTCAGAACACGGATGCATGTCGTTCCTGATCTCTCTCACAACTTGTTTCCTGTCATCTCTCTACTGTCAGTGATTTAATTGCAGCATCAAACAAACATGTCTACTGCTACAGCCCTGGATAGATGGATGGATGGATGGATACTTTATTAATCTTGAGACATTCAAAAATAGTAGCTGTGTGCCTCATTTTTTGTGGTGTGCCTTATGTGGCCTCTGTTTGTGGACTTTCTGATTATAGCCGCCTACAGGACATCTCCAGCCTAGCCGCGCTAGACAACCCATAGCAACGAATTTAATTCTCTGTCAGGGTGGGTCTAGTTACCCTCCATAAGGCTCGAGGCTGGATGCTCCTAAAACTGGCCGGACGAATCACCATGAAGTGTAGAGTCAGAAGGCGGGCGTAACTAAGTGACGACAGAGGCGTGACGATTCTGACAGAAACAACCGGAAACAACTAGCCTAGCCGCGCTAGACAACCCACGGCAACGAATTTAATTCTCTGCCAGGGTCGACAACAAAAACGACAACAGTAATTGAGCTCCATTAGCACCGACTCTGAATAATCTTTCTGTTAACACGTCTGTACATCTCCAGACCTAGTTCCTCTCTCCCAACTGCCTTCCTGGCTGATTGGTCCACCATCCTGTTTCATCCTCCAATCAGACTGCAGCAATTTCCACACCAGAGCATAAATCTGGAGCAAAACTGTCAGTCGGGGTGGCTGTGATTCAATGTGACCATCTCGCCTCGGAGCCACTTGGTGTCTTGTGTTTGATGTAAATATGCATCTCCAGCCAACAGCTTCTAGCCATAAGTAATGAGTTACTTGTTTTCTAATGTTTAGCGTAGGAACTGAAAATCATTACTTGCAGCTCTGTGCTCGTATGTGTTGTACTGAGGCAGTCATTTGTTTAGCTTGTTCTTCACAGCTGGACCCATTTCATTTCTTTTTCTTAGCTATGTTAAGAGCAGAGATGTTGCTACCATGTCTTTATGTTTGGAGGAGGAGTTTAGTTGTGTTCTTCTGGTATTTTGTCATAGTAAGGTTGGCTTTTTTTTCTAAGTATACATTATTTTCAATTTCTCTCTTTATTTCTAGCCATGATTCGGCTGTTTGGGTGCAGATCTTAATGCTGCAGAGAAAAGCAAAGGTGCGACAGGAACAAAAAAAATCCCAAAAATGTTGCAAGTTCGCAGCTCTGTCAGCCCTCTTTTGGTTTTATTCGGTTTGTTGATTTAGCAACACCTCCCAGCCCTGTTTTCTTGAAAGTATTACCACTTTTTCTTTATTTTCCTTAGTTAGGTCACTGAGCAACAGTTTGCTTTACCAAACCAACAACACCTGGTTTTGTGTTCCTCCTTCAACCCTAGCAGAGCTGGGAGGTAACGCCTACAATGTATGAGACGGAACTACTTCATAAAATTGCAGCAATGTTCCTTACCAAAACCAAATAAAGTGAGTTCATAAATCGCCTCAATTAAATTTCTTCATTGGCCGTCTTTAAGCATCAGAATTGGATTTAAAGCGCTCCGAAAATTCTGCTCCTCAAAGTTTATGTACCAAACACGATAAATTTAGCTGAATCTAATTCATTGCTGCTCGTTCCAAAACTAAAGCCCGCAGTGATGCTGAACTGGCTATTTATTTAAAGTATTCAGGCCTCCTGCTAATTACAGTCAATCAAATGAGCCTTTTCTGACAACAATGAAAGGAAAAATGACCCAGTAAAAACAAGTCTCGACTAAAATATGAAGCAGTTATCCATGTTTACTCCTGTTGTTAGCAGAAGCCTGCTGAGCGCCGAGAACTGTCCTCATTTGCTGTGGAAAGATCTGCACGTCTAGATAGAGATCGATTTGTTTTTGTTTTTCCTTCAAACCCACCTGTGATCTCTCTTCGATATATACTGTTGGTGATAAAACCAGTAAATGCACAATGAAGGCTTATGGGTGTGTTATAGTGAAAGGTGAAATCAACATTGGTAGTATAAACATGGCAAAGTCCAAGAGAAGGTCTGAATATTTACTGGCACTGTAAATGGTATTAATTATCACAGATGTACAGCTTCACATGTATTTCCAAAGTGAGGACAAAAGCTACAAGGACATAAACAGAAAAAAACATACGCACGCACGCACGCACGCACGCCAGAAGACTTAACAATAAACCGCCCAGATGACTCAAAGCTTCCAGGTAACTCAAAGCTTCCAGGTAATTCAAAGTGTAAACAGATAGTAGTGTGCAAATCACAGGGCATCCTGTTGGACAATTTCCTTAACCCTTTGATGCACAGTGTGGGTCAAGAGATACCCATTTTCAACTGGATTTGGGTGACTTTTGACCCATGTTGTGCATCCAAGGGTTAAGACATACACTAATTCCCACAACTAGGGACTTTTACCCCGCAAAGCCCTACATAAGAGAAATAGATAGTTATTACCCTTAAAATAGTTCTAAAGTATATTTTCCTGTGGTTTCCGCTCTTGTCATTTAGGATCTTTTTTTGCTAAAAAACAGAAACAATAAAGACAGGAGATTATCTGACCCTGCGGACATATTTTTTTTTGTTTCAGGAAAAACAAGAAATAAAAGTAACGCAAGATTTAACGGGATGAGACATGTTTGTTGTTCTGTCCCTGGCTGGCTCTGTCTGCGCTCAGAGATTTCCCTGTGTTGTTTGCCACTTCTCATATAACTCTGTCAATGATTATCTATGCTCACAGAGGCAAGAAGAAGAATCGTTTCCACATGACCTGGAGATAGAAGAAACGTTCTCCATCCCTTCCCCAAAAAGCAGTACACTTCCCCAATTGCCTTTGTATGTCTTACTCCTCCTCAGCTTTCCATGCTATCAAATTTCTTTTGTGAGAGCCCTTTCTGATAAGAAATTTCTTTTGTCCAGAACCTTGTTGGTGCATGTATCAGAGTTTATAATGACCTACTTCCAATATTTTCTCCAGCTAGAGCTTACCAGTTGCATAAACCACTGAATTTAACCAAAATTGTAGGTCCTATGTCATTTGAACACAGATACTGATGTAAATTATCATGTCATCCTAATGAGTGGTGATGGTAAAATCCACCATATTTGTCTTTGATATTCACTGGAAACAAATAACAGCAGTCTCCAAAGCAATTTTATATTTTTTTTCTTTGTTTGACATTTCACAAATTACACATATTTGCTTTCTTGCAGAGTGTTTGTCAAATGGCACTTCTCCACTAGTACCCACTCGGCTCAACTCGACTCAGTTTAGGTCATTTTCCATTACATTGAGTACTACCTCATCGTGGGTGGACTCGTCATAGCACAGCGGCCCAGAAGTTCCTTAACGTCATTTGTGTGCGACACAAACACAACACAACAATAGAGGACATCAAAGCAATGATATACCTGCTGCTCGGTCTATGGCTTTTTGTCAGATTCAAGTAAAAGCGCACCATCACTGTTGCCAGTTTGTTTTTTTGTTTTTTTTAATGGCGGGTTTGGTTTTTCTGAAGGAGCCGCTGATGTGTCGTCACTCCCTGTCCAATCAGTGGCCTGCACTCTGTGGACGTGACATTATCGGCTTGACTCAGTTCGCTTGGAACCCCGGCTCAGTAGGAATTAAAATAGTACCTGGCACCAGCTACCATGTCCTAATGGAAAACCTCACAAACTGAGTAGAATTGACCGAGTCGAGCCGAGTAGGCGCTGCTGGAAAAGCGCTAAAAATGATTGAGATAGTTTTCACAATTATTTGTTCAGTTTGAGGCTTCAGTTTAATATAAAGACCAGAAACAAGGTGAATCAGACAGATTTCGGTAGCAGTCTTTATGCTAAGCTAAGATGGCTAGCTGCAAGCTCCAGCTTCATATTCAGACAGATTTGAGAGAAGTGTCAACCTCCTCATGTTAATCTTAGCAAGAAAGTGAAGTGTTGCATCATTGCTTTAGACGCCTTCAGATAAGACTTTCATGCCCCCAACAATTAAAACGTATAAATAAGCACATGAAGTGTGCACGCATTGTGGTATTTAGGGTGACATTTCCACATAAATACAAGTCTTTTGCTACGAGCTGCATTGAATAATTGCAGCAGTCTACTTGAAAATACAGAATAGGAACGCTCTGCTCTTTCAGGTCTATGCCAATCACATTAGGCCAAGCGTTGAACCTACACGACCTTGACAAAAGCACAGTTTGGCAAAAGAGGTGGAGGGATCTATCAGGTCAAATACAAGTGTGCAAAACAAAGGAATCTCGAGACTGCAAGCACTTCAGCAGCAGCACTCAGACGCTGAAGAGACTTAGAGAGCTCTCTACTTCTGGCTTCCCTGAGAGATGCGTGAAAGAAAGCACAAGCACATGTGTACATGATCGCGTGTGTGTATCCGTGTGTGCGTGTTGCCCGGTTTTGCTGCAGTGAAGGTTAAATTTTAGCAAAATAGAGGTCTCTGTAAACAAATGTGGGCTCTCTCCGTAGCGATGCAGCCTTGATAAGAAACTGAAGTGGCTTTATTTGCCGTTGCACTGAGCATGACTGGCTTTTTCCTTTAATTCAGATGAGCACCCCACAATGGGACACAGCTGACATTCTGTGTGCATTAGCCTCATGTGGTCGCCAGCATACAGGCGAACACCAGAGCTCTGCAGCAGCCCGGCGCATAGTTTGGACCTCGGCCCGTGGATCCTTGGTGAGAAGGGGCGAAGGGTGGGGGGGGCTGTACATTGTCGCCACTGCGCAACACAAACGTGTGCTTCAGGAAACCGGTGCGGGCGTAGTTGCTAGTGGTGTGAATGCACGGACATAAGCCAGAGAGGAAGGAAAGGGAAGGAAGAGAGTGAAGTGGTTGCATGTGTTAGAGTTTGTGTGGTTTGACTTTGCATCTGGGGAAGGGGTCCATCTCTATCCGGCAGGGTCATTAACAGAGGGATGGTGTGCAAAGAGGAGGTCTGTTATGGTCAGTACCCCTGCTGGGATTTGGCATATGAGGAATACCAAAGGAGAGAAACGAGGAAAAAAACACAAGAAGATTGATGACAAGACAGAGCGTGACTAAAAATTTTTTTCTTGTATGTTCACTATTAAGAAAAATGATGTTTACAGCCCTGAATAGAGGTGATTCAGTTTCTGTTGTAATCGTGCAAAACTTAACTGCCTCTAGGCCCCAGTTCTCCCAGCCCGTAATCCCACCATCTCTCCTCCTCCTGCCCACCTTCCACTCCCCCTGGCCTTTTCCATACAGTCTGTGCAGATGGTGCAGAGCTCCTGTTGGGTGAGCCCGCTGATTGTCTGTAGGACCGCGGCGTTCACACTGCTCACTCTTCTCGTGCACCAATCAGTTGTGTTTGTATTGCGGCCCAAAAGCGTAACACCCCTGTCACTCTTTGACAAAAAGGACTCAGGGGAGGGGAACAAGCAGAACCAAAACAAAACTTGGCTCGGGCCCACGTCAGGGACAATCCCCACCAAACACACAACAAGCCCCTCCTGGCAGATGGGATGCAACGGGCCAATAAAAACTTCATTCTGCATGAGTTGTAGTCCAAGTCGAATCCCTGGGTGTTTTGAAACCACGCATCATGTTTTCTCATTGCGCAATCGCTGCTCTGTCATGAGTTAGTTCATGGATGTGTTTCCTCTTTTGTTTGTTGTTACGATGAAGTTATCTTGCCTTTCATTTACTTTATCCTTTACTTTCAGATTTCACTCACCCAAAAGCCACAAAGCATGCTCAGTGAGGATCAAGCAAACTTTGAAATTGAGAAAAAAAAACAGCGAAGGTCACAACTCTGGACATTTTCCTGAAGAAACAGCAATAATTAGCTTTGCAGGGAAGGAACACTGTGACTGTCCACTGTCTAGAAACAGAGCATCTGACTGAAATTTATACAATATTTTGGCTTTCCTTCAAAAGCCAATTATTTCCCAGGGATTCACTGCGCAGCCGAGAAAACATGTGGCACTTATCTTGTAATGAGATGCTAGAATGTCAAGCAGAAGCTAATCTTCATCATGTTCTGTGGTAATTGGATCCACTAAACCGCTACTGACCTTCAACATTTCACCTACTACATTTCAAGAGAAATGCCTTTCCCAATAAACTGTTTATCACAGAGCTCAAGACATATCACTGGAGGAACAGTGGCTAATCAGTGGATGCTCCATCCACCCTTGTTAACATTCATGTGGGGAGCAGTGAAGGGCAAAAACAGGGGAAAAAAGGGAGGTATGAGAGAAGGAACAAACAAGCAAGGATGTTCTGGTCAGGAAAATTGCAGTTGAGGATGCCAGAAATGCTCAATACTGGAACACAGGAGAACTGCCACCGGAATTAAAGAGAAACATTTTTAGATTGAGAAAGCTAAAGATTTGACTGGTTTGATTAAGGATAAGGCAACAATTTGGTTTGGACTAGAACCAACAATTCTGTTTTTAAAATTGTGACATCTTCACCTTCAGCCTTATGATTCTTCAAACAGTTAAGCGGAAAGGGTCACTCACCTGTTTGCTCTTGGGGTGCAGAGGGATCTGGAGCAGTCTATCTGCAGTCTGGTGCAAAAAGTGTGGGTCCAGCACTCTGATTTTGCTGACGTCAGCCAACCAGATTTGGGGAGGGGGCTTCCAAAAGCCTTTCCTGACCTGCAACACACACATAAACAGACAGAAAGATAACAGGCTGGATGTTAAGCAACAGAAAGGAACAACAGGACAGAAAGTAAAGCAAAAGATTGCTATTTTTGGTTGGCAGAATGAGTTCATTTACCCAACAGAGATGCAATTGAACCTATGACTCTCTCATCTCTAGAGGCAACTAAATCGATGTGCAAATTAGTGGGTAATGACCCTGCAACTATTAGCAGTAGGAGGCCGGAGGCGCCGGGAGCAACAGAGTGAAGGATGTCTGGGATGGAAACTACATTTAACTCTGAAGGGCACTGGCGTCGCTGAAGTCGAACCTTTTAAGTATTTGTTCCTGATATGGATGACTGACAAGAGCTGGAAAAGAAACTAAACAGAGCATGTTTATGTGAGGCCAAGAGGGATAGAAAGAAAGTGAGACAGAGGGATGGATGTGTGTGTGTGCTTTTGTGTGAGAGAATGCATTCTCACACATATCCTGTACCCTCTTCTCATTGTAGAGGATCTCTTTGAGCCACCGCAGATCTTGCTGTTTGAAAGGCACCAGGACCATAAGTGTGCCGGGCTCATTGTGCAGTCCAGGGTTGTAGGAGGCCGACTCAGGGTAAAAGAACCTCATGGTGGTCTTGTTCCCCACGTCTTCCTCATAGCCTCTCACTGGGGCATCATTCAACCTGAGGCAGGGACACAATTCTACACTTTAGACACACAAAGAATATTCAGGGCTCTTTTATTAAGGATTAAAATTTCTGCAATAATTCATGCAGAGTTTTGTTTTGTTTGATCGTATTCTCAAACCATAACTTTCTCAAAGTATATTCAGTCTGTATCATGATGTCATTGCGGTCTATTCTGATGAAGGTGTCCTGCTAACTTAGCACTCCGTACCTCCAGTTAAACAGCGTATATTGAGGTAAACGGTGAAAGTCTTCATTAGATTTCCAAATTAATGGTTTAGCAAATGATTTTAATTCTGACCAAAAACATACACAGAATTATCATTGTTATTAATATTGTCAGTCTATTTAAAAAGAGACCATGTACAATATTAAACATAAATGTTTCCATTTGATGCATTGCACCAGAGTTAGCTTTAAGCTCATTTCCATCTGCAGTCCCTCGGCAGGTCACAATAAAAACATCACAACATTAAATTGTCACAAAAGGGCTGGAGTATAAAATGCATGACACAGTGAAGCCAACCATTATACGGACACACAGAGACACTCTTAAAAGCACACACAAATGCCAATTAAAATGAGATGAATGGTTGCAGTTCTGAGTGTCCTTAAGCAGGTTTTTCAGTTTGTTTTTAAAACTGCCGATAGAAATACAGTTCTTAATGTCGCCAGGCAAGGCTTTCCACTGAGTTGTAGCTTTTACAGAAAAAGCTGACTGCCCAAAGGTTGTGTGTCGAAAAGGTATTGAACAGTCAGCGATGGAAGATATCTTCATGGATTTTATGGATTGTGCCGAGTGATAGTGAACAAACCGGCGCAACGGAGGAGGAGCCAAACCATTTAAAATTTTTAAAACAAGACACATATTTGAAAGCAACTTAACATTTTCAGAGCTCAGAAGACAATGCTTATCTAAAATCCTGCAATAGTGGTATTGCATTGATTTTTTGTCCAGGATCTTCAAAGTCTGTATGTAAAGAGACTCCAGCGGTTTGATGACTGCCTGCCTAGTTTGTCCCCAACATGTGATACAATATGACATGTGGGACAGGATCATAGCGTGCATGAAGGTCTTTTCAGCATCCATAGACAGACAGCCTCTAATGTGCAGAAAGTTTATCCGATTATAGTTTGAGGTTGAGACATGACGGATCAAGCCACTCTGTAATCTTTCCCAAAGCATTCGTTAGTGTCTCAGCTGCTAACTCAGCAGTTTTTGCACGAGTATAAATGACAAGGTCGTTGACGTAAAGACTGAATAACAGAGAACCTAACACAGAACTGACAGAATGAAATTCTCAGATTCTCTGAAAAGAAAGAAGAGAATTTCAGTAAGAGAAATGACATTTGTAACAGCATTAAAAATGACAAATTTAGCCTTGAACCAGTAATTCTGCATTCTGCTGTGCACAATAAAAAAATGTTTTTCTTTTTAGAAAATGAATTTTGTTTATTCAGTATTTCATTTCAATTTTATCACGGTCAACTGCTACCAGTTTGGTAAAAGAGGCGAGTCATGGACGGGTTAAGACTGCACACAAAAGGTGGAGTTGGCCACTGGACGTCACCCATTGGTTTGTGAACTACTATTTTGAAGCCTTTAATTCGTAATTTATCCAGCAAGCAAGCGGTGGATATGACTGAGACGCTACAGATGCCGATGCAGTCATGACCTGTCATTTACAAAGCAGTCATGCCCTAAAGCACACACTGCTTATCATCTATTTTACTTTAAATGGGACCATAAAGTCAATAGTAAAATGCTTATTGAGGTAATAAATGTAGGGAGAAGTGGGGCAATTTTCTAACAGACTTCTATACAATTGCACTTCTTTGTGTAGCCAGAGAAGTCGCCCCCTGCTGGCTGTTAGAATGAAGGAATGCAGGATTTAGGCACTTCCACATAGGATTCACTTTTCAGACCCAGAGGCAACATTTATCTTTTATATCAAGTCCATTGTTCAGACATGTTTTAGGAGAAGTTTTACAAGAGTAATTTTACATTGGAAACATTAGAAACAAGTAACTTCTGTAGCTAATGGCACAGTGATCTACCAAAACTGTTTTAAACCTCTGCATGAGGATTGTGGTCTGCTGCTGATCTGTTGATTTGCACACACAGGTTATTTATCTCCGTACACGTATGCTCTGTCACATGTTCTTGAAAGGACAAAAACATGTTTTAAACAATGCTGCTAAAAGGTGGCCTGTAAATAGAACAAGTAAGTCGCACTGGAGTGTTTAAAATCCAATATGTGCTTCCTTGTAAAATAAGCCATGTTTTGGTACTTTTACAAATTCTTGACACAACAACTTCTGCAATCACATCATAACTCAATCCTTGTCCGATTAATTAACACAGCAGCACAGACTGAGCCCTTGTTTGATTAAATGATTAGTCTGCACTTTGGAAACTTAAGTCTCGACAGGCTTTAAAAAAGCCTAGCAGTGTTTCTATGACAGAACCTGCCCGATGACGTCAAACTCTCAGGCATGCATTGAATTCTGAATGTCAATAACGTTACTCTACTTGGCCAGGAAACCATTAACTTCTGAGAAGAGAAGGAGAGATGGGATGGAGGGGGAGGAGGGCTGGTAAGGGGAGAAAAATGCATTGTGGCCAGGCCAAATTCTGGCTGTTTGAAAGAGGCTTATAAAAACTCAGAATGCATGTGTTCATTCCAAGGCTGTAAAGTCAGATTTGCAAAGTGCCTTTGTCCCTGAGTAAACTAAACGCTCTCTTTTCTCCATTAAAGAACTTGATTTGACCCAGAACTCTGCTAATTGCTCAGAGGATGGCTCTGAGTCAGAGTCAGATGGTTCAGGGTTGGATACTGTCCATCATCAGACTACACCCAAGAAAATTTATATCCTACTTTCAGTGGTTGGTGGACAAATCACCGCTCTCCCCTTTTAAGGTCCTCTAGCAGGGATCTGTTTGTATTTTCCAAATCCGAGCTGCCTTGAAACATGAAGGTGAATATGAGGTGGTTTGGGGTTTAAATATTGCTTTGTATATTATCATTATTATTATTATTTTGAATGTCACAGTTTGCAAAACATGAAAAAAGTGGCAGCCACCATTTAACAAATGCATAATTAACCATGCCCGACGGGTACGTCGGCGGGGTTATTGCATTTGGTGCGGTATCTGGCTGGGTAAGTATGTATGTATGTATGTATGTATGTATGTATGTATGTGGCTATGTCCGGTCCGATATCTCTGCAACCGCTGAAGTCAGGATAATCAAACTTGGCACTGAAGATCAGTCTAAGGTCCCCTGCTGAGTTGTGGAGTTACAGGTCAGCAGATCAAGTAGGGAGGGAGATACGTACGATGATCAAAATTGATACATATTGCATCATTTGTATAGGGAGAACAGGGTTTTTGCCAGCAGAGGGCGTGGTTCTGTCCTCTACTGAGGGCTCATCTAGTTTGGAGTGAAATCAGAAAGATGCAGAGTTTTTTTCTTAGTTTTTTTTTGTTACATTAACCCCAGTTTTATTCTTCTTACCCTATGTTACATCACATTAACAATCAGTAATGAGAACTTTTGCATGGTGTTACCATAGCTTACCGTATGACCACGTCATATTTGTTGATGATGCTTCCCAGGGAGCTGTTTTTAATGGCAAAGCCGTTGCCGATGACTACACAGGTTCTGCATTCAAGGCTGTGGAGAAAACACACACACATGTTTGTACTTCTATCTTAGTGAGGACATCCATAGGCGTAATGCATTTCCTAGAGCCTTACCCTAACCATCACAACTGATTGCCTAAACTTAATCCTTACCAAACCTCAATTCATACCTGTTCTCTAAAAACAAGTCTTCACCCTCAAACATGGCTGTTTCAAAGTGAGGACCGGCCAAAATGTCCTCACTTTGTAAAAATGTCCTCACTTTGATAGTTAAATGCAGAAAATGGTACTCACCATATGTCTGTCTGTCTCTCTCTCTCTCTCTCTCTCTCTCTCTCTCTCTCTCTCTCTCTCTCTCTCTCTCTCTCTCTCTCTCTCTCTCTCTCTCTCTCTCTCTCTCTCTCTCTCTCTCTCTCTCTCTCTCTCTCTCTCTCTCTCTCTCTCTCTCTCTCTCTCTCTCTCTCTCTCTCTCTCTCTCTCTCTCTCTCTCTCTCTCTCTCTCTCTCTCTCTCTCTCTCTCATATAACATAACCTATAACTCATCAAGGGTGGTTTCTTGACTGTTAAAAGAATAGGAATAGATAGACAGCATGACCAGAATGTCTCTTTGAGCAATCTCTGTGTGAGAAATGTTTTTTGTTGCACTTTACTTGACATTTGACAGTTACGTCTGTACTGCAATATGGACTTAAATCAGTACACTGATATAAATTTGAACAAAAAATGTAATTAAATATAAAACTTGGTTGCAACAAGGCAATGTTGAGCTTTAGTATCTTTTGCCAAGTTGGCGAAAGTATGTTCACACTTACTTTTCAATGTTGGCTGGCACCTGATAATTTGCAGTTACAGCGAGAACTTTCAATAGCAGCAGCTCTGGGAGGGAAAAAAAAGTGCAGTTTAAAAAGTAAGACTGCGTGAATACTTTGAATGCAGAGAACAGAGTGTTTCAGTCATATTAAGAGCTTAAAATCTGACTGACACAAATCTAATGACAACAGATAGAGTGAAGCCTGTGATCTTCTTATCAAAGCACTTTAATGACATGAAAGCATCACTGATCTGAACTGAAGGTATAATCCAAAACTCAGACACGGGATAGTAGAAAAGCTATTTTCATTTCATTTTTTCCATTTAATTGAATGTAGTGGAAGTGTGCAAAGATGTGACGATAACTGTTCATAATCCCAGTCATCAATCAACCAGTATTAAATTAGCAAACTTAACAGAAACAGCAGAGGATAATGTTCAGAGCAACGTCAACATACCACTGCCCTTAATGCCATAAGGTAATGCCAGCTTGGACAGATGCTCCCGCCAGAAGAAATCCTCCAGTTTCAGAAAGAGCTGCGTCCGTCTGCTAATGCTGCATGAGAAGTGTCAGAACAGGAATTACACATGAAACCGCACTGTACAGGGTTTCACTGTATAGATGAGATATATTACAGGAGGCTTTGCGGCTGGAAGAGCCGGGACAGGAATCAAGACAGCAAGGATGAAAAAAAAAACATTTGGAGTTTTTTGGCTGAAATAACCATCCAACCACACAATAGACAATACCATCTGTGCTGCCAAACAGCACAGCGTTCATGCTAGCACATGAAAAATTGCTTCATATGCTTGACTGATGCCTTTACTTTACCAAATGTTCTGGTATCCATTAAGCAGGTAAACTAGACTCATTATAAGAAAATCAGCCATTTACATTATGTCATTCAATAGCAATTTCCCTCATTAAAAGCCTCTGCTGGCACTTCTCTGCTGAGGAGAGGGGAAGGAAAACAATAACATTCACAGAGCCTGTGGAGGGAGACAAATGTGGCAGGTTGTAATATGTGAAACAGTGACTTTTCTGTGTTCGCTGGCTTCTGACTCCAGCTGTTTATGACCTACTGTCTTTGACAGTGAGTCTCTCAGACATTTATTATCCTCGTGTGCCAGCTAGCTCTCTGTGGGAGATCAGGATAAATCCCTGGGGAGGGGTCTAATTAGAGAAATGTCATTGCAATTGCCTGGAAGGCCTCCTTGTGACTGTAATGACTGATGTGAAAATACAAGAACGGACTTGCAACTTACTAAAAATTATACTCTTGTAGAGGGGCAAAGACAAGGATTATAGATTTTAACTATTTTAAAGGTCAAAGGGCAGGCAGTGGCAGGTCTAACTGTGACCTTTGACAAGGTTGAGACAAACCCCAGATGGAGACCATATCGCTATTTTGTAACAGAACAGAGTTCACAAAAAGACCAGTAAATATACAGCTGAATAAGCTGATAACAGAACATTGGAAAAATAAATGAGAGGGGGTTCGGGGATGTGGAACAATGATTACTTAACAAAATAGGCCATTGTCTACTCCCAAAAAAAAACTTTATCAAGAGCACATTCCGAGCAAACAATGTTTTTTATATCAACTCTCCCTCTCGGTCATTTAAGACATTCCACTTGTGTGACTGAAACTTACAATAATCACTATTTAGATGGAAAGTCTTTTTTAAAATAATAAATTCTGTTCCTTCTCGCTAAAATATGTTTTTCCTTCATGACTGGTAAAGAGCTGTCCAGTTTCTAGGAAGCTGGCACCTTATTTCATATAAAAATGCTGGCACACCTCCTCCTTTAATAAGCCATCCACTCCCTTCAGTTTGCAAAAAAAAAAAAAAAAAAAAAAAGAACACAGACATGCCATTACTCACTTAAAGTTCAGGCTCTCCCACTTCTTCTGCGTTAGCCAGCCGCCACATAGCGACTTGCTACTGTTCAGAGACTTGCTGGTGCCTCCATAGCTGAAAGACAGACAATTACCACAACTGGCATGAAACTACCGCTGAGTCTATAAAACTGCAATGTGCCAGGAACTGGGTCCAGAAAACTCAAAATGTGCAAGAATGGGCATGAGTGAGGGCCTCCGTTGACCAGCAGCTCAGACCACTTGATGATCAAAATGTGGGTTGTCTTACTGACTTTGAGTGAATCAGCATTGTACAGACCTCAGGAGATTACTTCTTTACCAGAAATGGGCATTTCTGTGATTGTGTGACCTCAATACCAGAGCAATCAGAAAAGACTGAATGTCTGTGTTTGTGTAATTACCTCTGAAGTATGCCATTGGAACAGTAGTATGTGACGAAGGAGATGAAGAAGAGGAGAACTGGGAGAAGCCTAAGGCACCATGCTGCAGGACGGTGAACACACAAGAATTAAATATCAGGATCGTCGTTTTCACATGATGTACATTTCTGGCTTCACTTTACAAGTGATGCTTCAAGTTTTCTTAAGCTTTATGGACACTGATTAACCAAATAACAGAACATAACAGGGGGCTTTGAATCAACAAACAAAACCTTCTGCCATCCCATTTGAAGCAGGTGTGCAGCCCGTAACAGTGTGGGTACTGAAAAATGATACTGAAATGAATATTAACAGCTCTTCTGCAAATGCCACTTGCTATTTAGAGACAAACACACATGCTCACAGGAAACTGTCCACCAGAAATGGTCTCAACTTGAGAACAGAGTGAAACTCACAAATTAAGGAGAATCATTTGAATTTGAAACTGTGTAAATACCACTCTATCTATATGATTAGAATTCAAGCAAATCAGAGTGTAGAGTTAATGTGCACTGTAACCATTTGTGGTGTGAGCCTGCTTTAATTTTGACCAAAAGTGAGCGGCTGAGTGAGTTCTGGAAAAGCCCTGCTGAGGGGCCGCTTACACGAGGACGCTTGCAGGTAAAAACGTCAAAATATTTCAACAAAACACCCTATCGTTTATACGAGCACGGCGTTTTGGGGGCTTAAAAACGCAAAAATTTGAAACCGGCCTCCAGAGTGGAAAAGTTGAAAACTCTCCGCCGTTACGTTTCCGTCTAAACAGCAAAACGCAAAACTTTGCCGAGATCTGACCACGTCGCATACGCGATTACGTCACATACGTGCGCCGGTGCTTTGGTTTGCCAGCCGGTACAAGGAAGTAAACAAAGATGTGTGATTATTTCCATCCTTCGTACCTTCAAGCAACTCTGGCAGCTCTATGTACACTACAGGAGTCATACCAACAAACGTGCAGAATCTGTACAGATTCCATTCATGAACATTTACCGCGGCGGAGATCCGAAAAGGGAGATAGTACGCATGCGCGTAGACATGGCAGAGTTTTATTACAGCGCCACCCAGGCACACCATGGTGGGAAATTAGCAACAGCCAGATACTGGTTTAACATGACGTGGTTGGTAGATTTGCGGCACAAAATGCTAATTTACTATTGAATGAATCATATTTGGACATATCTGTCAGTGGCTTAAAAAGTTAATTTCACATCCTGGCACACACGTGTTCACACACACACACACAAGCTCACGCCTTGTCACGTCAACTAACAAGAACAGCACTGCGAGAGCGCAGTCCTCCACCAAGACAGGTGTGTGTTCTGCATGTGTACATACCGAATCGCATGACCTAAATATGTAGCTGGCAACGGGAATTGATGGGACTCAGAGACACCCCCACAATTTAATCAGTTGTTCCTTGTATCATTTCCGATACGTCCACAGTAGTAGATTTGTTGTAGGATCACAATGATGTGATCGTCAGCAGGCCGCTGAGGTAGCGTTCACTTGTTGCCATGGTTACCGTGCTGCTATGAGATGCTGTGCCGCTACCTCAATGGGAAATCCTTAACAAATCCATTGATCCAAACTTTAAGCCGTATCACTGCCGAAGTCTAATCACTTGGTCCTTGTGTCATTTCTGACCGACCCTGAAAACTTCATTTAAATCCCTGAGTCTGTTTTTGAGTGATGTTGGTAACAGAGGAAGGAGTCACACACACCGATCGTCACATAACTCCGCCGTGTTCTTAAGGGGAATAAATAATCTAATTTACCTTCATTCTTTCAGTGCTCTAACGGATCTGGATGCAACAGTTTCCATCATGGTGATTTATGTGGTCTGTTTTCTGATCATTTCAGCCGTTCTAATATGTTTCGTGTTTTTTTTAAGTGTATCAATTGATGATTTTTTTTTCTTTTTTGTATTCCATCACAGTATTGCACAGGTGTAAAACAGTTTAGCTCTGCTTTGGTGAAGAACATCAGTGAATTAACAGTTTATCACGGTCTTCAACAGTAATTTTTGTTGGTAAATGAGAGACATTAGTATCGCACATGTCTGCATCTTCAAACCATAAACAAGGAAGTGAATTCGGTGACGTACGTGCATTAGGTTTGTGCTGGGGACTGCTCTGATTGGTGGAACTCACGGGAGGCGGGCCAAAATTGCGGGAAAGTTGCGGTGATTGGACAAAATTGCAAGGCCGCGCAAAATTCGCGGAGATTGGTTGATTTCGCGTGATCGCAACATCGCGAATTCCTGGAGGGACTGAGTAACGAGATGTTGTGAACTCCTCCTCAACCAGTACATCTACACAAAGGCAGGAAGCATTAAAAGTAATGAACATCTAAAAGGACAGTTTAACTACGGGGGGAGTAAATCTTTCATTTTCTTTTTGAGGATTAGATAAGAAGATTAATGCCACATGTGATCACCCATTCAATATAAAGTTGCAGCTTTGCATGGACACTGGAAACAGAGGAATACAGGCAGCCTGGCTCAGTCCAAAGGTAAGAAAATCCATCTATCTGCTCCTGAAAGCTCACTTATTGTTAGACTATTGTAAATGTCAAAACAACAACTTGGAATTAGGTTAGATGCAACAATGTTTCTTGCCTGGGCACAATGACTTCTTGGCGTCTCAGCTGGTTGCCTAGCAACTTTGTAGCGATGACCAGAGATAAAAATGTTCAACTACTCGTTAAATGCCCAGCAACAAGAGCCTATGCCAACTACAAAGAAATCTAACAAAGACTGATATTCAGTAACAGATCAGATTTCCAAAATAACAGTGACCTAGAGAACAAATGCGAGCAGCTCTTCTGTCAAAAACAATCACTGAATCGCAAGTCTCTGTCTAAAGTATCAAGGCAAGGGCTCTTTTGTGAATTAAAAAAGAATCAAGAGTTGTTTTAATTACCACAATAAGCAGCATCGGCAGTATGGAGACCTGCAATTTTCTGCAAAGTACGAATATAGTCGGGATGATTGCCACTGTAGATTACAGCATGTTGACATGCTTTCCATTCTACAGTGACAGGGCTCCAGACTAAGCTTTCCACATAATTTGATTGCATTTCTTTTTTCAGTACAGGATGGTACTAATCAGTCTTGCATGCTGATGTTTGAAAGTTTACTCAGTCTTGGTATTTGCAAAATATTTTATTAAGAAAATGTAGACATTTTGTCAGCAGTCTTTCCTTGGAGGTTGCCTAATATTCCTCCTACAAACTGTGCACCGGATGGATTTACATTCAACATGTTCTATGTCACCAGTCTTTTTTTTTTGGGTCAAAGGGAGTTCCACTTTGTTCCCTTGTGTTATAGACAGCGTTTAACTTTCCCTTTATTGAGGAACTACTCTTCCCTGACTACGCATTTTCGAACTTAAACAGCGCACTTTTTCTTCCTCTCCGGCCTTGGCGATATCTCCCCGCCTGCACCTGCACTCTCATCCTCAGCTGTGTCAGGGCTGGGACCTCTCCTTGAATCTTTCTCTCCACCAGTCTCTTCCTATCTCTGCTCATTTTGTTTTTGTAAACAATCGGCCCTAAACCGCTTCATCTTTGGAACCCTAAAACGGCTAAATGGAGTGTTTCTCACATCAGGCTGGTGGGGAGAGGCTGAGTGAATCAGTGAACAGAAAGTACTACTTTAAACCACAATGGCTAACATGGTAACTACCCTTGCTAGCTTAAGGACCACACACACACTGGCATGAATGCAATAATGTGAAATTCCACTTCAAAAAATGGTTGCACATGCGAACATTTTGGATGTAGTCTGGAGTATCTTAAACTGGGATCTCAAGGTTAACACTGACATCATTCTGTGGCGTAATCTAATAGAAAACACTACTTGTTTCGATGTAATTGATACAATCACTATGTTTAAAAAAAAAAAATGTATCTGTCATCCGTAATCACCTCCCATGTTTTGTTTTCACAGCTAAAGCTTACTTTTAGTTGCCTTCTGGGACATCTTCACATGCTCCTTGGTCCTCTCATGTCCACACAGACCTCATCCTGGGCACAGAAAGGAGAAACACCTCCTTAAAAACAGCTCTATAAATAGCATCTTCTGCTTCTGAAAAGAGGATCTGAAACTAGAACAACTGGCAAATGAAATGCTCCTCAACTACTCTCACACAGAAATGCAAATAAGTTGAATTGGAAAGGCTTGCTTTTGAGGCTGAAGAGTGAATTTGGAATGTCATAGAAACAGAAGCAAAGAAGTTCAAACCAGAAGAGACAGAGGTTACAGCGCAATACAGAGAGAAGCTGAGAGAGAGGAGGGCAGCAGTTGAAGGCCGATCAGTTTAAGAGGATCATGTTGCACTGATACACAGACTGCTCCCTGAACTGAAGGATATCCTGCATCAGCTCCACACTGTGTGCCTGGTTCATGCTTTACAGAGTTCAGATTATGGCTCAGATCAGCTTAAAGGGCATTTAACTCTACACACATCTGACTATTTATTGCACAATGCATCTTATCCACAATCTCTCCTGTTCGTGACAAGCAGAGGCCTCCAAAAAGGGCTGCACTAAGTATGCCTGACGCTGCTTTGGAACCAACACATCACTGAAAATCAATAGTAAGCTGAAGGAGTGCACAGCTGAATGTCAATTTGGAGAAATGTGTTCATGCGCTTGCTACATTGCAACAACAGTAATGTGATACTGCTGTAAATCTATTAGCAACTCATGCTCGTCCAAACTTGGAGACAGTGAGACCGCATGATCGATTAACACCACCACAGGGATGTTCTGCACATTTTACTCTGCAAAAATTATGGACAGTGCAGCCCCTGCCTGTAAAACTAAATAGTCATTTCACAACATAAAATGCGGTATGACACTGTAGCTTCTCCGAGTTATAATGGAGTGGGTGTGCTTTCATCCTCAGCAGGATATGAGGCCGGGCTGTGTTTGTTTCCGAAGTTATTGTTTAGGAAATGACGAAAACGCAGAAGAATGCGGACAGGAGCAAACTTCAAATGTATCCGTTTGTCTTGTACAAAACAAGATAGATGATTTCTCTTCATTGTCTCTGTTGTGCTGCACAGGGTCCACATGGTATCTGGATTCAGTGTTGTGCTGAGCTGCGGGGCCTTAGTTGTGCTCAGTGTGTTGATTAACCCATTCTTCAGCTGACAGGCGGTCTAGTAATTGCTTCAAACACATTGTCAAACATTCTCTAGTCCCAGCCTTAGATGTGAGGATATGCTGCTATTCTCAGCTGAATAACTTTGGGTTCTGGGCTGCTGGTCAGACCAAACAAACAGTCCAAACACGTCACTCTGTGCTGTGGGAATTATTAATGGCCATTTTCACATTTTACACACTGCCAATTAATTTCATCTTTGATTTAATTAAAAAAAAGCAAAACAATGCTTACTAAAATAATGATACGTGCGGCTAATCATCTTCCAATTCTTAAAATGCTGCTGTTACAAATTACCGGATCCAATTAGAACAGATTCCCCTAACAGACTTTATGATTATCACATGGCTAAATACTCATCTCACATCATCTCACCTTTTCCCTCTTTCATTTCAGAAGATTGTATCCACAGTGGTTTAGATATAATGGGTGCAGGCTTCTCCCTGTAGTAAAAAACAAACACACCAACATAAATCAGACATTAAAGCAGCTGCAGAATATCTGCACAGTTAAAATGTTATTCTCCTTGTTTGTCACTTGTCTCTGCACCTAATGAGGGACATAATGTAAAATGGCACTGGATGCAGTTCATTGTTTAATGGAAGTAGGTTCTGGGATGCAGCGGAGCCACATCATTAAATGATACACTGCCCATTAAAATGCACATACTAACTGTACGCTATCTTTAGATAAAGTTTCAGATGTCAGTCGCCCTTCTTTCTGCTTTCGTCTTATGGAATATATCTTATTTAATATACAAGAATGACACACATAAGCTGTTTTCCAGCTTCTAAGATATGGAAATGTGCTGCTTTCTCTGCTCTTTGAATATATTTGGGGTGTGAACAATGGGATTGTATATGGGTGATGCATTTGCCATTTTTTGTCAGATTTTATGGACAGAACAAGTCTAAGGAGTCTAAGAAAACCACATAAGTAACTTAATATACGCTATCGTTCAAAGGTTTGGGGTCACCCGGACCATTTCATGTTTACCTTGAAAACTCACACTTTTTTCATGTGCTAACATAATTCACAAGGGTTTTCTAATCATCAATTAGCCTTTCAACACCATTAGCTAGCACAATGTAGCATTAGAACACAGGAGTGACGGTTGCTGGAAATGTTCCTCTGTACTCCTATGTGGATATTTCATTAAATCAGCTGTTCCAGCTAGAATGGTCATTACCACATTAACAAACTTCTATGCTAGATTTCTGATTCATTTAATGTTATCTTTATTGAAAATAACCCCAAACTTTTGAACGGTAATGTTTATACTAATGAAAATAATCGCATGCAGCCCAACATGTAACCCATTAACATCCATTTTAAATCACTGCATCACCCCCAGCCTGCTCTTTTCCGGCCTCTTGAAGATGAAGCAGCCTACAACAGCTGGCATACTGCAGTTCCCAGGACCATAAAGCACAAAAAGCACAAAGTTCTCCTCAACAAACACCGCAGGCAACACTAGAGCAGAGCAGCACAATAGCTGAGATACAGTTTGTGGGAATAGAGGGATGGAAGGAAGGAGGTGTGTCAGACTGGATGGATGACTGACACGGCAAAAAGTCCTCAAGTTGTTACAGACCAACAGAGCAGAGGCAGAGCACGATTTAGCCCCGTCAGACGTGCCACCACACATGTTCTCAAAGCATTGCTGCGAGCCTAACCGTGGATCACGAAAGAAATGTAGACAGACCACTTAAAGAGCTCAGCAACACACTGTAGTGATTAAAGATGAGTCAGGCAGCTACCACGAATAAACGTAGTGGAAGTAATTCTGCAAAGGCACTCCATGGGAAATTTGTTGTCAGTGATTTATCGATTAAAGCTGCATCCTTCCAAATTCCCAAGAAAGGTGAAAGCTGAGAAGGCCAAGACTGAATGTACTTAGCATTAATGGAGACTTAAGCTAATGTCAATCATTCGAGACAAATATTTATGTTGACATACTTTGAAGTTATATGTGGTTTTTCAAGGTATTTTACTCTCATTTTGAGTAAAAATATAAACAAAAATCCCTGTTCATTGACATTAATCAATACTGCCTATGAATGAATGCATTGATGTTGTGTCGTGTTTACTTGGGTTGCTGTGAGAACATGTCTTCAACACCAACACACAGACACCACCATGATGTCACTGTGCCATTAATCATCTCTGAACACAAGGCCACACAGATTTACGGTGCAGTTTACTGGGTCAATTGTGAATGGGTAATGTCCTTGCAACAGGGTCCGCTCGGACAAATGATGAGTCAAAATGACCTTTCCTCTGAAAGCCTTCTCCACCTACCAGCTGATATCTCTGAACCACAGACACGGCTGGCAAAGGAATATCACATGTGCTTTCTGCTCACAATAGAAAATCACCTCTAAAACACATAATCCCGGAACTTAATCAGTCAGAAGCACTAAATCCGGTGCCCATTTGTAACATTTTTTTTGCACTTACAGAGAAAAGCTTTCAAAGAAATTGCAGGCTTTAATGAACCTCCTTTTTCCTTCCTGAAAGCATCTGCATGGGGAAATGTGCCTTCAGGGAGCTACAGTGTGTGGAATGTACAGTAGATGAGACCTGCTGGGTTTTGTGGCAGTCATGGTGAGGGCAATTTAGGTTCTGGGATGTGGTTTGTTCTCAATATCCTGATGTTCTTTGTCAATTTCCACACTCCTCCAGATTGCAGACTGCTTCAATAGTGAAAGATTTTATCGTGAATTCAGGCTGCATCTCTCAACACTTCCACAGGCAGACACAAGCGGACCAACCACTTGACTGTTTTTGATTTTACTCAATATGCAAGTCTGTCTTCCTGCTATTCATAAACATGTATACTGTTTATGGACATTGGTACCTATGGTGTCATTATATAGTCTGGCTTGTGGAAGCAAGCAAGCAGTCTAAAGAGTTACCTAAATGTAGGCTAATGTATATATGGTTGAATCAGATAAATGAAGGAATAAGTGAAAAATAATAAACAGTTCAAAAAGTCTGCACATTTTTGAACTAGTTACCTAAAAAAAAAAATAGTACCAGTACATTTAATGGATGACTTCTTAAATAACTTGGATAAATTGTTCACGTAGTGAGCTAAAAGTAAAATTAACACTTCAAAAAGCAAAATGTCATTTGCTAATGGTTGAAATAGCTAGCTAAATGAATGGTTGAAGTAATTAATGGATGAGTGGTTGAAGTAGCTAAGAAAAATGGTTGACATCCATCCATTCATTCTCTATACACCGCTTTATCTTCATTAGGGTCGCAGGGGGGCTGGAGCCTATCTCAGCTGACTCAGGCAAAGGCAGGGACACCCTGGACAGGTCGCCAGTCTGTCATAGGGCTACATATACAGACGAACAATCACTCTCGCATTCACACCTACGGGCAATTTTAGAGTAATCAATTAACCTCAGCATATTTTTGGACTGTGGGAGGAAGCCGGAGTACCCGGAGAAAACCCACGCATGCCACAGGGAGAACATGCAAACTCCATGCAGAAAGATCCCAGGCTCAGGCCGGGACTCGAACCAGGATCTTCTTGCTACAAGGCGAAAGTAATGGTTGACATGTTTAGCTAAATAGTTAACCGTTCACAAAAATTAAATTGTTCAGAGAGACTGTTCAAGATTTCACTAACGAAATGGTTGGACTAGCTAAACATAACAATAAATGACTAAAATGTAATGAATAAAAAATGAAATAGCTAAATCTAATATTTGCTTAAAATATCTTGGATAAATGTTTCAAGCAGTGAGTTAAACAATGATTTATCAACTCAAATAGTAAAATGCCACTTGCTAATGGTTCAAATAGTTAGCTCAATAAATGGTTGAAATAGTTAGCCAAGACAAATAAGTGGTTGAAGAAGCTTACATAAAAGGTTGACATATTTAGATAAATAGTAAATGACAAATCACAGTTAGCCAAAAGTAATGGATAAGTGGTTGAAGAAGCTAAGATAAATGGCCGACGTGTTTAGCTAAAAGTAACAGACACGTAAATATATACCGGTAGTTGAACTAGCTGGACATTAAATAAAAGACTGAAAAGTTATGGATAAACAACTGAAACAGCTGAATCTAATATTTATTTAAAATTGCTTGGACCAAGAATTTAAGTAGTGAATGAAAATAATGAATTGTCAGTTCAAATAGTGCAATGCCACCAACAAGTCACTCTCACATAAATGGTTGTAGTTAGCCAAAGAAATGGATAAATGCTTGAGTTAGCTAAGATAATACTGGAGGTGTCAGCTAAAAGTAATTATCAGTTCAAGCTATTTTCAAAATGTTCACCAAATTAGTGAAATATTTTTGCTCAGTAAATGGCAGGAATAGCAGAAGGAAATGATTAAACAGTTCAAATGCAACGGATAAATAACTGAAATAGATTAAAACAAATCAACATCTAAAGCATTACTTTTTTACCCTCCAAACCTACACAGCAGTCTCACTGCCAATAACCTCGGTCCATTATCCACCAACATGACGCTCATTGCCAGAAACCTCGCCTTTATTTGACCCAGATCTCAGTTTCACTCCCCATATCAAAAAAGTCGTCTAGTCTTGTTTCCTTCAAATCACAATAATCTCAAAGATGAAGTCGATGCTCACATATCCAGACCTGGAAAAACGTGTTCATACAATCATCCTCTCCCATCTTGACTTTTAACTCCCTCCTTTCTGGCGTTCCTGAAAAGCTCCTCTGTCGCCTTCAATTTGTCCAAAACACAGCAGCTCGGCTTCTTATCGGTTTTAACAAACAACATCACACACCCATTCTGGCTCCCTGTTCATTTTAGAATAGATTTTAAGATTTTACTGATCACTTTTAAAGCTTGCCAGGGTCTCACTCCAAGCTACATTTATGATCTGTTGATCCCATAGGAGTCTCAGGTGGATCCCTTCTGGTCACTGCTTGTATGTGAGGTTTACTTTTAGCTTCATTTAGTTTTACTGTTCTATTTTGTATTGTGCCCTGTTTATCTTAGATGTTCTCCCTTGTTTTGCTTTACTTTTAGCTGCCTGGTTCTTTGGTGAGATGTCATCTCTCTACTTCTTTAATTCTCTAATTTTTTTATTTTTAATTTCTAACTTTAACCTTCAATCTAATTATTTCGTTTTTAAACTGCCTTTGTTTGTTTTGATTGCTAATCTAGCTCGTTATTTATTTATTTTATGATCATTTATACAATTTTTGGAGTAATAGTATCTGTTTTGTTCTCTGTTCTATTTCTCATTATGGGTAATGATTTCCTTGCAATATGAGGAAACATTTGCTTCACAGCAAGTTCATTAAGGTCACATGTCAGCTCATGCTATCAAATCAAATCAAATCTTCATACAACTTTCTTAGCCAGCAGTATATGATTCATACTGTGATTCACATTCTTAATGATGGCAACAGGGCACCATGCTAAAATGAATGTTAAAATTAAATAAGCTATGGGTCTTGAGATGAAATGAGACGGAAGAGCTAACTAAAAATTTATATGTTATCATCTTGGCAAACAGTGCAGTTGTACAGTCATAAAAATAACCATGTAGTATTGCGTGTCTGTGTGTGGCACTTCCTTGCACACACACAGACTGGTGAGTCAGTAATCAGTCCTCCTCACTTCTTAGGAAATCGGTGTGGTCTTTACTTACGTTGGAGAGAAAGTTTGCTTAAGTCGCAGCTTTGGCATGAACTGACCATTTCAAGTTGGCCATCGAAGCCTTTTCAAACATAGTAAACAGAGGCAGTGTGTCACAATTGAATGGAAAGAACAAGTAAGGAAGCATCTGATTACAATAAGAACTGGTGCAGTAAAAAGGCTGATAGCTGCTCTCAGTGGCCAGATTTCCTTGTGGAAGGCTGTTTGATAAGGTTTGAGTTGTAGTAAAAAGCCTCATTTGGTTATAGGGCTGACCTAGAGATGGTGTGCTGTGTTTGGGGAGGACAATCTGGGAGGTCTAATCTGAGTGTTCTGCAGTGAGAGAAAATGAAAATAAAAGTGAACCTCCCCAAAAAAAGACTAAATTTCCTTCTTGATTGTGAACACCTACTACTTCTTATTAGAATAACCATTATTTACCACAGTGGTTCTCAACCCTGTTCCTCAGGACCCCATGTCCTGCATGTTTTAGATGCTTCCCTGCTCCAACACACCTGACTCAAATGATCAGCTCGTCATCAGGCTTCTGCAGAGGCTTGCTGACGAGCTGATCATTTGAATCAGGTGTGTTGGAGCAGGGAAGCATCTAAAACATGCAGGACATGGGATCCTGAGGAACAGGGTTGAGAACCACTGCTTTACCATATATAACTGGCTGGAATGATCCATTTGGGGAGGCAGAAGTCAAAATCTGATGTAAATAGCTTCACTGCTTCTGACAGCCCCAATCGCTACCACCTCTCTTGTTTACAGAAACAAATTAAGCAGATTTATTTAGGAACAAGCACCAAGTGAGCTCATTATAAACTTTAACAACACACTCGTTTCACAAAGGACTCTTCTACAAAACAGGGCCCTGGGGTTAGCTGCTTCCGTCACTTTAAGTTGATGTTTTAATTGAGTTGTGTTGTGCATATTCCCATTCAAATTTACAAATGACCACAAGCCAGCTGTCTACTTTAGCCCAGTTATATTCCGGCTGTACAAATATTCTGTCCTGTCATGGAGATAAACTGGCCTAATTCACTGACAATAATTTGTTTTGAAAAATCTGCGCAAACCCCCTCTAGGGCTCATGGACACCAGTGGGCTTTCACTACAATGACCGGAGCGCCACAGTCAGAGCATGATCGCGTTTGCCTGATATGGAGGTTTCGAGGGCGGATGTGTATTCATCATGTTGTTCAAGCCAGACTAACTGATTCAAGCAGGAATGAGTCACTCCTGCAAAAAAAAAAAAGGGGGCATATCATGTGTTTCAGCTGATTTGCTACAAGTTGCCATGTGCTAAATATCTCTAAGCCCCATTAAATCCAACATCTGTGGTGGAAAATAAATAAACAAAAGTCTCTTTAACGTAGCCTCTGCGACACCTCCTAATAACCTGAAGGCAGGTTATGTCCTTGGGGAATTCCTATTCATCGTGACACACCATTATAACAAAGAGCCCACACAAACAAGAAGACAGGGAAAGAAAAAAAAATCAGAAAGGAAATGTAGCGGTGCCAATGGATCAGTAATCCATATAATTCTCACTAATCCCAAACCGCTGTATAATAAACCTTCTGACACAACTGCACTCCACATTTCTCCATGCAGTTTGAACACAGTCAGTTTACTATGCCTCATGCCATGACAGCAAACATCCCAGACCACAGCATATTTCTGAAACTTCTTACAGTCCACCACACCTCTCACAAAAAAGGTTGAACTTTTTTTCTATAGTGTCTTTTATGGTGTGAAAAACGCTGTCCTGATCCAGCTGCGAAGATCAGCGGCACAGAGCCAGGCAGGAACGAGGATCTCATCACAGTAGAGCCCCTTAACAGGAAGAATGATGTACAGCAGAAAGACTTTTTCAGCTGATCTTATCATTTCAAATAATTTCCGTTTTCTTCAGGTTAAGTGCTCTTAAATGAGCATCTATTCTTGGTGGGTTGTCGTATATTGTTCAGTCTGCTGCTGCACAGAAGTGGTTCATCACCTTAATACCTGCAGAAACCAGTCTGATTGAATTTGCCAGCATATTGATGTGTTCAGCACAGCCATTAGTTGAGCTTTTTTTTTCCTTCTCAGTCAGCCTGCAGTGGACTTATTCAAGGACAAGTGCTTCGCAGCAGAGGCACTGCTGCAGAGAGAAAACGGGATCAGCCAACTAATTTTCTCCAAGTTGCCACCCAAAAATAATAGAAATCATCAAAAAGAATGGAACATTAAAAAACTCTGTTGCAACTCTGCTGTTGAACAACGCAGCTGAAGTGTACCATTTTAAATGCAATGTCAAAATTTGCAGCCACAATCAACATGGGCATGAAAAGAACCAATTCAATCCCATTTCCTGATGAAAACAATAAGTTAATGTAACAATGCCAAGGCAGCTCCTCAGTTCCCCGGTCTGTCAGAGCCTGATTGAGCTGCTGAGATTCCATTTACACCAGGAGTCTGGTGGCACACTGCCAGACTAACTTATTTTCAGCTTCAACTTAATGTCACTGATCACAGGGCGCATAACAGCTGTCTGGGGTTAAAAAAAAAATCACTAATTCGCCTCACCACGCTGCACAAAATCCCCCCTTGTCTTTGCCATGCCATCTCCTGCCCATCTAACCACAGGAAACCAACTAAAACCACTGACAAGCACGCTCAAATCAAAGAGTCCAGCAGCCAAATTAAATATGACATCTTGTGATCCAATGAGGCCAGTTACACAGATCAGATCAGTGTTGTTTAATGCGTCCCAACAAGCGTATAAAACTCACCAACACGCAGTGGCCACTTTCTGCGTGCTCGAAAACGAGGCTTACTTACCGACAGCCTGCCCGGACAGACGAGGTTTATCCCGTGGGGCGACCTTGTTGTACTGTAAAGTGATGTTGCAACCAAGTTCACGTTGCTTTTGGTGACATCCGCTGCGTGGGAAAAACGAGAAATCTGTCCGCAGCGCGCACACACACACGGGTAAGAAGCAGTGATGTGATGACGGCATCAAAGCTCATCCCTCTGAACAATGTACGAAACGTCCGCGCAAATCACATGGTGGTGGTTTACTGTCGGGCTCACTGGGTATTGGCTCTCGCATGCAGATAGCGGTTTACATGAACGCTTTTTCTCCGTTACAGCGCGTTCCTTTTCCTCTCTGGCGCAGGGACGCATGCGCACGTCGCTGCGCGCACTGGGTCGCTGGAGAGGAGAGATCCAAATTCCATGAGTGCAACAAAAAAAGGAAAAAAGAAAAAGGGACAAGTCGAAACTTGATGGTGCTGCTATAGAAGTACGCAGGGATATCGACCTGCTGCATGTGATCTCCGGCTCACTGTGAATGTTTGTCCTGTGGCCGTGTCAATCCGCCTCAAACTGGACTTTTATCCCAGAGGGAAGAACATCTGGAAAGTCTTTTCTGCTGGCTGTGAGTTAAAAACAACAACAAAAAAACAACCTCTGAATGCAACAGATAACAGAGGGAAAGCAGAGGAAATGCAGTGCTTAAAATGGAGCTCAGTTCTTTCATTATGACTGATGAGAGTGAACAGAGGTTACAAGTCAAGCATAAAAAATGTGTATATAAAAAAATACTATTTTGAACGTTGTTCTTGTATTAATTTGCATTTCTATTGGCTCTGCAGGTGGCCACTTAGTGTGACCGGGAACACCTGTGGCCTGTGGATTTTAGTGGTTTGATTTTTTTTTTTATTTTTTTTTTTGGTGTCGCTTCAGTTAATTATTATAATCAGATTGTATTTTTTCACACACCTACACCACTGATTTTACTGATATTTTATGCTTATTTAATTTGACTTCAGGAAAAAAAAATCATTTTTATGCTAGTTCTCTTGCATCTTCCTGTTTTTTTTTGTGTGTGTGTGTGGCCACAAGCAAGTGATATCAATATATAGTTCTCGCTACAGTTCTCATTATGCATCAATGTGTAACTTTCTCTTCAAATTTGTGGCTTTTAAAAGTGGGTTTATATTCAAGTATTCATGAGCAGCTATACTGTGTTTGAATATATGAAGCTTCAAAGCATGCTAAGGGCCAACGAAAGTTGTCTGAAAAAACAAGCAAAATTAAAAGTATGAATAATGCCTCTTGAATACAGTGGAGTTGAAACAGGAAGTAGCATAACGGACATTATTCCGATAAAGCACAAGTGCCTAAAAGTAATAGTTCAGTTTCTGACTGTGAACAAGATCAATTGCAGCTTCTTTTGTCTCTTATAAAAAATGAATAAATCCAAGTTCCTCTTTTCTTAACCACTGTTAAATATGAACTATCAATCGAATGATTCATCGGACATTTATGGATGCTCCACAATGAGTAGCTGTGCGTTTTAATCAAAAGATTTCCAGCCATTTGTTGAGGCAAATGATTCCATTTTCACAGACAGCCAAGCAGTCTTCAGTCTCCTGTAGCGTGCACTATTCAAGCTTTAACCTCAGCTCCTGTGGGTTTGTTTAGTCTATGTCACATCTGTGTCATGAGAGCAGAATGTCTGTAATGAAAGGAGAAGTCTCGTATCGCATACTGACTCCTGAGATAGCTTTTACCTTCGAAAATCAGCAAGCTTTGTCATGTTTTTGCATTTTAGCGTGAAAACTGTATGCAAAGGGACTTTATTTGGGGAGTGCCTTGGCTGCACACTACAATTATAGTATATTCTTAACTGATTTTGATCCGGGCAGATCTTGACTTATCCAAATACCATGGCTGCATAAATTTAGCCCTTGTGTGACTTGAAACAGATAGGGCTGATGTCAAAGTGCACAGGTTAATAAACTCTTCCACACCAGCAATCCTCTGCAAATTGTGATGATTTGCCCAAACCCTCCTCAGTCTGACTGCATATTTTTCCCAGAAGTACCAGCATCTGGAGAGCGTTGCTGCAGTTGGCTGTGATTTTTTTTTTTTTTTTTTTACATTTTTCTGTTTGTAGAGGAGATAACGGACTGAGACTGAAGGATGAGATCAATCTGAGCGTCGATCAGTTTTAACCCACAGGTAGATGAGACATTATTTTTAATCAACAATGCATTTGTAGTTAAACATCTCCTCTATCTTTTGGAGACAAAATTGTGTTGCACAACTTTAAAACTGAAGATTACACGTTAAACAAATGTTTGCTGGCTCAGAAACAAGGACAACGTTCAGGATCTGTAAACAATCTGCTTTGCAGCGAGGAAGATTCCACTGAAACATGTTTTAACAAATTCTAGCATCCATAACTAAGGTCTAACTTTGCAAACAATAAATATTTATAATTCTTTAGTGTGATCCTACTTATATCTTAATTTGGAAAATGTAGCAGTGAAGGGGATTTTTTGGTTTGTTTCCAAATGAATAAATTTAACATGCTTTGTTTGCAGTTTTGTTTTCACATGATTTGCCATAAAAGTTGTATGCAGGTCCTCTCCACCATTCATGGCAAGGAAGGTGTCCCAGGAGCAGAAATCAGTACAGATATACAAATGGGTACAGTATCTGTGGGTTTAACTCACTTTGCATTTCGCTGATAAAACCATTGTGTTGCTGAACATGACTCGCAGCCTTCCTCATTTCTCCCTGCACTCTATGATCAACATTCACTCAAAACCCAGTAAAATGTTTGGATCTCCTGCTCTCCTTTAATTACCCAGCTGGCTCTTCACTGTTGTACAGCCAGCTGAATTTACTCACCACAGATAGAAGCGTCCAGGTCAGTGCCACCGCGCCAATTGCAGACCACCGTGGTGACTGACAGATGAATGCTTTTCCAGATACTGTTGGTGGTCCAAAGCACGCCAGCTTGCCATTCAGGGGCCTGAACTTTCTCCTGTCATTCCTATCTTACTTCAGATTGAAAGTTCTGCAAAGCCTCAGCCCAGCATGACTGTTCAGGGGCTTTCCGCTCTCAGTGTGAATCTTGTCAGCTATTTTTAGATTTGGTGTTAAGTCCGAAAATAGTTCATTTTACACTTCACACCACTTCTACCTTGAGAAATTGTCATCTTTGTCAGACTTTAGTATGCCGTTTCCAGATTAGAATTCATTTAATTATTTCAAGTTTAAAAAAAAGTGGTACTGAAAATAGCATTGATTGTGGTGTTCTGGGGCTACAGTAGTTTGCACATTTTTACTATTTTACTACACTGTCCAGCCAAAAAAAAGCCTCACACTCTAATGTATTGTTGGACTGCCTTTAGCTTTGATTTTGGCACACATTCGCTATGGCATTGTTTCAATAAGCTTCTGCAATGTCACCGCATTTGTTTCTGTCCAGAGATGCATTCATTTTTCACCAAGATCTTATATTGATGATGAGAGAGTCAGACCGCTGTGCAAAGTCTTCACCAGCACATCCCAAAGATTATCAATGGGGCTGAGGTCTGAACTCTGTGGAGGACAATCCATGTGTGAAAATGATGCCTCATGCTCCCTGATCTACTCATTCACAATGTGAGCCCCATGAATCCTGCCATCGTCATCTTGGAACATGCCCATGAACATCAGAGAAGAAAAACTCCACTGATGGAAAGACCTGGTCATTCAGTATATTCAGATAGTCAGCTGACCTCATTCTTTGGGAACATAACGTTGTTGAACCTGACCAATCCCAGATCCTAACCCTAACCCCCACAGGTATGTAGGCACTCGTCATGATGAGTTCATCACTTCATCCACCTCTCTTCTTCCTCTGATGTAACCATCACTTTGGAACAGGGTAAATCTGGACTCATCAGACCACATTTCTTCCTCAATGATGATGGTTCCCCACTATCTTTTCAGGTTTTAATAATACATTGGATGGTTCTTAACCTGATTTTAGTAGTTTCAAAAACCTCCTTAGTTGTTTTCTTTGCTTGATGCAGGCCAATAATTTGACCCTTCTGAGACAGATTAACATATTTTCCATGACCACAGGATAAATGTCTTCCAACATGGTTGTTTAAGAAGTGAGAAGCTCCTCACTCCATCAGCTACAGTTAAATAAGTTGTTGCAGCTGAAACCTATTCATCACTGCAGTAATTATCCAATGGAAGGCTCTTACCTATTTGTTTAGTTAGATCCAGGGGGTGACTTCTTTTTTGGCCATGCAGTTTATTTCACTGTGATAGATTTCCCAAACAAGCTACATGGTGTCCACACAGGAGACTTCATTCAAAACAAAAAAACACTGTTCTTCAGTATATAACAGATGAGGTCAAAAATACCGTTTACACCTTTACCTTGCATAAAGACCTTCAAAATTTATAGAATTATCCAATGATCAAATGTTTGCTGCAAGAGTATCTTGTGTGCTTTACCATGGATAGCAAGTTTAATACTCAATAAGATCTTTTAAGCATGACGTTAGGTAATTTTGCTAAATGGCAAATGGAGCTACATGTGGCGACACCTTCACATGCAAGCAGTTTTTTTCATTAGATGTTAATTCATTCTTATTTTATGCATGACACCATTGTCTCTTGGAGATAGGTAAATGCAAACCTAAGGAGAGGTTTCTTGTTGTGTGTTATCCTAGTATATTGATACCACTCTCCTACTTGTACAGTTAATGTGAATCTAAGGTCAGCAGCTGGTTGGCAAAGCTTAGAAAAGTCTGAAGAAAAAAAGCCAAGTTTGGATGACTGACTCATCTTTATTTATCAGCAATGTCATGTCAGTAACAAATCCTGTTTAGTCTTGGCAACTTCTCTTCTTGGTCATGGAAAGAAAGGTGGCTGCCGAATCTATTAGAAGAAAATTTTAAGTAATGAAATTAACATTAGACAGAACTTTATCCTGTTTAACCAAATGTAAATTTATATGTCAGTAAATTGCAGATTGTTGCCTTTTAACCTGAGAATAGAAGACCCAATATCTGGTAGAAACATGATGTGAGGATATAAAAGTTACACTAAGGTTGTTTTTTTCGCATCATTTGCATGCAAAATGTATTTTCTCTGAACTCAGGAATCATTCAAATATCTCATTGTGCGTGTGTGCGTGTGTGCGTGTGTGTGTGTGTGTGTGTGAGGATTTATAATGGTAACAACAAAAGCCTTGCTGAACATCTGTGCCTTTCAGAGATTAGTCTAAATTTTATGTTACATTGTTGGCTTGCCACAAAAGAAGTGATTATCAAGGTTCTTTTATTGTGGTGCTAAATGTCAGATGTTGCTTAGGGGGATGGGAGGATGATACACCATTAATAAAAAAAACTGAAGAAAGGGAACATGTAGCACTTCTTGGAACTTAACAGTACATTATGCAAAAAAAGAAATCATGCCTGCTATGAATGATTCAATAATGCTCTTGAATGACAAACAATATGCTCCACTTGATTTAATGATTATCTGATATTCTATAAGGAATGAACCAAATGCCAGCAATCTAAAATGTTTGATTTACAAAAGAAGGGGCTGCCAAGAACATCTAATGAACAGAGAACTAAAAATTCTTCGGAGGGAGGAGGCCGGGTGTTACTTCCAATATTTCAACATGACCAGACTTTGTTCCAACTATCCCTTTATTAGTCATACCTGCTCATCCTTCAGAGGGATGTCTGGGCCTGAAGGCTATCCAGGCTGACATTGGCAGAGAGACGGGGCTCGCCCTTGACAGCTCACCATAGCATGGACTGCTTCGGGACGCCAATTAGTCTAACCCATGCACAGGAAGAACACAGCCTCCACACAGGGAGAAACCAGCCAATTGGCAGATTGTCAGAAATATTAATACCAGCAGATGAACACCATCAGTCTGATATCTTACCTTGCCCGATATTTTGTCAAAAATAAAAAATAAAAATAAAATAAAAAATGAAGCATGAGGATGCTTCTTTTTCAATAAGAACTACAGTTTATCTATTAATATTTGTCTGGTTCAACAAAAACATCATGCAGCTGTCAACAGTTTGTTATGGGTGGATATTTCCATTTCACTTTTATTCTCCCTCCACCCATCTGCCCCCCTCATACAGCCATGACTGACATCTCCTCACTTGGAATATACAGGTACAGACACCACCTAGTGGCAAATGCTGTGCCCTATAATGGTAGCCTTTACAATTTATTCTAACTCCTTCAAATGCTGAGCCACAATTAGTTTGATTTATAGGTTACATATTGGGTGACACAGATTTCCTGAGTGTGTGTTTAACAGTCAGCACAAACTCTATTTCTGTAAATCTGATACGGGAAATAAACCTAGATGCTGCCAGGAAATAAATGTTTCCTGTTCACTGCATGAACATCCTCCCCACACACCCTGTAATTAGCATGCGCCAGACATAGTGAAATAATGCATTTTAGCTTAACTTTTGCTTCACATCACTGCATGATGTGATTTCAGTCGGTAGCAGCAGTGTTTTTCCATCCAGAGACTTCAACCTTCATCATATTACTGTTGATGATGATCAATGCAAATGTCAGTGAAGCTTTTATTTCTGTTCAGCATCACTTCCACTGGAATAGAAGCCCCAGTGGAATTGTTCTATCACATGAGCTTGATTTTTAATGGGCTGTCTTCTTAGCCTAATCCACCGCTAGAAGTGTCTATGCTGCAATTCAGTTGCCTCTCTTTTTCAACCAGGTCTTCCAAGTCTGGAGAAGGAAACACAAAGATATTATTATTAAAGATGGATTCTACTCCAAAAGCTTCTGATATATTGCAGATGACCTCCTTTTTGGAAGAGAAATAAGAAAAGTATTTGCCAGATGTCTTCTATTTTTGCACATTTGTGACACTTAAATGTTTCAAATGATTGAAGTAATTTTAATTTTAACGTAAGACAAAGATAATTCAAGAAAGCACAATATGTTGTTTATAAATCATGATTTCATTCATTGAAGGGAAAATGCTGTCCACTTCCACCTTTCCCAATGTGAAACAGTAATTGCTCCCTTAGCTATCAATCTACCAAATGACCAAATTCATTTGGCAGTTGGTTAGTGATGCTTGTTGAATATAAGCATCACTAAACAGAACCTGCCTGAAATTGTAAAGTAGCTAAAGGGTCCCAAAAAGCAGCACCTGGTCACGTTCTAAACAGATTCAAGAACTGCTGTGAAACAAAGTCATTGACATTTGGAAGGTTGCAAAGTCATTGCTGAGGCTCTGGAACTCCAGAGAACCACAGTGAGAGACATTATCCACAGATGAAGAAGACATGGAACAGTGGTGAACATTCTCAGCCTACAAACAGTTTTCAAAAGTGCATCAACGTCTAGTCACAAAAGAATATTAAAACAACTGCGGGCCTCAGTTAAAGTCCATCTACATCATTCCACAGCAAGGAAGTAAATGGACAAAAATGGCCTCCATGGGAGAGCTGCAAGGTGAAAACCTGTCCTTAACAAAAAGAACATAAAGGTTTGTCCAACATTTGCAAAAAAAAATATCCAGATGAGCCCTAAGAGTTCTGGGATATCCTGTGGACTGATAAGTCAAAGGTGGAACTTTTTTTTAGAAGGCATGTGTCCGTTATATCTGGTGTAAAGCCAATGCTGTGTTCCACAAGAAGAACATCATACCAACAGTGAAACATGGTGGTGGTAGTGTGGTGATTTGAGGCTGCTTTCTTTCCACAGGACCTGGACGACTTGTCCTAACTGATGGAACCATGAATTCTGCTCTTTATCAGAACATCCACCTGGAGGAAATTCACCCATCAGTTCATGACCTAAAGCTCAACCCAACTATAGTTTATGCAACATAACAATGACTCAAAGCACACATGCAAGTCTATCTCTGAGTGGCTCAAAAAGAACAAAATTAAGGTTTTGGAGTGGCTGAGTCAAAGTCTGGACTTTAATCCAATTCAGATGTTGTGGCAAGACCTTCAAAGGGCAGTTCATGATCAAAAACCACCTAATGTGACCGAATTAAAACGACTCTGTAGAGAAGAGTGGATCAAAATTCCTTCATGGTGATGAAAAAGACTGATCACAAGACATCACAAACATTTAACTCCAGTTGTTGCTGCTACGGGTGGACCAACCAGTTATTACTTTTTCACAGAGGCGATACAGGTTTTCAATTAATCTTTAATAAATCATCATTTCAAAACTGCATATTTGTGTTTTGTTTGTTATCTCTGTCTAATGTTAACTAAATATAAATATTAAATTGACAATCTGGGAAATACACAAAAATATAAGATATCTAGAATGGAGCAAATACTTTTTCACAGCACTGTATATTCATCATGTGTTAAAGCTGTAGTGGAAAGAAATCTGGAGAAGGCAAAAACAAAAATTTGGAAAATATGCCACCCTCCATCTGCAGATTTCTGTTCTAAACCCTTCCCACCGCACGAGCACACACTTCAAACAAAACTGCAAAGACTGTCGAGATAAAGTCAACATTCATCAGCGGCTTTCTCTAGAATTCAGACCTCACTCTTATAAATGAAAATGCTCAGCCTCACACATTGTGCCACCACATCCTGTTCTCTGTGCTGCTATTGCTCATCTAAAGTAAGAAGTGCTTTGATAGGCTGATAATCTCCTGTCACAGGCTAGATTAAAAAAGCCTGAAAATGAAGTCAGGAGGAGGTACAGGAGTGGGAGGGGACCACTTAAAACAGGTTAATCTGGAATTTTTGCGCAGTGATTCCGAATAAACTGCCTACCCCAGCTTTAAGTTGAGTCTGCGGCTGAAACACAAATCATCACATCCCAGTCTACTCCGTTACTTACAGCTGATCACAGACTTGATGACAAGTGCATATCCCCGGTCAGTGCCTTTGCTCAGGTCAATGTAGTAGTAGAACTGCAGTTCTTTTGGATACTCGGACCGCTCCAAGTTCTTCATCAGAGGAATCATCCTACGAGACATAGGTCCCTCTGCCAGAGCCTGGTGCATCATGTAATTGCACCAGCCATCCTGAACAAAGCTGGGAGTGATAAGCAGAGCCCGCAAGTGGCTGTTCTCCACAGCCTCGCAATACTCTGTGGAAATTGCACTTCCTGGACAGGTGTCCCTCTGCCACAGAAAGCACCTGAGGCTGTGGGGCGAAGCCTCAAGGAACGATACCAGGTGGGTGGCTTCTTCAATGTCAGGATGGGCAGTGCTGTGACACACAAACACGTCATACTTTCGCCGCCATCTCAGCTCAGACCCCAGAGCAAACTGTTGTCTGGAAGGGGCTGTCCCTAGTGATGAATTCTGCAGCGCTGATGTAGGCATAGTTGATGTTAATGCACTGCGGACAGAAGTCTCTGAGTTTTGCCTTGTATTGGATTCTTGTTCACGTGGTGTTGTTGCTCTTGATTTCAAAAGTTTTTGAAACCAACCTGAAAGTAAAAGAAGAAACTAGAGCTACTTAAATGATGATGATAGATAGATAGATAGATAGATAGATAGATAGATAGATAGATAGATAGATAGATAGATAGATAGATAGATAGATAGATAGATAGATAGATAGATAGATAGATAGATAGACGTACAAATTGTGCTGATTGAAGTTATAAGGTGCAGAAAATGCAGAAATGTACAGTTAGGTGCAAATTGTTTATATTTACAAAAAACACTGGTATTTACAATAGTAAAAAAGTATTAAAAATGTCTGAATACTGTGGAAAAAAAGCTAGTCCAGCTATAATCAATAAGCGCTAACATACACAGCACACTTCTGTGTTCAGGAATTATTTTAATCGGTTACACAAAAAGGTAACGACTTTCTGACAGTCTTCACAAGAGGAGCAACAACTTACACATTTGCTACAGATCCTTCCAATATATTGCAAGAGATAAATATGAGGTTTGCATCACAGAAAAATTACGTACACGCTAACTCACCCTGCATTTTGTAAACGTCATCATGTCTGTTCCACTCCTGTCCAGAATCCTCCCAGTAACCACAAGTTTAATGCTCCATTAAAAAGACTTTCTCTGACCCATACAGACAGAACTCAGAGACGGCAGCTGAACAAGTAACTGTTGCAAAACAAGGTCACTGAACACAGCCATAAAGAAAGGGGAAGTTACTGACATCCGAAAGAGACGCCTTGCCATATGCAGTTAAATTTCAAATGCAAAGTCTTTATACTTCACTGAGCATGTAGTTAACTCACAGTCAACAGAAAGTATGTGGGCACATAAATGTAACTGAATAAGTCCGGGTGCTTCTCATCAAAAAAGAATATTCCAGTGGCTAGAATAGGACTACTTTCAGAATTACATGGCATTCTGTTAAGAAGAAGCAATAATGGGAAGAGGTATGTGAATCCAAAACTATTTATGAAAAACACAATTTCACAATTTACTGTATGAAGATTGTACATTAAGTGTGTTTTATCTACAAAGAACATATTTTATTGTCTGCATGAATCATTCCATCATACACTGTATATACAAGATTTGAATTATCCAATTTTAGTGCCTTCTAATTAGATCCAGTGACAACAAAAGCTAACAGTGAGGCATCCTTTAGTTATTGTAGTCCAAAGACATGTATAATCAATTTAGAATGTAAAAATAAAATAAATATAAAAAAACAAGGATAAACTGAACTGCCACTGAAATAGCACAAGCTCCCTCACCCACTTTAAACACTTCGCTTTTCTATAATGGTCCTAATTTGCCATTTTGAATTTTTGATTTATCCTGCCTCTGGTGTTTCCCCTCTGTAGTCGTTTATAAGCACGTTTTTTCAGTTCCTTAGTTCCTGTTTTACTGGGTGCTTTTGTCATGAGAATTCTGATTCTGTCACGCAATCAAAACTTGATACATTTCTAAGCGAGACAGTTTGTATTTATTAAAATACAAAATCAATTTTCACTAGTAATATGTCTAAAAAACCTTACTGATCTCACACAGGGAAAATGAAAGAGGGCAAACTGACAATATATTACAGGCCTATTTGTATCTACAAATCTGTGGTAGAAATCCATGTCACAGTGATTTATGCTTTTGCGGTTTCTCCCTAAAGGCAGTGAATATTGACTTTAAACCACTATTATATTTTTTAAGGGGAAGTCGATACGTGTCGTGGCTTGAAGGGCTTTTCTCTTGCTTTAATTTTCATTGTGGGAATGATCAAGTTAGATAACAATAACAGTGATAAACTTTATTTGCACCTTTCAAAATAGAAGTCACAAGGTGGTTTACAAAATATTAAAATGTCAAAAGCATTGTAGAGGAACAATAAAACATCAGTAAAGACAGTCTGGCTGGAAGTGGGAGCTTCTTCCAGAGTGTTAGGGCTGAAATGGTAAAACATGGCCCCTTTTAATTGTTTAAAATCTGGACATGTGAATTTTATCGGTAACTGATTGTTAAATCTGAGGGGTCTAAGTGCAGAATAAGGTGTTAAAGGTTCCCAGATGAAGAGTGGACCTAGACTATGGTGATTTAAAAGTCTCTGATGTCCAGATATGTGTTCCCTGCTTCGAGTGTATGTGAGTAATTTTGCTGCTGAGTTCTGAATCAACTGGAACCGGACAACTGCAGTGTTCAAGCAAGTGAAAGGAGAAAATAAGTTTGTGGTCAAGGTGCTCACCAATCCTTTGAGGGAGCATTGATTTGAACTTGGCAATATTTCTAATTAGTATCGGGCAGGATTAGATTCTTAGATGATTTGGATAAAAGCATCTGCAAAATGAAACTGTAGAGTTGTAAAATTGTTGGATTAAATCAGGGTCCTAAATGTGTTGATTAAATTTGAGGATCTGGTGAAAAAATAACTTCCAGGTTTCATAATTAAGTGTTTCATGTTCATTGAAGTGGTTGGAGTCATAACTGTCACAAGTCTTTTTGTCTCCACAGTGTGTCAGTTCCTCACCTCAATACGGCATACTGCTTCATTTTACTACAGCTGTAAAATCCCAGTTTAATCCATGTTCTAAATCAATCAATCAATCAATCAACCCAACTTTATTTATAGAGGACTTTTCATACAAAGAAAGCAGCGCAAAGTGCTGTACAACATTTAAAAACATTAAAAGTAAAAAGACCCATCCCACCCTCCCTCCATATAGGCATACAACTGCACGCACGCACGCACACACACATACACACACCCACTCTCACCACTGGCTGTAGGAAGACATGGTGTGGTACTGACGATTGTGGAAAACGCCTCCATTGGGGCTGTCCACACTGGGAGGAGCTCTCGGGCATGCCCGCCGGAGGCGCCGGCACCCAGACCCCCCGACCACGACAGACACGGGGACCCCACACTGAGGTGGGGAGCCCCCCAACCAGCTGAGCCGAGGGGACCCATGGACAACACCCCCAGCAGAAGACCAGACACAGCCCGGAGTGTGGAGGACCCCCCTGAGGAAACACTGGAGTTAAAGGCATTATGGAGGATGTTTTTTTTTTTTTGTTTAATTTGTCTGATTCACATAAAATGAATATACTGACCTTTAGTGGACTTGTATGTATGGTCTCTAAAAGAATAAAAAAATAAATAAAATAACTGTAGACATGGCAGGACCTGAAAAACATCAGCCAATCATTGTGCTCGGACCAAGGCATTTGGTTTGCTCCCTCTCCTGTCAATCAAAAATCTTCCAGCTCAGGCCTAGTTACGTAGATTACGTACGCCTTGGACTTACGTGTTTTCTGTATGTGTTGCTTTGGTATAGCTTCGTAGTTAGCTGGCGACTTGTTTTGCTCATCCTTTTTTTACATAATGGCAGATAAAGATCCATGGGGACCCAGCCGTAAAAGACAACTTCACGAGCGCTATGCAAGTTTCTGGAGGGGGGCGTTTCTTCGTAAATGTTAAGAGGGGGGAGGTTAGAGGGGGGTGAGGAAGAGGTTGTATGTGCGCATGCGCATGCTCCGTTCAAAGTCGTAGGAAATTAAATCTCCTCTAATGCCTTTAAAAGAAATAAAATAAACAAATAAATAAATATATCAATAAGTAAATCATGGGAAGTAAAAACAGTAAAATACATAAGATGATAAATAAGTAATGATAAGAACATCAGAACATAAGAAGGCTTAAAAGATCAGTTAAAAGCCTGATTAAAAAGCTGAGTCTTTAACCTTCCTTTAAAAACATCGACAGTCTCTGCAGTCCTGAGGTTCTCCGGCAGGCTGTTCCAGAGGCGGGGGCCATAATGGCTAAATGCCGCCTCGCCGTGGGTTTGAGTTCTGGCTTGTGGTATAATTAAAAGGCCGCTGCCAGAGGACCTCAGGGTCCTCGAGGGTCGGTATGTGAAAAGGAGATCGGACAAATAAGACGGCGCAAGGCCGTTAAGACATTTAAAAACTAATAAAAGTGGACTGTTTCAGTTTCTGTAACTTTAAACACAGTTGCTGTCTACAACCCCTTCTGGAAAAAAAGACTTTCTGTACATGCATGGCTGACAGAGTAAAACAGCTGACTGCATGGTTGCTGATACCTGAAAGAGTGTGTGATACTGGAACTTTCACTATTCATTGCTTCTCTCTCTCAGAGTAATAATTTATCAACGGAATATTTCCCATGTCCATGTCATTAGCTCATGTGTAGCTCATGTGTATGGTGAGCTTGGTAAACAATGTTGTAGTAATAAAATCGCAGCATTATAGTGGTGCAGGACCGCTGCCTGGAAATGCCTATGAAGAGACTGCCGGTAATAAGCTGCAATCTCTGCATTTTATTTTATTGTCTGACAACAGACACATGAAATTATGGAAATGAGAACAACTTTATTGGGATTCCAGCTGTATTAAAATGCAGTATATATGAGCACAGAGAGTAAAAGAGACGCTAAAAATGTAAATGCTAGCTAAATTGAGGTTGCATTAAAGCACAACAGACAAATGGAAACAAAGTGACTTATCCAGGCCTGTTTTATGGGGCTCTAATCAGTCTTGAAGTTTCCAGCACCTCTGAATGCCCCTCAGCGATACAGTTTCCACAGAGCTCTGACCTGTGGGCATATGATCAAAGCTAATGGTAACATAAGGACTTTACCATTGTTGTGGTGGTGTATGTACCAAAAATAAAAGTAATGCACAAGGTCTTAAGTTTCTCAGATGCTTGGTGTGCATAAAGACTTGTGTGTTCACTCTTGCAGCATACAGTAGGACATACTTTTGTGCTGTGCTTGTCGTGTCTTATTTGCTTGTTGTGCTTAAGGAATGGCAGAAGTAAATGTCTTCATAAATTAACAGGTTTTTACTTTACACCTCCAAACTCATCCATCCAGCCATCCATTATCTATACACCGCGCACTCCTTTATTGTGCAAGTGACCATATTTGGTAACTTCATTAAATATGGCATTGCTCCCGCCTATCAATAAGCATGCAGATTTTACCCAGTCAATCATCGAAGATCACTCTACGCTATCATGGCATTTGACGAATCAGCAGAGGCTTGGAAGATATCAAACTTTCTCTTTTCCCGGAAGTTGGCAAAAGACAGACTTGGCTCAGTCCTCTTCCATACTTGCAGTCAGAATGTCAAAACTAGCCATGGTTAGTTGATGAAACTCACACATTTTACAGTTGAGTAGATGTGCTAAGTGATGATATATACATTTCTTGAAATGTTTCTTCTGTTGCTTTTGGGTTGTTTTTTTTCAGGCAAGGAACCATATATGGTAACTTCATTGACCTTTAATTTCAACATCCATCCATCCATTATCTGTACACCGCTTAATCCTCATTAGAGTCACAGGGGTATGGACCCTATCCCAGCTGACTTGGGGTGTTGGCAAGGGACACACTGGACAGGTCACCAGTCTGTCGCAGGGCTACATATACAGACAAACAACCCTACCCGCATTCACACCTACAGGCAATTTAGAATGATCAATTAACCTCAGCATATATTTGGACTGTGAGAGGAAGCCAGAGAACCCAGAGAAAACCCACGCATGCGCAGGAGAACTTGCAAACTCCATGCAGAAAGATCCCGAGAAGGCTGGGATGCAAACCAGGAATGTTCTCGCTGTAAGGAAAAAGTGGTAACCACTAGCCCACTGTGCAGCCCTGAATTTCAATATGAAAAGAAATATGTCCTATGTCCTACAATAACATTCTCGGGTTGAAATATATCTCATTGAGTACCCTAATGAGTGACCGTCACAGGGGGCTGGAGCCTTTTCCAGCTTCTCCAAATTCACAACAACCACAAACCTTAATAAAAAAAAGTATATATTTATCTTATGGGACATTTAAGTGTACATTAAGAAGCTGCTTTGCCTATTTTGCATCCACAAAGTGAAGAAGTAGCCTGTGAAACACTGGTCTCATTGAAAACGTGCATGTCAAGCGCGCATGCTCGGAATTCTTAGGGGGGGGGGGGGGGGAAGCCGGAACACTGCGTCACTTCCGGACTCTGCATCTGACGTGTCTGAAACAGTGTTGCGGTGGTGGTGGGATTTCACTCGTGGGGGATTTATCATCTATTGAAGTATTACCTGGTAAGATCGAATCACTTGAACGTCGGGCGTTACCACTTTGAATGTTTATCATAACGTTCATTTAGCCCTGGCCTTCCGTTTCACCTTTCCCTTCTGTGTGTGTGCTTTATAAAAATCCAGATAGCAAGATGCTAGACTTCTTCACCATCTTCAGCAAAGGGGGGATAGTGTTGTGGTGTTTCCAGGGAGCCGGGGTCACCGAATCCTTCACGGGACCGGTGAACGCTCTGATCCGCTCCGTGATCCTCCAGGTGAGCCTCAGAAACAGGGCAGCCTGTTGTGACTGTCGGATCTGTTTATCAAACTGTTAGTTTGGCTCGGGCAGCTAATGCTAACGCTAGCAGACATTAGCTTATTGCGCAAGGCAAGTGTACTAAACAAGCCACTTTAGAGATGGAAATTGCCTTAAATAAATCAAGCTGTCGTGGTTTGCATGCTGAATTTGGATTTAACATGTGCTGTAGTGACTTCTTCCACATAACTAAGAGTCAGGTCACCGGTATTTTTATAGCACATTTAACGTAGCAGCCGGTTAGCCAAAAAGTATTTCCTGTAGAAAACGAAACTTGGCGTTATGGATTAACCTGCTACGTTTCAATATTAAGGTTGAGTCACTACACGTGTTATTTATGATGTGATATCACTGAATAATTCAAATACAAAGGGTTAAACCCCTCCAGAAATATATAAATGGAACTTACCTGACTATAATAAATATTAAAGCTAAACTTCAACAGTGTTATTACACTGTTATTACTTACAGAGATTAACCTAATGAAGAAATAAAGGATTATCCTACAAAAACAACAAACTAATCCAAGGATTTTCTGGATTTTCTATGACCACGCTTTCTTGTTTCTTATTATTTCTTGATAATTTTATTTGTTTAGCAGCAGCTTGTGTGTTAGTTCCTCACTGATTTTGTGTTGTGTTTACAGGAGCGAAGTGGGAACAATTCATTTACTCATGAGGCCCTGAGTCTTAAATACAAGCTCGACAATGAGTTTGAGTTAATTTTTGTGGTACGTTTCTCCTCTGCACACTGAATGAATTCAAATCAAAGACCAACTGAAGTGCAGATTGCAACTTTGTGTGTGTTTCTATTATTATTTTTACATGTCTGAGGTCATTTTCTTATTTTTCCTCCCGTCAGGTGGGTTTTCAAAAGATCCTGACGCTGACATATGTGGACAAGTTTATAGATGACGTTCAGCTTCACTTTAGGGGATCGTTACAAGAATGAGCTGGAGCAAAAGGGGGCTTTGAAGCTTCTCAACAACAGCTTTGAATTTGAGAATGACTTCAAGATGCTTCTTCGGTAAACACAAAGTTTCACTTTCCATAATAGCCAGCTTCTCCAGTATTATTGTTTAGTCTCTATGTCTGCAGCAAGGGATGACAATGTATACCTGATTGATTCTATCAGCACATACCAGTATTAGTAACGTAAAGTCTTAACATGTCAATTGAGACCCTTTGTAAATTTTAAAAGTTATTGAAATTAATGTGTCTCAGCTGTTGCCAGGAAATATCGCATTTTCCAGTGCTGGTGGTAATACAATTTATGTGCCATGTAAAATCTTCAACTCATGAAACTGTGAGAATCAAAAGTTTATTTCAACCAACCAAAAAAAAAAATCAAACCGAGTAAATATATAAAACCAAAAACGCTTAACTGACCACATTATTTTTGTTCTGCCCATGCTGACAAATATCAAATTTTAACAACAAGAGAGGCAGAGGACAGCAGTAAGGCTCGAAGCCCAGCCCCAATGCGGTCCTTTAAGGAGTCTGAGAAATCCCAAAAAACTGTGAAGTCGATGATTGAGACGAAAGGTGGGGACAAAGGCAAGGAACAGGGTGGAAAGAAGAATAAAAATACCAAAAGGAGGGTGAGTGCTTTTTGTGGTTGTCCTAAAAAAAAAGCTAATTCGGATGGCTAATGTAAGGTGATTTCAAATTCAGGCTCAATCGATTGACATTCTGATCTGTTTCAGCTCCTGCAGTTGAGGCCTGCCAAGGGGGATCAAGGCAAGGCCTCATCCTCCGGCCAAAAAATGGCTGAGAACGGTAACCAGGCTTGACTGCTGATGAGATCATGCAAAAGAAGAGAGAGGAATTTTTCCGCAAACGCATGGTGGGAACTACTGAAAAGCCCAGGTGAGCTTGCTGACATATCAAAAGCAATATGACAAGAGCAGACTCACAGCTGTTTGAATGAAGGAGACAGTCACACAAAAATAGTATAAACATGCATTTAACTTGCACACTTAGAAGAGCTAAGAGTTTTCTTCTCTTCCCAAGTGTAAAGTATTTTTACCTGCTATTTTTTAATCACAATATTCTGCTGTCCGCCTTGCAGTAAGTCCCCAAAACCTCAAAAGCCTCGGGAGAAACAAATGCGTTTGGGACATGGGTGGTAACAGCACCAAGGACCTGGACTACAGCGAGAGGAATGGAGATGGTTCTACCAACGGTGGCGAGCAGAACCAGGAAGCACAAATTGATCTGGTATGTACCACCTTGTCTTCACCTCAGAGATGTTTTTAGGTGAAAAGACACCTGCTTTAGTCCCAGTAATGATGATAAAAGAGCCTGATGCTAAGTACTGGATGTCTTGGATTGGTTTCAGGGAATGCAGCCAAGCTCCATGCAGGGAGACCTGCCGTCTGTGGACTATGAGTCCAGCGAGGGAGAGGAGATGGAGGACGAAGACGAGGAAGTGGTTGTCAGTGAAACAAGCAAGACCAGTAACGCCGTGTTTCTTTTGCATGCAAGATATACGTTGTGCTGATGAAAAGGTGCTCAGATTTCTTGTTTTCTCAGCTCCAAGAAAGGTGGTGGTTTTGGGGGAATGTTTGGGATGCTGAAGGGCCTGGTGGGCTCCAAGAGTTTGTCCCAGGAGGACATGGAGCCAGTGCTGGAGAAGATGAGGGACCACCTCATCGGTACAATATCATGCCTCTTTCACTTGCTGTTTTTATTTGCAAGTTGTGATATTCATTATCTCCTTTATGATCCAACAGCAAAGAATGTAGCAGCCGACATTGCCTCCCAGCTCTGTGACTCTGTAGCCAAAAAACTGGAGGGCAAAGTCATGGGCACATTCACCAGTAAGTCCATTCTTTTTACAATAATCACAACAAACTATCAACCCACACTCTCTTTCTTAGATTGCTAATCCTCCTGTGAGAGCACCAGTCTGCTTGCTGGAAACAGTAATCAGGGTTTCCGTGGGTTTTAAAAAGTATTAAAAAGTGATAAATCAAAAACGCAAAATTTAATGGCCTTAAAAGGTTTTAAATTTGGGCAAAAGGTATTATTTTTAAAAACGAGGTATTATTTTTTTCTTTTAGACAATGAGCTGTTTCATTTTGATCAAAAATAAACATAAATAAAATAAAACATATCTTGCTTGCAAATTTTATACCGGAACGTTCGTCAGTCGCTCACGTCGACGTCATAGCAATGCATTCATTGGTCGTTAGAGAGCTGAAATCCTCCGCGTGCGCACTGAGTACATAGCTGACTTACCTGCTGCAATGCTAACTTGACATCTCCCTGGATGATGCCACTTTGACTTCCGAGAGCGACCGCGGCCTGCGGGATCGCGGAATAGCGCTCATCTGTCCGCAGATTGCTCTCCCACAACCTATACGTGGATCCAAACTTTAAGCCGTATCACTGCCGAAAGTCTAATCATTTGGTCCTTGTGTCATTTCTGACCGACCCTGAAAACTTCATTCAAATCCCGAGTCCGTATTGAATGATGTGGGTAACAAGGAAATTATTCACACACGCTGATCGTCACATAACTCCGCCGTGGCTCTCAGCGGCGAGACCGAGACGCCCCGTCTGCCCCAGTTGTCCGACCACGGAACGCGTTGCCTGTGGTAGAGTCCCGCTCAGGCGGTGGTCGACCCTCCGGATGACATGGACATTTCTTTCCACTCTTTGGTGGAATAATTAATCTAATTTACCTCATTCTTTCAGTGCTCTAATGGATCTAGATGCAATAGTTTCCATCATGGTGATTTGTCTGGTCTGTTGTCCGCTCATTTCAGCCGTTCTAATATGTTTCGTGAGTGTGTATCAATCGATGATTTTTTTTTCTTTTTTTGTATTCCACCACAATATTGCACGGTTGTAAAACAGTTTAGCTCCGCTTTGGTGAAGAACATCAGTGAATTAATTGTTTATCACGGTCTTCAGCAGTAATTTTTATTGGTAAATGAGAGACATTAGTATCGCACATGTCTGCATCTTCAAACCATAAACAGGAAGTGAATTCGGTGACATACGTGCATTACGTTTGCGCTGGGAGCTGCTATGATTGGTGGAACTCACGGGAGGCGGGCCAAAATTGCGGGAAAGTTGCGGTGATTGGACAAAATTGCAATGGCTGAACTAATCACAAAATCAAATTCTCTGAGAAGATACAAAGAGAAGAAGGAGGAATTGGTGCAAATGGACAAAACTAACGAGGACAAGGCTGTGCAGCTGACGCACTTGCCGTAAGACTTTGATTTTGTCTCTCTCTCTCTCTCTCTCTCTCTCTCTCTATTTTATGAAAGGTTAAGGCACTTGGCACAAGATTTTTTATTTTGCCATCCTGCTCTCTTTTTGATTAAGTGTTTTGTGAAAATCAAAAACCAAGCATACGAAGAAAAGAACACTGTCCCTACGGTGAAACATGGAGGAGGCTCAGTAATGTTTTCGGGCTGCTTTGCTGCATCTGGCACAGGGTGTCTTGAAAGTGTGCAAGGTACGATGAAATCTGAAGACTATCAAGGCATTCTGGAGAGAAATGTGCTGCCTAGTGTCAGAAAGCTTGGTCTCAGTCGCAGGTCATGGGTCTTCCAACAGGACAACCATCCAAAACACACAGCCAAAACACCCAAGAATGGCTGAGAGAAAAGCGTTGGACTATTCTAAAGTGGCCTTCTATGAGCCCAGATCTGAATCCCATTGAACATATGTGGAAGGAGCTGAAACGTGCCATTTGGAGAAGACACCCATCAAACCTGAGACAACTGGAGCTGTTTGCTCATGAGGAGTGGGCCAAAATACCTGTTGACAGCTGCAGAACGCTCATTGACAAATACAGAAATCGTTTAATTGCAGTGATTGACTCAAAAGGTTGTGCAACAAAATATTAAGTTATGGGCACCATCATTTTTGTCCAGGCCTGTTTCATTAGTTTGTTTTTTTAAATAATTATGTTAATCAACAATTCAAAAGTAATGGCTGTTTTGATTATTTAATTTTCAATAAATTTTTATTTATTGTTACTTTTGTGAGTTTCAAGTGATTTCAGTGAGAATTGTGGGTTTTTCCTTCTTTAACTGAGGGGTACCAACAATTTTGTCCACGTGTGTATATTGATGCTATGAGCTCATTATTTTTGATGACTGAGTCAGGCAGAGCCTTAAAAAGTGATTGTAATTGCATCACAATGTTGTTAAAATGTATGTATACAGCATAAGGTCATCAAATGTAAAATATAATAACTCATCATGTCATTGTGACATTAGATAGTCTGTGTAGCATATAGAAAATGTATAAGAACTACATTATGCGCATCGTTTTCTAACAAAACCTTCCGTGTTTGCAGCTGTGGCCTCAACAGTAAAGCAGGCCCTGCAGGACTCACTGGTGCAGATCCTGCAGCCCAAGCGAAGGTGGATATTCTGAGAGATGTCATGGAGGCGCAGAGCCAGCGAAGGCCTTTTGTCATTACATTTTGTGGTGTCAACGGGGTTGGAAAGTCTACCAACCTTGCGAAGGCGAGTTGACTTTTTCGAAAAGGTGTATAGACGTGCCCCACATTTGTTGTTTGTCTGGAAGTTCCCTGAAGTTTCTGTGGATAAGTGAGCGTTTACCTACACAGACAGGAGCTTTAAGGTGGTGGTTTGGCCTGTTTTTTGTTGAGAGTTTGTGGTCATGTGTAGCTGTTTGTTCATATGAAGACTATGCAGCTAAACCACTGTACCTGTACACTGTTTTTTTTTTTTTTTATGGTTCTTTCAGTTCAGCATTTGACTGCAGCTTACAGGAAATTCACATCAACCATGTGAAATAGTACAGCTGAATAATGTATAATATCCAAATGACAGGGTGGGCCTCACAGATTAAACTATTTTTAAATAATTATGTCTTCATAAAGTATTGAAAATTGTAGGTCAAGTGACGTCAAAAGTTTTCACTTTTTCAAAGCAGAGTTTCCTTGCCAGGGTACGACTAGGACAGCTGTTGGTTATGACAGTAACGGTGGCTCAGTGTGACAGTGAAGCAGCAAAGAGAAACACCAGGAAATGTTCAGCTGACCTTCTCTCTGTCTTGGTCCAGATCTCCTACTGGCTGATTGAGAACGGTTTCACTGTCCTGATCGCAGCCTGTGACACGTTTCGTGCCGGGGCAGTGGAGCAGCTCCGAACTCATCAGCGCCGCCTGAACTCTCTGCATCCCCCAGAGAAGCACGGAGGACGCCCCAGTAGTCCAGCTCTATGAGAAGGGCTACGGGAAAGATGCAGCTGGAATTGCCATGGAGGCCATCGCCTATGGTAAAATATTTCGTCCTGTGCTTGAGCGTTCTGTATCTCAGCTGTGAAGAAGTGGTGTAATTATTCTACACTTCTTTCCATCAGTAATTAATGTCACTTATGTGGTAATTCTCCTGTGTTTGATCCCTGCAGCCCGCAACCAGGCCTTCGATGTAGTGCTGGTGGACACTGCTGGGCGTATGCAGGACAACGCCCCCCTAATGACAGCTCTGGCCAAACTTATTGCAGTCAACATGCCCGACCTGGTGCTGTTTGTTGGGGAGGCTCTGGTGGGCAATGAGGCAGTTGACCAGCTGGTAAGAAAGCAGACAAGTTGAAGATTACATAGAGGAAATACTGATGACTTACCTGCCGATTAAGAAACGAGTTGAATTTTAACATAACATTTGCATCATTATGTTACAGCTTGGCTCGAAAGCTGTAACAAACAGGGAGACAAACACAGCGTGGTGACTAAAAAGTACTTTATTGCACAACAAACCACAACCAGAGAACCCAAAAGCATGTGGCTGAAGCTCCCGCAGGCAGCCACTTCTGTGAGAGCGCTCCAGGTTATCTAGAGCTTAGCCACTTGATCCCAGGTGTAGCTCTTCAACTGACGACCCTCAGCTCCCGAAAGGAGCACCTGTCCAGGCGGAGGGTCGTCACAATTACAATATATTGTATTTTTTCATGTAATCTACTGCTATTACCTGACACTCTTTCCCTGAGTGCACAGAGCTTAAAAGCAAGTTTTTACTTTCATGTTGGAAGTTAGGAGGGATTTAATAACAGACCTTCAGTTATAAACCGTAATAAATAAAATAGGTGTTGTGAAGTAAAATGGCTTTCTGTGGATAAATATGTCCACCAGAGGTCAGTGTTGCTCCAGTGGTGACTGTTCAGTTTAACAGTCGTCGTGTTTGTACAGATGTCTTTCCTCCTCCTCCAAACCTGAAAGAGGACACTATACATATGAACTCTGTCCTCAGCTGCCTCCTGAATAACTCGGGTTTCTCTTGTCTTCAGGTGAAGTTCAACCAGGCTCTGGCAGACCACTCCATGTCTGACAAGCCTCGCCTCATCGATGGCATTGTACTCACTAAGTTTGACACCATTGATGACAAGGTATTTTCTAATTTTTGTCACATTTTTCGCCATCTGAACTATCCGACTTTGGACTCTAGAAATAATTATAATTCATTAAATGATTTTCTCGTGGCAACTTTCTGACTTTCGAATCATTTTAAGTGGGAAAGCTGATAGCAGTCGTGCGTCATCCTCCCTTCTTCACAGGTGGGTGCTGCCATCTCGATGACTTACATCACAGGCCAGCCTATTGTGTTTGTGGGCACCGGGCAGACCTACAACGACCTGCGCAGCCTCAACGCTCGCGCCGTGGTCAGCGCCCTGATGAAGGCTTAAGTGGCCGCATGTTCTACTGTTTATTCGTCATCGCAAGGAAGCCAACAACACCTTCGCCATGCTGCCACGTGATGTTCCAGCCCTGCTAGTCTGCGTCTCTCATGTTCCTGGCCAGCCCTCTCTACTTTACATCGAATGAATTAACTCATCTCACACGCAGGACTTTGTTCTCCCAGTGCAGGACAAGTGTGCACTATAAAAGACGGAACATTTTGCAACAAAGCCAGAGGAGCCTCCCTTTGCATTATTTCTAAACTTTTGGGCCAAATTAGAGAGTACCTCAGATAAGCTTGTGTTCTCAAACGGTGAAGTCACATCCAAATGACGTTTTAGCTGACGAAATGGACCTAGGCTGGGGTCATCAGTTTACTGCTGACAGTGGGAAAAAAAAAAAAAAACTTAAACAAAAAATTCTCTACCTGGCATTTTGTCAGTCAGTTTTCCCCTCTTCATGTAAATGAGGTCAGGTTGTGACGGCTTGCTGGATGTGACATTTCACCAGCTGCCTGTGCCTGAGGAAAGCTAAGTGACCATAGTGCCTATCTGTCTCCTGTCTTCTTAGTTTTCACTTTCACTACATGAAGCGTTACCTACCAAGAATACAATGCCAGTTCAGATCAGAAACCACTTCTCCTAGTCTAGTGGAGGAAACGGTGTACAGCTAACTATCGACAACCTAAAAGGTTAGTACATGTTGTCCAAATAGAAGTCCAGGCTCAATGGAGGCTGATCCTCAGTACACAAAAAATAAATTCATATCTCCTAAACAACACACTAACAACTGTGGATCTACTTTTACTTTAGATTGTTCTTTGATTATCTTCTCCCACAGCTACTCGCCTACCTAATACAGCACATTTTCATTACAAAGTGGAGCCTTTGATCCTTCAGTTTATAGCAGACGAAAAGTGGAAGGACATTTTGTAAATTTATTTTTTTTTAGTTCCTATAGGGTGCCATAGATTTCAGAATACACTTTGTTTTAAATGAATTTCTATGGCCCTTTAATTTATTTCCCCCTCTGATTTATTCTTCATTTATAAGAGGAAATAGTCTTAAATAAGTCTACCCCCTTTAAATTGTGGTAGTGCAATATGAGAGAATCAAGAGTTATACTGAAGATTTGAGCTAATTTATGAGAATGTAAACATTTCTAAATAAAGCTGCTATATGCTATGACAGCCTGTAAAGTGGAACTTGTTCTGTCATATGTTGCAGATGCACATGGTTTGTATCTGTGTTACAGAACTGCACCCTTCCTATCGGGATTTGACATGCATACATGACAAGAGGACAAATGGGATAACAAAAGCTTTATTTTGAAAATAGTACTTATAAATACTATATCAGAAAACACATGCAAGTATTAAAAATACAAAAAAAAACAAGGCTTACAAAGAACATAAGTTTTATTTTCAGCACAGGAGTGGCAAAGAGATTGCTACTGGCAGGGAAATACTCTGTTGTGAAAACATAACTCTTCTGAACTTACATATTACGACAGAATCATCACGTTAATCGATTTACCACCTATGACTTAAGAGGATGATTTCCACCCATCCTTTTCCCCACCCAGTAGTGTGCAAAACAAGTTTTCCTGGTTGCAGGGTTGAGCGTGACTGATTCAAGCCTTCAACACAAGACCGTTTTCAGTAAAGAGCATGTGATGTGCGTTATAGCTTTGCACCTACAACCTTTTTTTTTTTTTTCAGGGCATGTAGGTCAATGTGTAGTGCTATGTTCACATCTAAACGGCACAGTCAACTTCTGTCAGTGGATTCAGGTCTATCTTTTTGTCAAGCTGAAGTGAGAACGTACCATTCCATGATCTGCACACTTTCAAAGTGGCGTTCAGCTTCCTAAACGTTGAGGTTTCATCAACAACTTCTAAATAGCGGATGACGGAGGCTGTGAGGTTGGGGGTTGGCATTGATTGTCTAAACTTCTTTCCCTTTTGAATAAAAGCTAAATAAAATGAAAAGTGAATAAAATGGTCATTTGAAAAAATACTGACAGCTTTCAGGCCTCCCGTGGATTCTTAAATCCAGTCAATAAAATCAGACTTGAGTACCACTCAGAGCAGACCGGTCTCTCAGTGGAGCTGTGGAGGAAAATGACCGATACTGATCCGACTGTGTGCCTGTCAAGAATGATAGTCTGGGGCAAAAAGAAAAGGAAGGTCTTAAGTGAAAGTTGAAAAATAAAGAGCATCAACTGAAATGTTGCCACTGATAATATTAGTACTGCAAAGTCAGGAGGATCTTTCCGTAAAGAAAAACCAGCAGTTCGTTTGTCACTGAAAATCAAGAACAGGCTTGAATTTTCTATCTACCAGCATGCAGTAAGAAAATAAGAGTCTTGGACATGGTTTTGTTATGTTATTCTGAAAATGTCTCTTGCAAGTGGCCATTGCTTGAAGTCAAAGAGAAGCATTCGGTCCTAACCTTGAAGGAGGCTTTTCTGTGTGTTAAAGCCATTCTGCTGCTCCTCTCCATTTTGTGAGGGAGACCCTGTGGATGAAGACAAAAACAGGAAATGATAAAAAGCACAAGCACCTCCTCTGAGAAGTACAATCTAGAAAGTTTACCAGGTTGGTTGAACTAAAATTTACTAAAAACTAAGAGACACTGACAGAAGACCTATTTTCTGAAAGCAGGACAACTGACTGCAGTCTAAGCCCTGAATCAAACAGACAACAAGACAGATTAACTTGGTTTTAGTCCCTGTTTCCAAGCTTCTAATGCTTCAAATCTGGTTCAACCTGTGTTATAAGGTATCCACCAAACAGAAACACGTCCTACTTTTCTTGGCTCGCTTTCTAGAACACACTGAAAGCCAAATACTGTTTGTAAATAAGTACTGGTCATACTCAGAAGAGATGCAATCCTACATTACTAAACTGCACTTACATCTTTCCAAATCGTGCCAGGCTGCTTGACACGTGGCATACAGCTGATGCAAATAAACCCTACTGCAAATGTAAATGACCACAAAAAGCTGAAGCGAAACTGCCTCTCCTTACCCCAGCCGTTAGTAGACACATCACGGTTGCAGATCTCATTGGCCAGCCTCTCAAAGTACTCGGGTAGGTCGCCGTACTCGTCTCCATAGGAGATGACCTTGATGCCCTTGTCCAGCATGTTGTCGCGCAGCTTCTTGAACTCGCCCACATCCTCCCGTCGCACAAGCATGAAGTGTTCCAGGTCCGATTTGTGTTTGACTGCTTCCAAAAACAAAGCCTGGAAGGTGGTGTCGTCCACCGTGCGCCCGCAGCCGAGGAACACAAATGATTTGGTTTCGTACAGCTTCTGGATCTCACGCTGTTGAAATCACAGATAATGAGAGTTACTACATTAAAGTAACGGCAACATTTTCTAATGAACCAGAGCAAGACAAGAGTCAAAGCGGCAGTCTTTTTCTAATAACTGTACCTCGATGTAGCATTGCAACGTACTAAACGCTTTACAAATGTAAACACTAAGTAGAACGATCATAAATCAATAATGAGTTAGCGCTCACCATAACCTCAGTGTTTCTTAGTACGTTCTGATAGCCAGCAGGGTGCAGCACGATACCACTGGGGTTAGTGTAAACACCGTGGATATGCAGAACACTTAACCTCCGTTTCTCCTGAGCCCACTCCAACACCTAGACACACACACACACACACACACATTTAACAGTCCATTGCACAAAATCCTGTTCTGACTGGGAAGGGAGTAAAATCACTGAACAGCAGTAAGAGGATATTAGCCCTGATGGAGACGAGGCATAAATACCAGGACTGAGAGGCAAAGCAACGAGTCTCTCAGAAAACTCTGATCAATTCTCGTGAATCTGTGGTCCGTTCAACAACTTTAAACTTTAAACAACCTCGGCCTCAAAGATCTGTAGATGAAATTTCATGGAGAACCGGTTCACCAGTGAAACAAACCTACAGTATGCGTACGAGGAAAACGCATGCTTCCTCTTCAGGTCAGTCTTAAACCAAAAGCAAATATTGTTCCATCTATAAAATTCGACACCAGCTGAGTAATGGCTGGAACGTTAACTTCCCTCCACCTGTCAGAGACAAAGGGCTCTTTCAGGTTGAAGTGTTATCTGTTTTCCTCCCAAATCAGCCAATGAGGAACTCGGCTGAAAAGCAATGTCGTAAATGGAACTCTTGACAATTCAGTGAGTGAGTACAATGTAGGGCAATTTAGATACAAAATTGTCAGGATTTTTAAAGCTACAGTTTGGCCTAACAAAAACAACTTACTTCAGCACGTGCTTTAGAGACCTTTGCACTTCTTTGACAAAAAGCTGACAACATGTATTATGACAGGCAAGACCAATCAATAGCGTAACACAATCCAAGCGTTGTTTACCTTCTTCTCATCTGTCAGGTCTAAGGACTCCAGCTTGGTGCCCTGATGAGCTGCATAGATCTCCAACAGGTTGTCGAAGTTAGTAGTGAGGACCAGAGCACCGCTTTCCATTAACTGCAGCACTGACCGCAGCAGATGTTTCCCCGCATGCTCCATCTTGCACTCCAAATCGTCAAACACTTCATACAGACAGTCTTTGAAGAATGTGGATCGCACATTGCCTGTTCTCTGTATATATAAAAAATAATAATAATAATAATAACAAAATGACTAAGAAAATATTCTGGTGACATACAACTGCTTTGAGGGCCTGAACTGTCCATTTGAATGTACAAGGACAAGTCATGGTGATACTACAGCAGGAAACACTTTGATGGATAGCTGACTTACACAGCACTTTCTGATACGACAGTAATGATTCTTGCATTACTTAATACCCTCTAGACACATACCTGCTGAATGTTGACAGTCAATCTTCCGCTATGCTACTGTGAATTTACCCCTGAGCTGCCCCATATTCACTGCAAATGGAACGTTTGACTTGCTTGAACATGAATATAATCACTATATTAGCTGCAGTATTTTATGGTAAAAAAAAAATCTAAGATATCAACAGGCCACTGGTCAAATTACTGCAGCTGCGGTGTGAAGTACACTTCCTCTAACACACAACAAGCAGCCAGTGGCTTAAAATAAGCGCGTGCATTTGAGCCTACGCTGAGCAACAGCTGAGTGTTAATGTTTCTTTACTCTGAAATTAGACCATCAAGTGCAGTTTCTTCTAAGAAACAGACAGAAAGAAATAGATCCAGATTTTATTTCCTTTATATAATACTAAAGCATGAATGGATTTATTTCCCAAACAGGACTCCTACTTGTACATAGAGCTAGTAGAAAGATGCCTGGTTATGATCCCTAAATCAGTACCCTAGGACTCAAACTTGAGTAGAAATGGCTCACATAGTCATCTACTTTATCCCTTTGACATGACAAAAAAGGCTCTAAGCATGCTTCTAGTTCTTTTCTTTAACATGCTTTCCACAAGACTTCCCTTGGTATTCCCCTTCACAGAAATTCCACTTCAGCTTGCATCTTAGGTGGAGCAGCGAAGTGTGCCGGTTTTCAAAACATCCGCTCAAGGGCAACTTTACTCACTACTGTATCAAACACTCCATTCCTGCGTCTGATCCTGTCCCCAGCTCTTCAAGAAGCAACACGCACTCTACCCCAGTGCGCTGAGAGATCATGAAGCTGTGACTACACGGTCTAAATCTCATTCTTACCTGGCAGGGCCTGTCACACAAAGGAGAAAAAAATAAAAAGGCAGGAGGAGTCGGGCATCTAAGAATAGATGATGCAGTGACCAAGGTGATCCTAGCACAAGGAAATGCTCCGCTGACTTCCATAGATTACAGCTCTAATGGGCTAAACAGCGGGAGTCCTTTCCACAGGAAGAAGCTCATTATCCACATCTAGCGTCTACAGCACCATTCCTGATCACGGTGTCCTTGGATGGTTGCAGGACTTATGTAATGAGCAACTGAGGCACACGTAAACAACTGTGCTTCTAAATATCGATCTTAAATGAATTAACTGCTTTTATTAGAAATACAGCAGCCTGCTTAACTTTTCCCATAGACATTTACAACGGTCATTTCTACACTGATAACTGAATTGGAGTAGCCTGATTTTGCAGTAGCATCTTCCTGAGAGGATAATAGAGGGTGGATTACAGCAAATTGCACGGTCTATCTTAAGTATGTATTAAGATTCTGACTAAAGATACATTTCCATTCTGACCAAAATGACTAGCAACAGATGACTGAATGTTTCCTCTACTTGCCCGGTGAAAAAAACAAACTGTTTACATGCCCTGCCTGAATTGAGCAAACAGAATAGTCAGCAAACTTGTAATTACCCTTGTTGTTGCCAAAGTTGAAGGTGTGACAGGGTTTATGGCAAAGCAATTCCTCTGAGTTTTAACTTCAGATTGCCCTCATTAGTTCTACTCCACCTCATTATAGACCACAGTGACCTAGCAGATACACAAATCCATGAAAGTAGGTTAAACTCTCTCAGCACACCGTTATTAGCCTGAACTGGAAAGAAGGCAGGTCTCTCACATACAGGTCAACAATCATAATGAGGCTCCTATTTGAGCTGGAATTAAATTTGGTTTTGGGGAGCGTTATGATTCCCAACTTGGACACATTCCTTCTCTTGGATCAAAGAGACAGCAAAACAACAAGTACGGTACATCAACTCAGATCTAGAGCTAACTTGCAAGCTCAACTGAGTGCCACAAGGGAAAGTATTTGCATAAGGGTTTTGCGGCACACGCTCGCATTCTTTACTGTAACTTACTGTATGCTCGGGTGGTGCTTTAGCTGTGTCTGAATGGAAAATCTGGGCTGGGGAGGGGGTGCTGGTTCCCATTATTCTATGCTTGTTTTTTTCCTCAGCATGCTAGACCCTGCTGTGTCTAGCCAATAGGGGTGGGCTGGTGTCTGCACGACTGTGGATTGAAATAAACACGACGGATAAAAAGCCATAAAAGCGCTGTTTGTTCCCTTTGTTCCAACAGGCTGAGGGCTGAAACAAAGCGTGTTTTATCAATGTCAAAGGTGCGATGAGACATGACTAACACAGGAGGCAAACGGAATTAAGACTCCCATCTGCCAACCCCGCGCCAGACCAGACTGGTTCAATACGACGAGGACTGAGTCAGATCTGAAAAATGTTTTCGTCCACCAAATTTTTCAGAATTCATTTGTAACAATCCAAATGGTGTTTGAAGATGCAGAGTTCAGTCACAAAGGGGAATAATGGTTTTCTAACTTACAATTTGCCATTAATTTTGAAGAAACTGTTAAAGAAATGTTGCCTCTATCATCACTGAGCCTACAAAACCTTGTGAGAGATGGCAATGCCCTAGGAAAAGATCTTGTTATGACTGTGTGGTTTTGTGGGATTTCCTGGCAGTTTGGGTGGCCTTGATTGGTTCCTCATACTTCAAGGTGGTATTGACTGTTATATTACTGCAATTAAAACAACGCATTCTGTTTTAAGCTGTCATTATCGTTAAAGACCCCCTCCTGTGAAAATCTGCTTTTTTATTTTTAACCTTGTAAAAAATGCCCATATGGTGTTTTTGATAAGCAGGAAGATACGTCATGAGAAAAACAAAAAGTCAAAAACATGGCTAAGTATTTCAACCTTGAAACTTCAGCTTATCAACAACAGTAGCAAAAAGATAGATTCAGACATCTGGGTTTTCATAGACAATAAACCTTAGCAACCAGTCCATCAGGGTCAGTTTCTGGTTATATTCTGGTCACATATTGCAATTTGCCACTGTGTAGAGGAAAGCAGTTTTACAGAGAGCAAAGCTGGTGAGCTTGAGATGCAGCAAGCAATGGAGGGATAAGAGAAGAGGGAGGGAGAAACTTAGATCTGCAAATTCCAGAGGACGTAAAGGTGTAAAAAGTCACACTTAAGCCATTTTAAGGCTAGAAAGGACTATTTTAATGGAAATACAACTTGTAAATCTGGAACTTTAATACACAGAGATGTGTTTGTAGGGGCCTACTCAGTAACAGCAGAGGGACTTTCAATTTAAAAATGAACTCACTCATGAATATGATGTGTTTGCGATGACTTTTTTAGAACAGAGGTTTTCTCTTCCTCGTCATCACCTGCAAGATTTTCTCGATAATGACTTCTTTATATGCTTCTTGTTTATACCGTTATTCCTCTCCCCATCTACTGTGCCTTCACATAGTGCCTCAAAAATGATTGCAGATGCAACTTCAAGGAGAAATGAAGAATGATTGTATCTCTTGATATGAACTCACTTATGTTGTAATTTCTGTATTTTGACACATACAATTTACCTAGACGTTTAACTACAAAAACTAAATAGGAGAACCACTTACAAATTGGCAGTACTTCACTAAACACAGCTTTTGAATGCTTAAATGTGTTTTCTTAAACACCAGTATATGACAGATGGAAAACAAAGCCTGTTTATTGTGTGTGTAATTAGTTCCACATTGACTGATTAAAGTGTTTGTCTGTATTAACCAAAATGTATTCCGAAACCAAGCCTCACAAACAAGTCTTATGTCATTAGTTATAGGATGTTAAATGAGATAAGGCTAAGATGTCTTAGGTCAATCCATGGAAGGTGAAGTCTGCCCCCAGCTGAGGAAAGGACAGTGAGCTGGATACCAGGCGGTATCAGCTGATACTGGTCTAACACGTGCTTATGCATGTGCATCAGGGTGCTGTAGGAAAGAAAGGAAAGGAAAAACAGGCTTAAGCAGTCTTACCGGGGAAAGTTTCTGAATGAGGTCATGGGCCACATGCACCAAATTCTTATCTTCCTGCATGTGCTTCTGGAAACGCCGACTCTCCTCCTCTTCTAGCAGGTCAAAGTCGTTGGCTGCATCAAGCAAGGCCTGAATGAGGCCTTTCCAGGACCGGAGTGCAGGAACCTGAGGGGCCACTGCAGAGCTTACCCCCGTCCCAATCACCAGGACAAGCTCAGGGGCTCGCTTAGTCTTCAGGCTGGGCAGCAGTTTCCTTTGGGGCAGGCAGAGATTGAGTGATGACAGGTCCAAGGATGGTGCTTCCCAAACCCTTCCGACAGCATGAAGGTCAAACAAACCATTTTCAAGCATGCAAATATGCAGTGTTAAACTAAAACCTACCTTTATTTAGGACTGGTTAAAAAAAATAGGAACTCAAGAAAACAGATAACAAAATCAGTCCTGCTGGCAAACCTGATGAGTGAGTTATCGGCACAGAGTACAACTGGTTTCGAAGCAGCATATGGGCTTACCTGGGCTTTTTGGCGTTCGAGTCAGCATCCTGAGAATCAGCTGCAGGTCGCTTCTCAGTTTTCACTGCTACAACAGAGGCCATTCAGCTCCTGTAACAGAAACATGCTCAACAGTATGTTACTTTAATGGAGTATATTAAATGATGACTAGTTTGGCAAACGCAACAATACAGCCGTTCTGGATATCAAAGGATATCACTGGCATCTGTTTGTTGACAGTGAGTCACTTAAGATGGTTCATTACTGACAACCTGAGTACATCTGAATCATACAGGTAATACTGATGTGTCTCTCCTAGTGCCCTGTAAAATAAATGTTGCTTCATGTTGCCCTACCTACTACTGCTATTACTCAGAAAACGAGGAAATACTTTAGTATTTCCTTCTGGCAACACTTTACATGATGACATATGCTACAGTAAAGCAACTGTACTTGGAAGCTGAGAAGTGAAGCAAGGTAGTTCTTGTTTAAATAACTAACGTTTCCCAATTAAATCACTGTGTAATTAGTCAAACTGCACAGCCATATATAATATGAAGTTAGCATTAATATCTTAAATCCAGTACAGGAGCTCACATTAATTTCTGAGTGGACGATAGAAAATGTGTTAAAACGTTACTTCATAAGCTAACTTGTACGTGAAACGTTTACTAACATTACAATCAGGTGACTTACCTTGGTACAGGTGAGGTTATGTCCAGTGTTTAGTGCTGCTGAAGTGGAAGTCCTTTAAATTTCAAGTCAAAGTCGGTCCTGTGTTAACGTGAGCGCCGCTCAGCGACTTAGAAATCGGGTTGAGTCCGGAGCTTTAAGCTTTTGGATGGTGTTGATGCTAACCTGGTAAGTTCACGTCAGCGTCTGGACAGTTATCCACCAGACAAAGGACACCACACAAAGCTCAACTAACGCTAACTAACAACTAGCTAGCGCTTCGCTAAACCTAGTTTGTTTGTGCTTTAAGCTAAATTGTTACCTCGAAGGTTGTTAAAAGCCAGGGATAGCATGTGTTCTACGTGTCATGCTGACGGCAGAGCAATTGAAGCGGTGTATACCCGTTGTTAATCAATATGTACAGTTATTCACCAGAAACACTGTCTACCGTTGCTGCTGTCCAACACATTGCCGTCTGTGTATGGAAGTTTAGTGAAGCCGTTGAAGTCGCCGCCTGCGGTGATGTTCGCCGGGTCTTATGACACGTTCAATGTTGCTTGAATAGATACTCCTACGGCGTGGCATGTTTGATAACAAACTCACTGATAGTCACTGACATTGTTCATTTAAACTGAAGAGAATAACTACCCATGACATACACATCAGAAATTGTACTTTTTTTGTTTTATTCAGGCTATATCAGTGTCGAGCTTATTTCAGAACCGCTAATCCCTGAAAGTTTGACAGTGGACGTAATGTGTTTTTCTTAAATAACATATATTGTCTTACTATTTGAAGATGATATTGTGCATATGGTTTTCACTTATACACAACTACACAACGTACATAAAATACCACTTTGTTTTATTTAAAAAGCTAAACAGAAAAGGGCTTATTTACATTTCCAAAGCTATGAAGTTGGGATATACTAAGAGCATTTGAAAGCAACAGAGGCCAGACCCTTTCTGTTATGTAAAACTGGGCAGGAGACCAGACATCAAACTACAGCCAGCACAGTATGAGACTGTCTAAACTGTTTACTGCATCTGTGATACTTGCACTAAATTATTAAAGAAAGTACTGTACAAATTGCAGCTTCTTGGAAGCACTGCGACGTTATTTCTCACTTCTATTTGCGTCATCTGTTGTATCAGATATGTCACATCATTTAGAAATGAATAAATCTGTGGTTGCTTTACAGCTCACATGATTAAACAATATTTAATTTTTAGAAATCTAAACTCTCAGCAAGGCTTAATACATGTTTTCTTTTACGTCTTTATGTAAACCTCCCAGCTTTCATAACTGACAATAATGCAATGCATTGATTTTGAAAGACACAAAATGCAGGTTTATGGCCTGTGTATCCCCACTACATCCATGGTATTTCCTCCATCATTTATGCTAAGCTGGAACACGTCAGCATAGGCCACTTTGGTAAACAGCATCTAGACTGCCATCTCCTGTTTTACAATAAAAACTGCACCTGCAAGTATTCAGGGCAAAAGTCATAGCCCCTCATGATCCATCCATCCATGATCAATACACCGCTTAATCCTCAATAGGGTGGCGGAGGGGCTGGAGTCTATCCCAGCTGGCTTATGACGAAGGCAGTGGACACCCTGGACAGGTCACCAGTCTATCTACACATAGAGACAAACAAACACACTCACACTAACACCTACGGATTATTTAGAAACAACAATTAACCTCAGCGTGTTTTTGGACTGTGGGAGGAAGCTGGAAAACCCAGAGAAAACCCATGCATGCACAGGGAGAACATGCAAACTCCATGCAGAAAGATCCAAGTCTCAGGCTGGGATACAAATCTGGCCCCTTTTAGTTGCAAGACAACAGTGCTCCCTCATGATATATAGATTTAAATACTTTGGTGTTTTGCATGAATTAAACCTGGTGTGTTTGGTCAAGTGGAAGAAAAATAACTGCATACGTGTAGGTTAACACTCTTATGTCAAATCTTTATTGATGTGTGATGTGGAGCTATGTTTTACCCAAGAGACTTTACAAGTTGCTGCCTCCATTCACAGAGCATGATGGGGTCACTGAACAGCAGAATGCTAAACAAATCCTTGTCATTTTAAGTAGATACTAATCTGTAAGATCAATCAAGCGCCTACAACAGACGATTCAAAGGTCCACTCATTTCTCTTACTTTTTTTTTCAGTTTATTTGGGAATCAATCCAAAGCAACATTTTAGGATCAAAATCTGACATGGCTCCCTCAAAGTACCAAACAAACAGTAATAAACACTGGAGTGAGATGACCCACATCAAGCGAGTAAGTACGTTAGAATTATAGTGCAATCCGTATCGGAATAGCAGGCATATTTTTAAACGATAGCCCATATCACTTCATACAAGTCAGTATTAAATAGTATTTAAATACATAACTGAATCAGCAGACACATTTCAGCATATACATATCAATTGAAGATACAATCAAGTGATAAAAGGCATACCATTTATCAATCGTCAACATTCAAAAAATATTTCCCGTTCAACAAATTTTTATCCCAAATCATCAAATATTAAAGAATATTACAGATCTAAGATTTTATGTATCCTCACAAAAATGCTCTGTGTTCAAGTCAGAACAAGAGAAAAGGCAAACTGGTCACATATAAGAACTTTAAACCAATGCTCTCTCTCTCTCTCATGATTCCAGTCACTGGTTTATCTGCAAAAGTTGCATTAGGCTGTTTAAAGGTCAAACATCTCACCCACAACCTCCTCCAGAGGTAAAAATCCCTTAACAAAGCACAAGTATGCTGTTGTTCATTCTTTCCCTTTTTCAAATGCAGCAGCGATTCTTTGAAATAGCACAACACGAACCTAAAAGTAGCAGGATGCACAACAGAAGCTTTAGTTTGCAGACTGGCAGGTCTGGAGCTGTTTAAAATAGAGTTAAACTTAAAAGGAAATAGCTCAAATATAAAGTAAGAATAATAGCAGACGTGTTATGAGTGTTTTTTTTTACTAGTTTGATGAAGGAAATAAGAGACACTGCGAATAATGGGAAAATAAACTCTTATGTGAGATCAGCAAAGCGATGTCTCTTATCAAAGTGATATATGGCTTTAAGGGCACACGGGATTAGCAGAGGTCTGGTCAGGGTTGGACTCTACTGAATTCTCTTATTTGCTAAAATCCTTCATAGATCCTGATAGTAAAAGTCTATGAAGCTAAAGTTAAAGGAAAAAGAATCCACGGCCAGTGTAAACGCACAGCGGCTCTATACAGAGATAGAGCCCTCTCTGAAGTTGGTCTTCCCTATTAGAACGTTGAGAAGCGTGGCCTTGCCTTCCCGGCACTCCTTCTGAGCCTGTCTGATGATGTCACTCAGCCTGTCCTCGTCCTCACGCCCTACCAGGTAGCCCTTCCCACCGTAACCATTAGCCACTATGTGATAATCTGCAAAAGAATGCAATTTGGCATTTAGCAACTAGCCAAACATTACACACCGATGTAAAATAATTCTATCAGAGCACTGGATATAACAATATGTCTATTCTACAAGCAATCGCAGTATAAACATACAAATTATTTGCAGAAAATGTACCTGTAAATGCAAGGCCACATGCCACGTTGCTGCCCAGCATGGGGACCTGCTCTCTGGATATTTGACTCCAACACGCATCGTTTCCCACCACAGCTATGACCGGTGTCTAGAGGGGCAGAAAGAAAATGTGGATCTTTAAATGACAACAAGGAGAAAAATATGCAGATATTGTCATGCATATTTATTCAGTCAGTCATTACTTCTCTAGTATTGTGTGGGGATCACACTATAACAGGGTTTCTGCAGAAATCAGCCAGTCAAATTTAATGCTTTTTAATGCCATTTTAATTAAAAAAAATGTAATGCCACGGCCGTGAATTCATCAAATTATACAGGTTTGTTTGTTTGTAGAAGATGATTTTTATGTGACATCTGTCCCTACATTTCATTATTTCTGAATCCGGAAACCGCTCCTGGCCACCCACGGGCTGTAGTGATTCTCTGAATTTCACGTTTTTTAGCCAATTTTCCTGGTCCAGCCTGCCGGAACAATTATCGCAAGGCTTCGGCATGTTTACGCAGATGCACATATCTGAAGAATCGGAGTCTACAATTACATATTATTATATCATTATTATCAAATATTTTTCTTGAAAACTGCAAAAAGAATTTTTAATGCCACTGAAATCAAATGTAATGATTTTTAATGCTATTTATGGCCTTAATTTTCACAAAATCAATTTAAGGACTATTAATGCTTTTTAATGCCCTACAGAAACCCTGAATAAATATACAGTATGCACTGCCCCTTTTCCATTACATAGGAGTTGTGATTTTTACAGACACTACACACCATTAATACACCCTAATTTCACTGATTTGGGGTGATCGGACCTCTCACTGGCCATGCTCTCATAAAGTGTCAGTTGATGCATCGTTTGACACTGGTTCTGCACAAAATGGAAAGGTTGTAGTGATGGACTAATCCAAGATGGCGCCGCAGATGGCAGCTTCAGTGTATTTTTAAACAGTACTTCTTATACTTACACTTGTAGCATTTCTTATTTAGAATTCACAGATTTAGATTTGTTTATTTATTCTTCTACTGTCTGCTCTCTATACACCAAGTCAAATTCCTTGTGTGTACTCACTTGGCAATAAAAGCTTTCTGATTCTAATTCTCTGACTGTGTGGGGACTATACTTGACTGACATTTATAAACTTGCTAACACAGGACAATTTACACCAATATTATTCTTTTTAGTAAGAAGATACTTGTAGAAAAAAAAAAGCAGGCAGTAATCCTTCATATTTGCAATATTTATTGGCATATTGTACTTATTTTGGTTAAATTAGATGCTTATATCCATGTAACATAAATATAGTGGTTAGTGACTTTACCTTGTGTCTAGTGAATGTGTCAATCTCTGCAACACTGTATCCTAAGGAGCCATCACCATAGACTATCCACACCTAAAAAGCACAAAAATATGATGTCATTGTTAGACGTTAAAAGCGATAAACAAGTGATTCGACAAATCACGTCCACAAATGCCTGAATCAATATTATACCTCAGATTCAGGCCGGCACAGTTTAGCCCCGAGGGCAAAACCTCCTCCAACTCCCAGAGTACCAAAGGCTCCTACAAGACCAAGCAGCAGTAAGATTATGCGCCATGACTGCAAAGAAAGCCTGACTGACATCAGAATACGTAGCTGTGATTCTGCACAAGTACTGCATAAATTACTTGACTACAACGGTTTAGTGTTCTGTGTGCTCCTCTGACCTCTATAGGTGGCAACAAACAGGGAACAAATCAATAAACACCTGAAGTAAACAAATTAACTGACTTGAACTGATTAATTTGAAAGTAATTTGTTGTTGTTTAGCCTTTGGGGTCTTACCTGGATCCAGCCAACGCATAGGCCCTCTTGGTCTCATTATGTAAGCAGCACTTCCTACAAAATCCCCCCCGTCTGCAACAATGATGCTGTCCTCAGCCATGAGCTCATCCACTCGATGGAGGACTTTCAAGGGATTCAAGTGGTGTTCAGTCTTCTCGTCAGCTTTAGCCCTGGAAAGAAAAGAAAAACATGCTAATTTTTATGATGGAGAAATGATTTTTTGGTAACAGAGAGGAAGCTTTGTCTTGGTGACAGTAGAAGTTCTATAATACATACAGAGACGCAGAACAGAGCACAGGTCACGCTCTCATACAAGAGTCATTTGATGCATCATTTGACACTTCTTCTGCACAAAATGAAACAATGTTGGCTGCCTTTTAGTCAGGAGGAAAAGGTTGTAATGATGAAGAGTCAGGACGAACCTAGAACTTTATCACAGTAAAATAAAACAAACACTATTACTACAAATGATGGAAAGACAAGAATGCTAATTGTTAATTGTCTGAGTTAATATATTTCTTTTACCGCCACTTACTTCTAATGTGACAGCTGCACATTAGAGCCCTCAAATTTCAAACCCCACATGTTAAAACATGATACTCAGAAGATGAATTTAGGTCTGACACGGACTCAGAATGAAGGAGACGCACTTCAGTTTTTGGCCAATTCAGAATGAAATGAATGTCACTGGATGAATACTTTTTGTAATAAATACCAACCGACTGGTGAATTTTCTAATCTGTGTTCTATAAGCTGCAGTACCAGCAGCGTAAAAGTGTACATGGCAACAAATCAGGGCCAAACATAAAATTGTATTCATGCATTTCCTGCATTGCCAAATGAATGCTTGCAGGTTTCCACAGCAACGCAACGCAGACGGTTGACGCTACAGTAACTGCACAACTTGGCTCAACAGGTTCGCTCATGGAAAATATCTTCAGAAAAAGAATTGGTGAAGCGTGCCGTTTTTTTACAGTAAGCTTAAATCCTAAATTCTGAGCAGAACCTCCTTGAGAGCAGACCAGCTGCGCAGCATAAGTCCCTCTGGTGATCTAGCAGGTTAGAAAAGCCACCATTCTGACACTGGAAACTCTGATTTTATGATCCACGTATCTGACCAATCCATTCATCTTGCTTCATCGTTAAACCCTCAAAGATCACCACCTATGCTTACCTATTTGCTTTTTCTTTGGTCGTGTCTCCAGCTTTGAGGCTCTGAGGCCATTCCTCTGGACAACGGTGGCCCTTCAGCCCTTTGGAAAGCTTCACCAAAAAGGAACCAGCGTCACCTGAAATGTACATTTTCGATTTTACATTATGTTTTTATTTAAGTCTGCGTATTTGTTCTTACTTTCAACCCTAAAATGGACGCATCAATAGTAAAAAGTGTGCATTTAAAGGCATAACGCAGAAACAATACATATCATCCATTGTGTATGTTGTGATCACAAACTAATTTAAAAATTGCAATATTCTCATAACTCATCGGACCTAAAACATCACATTGCTACTTTATTTATCAACCAAGATGATGATTGCAAACATACCCTGAATTGCTAAAGTTGGTTTCCAGAATATATCGGAGTTTTTCAGCAGCTGGGTCTTGTCTCTGTTGACAGCGATGATCTTGCTGCGTCTGTTGAGAGTTCTGCCGTAGCCCAGCCGGAAGTCACACACAGTACCTGCAACCACAGTGGTAACGCAGGCACATTTACTGCTTTGAAATTACAGTTCAATCTCCAACTGTATTTTAAAAAAAAACAACAACTTTTAGCATTAGTGAATATCATTTCAGGAACAGTTGTTGTTCATTGAGATCTTAAGGGAAGGATCTGAAACCACACCTAAACTGAACGTGTTCTTTCCCTGCACATGCTCCATTTTTGCACAGAAATTCAGTTTCATAGTTTTTGCATTCTCTCACTGTCAAATCGACAGACAGATAAGCAAGCCAAACTGAAAGCGTACATATTTATTGTCCCCTGTCTCTGCTCTTGCCTTGGTGAAGGAATGTTTACTGACCGTCTTATAACTCCAGCTTTACCACTTGTCCACCATCAAAAACTTATGTTGCTGCGTTGTTAAGACTGACCTGCTAAGAGCACCAAATCGGCTTCCTTTAAAGCCCCTTGTCTGTTCTGCCGGATGTGGATGGGGCTGTCTTTACCCAGCATGCCACGAGACATTCCCCCAAGAAAGCAGGGGATACCCAGATTCTCCAAAGCCTTCCTATAAAGCAGGAAATTATTTTCTAAACCGCATAATAAATGTAAGCAACACCGCAAAATAACAAATATAATGGGTTTAAAAAACAAATACAAACCAAAGCGCTACGGCGCTTCAAAAGATTTTAAGCAACAGTGTTTCTAGCATCAACAATGAACAGCTGAAGCATAAAGATGCAGCACATTGTCCTTTACCTAATTTCATCGGACGGTGTTGGAGGTAGTGTTGCTTGGCTACCCAGCACAATAACAGGTTTCTTGGCTCGGCTCACCAGCTCTATGCACTTTTGTACCTGATTTGTATTGAAAAAAAAAAAAAGAGTAGCAAAACATTTAAAATTGGTTTGTGCTTCTTAATACTGTACACAACTACAGTATACTCTGATAAGGACATTTAACTAACAATATGACATCAGTAACAGCATTTAAGTAAAATCTAACTTTAAACAGTAACAGCAGGTGTACCTGATCATCTGTGGCGTGAGGGATTTGAACAGGAAGCGGAGACACGTCTCTGTTCTCCCAGGCTCCAGCGAAAAGGTTCGTGAGGTGATTATTGAGGTACCTTACAGATATCAGACAAATACATGTGACTAAATACATGAATATATGCTTCATTTTGATTCTATATAACCATGACCTACACACCTCAGGACTCTATTCTGTCACTTTGTCCTATACATACATAAACTAAGTAGTAATACGCTGATAACATACCATGCAACAATTCTTCCCATCAGGCCTTTGGGAGGGTTCTTAACACTGAACTCTTTGCACACCAGATGGTAGGGGTAGAGCGTGTCTATGGGGAACTCTATGAAAACAGGACCAGGCGTTCCCGACTGAGCGATGGCCAGAGCCTTCCTAACCGTAGGGACGATCTCCCTGATCGTCCTGATGGAGGCACAGAACTTACAGAGCGGCTTGAACAGAGACATCTGGTCGATATCTTGCAGCGCTCCTCTGCCCTGCACCACAAACACACTGAAACTCAGAACAGCTCGAGTATAACACATTTAAAATTCTACCATACATTATATTTAATAACAAGGCAAGCTGCTGCAAGCATTTTGCTCTTTTGTTTTATTCTGCACGTCATCTTTGCAACCGTATTCGAATACAATCCACCTGAAGTAGTGTGCCAGCAGCTCCTCCCAAGAGCAGCAGTGGAGATTCAGCCATCTGAGCGTTCTTCACTGCAGTCACTGTGTTGGTGAGGCCCGGGCCAGCAGTCACTGCTGCAACACCAACAGTGCCTGGTGCAGACACGAGCATAGCAGCCATCAGCTAGCTCCAAAACACCACACAACACACTGAGACAGTTCTAAAGATACAAAACACCCAAATAATGGTACAGCCAAGTGTAAACCAGTGGATATAAATATTAGTTACACCTTTTTGATGAGTCAGAATGTCTGCAGGGGAAAAGAAACCCCTTTACATGCATTTCCTTACTCTCCATATCCATTGTCAACAGGCTATAATTTAACTTATCTGCACCTGAGAGCCTTGCCACAGCATCAGCAGCGAAGACGGCGGTGGCTTCGTGTCGGGTGTCCACGATGCGGATGCCCATCTTCTCACAGGCCACCAGGATGGGGGAGATGTGCCCACCGACGAGGGTGAAAACGTACTTGACCCCATGAGCTCTGAGGACCTCTGCCACGCTCTCACCTCCATGCCGCGGGCTCTTTGTCTCAGTCTGAAGCAAGAAAGCACACAGGAGAGAAGTTAGTGCAGAGAAAATAATATTCACATATTTGTTTCTGGCATATTTTTTAAAAAAATGTCGTGCATTAAGAACAACAGCTCTGTCTTAGATAAACAGCCGTCACTTTCAGCTCCTCAGGTCACCTGTCACACTATCTCCTCACCACAGCGGTCTTTCATATTTCACAATAACCACATATTGTTCAGGCTGCAGCAGTGATGGCCTCGGGGCTTTGTGCAATCCTGACAGTCAGGGTGATTTTGGATAGCCTTTGTCCTCCCAACCACAGGGCTGGTTAAAGGTTACATGAATGGAGCCCAGCTTACCTTCAACCTGTGACAGCCTGCAGACTATAGGTGACTTCAGTGGCCACATAATACAGGTGTGTTTGCACCAACTGAGCTGTGCAATGCTGCTTTGAATGATGAATAATAGAGACTAAGTAACAGAAAAGCACAAAGGGTGCTCTTGTTGACTTGTGGACACCTACCTTGTGAAACAACTGGTAGACTAAGCCAAGTTTGTGGGCTGCAAACACAAGCCCAGCCAGCCCGATGCTCGCTAAAAACCCGAGAACTGTAGCTCCACACGACTCCATGCTAGCAAGCAAACCCTTCCTTGTGAAAACAAAAAGATAAACTTAATACGGAAACCTACTTTAACTCGTCGTGTTGAGCAGCTCACTGGTTCAGGCTAAGCTAAGGTACTGTGGAGCTGCTCCTACAGCTGCTATACGCCCATTTAAAAGAGGGGTTTCTTGCTAGAACAGGAACTAGGAAATAAAATAGTAACACAATAAAGTCTGTAAGTGGCAGTCAGCCGACTCTTCTGCAGGTTGAAATGACCTAGTGATCTTTCCGCAACTGCTGCGCCGACACAGGAACACCAACGGCTGTAGCCGTCATACTTACAGGTCAAGGTAGCGAGAGTATGCACCGGAATACAGAATTTATTTTTCAAAATAAATGCCTGCTGCTATAGTTTAAACATTTACCGTCGTGTTAAAAACAAACAAAAAAAATTAAAAACGGTAAACTGACTGCAAAGTACCAGAAAAAACAACTTTTAAAACAATGGAATCATTTAACGCTCAAACATTTTTAAAAAGGAAAAAATGAAGCAAATATCTGTAATACGTTTGCTTTTTTAAACTGATATAAAAACAGCAAAATAGTGTGACTTTATTGTATAATGCAATAGAATATTTTTTTACATGGACATTAGTTACAATTTTGACCTCTTTTTTGATTAACTATCAACATGTAAAAAACATCTTAAAATTATAATTAATATAATAATTATACACTTAACCAAACAGGGAAAATCATTAATAAACTTTTTTTTTTTCAAATTATGGCATGTATCTGTGAAGTGATAGCTTAACTGATTTGAACACACTAAAAAAATTAAAAAGGGGTGGGGGGGACAAAAACAAACAAACAAGCAAACAAAAAACAAAAAAATAATAATTTTTCTTACATGTATTATTATGAGCAAACAGAAAATTAACACATTACCATTTGTAAAAAAAAAAATAGACATTTTTGCTAGGGATATTATTTACAGTTTTGGCCTGTTTTTTAAGGGTTAAAATGTGAACTAATGTTTTAGAATTTAACAAAACAGAGAAAGTCTACACAGCATGTTTTTGTTTGGTTGTTGTTGTTTAGTAAATACAATACAAATGTTTTTTCTGATTTTACAGTATGCATACAACATGTACACACATTTTTATGTATGAGCCATTCCATGAAAAATCTGAACTACATACCTGAAATTGCTACTGAAACTATGACATACTCCATTTGTGCTCAATGTAGGTCATAGAATAAATCACACTGAACAAAAGCAAGGTTTTGGCTTTAGGATTTTGACCTTGCTTAGTAATTCTGAATAGATTTAGAATAGGGCAGAAGTAAAATTTTGCCCAAACATTGTACCTTTATTTTGAAAAGAAAGGCTTATCTTGCGGTTACAAGGTTGTGCGTGTGATGATTTGACATGATTGTGTATAGTGTGTAGTTGTGTGGTTGGGTGTCCTTTGTGGAGATGAGAGCCTCGTTCATGTAAAGGACAAGACTCTGGACCAATCAGAGGTTTAGAATGTGATAAAAGGCTCATACTGAGTTATTTCTAACTAGAGTAAAGTTCACACTGAATGATAAAACCAGAAAAGCACGAAGAATTAAGAGTGTTGGGTTGTAAAACTGTATTTACACGTAAAATACATCAGCAAAAGGAATCAGTGGCAATAAAATGGAGCTAAACATTTGAATGAAATAATCATTTATACTGCTATGTACAGCAATGTCATAGTTAGTACGAAACATGTTTGAATTTATTTACAGTAACTGTCCGTATCAACCAACTGTCCTTTAATGTGTCTATGTACGGTTGTGTGTGTTACAGTTTTCATAGCAATGTACAAAAGGGGAGTTTGTAAACATCAACAGTCTTTCCATGGTCAGGATTTTCAGCAAACAGTATTTTGTCATCTGCTCTTTGTTCCTCAAAAACAATAATCTGGAAGAAAAGAGAAAAAAAATCAAAAATCTGTTTAACATTCACAATGTACATCAAATTATTGACACTGTAAAACACTGTGCAGGAATTAAGTCAAATCAACTCATCTTTCATAGATAACTTAGATAGATAATATTAATATTTAATTTATTTGTAGTTAATTAAACTTAAAATGTCATTTTTTGTTCTACTTTAAAACTTAAAAATGTGCTTTCTTATAATTTAAGGCATTTTGACTTTACATGATGAGTTGTATAAATTAACAACTATGGGATCACTCAACTCTTTGAATTAACTGTGAATTAACTGTTTGTTAAGGCTCTCTAGAGACTCGTGTTTATGAGGTTTAAGAAAATACATGTGGTAGAAAATTGGGTGTCTTTAAAACATGTTAAATTAAGTTTTAATTGTCAGTTTTCAGAATAATCAAGACAATTATATGATAAAAGTAGGTACCGAATGCAAATTAATATCCTTAGACTTATCATCCGTCTCACTGTAACAGCACTCTCACAGGTGGTCTTTGCATTGACTGTGGTCGAATTTGCTTCAACATCTGAAGCTATAAGTCCTCAATGTTCGGTCATGTAAACAGAAAGCAACTCTGTCTGTAGCTATTGTCTATACAGTAGTTGATTGAGCTTAATACTTTAAGTTGACTGGGCTTGTTTTCTCAAGTTTCAGTGAATTAATTTATTTTTCACAACTTATAATTTACGATTTTGAGCTAATTTGAGGTTCTGTTTCCAAGCTGAGTGAACTTAAAATGATTTGCCATGTTAAAGAAAGGTACTAAGAAGCAGAGATCAGCTTTTTATCTCTGCTCAGCTATCATTACAAAACAGCCACGTTCCAGCATTCATACCACCTGATTCTCTCCACTTCTGAGCCAAGGTCCTGGGAGATAAAGGAAATGCTGGGGACCAATGAACCAATAACGTCCAAGATTCTGCCCATTGACGAATACCACTCCTTTACCCCAACCCTGCAGATGAATGCACTGTTACGATTAATAAACTCTGAAATATACAGTTTGTTTTAAATACCAAAGAACTACAAAATACTGCTGTTAAGCAAAGCTTGGAGGGCATTTAGTCGACTCTGACTAAATGCTCTTCACATTTTTAGAGTCCTTTCAGATATAAATGTCAGTTGCAGCTCCAGGTTCTCAGCCTCTAACTTAAAACCTAATGAAGTCCATAATGTAGTGTATTCTTATTAAACAAGGATGGGAAGTATTGCCTTAAAACAAAAACTTCAACCTCTACTAGATGCAGTTTATTGTACAAGCTGTTACACTCACAGGGAGTCGGATGAAGGTGTCTTTGGGTGGACCATCCACACTGAGTCTGGCCTGGAAAAATCCAGGGACACCGGACGACTTCAAGTCAGTTTTCCAGTGACCTGAATTTGTTAATCTGTAACAACACGGACATTTATGTAAAATTCAGTGTGTGATTTCACTTCTTTTCACCAGCATGATGTAAAAGCGTTGTATAAAGGCATTAAACCCTATTCTATCATTCACATAGCTAAAAAAAAATCATCAATTTATAAGCAGAATTCTGCTACTTTGGAGTGAATCTTCCCTTTAACTTATACAGGAAAAAAGCCCGTGAACACATCTCCAACGGTAGATTTGTTAGCTTCGACAACATGGAAATTCTAATAACAAACCTTTTTATAAAGTTCGGCTTCATGTCGAAACAGAAGGTGGTAAATCCTCTCAGAGGGCTCTGATTCAACACAATGTCTCCCACAATACCTGTAACACATAATGAGGAAAAATATGCAATGCAGCCACACAAGCTGACCAAACAGTGTTCACAGACAAATGCTTTTCATTGCACCCTATAGCACACACAATGGGTAATTCATGGATGTGAGGGACGGCAAAGCATAACAAAGTTTACGGTGTTGTTTGAGTGAGTGGAATTGTATTTTTCACGGGCCAAAGCAAAAATAAAACAAACTCTTATGATGCATGTTAAAATGGATAATGGGTCGCCATGGCCTCAGATGACTCACAGATGTCAAAATACTCCTGCCAACATATGGCTAAGCACATGACACTGATGCGTGGAGGCAGGGTACCTTTGCGTTGTTCATCCAGAACTTTCCCGTAATTCACTCTTCCACAGTTCTCCACAAGCAAGCTCAGTGTTCTCTCTCCCTTTGATGCACAAAACACAAGTTTTACTCTGGAAATGATTCAGTGAGGAAATGTATTTCTCTGCTTGATTGAATACACAAAGCTAAACTAATGAACAACAAAGCACTGAGAGGGCTCACTTGTAGTGTTTACAGCTTTTCAGAGTCTTGTTTTGTTGTGTTGGTGTTCCTCTAAATCCTGCTGAATGCTCCAAAAGTGGGACTTGCATACCTCATAATGCCCGTAAAATCTCACAATAACTGATAACCGTGGCTGCATAATTGTATGAAAGAGTGGGTATACTGTAAATAAATTATAAATTGAGTTATTTTTCAGTTACAAATTTTAAAAAAATGTGAAATGTTGATATTGTCCTATTTTGCACTGTTAGAAGAAGGAAACATTCACTGTCATTTCATTTAATTAATTAATTTTGCTTTGATTGCTCAAGCTGGACTAAACTACTCTGGCACTATCTGGAAAAAACAGATGACAGTTTGGCACCTTTGTTTGCTTTTCAAGTCTTTACAGACAATTACCACCACTCTGCAGCAATTTTTGTAAAAGCAGGTAGTTATTTTGGGCTAACAAGACTTTTCAAATGAATAGGGGCAGAAAAATGCATGTATAGAAACCAGTCAAATATTAAAAAGTGTGATCAGTCTGTCCCAAAAAATAAAGTTAGATTTCTACTGCTAATGTGTACAGGTACACAACAACCATCACCACAATTGGCTGAACACTTCCTGGTTCAGCGGTTACAAAGCATATGTTTGGTTTATTGGGTAAAAGGTGTCATATGACTTCTCACACAGATTTCTATTCAGGATTTTTATCAAGTTCCTGTTACAGTGACCAAAACCACTTCTGTTGTATTAATAAGGTTTCTGTGGAAAAATATATCAACAGTATGGATTAGATATATGAGCTCCTGCACTTTGATGATTGACGCTACACTTAAATGTGCTTAACTTTAAAGACTTTTGAGTTTACGAAGTTAAAAGGCATGGATGACATTATACAGCTAAATTTCACACACAAAAAACAGTCAGTACCTTGCCATCAGGGAGTGCAACCTCATGAGTCTTGTAGTCCAAACTGCCAACACATTGTCGGTCCACAAAAACCTGCAGAATGTCAACAATCACAATGACAGGATTGGATATTATGGATAACCTATGAAATATATACTGTTGGATAACCTCAGAAATATACACTGGAACTTTATTATGCATGTGTGCGTCTGTGTATGGTTTCTCTCACCAGAGCTCTGTCTCTGATGTTGTTCCTGGAGTTCAGGACTCCTCCACTAGTGATGGTGGTTTCATACAGTGCATAACCATAAGACTGACCGCTGTTACTGTTGACAGGAAGATTTTCCATGTTCACTGGCCTCTCTGACCTGTGCGGCTGGATGAATAGTCAAGCATCCAAACATGTCAGAATCAAGAATCTGACCGACAATGAAATGAGATTAAACCTGTATCTGTGTGGTCCTGCAGAGAGAACAAGATACAATCATTGCTGGAGGTAGGAAAGAACAATGTCACCTTTAAAAAAATCGTGCGAAATATGTGCGCTTTCATGACAAGAGTCCACCAGACAGCATATGACAGATTCTTCTAAATAAAGCAGGGGTGTTGACACCTTGATACATGACCAAACCTGAGCTGTCAGGTGTGAGGCATCTGTCTAGAGCAGAAGCAGCATGTTGCTGGATTTCCCACACATGCAGAATCCCATGTTGACAACAGAGATGTCCTGTCTGTCTGATGCTTGCTGCATATTTGCTCTCCTTCCAGTGAGACACTATATTTATCTGATTATATGGTCTGGTTGAGTTTGTATACAACATTTTCTGTTTTGTAGATTATATAATCAGCTGTCACAGCAGACAGGTGCTTGCCATCTGTAGCTTACCTTGTCTGTGAAATGCAAGCTGTCCCACAGTGATAGGTGGTGCTGGATGAAGACGAGGCTGTAAGCTCTCTTCTCCTGAGTAGAGGGCACTTCAGGAAGAGGCTCAGCTGGAACACAAGATGGCAGAAACATTTCATTAAGGCTAATTATGCCTGAATCAATTATTCAGGATAATGAAGCCATCAATTTAGCAGGTAGACATACAGTGCATATAAAAAGTTTTCCCTTTTAATTGCTTTCCATCACAGTCATGATCAATTTATATTGGCTTTTTTTATGAGAATTTTTTTAAAACAGACTGCTTTATGATGAAGTGAAAACAGATTTCTACAAAGTAATGTCAATTAACTGAATACAAAACATGCAAAATTTATAAAATCAAATCAGTATTTAGTAGATGCACCTTTGGTGGTAATTATAGCATTGTGCCTGTGTCTGCTAACTGTCAGTCAGCCTTGTATATCTGGACACTGATATTTTATCCCATCCTTCTTTTGAAAACTGCTCAAGCCCAAGGTCTGAACTCTGACTCGACCACTCCAAACATTCACTTTGCTGTCTTCAAACCATCTCTGTGTAGCTTTCTCTGTGTGTTTTGGATCATTATCTTGCTGGAAAACACGTTTTGCCCCAAAACACAGATCTCTTGTAAACTGTATCAGGTTGTCGTCCAGTATTCCCCTGTACATTGCTAACTTAATTTTACCTTCTGCCTTTTCAAGCCCCTTCAGGACCTGCTGTTAATGAAGCTGCCACCTCCATGCCTCACAGTGGGGTGGTGTGTTAGTAGTGGTGTGGAGGGTTGTAATGTCCTCCAGATAGCATCTGGTCTGACGGCCAAAAAGCCAAATTTTGGTCTCATCAGACCCAGCAGCCACCTTCCAGTTGACACACCATGCCACATTGTGAGGGGTTGAAGTGAGGGACGAGCAGCAGTCAATGTCTGTCAACGCTGTTTTTCTCGGGCCTGGGCTGACAGATAGACATCTGTCGCCCGGGAAGATCGTCCAGCAGCTTAGCAGCACCGTGGGCTGGTGGGCGGTGAAGTGAGGAGTGTCGTTAGAGCGTCAGTGGACATCAGAGGAGCTGCGGACTTGGACTTTACTGGGTTTTTATTGAACTTTTAATTGGACTTTTCTTCCTTTCTTTTTTTTTTTAAGCAGACCTAAATAATATTTTCATTGCAGCAGCTAAGCAATATTAATTTAAAACATTGCATTTGGGTGGTACCATCCCCTTTTATATCTTTTATTTTTGTTTTTATTCAAATAAATTCTATTTTAATTGAGACACCTGCCTGCTGGTTTTTAACTCTGCTTATTATGATTTCAAGCACCTATGTTGCGCTTTTTAGAGTCCTAAGCTCTTGAAAACCCTAGGTGGCGTTGTTGGTTTTTCTTACACATTTTGACCACAAAGTAAAGTACTGTCCTTGTGTACTGGTTCTGGCCACAATATTCCTTCCATTTCTTAATAATGGATTTGCCTGTAGTCAGAGGGATAATTAGTGAATTGGACATTTTCTTGCACCCATCCCCTGGATGAACCATGGACCGTCCAGATAAAAGTGTCTTTAGGTGATCCCAATTTCACAAATTGTGTGACTTCTGGCACTAATTGTGTGAACCTTTGTTTAATTATTCGAGTGACTTTAAAGGGGGTGAATATTCATGCAATCACTTATTTTATGTTGTATACTTTTGATAAAATAATATTACTTTGCAGAAATCTGCCTTCACTTTGACACAAAAAAGTCATTTTTTCTAAATTATGCCACAAAAGCCAAATTTTACTGGCCATGATTTAATACTAACAAAGCAAAAAAAAAATCCAACTCAAACAAACAAACAAAAAGAAAAAGCAAGACAAATATTTTTTTATAGACACTGTATATAGTGTCTTGATATCTGCAGTCATGACTTAGAAAGACCTTACAGTGGTACTGGCTGAATAAATTCCTCAAGAGTTGATATTTTGTGGTGCAGTCACCAGCTTCAGATAAGGGGGCATCATAATCTGCCAAGAAACAAACATAACATGAAGCAATGCATTTGTGGCTAGCAAAACACTTTCTTTGAAGGTCTGAAACATTCTTTTCTGCTTGATACATGAGCTTTAAGGTTACTCATGCCCTACCATAGCTGGTGACCTGAGGTTTGTAGGTGCCAAAATCCATCGCTCCGTTCATGAAGCCAAAGCTGGTTCCACCATGAAACATGTAGAGATTAATGGAAACGCCTCTTTCCAAGATCTCAGACACAACGGCTAGCATGTCTGTCGAGGGGCAGCAGAAAAAAATCCCTCATTTTAGTATTTAGCCGCCAAATAAAACCATAATATGACAAATCATAAAAAGAACAACATACACAAAACAGTTAATGCGTTGTTCAACAGCAATTTGACCATGAATTCATAAATAAATAGACACTGGTTGCTGTGGATCTGATGGATGCTAATATAGGTAACAGCTAGCCTAGCCACGCTACACCCATGTTTCTGAAGGCACAAGGGTCTAGGGAAGCTCGACAGGGAGGGAGGAGGGCTAAAAGGTTGTCTATCAAATCACTCTACAGCAATTGGGTAGGTATACAACCAATCAGCGCAATGAATAGGCTCCGAGAGCGCCGGAAATCAGAGGATGCGGTAGTTCAGTGAAGCCTTATTTATACAGTCAATGGGTGAAGCTCAAGTATATTACAGACATGTTAACAGAAAGATTATTCAGAGTCGGTGCTAATGGAGCTCAACGACTGTTGTCGTTTTTGTTGTCGACCCTGGCAGAGAATTAAATTTGTTGCCGTGTGTTGTCTAGCGCGGCTAGGCTAGTTGTTTCCGGTTGTTTCTGTCAGAATCGTCGCGCCTCTATTGTCACTTAGTTTTGCCTGCCTTCTGACTCTACACTTCATGGTGATTCGTCCGGGCAGTTTTAGGAGAATCCAGCCTCGAGCCTTATGGAGGGTAACTAGACCCACCCTGGCAGAGAATTAAATTCGTTGCCGTGGGTTGTCTAGCGCGGCTAGGCTAGGTAACAGCATGAATGGAATTGACAGTGATGCTGAAAAGGAGCATGTGCTCATCAAAAATACCCTCAGCATGGAACACATGATGATGCTCTCCCCAGACATCAAACCAGCCAGACCAATACTCCATCACCATCAGAGGTTTCTGGGGCTACACAGAACAAAACACGTGTATGTATCATTAGAGGAGTAGCAAAATACATGACCAATACTCTAAAACCAAAATATAAAGCTAAATATTTTTGCTTTTTCGCTTGAGTTACTGTGTGTTATACAGGCAGCTAACAATGAATCGCTTACCTGCATGTCGGCTAAGTGCTGGATAGCTCCAAACGACAGTCTCTGAAGGTTTATTGTTTTTAGAACTGAAACGTAATATGATATGAAGGGCATAAAAATGTGGTTTTTTTTGTTTGTTTTGTTTTTGTTTTTCAGTTCAATGGTTCTTATGTGTTCATTACCCCCGTCCATCCCTCCATATCTCAGGCCTTCCCAGTTGTCTGAAGTCAGCAGGAGTTCATTAACGCCCCTGGACTGGAGACACTACCGGAAAAAAGAAAAATAAAATACACCAAGGATGCTGAATTACCTGTACTACGCTGTAATATAAACATTTTAGACACCAAGAAAGGCATTAATAAACTCACGTTCTTTATAAATGGCATGTATTTCTCATCTTTTGCAAATGATCCGTACTCGTTCTCGACTTGTAGTGCAATGATCGGGCCTCCTTCTTCAAACTAAAATTCAAACAGTGTCTCAGTGAAATCTCCCGTTATTATTTTGACATAAAAGAAATAATGACAAAACAGAGATCTGGACTTACCATCAGTGGTTTGATCACAGAGAATAGCCTGTCAAAATACAAATTGACAGCATCTACAAATCCAGGATAAGTTGTCCTCAGCTGCATGTCTTTATCTTGTAGCAACCAGCTGGAAAAATGAATCAGAATCAGAATCAGATTCAGAATCAGAATCACTTTATTCATCCCCGAAGGGATATTCAGTATTCAGAAATTCAGAAACAAAACATTAAGTCAATTTTGGTGGTGTACCACTCATAGATGTAAGAATTTTTGTGATGGACAGATAGTGTTACCTAGGCAACCCGCCCAAGTCCCATTCAGCACAAATATAAGGTCCAGGACGCAGGATCACCCAGAGACCCATCTGTGCAGCTAAACTGACATAGGCCCTGAGAGAGACAGAGACATTTTACACCTTGTTCAGGAATAACCACTCTGCAGTTCTTTATGTGAAATATTTAGCATTCGTACAAAGAGAAAGAAAGAAAGAATGAAAAAGGAATAGGGGAGCATTACTTGAGGTCCAGCTGATCATGAAAGTTGAATGTCCCTCTCTCAGGCTCATGCAGGTTCCATGGCACATATCTGGAAAACACAACCAAGCAAAATATACTTTGTGGCTTAAAGCAGCACCTTCACAATATCTTGGTATGTGGTGTGTTTTTGCTTAAAGAGTTTATAAGGAATTCATCTTTATTTGACTTTCTCCAGTAAAAAAACCCAACAGCAATGAAATGTGCAGCAATGTGCAGTAGGTGCCTACGTTGTGAGTGTATTGAGGCCACAAGCCTTCATCTTCAGCAGCCGGTCCTCCCAGTAGGCCCTGGGGACGCGGAAGTAATGGATGGAGCCTCCTAGGATGCGGAAGGGTTCTCCCTCGAGAGTAAACTGTGACGATTCGGCCTTCAGACCCTTCAAACGACTCATTCTTCTGACTTTAAGGGGACGTCTGGAGGGCAGGAAGAAAAGACAAACATAAAACGTAACTGACAAAAAAGCTTCTTTGGAAGCAGGCCACACATCCATCCATCCATTTATTAATCGTCATTAGGGTCACAGTGGGCTGGAGTCTATCCCAGCTGATTTAAGGTGAAGGCAGGGGACACTCTGGACAGGTTGCCAGTCTATCACAGGGCTACACATACAGACAAACAATCACACTCACATTCACACCTACAGACAATTTAGAAACACTAACTACCCTCAGCATGTTTTTGGACTGTGGGAGGAAGCTGGTATTCCTGATGAGAACCCATAGATGCACAGGGAGAACATGCAAACTCCACACAGAAAAATCCCAGGGCCGATCTTCTAGCTGTAAGGCGACAGTGCTAACCACTGATCTACTGTGCAGTTCCAGGCCACATTTGTCTTATATTCAAAGCTGTGTGGCAGTATTTGACTTTCTACCATTTCATGGACTATACAAAATACACAAAGTTTTATGGACATGCAATAAATTGAAAACCTTACCAAGACTTGAAGACCGGAGAAAATCGGAGTTACATCAGAAACATTGTGCCTTGAAGCTGAGCTTAGCAGGAAGCATATGAAGGGTGGATGGTGCTGGGAGGCCTCAAACACTGCGGATAAGGGAAACTATTGTTGTTTCAGAACAAAAATATAATAGTGCTCTCTCTCTTTCCCTCTTTCTCCCCCTCCCATCTCTTTACCACTATCACTCACTGAAGCGCTCAGTCACAGAGGGAAGGCATTACATTGTACACGGTAATGTTCGCCTCATGATACAGAGCAGTTTGGTGTAGTTAGTTTAGTTGAAGAATGCAGTGACTCAGCGTCTGTGTCGCACCAAGAATGCAGAGTTTCTCTTTATTGAATCTAATTTCAGTGGAATAGACCTTGTATGTTTTTCCTCTTCAGATTGAAATGAGTCGGGTTATGCCAACCGTACAGGGATGTCTACATGTGAATAGGCTGAGTTCCAGAGAAGTGTAAAGGCTGAACTGGATGAAAACTGGTTGTGTGTCTCTATTCTCCTCGATATCAAATTGCTATAAATACTTTTGCTGATTCTCCTCAGAGTTGTTGTAGAATTACTTAATTTGGTGTCACCAGATTTCCATCAGAGCTAGAAAGAACTGACGCCCTCTACTGGCTCTAAATATAATTACTGTATACAGACAAGGGACTGTGTGTTGTGGTGAGGATAGTGTGCAGTACACAAATGTGTGTACCTGTGTGTCTGTGGCATATTATATGTCACCAGCTTATTTGCCAAATACGGGACAGGATTTCTATATTTAGATAACATATCCATAAAGGTTTCTTTGGTCAATTTATAAAAGCAGTTTTCAATTGAGATAACTTACCATGTCAATATCCATTCTAAATCTCTGCAAATGTAGATGTTTATGATAAATATTGCAGTTTTATTTAAATTTAAATAATAAAATTAGCAGAGGTCAGTGAAATAATATATAAGTTGCAACTATTTGCACACACAACATGGTACACAAGTACAGTGTAAATGTCCAAAGTGTCTTTAAGTCGCAGATTGAATTTCCAAATGTGGTGCTTCCCAAGTAATTCTGAAGCATTGATATTTTATATTAAATTCTGATAATTTTCCAGGTATAATCCAAATATTTATTTTTCTTTCATCCCGTTTCAGTGATTTTATTCTTATTCAGGAATTGTAGATAAGATCAAGTATTATTGAACCTTATTATTCTGGGGATTTTAGGAGATGGGGATGTACATCCAGTAGTTAAGAAAACAAACAAACAAAAAGCCTAAACATACTCAATAAATCTTCCACTTCATTAAAACAGATCCCGTAAATGTAATGGCTACCATCTGCAGAAGACCATTCCCTCTCAGTTAATGGAATGCATTGCAAAAAATAATGATGGTGAAGACAACAACAGCAACAAGAACAAGAAAATCACTTCGAGAGCTCAGTACTCCGCCAAAGCTTCTCAGTCGTTGTATAATTTCCAACAGCTGAAATCTTGAAAAAATTTGTGGCAGAAATCATGGCACCATAGTATAGATGTATCCCCAAACAAAATGACCTTGCACTGAGCACAGGCGTGTGATGCATGTGTACGTTATGTACGGATACTGAATCGTGTGACCGGCCAGCAGGAACTGATGGACTCAGAAAGACCCCACAATTTCATCAACTGTTCCTTGTGTCATTTCCGATAGATAAGTCCTGATAAGTCTCGATAAGTCCGCAACGGTGGATTTGTAGCAGGATCGCAATCATGTGATCGTCAGCAGACAGATAGCGTAGCGTTCACTTGTTGTCATAGTTACAGTGACGCCATGATGCTATCTCGCAAAGATAAAGAAATCTTTATCAAATCTGTGGATCCAGACTATAAGCCCCATCACTGCTAAAAAATGTAATCATTTGGTCCTTGTGTCATCTCTGACCTTCCCTGAGTACTTCATCCAAATCCCTTGGTCTGTTGTGAGGGAGCTGGAGAGCATCCCCCTCACTAAGGAAAGTAGACATGCATATTGTACAGACTGATACAAGTTTATTTACTTTGTTTTGTGCTGGGGAGGGGGGGGACCTGTTAACCTTTCTCTCTCTTGAGGTGACTGCAGGAGGGCGTGTTCCATGGAGTGCAGCCACAGAACACCAGCAGTTGTCACTTACTGATTAGATGGAATTGAGAGATCAGAGAGGAGAGAGGGGAGGGGTTACAGGGGGAATTTCTGAATAAGTTTTATCTTCGTTTAGTATTTTTTGGGTTATTATGTGTTTTATTAAGTGTTTTTTCCCTTTGTATCAGACTGTTAATTGCATTTTTTTTAAATATAAAGGATATTTAATATTGTGTTTTTAATAGAACTGTGGGCAGGTCACAGAGGTGTGGGAGGAGAAGATAAGAGCCTGCAATCAGCGTAGTGTGTGTGAGAAGTAGGTGATCAGGCTGAAGCTCTGCTCTGCTGCTGCGACTGCCATCATCGGCTGCACCTGGGTGACTCCTTTGTCTGTTTGCTTGGTGAGGCTGTATGCTGTACATGGAAATGAGTAAAAATTGGAGCTCTGGAATGAAACTCCGTGCTGTTTGGCTGCTTTTTATGGTACCATCATGTCTTGCCTTTAATGCCTTTTGGTTCATCTGAATTGTAGAGGTTTGTCACCACCAAAACCCTACATCCGTTTTAAATAGTTTTACTAACAGACAGACAAACATAAATCAATTGTCACATAATTCCGTCGAGGCTCCACCTCCTTGGTGGAGTAAATATTACTAATATTATTGTTTTGAAATTATTTATTATTATATTTAAATTCAACAAAAGTTCATATTCTTATATATGTATAAATAATTAAAGGGATTCATTGAAGTGCTTATGTTTTTAATCATATAGTGAAAAAAAGTATAATTTAACCCCTCGACGTCAGTCGTAGCAAATTCACACCATACTGCTTTCATTCAGACTTCAGCCGAGATAGTGTATGCATTCCCGCAATGCTGCTTTGTGCATATTCAGTATGTACCTTGGAGCCTCTTGCAAGCACTGGTTTCTCGTAGAACCGGTCGGAGTGGGACCTAAATTATTACATATCTGTTATTATTCTTCTAAATTTATCTGTTCTTTGTGTAATAGACAACTTAACAATCTCCACTTAATTTAGCATCAGCTGAAAAGCAAAACACAATTACTTTAAAAAAAATATAATCGTAAATAAATTCAGGCGTCAAAGGGTTAAGGGGTGTATTGATAAGTTTCAAGTTCTACGTTTGCTAGTTTTGCGACGGTCCCTAAATACGCGCCACAATAGCCGCGTGTTACCAGCTGATACTTTAAACTGAGCTTCTTCAGATAAACACTGATCACATTGACTACTACAATAGCAAACTGCCTTTCATTTTGATCGATCCCGTCTTTTTAACCTCCAAATTTGGCTGCGGGTCTTGTCTTGGAGAGTCACATGACGCTGTCATGTCACCTCCGACAGGTTTTGCGAGATTTCCGCGCATCATTTCAACAAGAGGTGTGACAGACTCGTTCGGCCGGTTGACCAGACTACGGAAGAGAATTTCAGAAGAGGACAGGACGGCTGCCATGAGCTTCAATTCCCTGGAACATTAGAGCAGCTCAGGGAGCGGTGTTTGCAGCGTATGGAGCGATCTTCAGTGTTCTGCGTCCACATGTCGTTAAAGCAGCGATACATCTTCCTCCTGTGCCTTGTTGGAGGAACCATAATCACTTATGAGTTAACAAGGTAAGCATCAAAAACAAAAAATAAGAAAGTTAGTGTGTAAAAAGTAGTTTACTCTTCATAGGCATACAGATGAATTCTGGAATGACCACCCACCCACTGACACTTGTTTTTGTTTGTTTGTGGTCCAATTTCCTATCTGTCAGTTATTAATGTCTAAATGCAGAAGTCCCTGCTCAGTTATGTTGCTAAGAGACCAACCAAGCTGAACTTTCACCAGCGATGGAAAGTAACTGAGTACATCTACTCAAGTTACTGTGCTGAAGTACAATTTTGAAGTATTTACTTTACTTGAGCGATTCTGATACTACATTTAAGAAGGATTTTATGTCTCCTTTCCGCTCTAACTCAATGATTCAGCAGCTTTTGTTACTTTTAAAATAAAGATTTTAATACTAGATTTTGAAATCAAACACGAAGTTCAAGCTTCTTCCTCTGCCTCTGATGTCTCACAAAGAGAGGTCTGCAGTCGGGTCACATTTCAGACGAGTTGTCAACAGCTCCACCAAAAGGGGACTTTATTCCCATCTAATTTCCTCAAGGGGTTTCATTTCAATAGATGTTCAAATGGCCATGTACCTCACAGACGTCAGAGATTAGAGGATACAAGTCCAAAAAGTGAAACAGATTTGTGGAACTTTTTTCTTCTCTCCTCTTCACGCTAATCACCTGAGGACCCCACAGATTTACCTGATGCCTCCAGCAGATACAACTGTAGCATGCACAACAAGACTTCTTTGGTAATAAAGCAATCATAATAACTTATTGATTGCAAAATCAGTCAAAGCACCAAATACTTGTAATTTTGTATTTATTACACATTTGACTTATGTTTGCACACTTTCACTTAAGTAGGAGTGTGTTATTTTACTTGTAATGGAGTATTCACATTGCTGTACTGATACTCATCTAAGTAATTAACTTTGATATTTCACCTGCTTTATCTTTGGACTTTGGCATGATTGGCTGACAGGTTGTGTTTCCTGTCACTGTGTTTAACCTGTTTGTCTCAGTCTTGAAGTATCTTCATCCTGGTAAGTTTCATGTGGGCTCTCTTTCTGCTGCTCCAAGACAATCATGCCACTTTGTTGATTGATGTAGCCTAGATCTGTACAGGATAAATCTGTAACAGGATAAAATGACCTAACGTCTACCATTATCTCAAGCATCTGGCTCTTTTTACAATTGCATTCAGATGCTGTGATAACGCGTGAGAAGCACAAGTTAGAGCTGCTTTTTACCACTGTGAATATGAGATTTTGAAACAAATGCAACTGGCCTTCAAAACTTACCAAAGAGAAATGTGTTCCTTTAAGAGGCTGTACAATACTGGAAGAAAAAAAAAACTGACATTGTTTTGCAAACTTTAACCAGCTTGTTTAAGGAACTCTGTTTTCCTGCATAGATTTTCTTAGTGCAAAGTGTTTGGAACCTTTGTCATTCTAGGTGAAATGAACAGATATCCTTGGGGTGTTGCTGCACATTTTCAAATTAGTCCTAAATTTGCATGCCATTAGACAGTCACAAAAGTACTTTCTATGCAAAATTGTAGGCCTGTAGCTCAAATAGTTCTGAGTTGTGGGGGTCTGAAATTTTCAGAATTTGGCTATAAAAAGCCTCGCCAGTGTTTTTTTTTTTTTTTTTTTTTTTTTCTTCTCATCTTTAAGTGGTTATTCTCAGCCTCTAGACATACCAGAGAGCTGTGAGTTGGTAAACAAGGCCTCTGCATGTAGCTAGAGCCCCACAACATCCCCAGGTGTTTCCCTACACTCTGCAGGCCATGGGGGCTTGCTAAAAATGCTAAAATTAAGAGATACCTACTCACTAGTAGGGTTTGGGACCTTCAAAGTCCTAGAAATACTGCACAGAAGTGTTCTAACACCCCTGGGTTCCATTCTACACAAACTTGTGTGATAACTTAGCAAACTGGAGGCTTTCTGGGTACCTCAGTTTGGAAATATGAGCTCCCGAAGTTGGACAAGATTTTTAATTTTAAGGTCCCAAAGCCTACTAGTGAGTAGGTATCTCTTAATTTTTTATTTTAGCATGTTTAGCAAGCCGCCCATGGCCTGCAGAGTGTAGGGAAACACCTGGGGATGTTTGTGGGGCACTAGCTACATGCAGAGGCCTTGTTTACCAACTCACAGCTCTCTGGTATGTCTAGAGGCTGAGAAATAACCACTTAAAGATGCAAAAAAAAAATCCTGGTGAGGCTTTTTATAGCCCAAATTCTGAAAATTTCAGACCCCACAACTCAGAAACTATTTGAGCTACAGGCCTACAATTTTGCATAGAAAGTACTTTTGTGACTGTCTAATGGCATGCAAATTTAGGACTAATTTGAAAAGGTGCGGCAACCACCATCTGGTGAAACCACACGGAATGACCCACCTTTCTAATAAGGCACGGCGCTGGCAGAGGCATCCAAAATACGTTTTTGCATTGGACGTCATTCAAATCAGGCTTCACATTTATCATTCGGAGCTTTGTAGTGTTGATTTACATAGTGAAGCAAATTAGCTGTGCTGCTTTCTGGAGTGTCAACAATCGCAAGACCTGTTTTTGCTCGTTGTAGTTTCCTGTAGGGCAGGGGTGTCAAACATACGTCCCGTCGGCCGAAAACTGGTCCGCCAGAGGGTCCAATTCGGCCCGCGGACGACTTTGTAAAGTGTAAAAATTACAGAGACAATATTAACTGCAAATTGTAAATTTCCTGACCATGCATTTGTTTTGATCATAAAGTAAAATAATGTGTTGCTTGTTGTTCTTTTGTCATTGTGTGTCTAATTTTGTAATATTTGTCTTGTTTTTGTTGTTTTTTTGACTGAGTTTTGTTCTTTGTCTCATATTTTTGTCGTTTGTTCCTTTTGTCTCGCTTGTGTTTTTAGTCTCATTTTTGTCATTTGTGTTTGGTTGATTGTTTTGTTGTTTTGTCATTTTGTGTTTGTCTCTCATTTGTGTTGGTAGTCTATTTTCTTGTCATTTCGTGTCTCGCTTTTGTAATTTTTTGACCATTTTTTGTCGCTTTCTAACTTTTTTGTCCAATTTGTGTCTCATTTTTGTAATATTTGCCTTTTTTTTTTGTCTTTTCTTGTCGTGACTTTTGTCATTTTGATCATAAAGTTAAACACTAGCTCATTCAGTTTCAGATACCTGTGGTTAAATGTTTTGCACCTTTGTAGATAAACTGTGATCTGTAGGTCATAATGTGTAAATTATAAACTCAGACTTAATGTTGTTGAAATTGAATTTATTTTTTTAAGAAATTTCAGGTTGTTTATAATGTTCTATAAAAAGAACATTATGTAAAGAGAGTTCCTTAAATGTGAGCATTTTCAGAACTTTCAGTACTTTTCTGCACTACACAAAGGAAAAAATTGGGGTTGCGGTTATTATGGTGTGATTTTACTGGTCGCACCCACTAAAATGAGTGACCACACCTGCTTTAGGGTGCACAATTATGGCCAACATGATTATCATGCTATTACAAAAACTACTGATAATTATTAGCCTGTGTATCACAATAAATGCAAATTTTAGAGGTATTTTTATTGCACTTTAAAAGTCAGTATGAATTAAGGAAAGTTTCACGTGTCCTCAGAATGTGTCTTTCAGTTATTCAGCTCAAATACTGCAAAGATGGTTCATTGACTGTGTAACCTCTGCTTCTAGACGGGCTGTCACAAACGTCTGTAGCTATAAATGCAGCTGGATTACTGCTGTCCACAACCCCTTCAGGAAGAAGACTCTCTGTGTCTGTGAATAATAGAGTGACAGACACATGAATAAATGTGCAAGACGAGGCCTTTCTATCACTTCTTTCTGATCAATAATTTAAATGAAATATTTCTGAATTCTCAGTACAGTTGATGTTTTAATTCATGTGCTAGCGCGTTTGTTTGAGCAGCAGCTTGAAAATAGCTCAGAAGTGATTGTTGGTTAACAACTGTTCAAATGGACTGCTTTTCAGTCACTGTTTCATATTTGTTCTACTGTCTGATAACAGAAACAGAAAATTACGTAAATGAGAACAGCTTTATGGGGAATTTGGCTGTTATAAAATGCCAAAAAAACAAAACAAATGTGAGCACAGAGAGCGGGAGAAAAGCAAACGGATATAAACAAATTCACGTTGCACTTAAGCACAACAGGTGACGTCAAAAACATATTAACTCAGTCCATTCATTCTTTATTTGTTTCAAATCACTCTTAAAAGCTTCTTCCTTCTCTAAATGTATCAGCTTTATAATTTCCACAAAGCTCTGACCTGTGGGCATACGGTCAAAACTCACCGTAAACATTTGCCATGTGTTTCACATTCCCCACGCAATTTGCAAGATTTTTCCTGTTGTTGCGAGGGCCATGTTATCAAAAACAAAAACAATCCTGTGTCTTCATTTCCTCAGATTCTGGCAGTGCATGAAGACTCTTCTGTTCACTCTTGCAGCCAATAACAGAACATTTGATGTGTTTTGCCCATGGCTGCGACATTTTACTTTTGGCAGAAGCAGCTTGATAAAGTAAATAAACCTGATGGACTGTGAGGCAGCTGCTCATTTTACATGGTTCACCTGGAAGCAGCAGGCAGTGAAGGGCAGGAGGTTATGCAAAGTTTGAGCTAGATGACTTTGGCTTGTGGTAGTACGTAGGACTTAGGTCACATTCTTAGTCATTTGTAAAGCTGGGGGCTCCAGGAATAGCAAAAATAAATATCTCTATTTCTTAATAGCTTTTACTTTACACTTCCAAGTTTATAACAACAACAAAACACAATTAAAATGGATTTTTACCATATGAGACCATCAACATTTAAATATTAAAGCACTGCTTTCGCTTTTGTGTCATACAGTATTTCTGGTAATGTACAAATCTGCATTGAAAAAAGAAATTGCTCTTTTCACTTGAATTCAGGGCATATCATAGACAGAAATACAAGTAGCCAAAACAACTCGCTGAACATGTGCTTATCGATGGACGCTACGATTTACCGATGTTCCTAAACGCCTCACAGTTGAAGTCAGGTGGGCGTCAACTGCGCAGGCGACTCGGACAGTTGGTGGGACCTAATACTGCTTTGAAAACAGAAAAGTAAGGTGCTGTAATGTAAATGTACTCTCTCTAAAACCCAAGCAATGCATCTACAAGGGTTGTTTTCTAATGAGCGGAGCATTTTAAACGTCAGACTTGCAGTCGCTCGTGTTCATTCAAGTCGTGTAAACTCCATGTATTCGAGGACATTTGAGCTGGAGCATATTCTGCTCTGTGAGACTGACTTTTCTTGTATATAAGTCGAGGAAAATGACAACCGTCTGAGTTTGTTTCACAGTATCATGCAGCAAAAAATCATGCTTTTGTGGAAAAGCATGATTTAGTTCACGTCGTACTTCCTGTTATGTGGCTCTTACGCATGCGCATCTGGCACTGGGGTCAAATAGTGCAGGCTGAGCTTTGATCCAGCTGCAGAAGTACAGAAAATTATCTTCACAGCTGCAACCTGTGTTTTCCTCCTCAGAAGCTTCCCTGAAACCAGAAGAATGGACCGTGTGGAGGGTCTGAGGGCGCTGTCGCCTCAGTTCACTCTGGAGAAGAAGCCCTTCGGATCCTGGGAGGCTCCATCCATTATTTTCGTGTTCCCAGAGCCTACTGGGAGGACCGCCTGCTGAAGATGAAGGCCTGTGGCGTCAATACCCTCACTACGTAGGTCTCACTGCTACTCAGAGCTGGATCAATGTACAGCAGAGGACTGAAATGTCAGACATTGATAGTTGTTTTACTGGAGAAGATGACACATAGATCCATTGAAATCTGAGTAAAGGAAAGCTGACAAAATTCATGAGTTAAAGTTTTATGAAGTACTTCTGAAGGAAAACAACAGTGTAAATCATGGCAATACTGTAAAGAGACCAAGAAGTGTGTTTTCTTTTTCCAGATATGTGCCGTGGAACCTTCATGAGCCAGAGCGAGGGGTCTTCAACTTTGAGGGTGACCTGGATATAGAGTGAGCGACTGATGGAGGGAAAGTCTTGCAGGGATTTCAAATCATCTGTTGGATAGTAGCTAACCTCCTGCAGATGGCACTGTTGCATTGTAAAAATAAAAAACACTTAGCTCTCCACAGACTGAAATAATTTGATTCTGCTGGTGCGTATACCCTTAAAAAATGTTTTTGATTAATTAGGGTTGCACTTTCCGTGTCACCGATTGTTGATTTATTTATTATGATGGCGCTGATCCAAGAAATGTGGTTTCTTGCTGTCAAGGTAATATGAGAAACATGTTGTCTCACACTTTGAAGAATACGATCTGAAACACGAATTGAGTGAAATATTTTAGGATGAATAATTTATACTTTGCGACTGAACATCGGCTTTATCTTGAGGAGAGAATGATTATCTGTCGGCGCTCTCTGTTGGCCGTAGTAAACATTTTAAATTGACAGTATTTGTAATAAATAGACCTCACTGACAGCACATTTTGCATCTGTCTCCTAGAGCTTACCTCCGCCTTGCAGCCAACTTGGGGCTCTGGGTGATTCTACGTCCAGGGCCGTACATCTGCGCTGAATGGGAGTTAGGAGGACTACCGAGGTAACAATCAGAGACCAGATTAAATGTTCCCTTATATTTAAAGATATTTTGTATCTGCCTTGCAGCCATAATAACGCCGTGATGCATTATTCTCAAATAGCCAGTAGGATGCTAAGTAATCCGTTAAATTAAATTGGAAGTGGATAGTTCAGTCAGGTAATCTGTTAGTTAGAGGTGTCACAGCTGCAGGCTAAATCCATTAAACTAATCCAATTCAGGAAATCATTCATAGTTGCACAATGTGAATTATTTCAAGTGTAGCAGCTTTGGCCAGTTTCATCTGCTGGAATTTGTTTTGGTTGGCCTCCTATTAGGACTTTACATACAACAGAGTCTAGAAACATTTGTAGAATAGGGAGCAACGTACTGCGTCGTGAAAGTCGCTGATGACAACCACCAGTGTTTTAGTGAGCTATTAGAGAGAGCAAAAATTAAATCTGACAGTCACAGCTCCCTGAAAGGATGAATTCATTCACTTCCTTAATCAGAAAAGATTCATACAGATAATCTGATACATTTTTGGCAGGAAAAGAGTGGCAGTAGGTATTTTTGGAATAGTCGTGCCCTCGGGGAATGTGAGGTTGAGGTAATATTTATTTGATAGTCATCAAAACAGTGTTTTCAGGGACACACAGCGAAGCATGACTTCTTCTGCTCCGCATTTTGTGATAGTCATGCTTCAGTCGGTGCCTTATCTCCAAAATACCTGAAGAGAGTTCACAGCGCAGCGCTTTGAAGAGCTTGTGTGACATGTTTTAGGTCTGCTGTGATTTCTTTGCAGTTGGCTACTACGAGATGAGAAAATGAAACTGAGAACAACCTACTTGGGATTCACTGATGCGGTTAACTCCTTCTTTGATCGCCTCTTGAAGAAAGTTGTTCCGCTTCAGGTAGTTTTCCTTTTAGTTTACTTTGATTTCAAACTTTTATGCCCTTATCAAATTATCAACACAAAGAGATTATGAAGGGGAGGAAAATAAGTTTGAATAAGAGGTTAAGATGTGTATGTACGTGAAATGACATCCAGAGGACAGATAAAAAGTTATCTAATTAGTCTTCTCATAAAATTTAAGCACTCATCCAACCCTAATCCCAGTAGGATTAAAGTACATTTTGTCGCTGTAATAATATTAAAATGTGAGTATTGTGCTACCACTTCCTTGTACACTTAAGCCCCACATTCTTCATGCCAATATCAAACATTGATTTTCCATAAATCTTTATTTGACCAGTAAGTTTCTTCTGGCTGGAAATGACATAAACAACTGACAAATGATCATATAGTGATTAATTTGATTGATATCTGTGTTGTATTAAAAATGGCATGTTGAAAGTTATTCATACTGTTCCCTAGTGATCAGTGGCAAAATCTTTATTTGTCACAAGAGTAATCAAACGGTTCTATAATTGCTAATACGCTTCTTCCATGTCTCTACTGGGATTTTGGATCACTCCTCTATTGCCCTGACCTCCCAACCTTTGAGGTTGGAAGGATTCTTTGCCATCACTCTGGTGTATATGCTCACTTTACAGGTTCTTGATGGGATTCAAGCCTGAACTTGAAAATGTTGACTTTGTTTTCTTTACATATATATATATATATATATATATATATATATATATTTTTTTTTTTTTTTAATTTTACAGCTTCGACTCAATGTTGGAGATCATTGTCTTGCTAGAAGATCTTATTCTGTCCAAAGCCAAGTTTATCTATCGAATACTTGATTTTTTTTCCTGCAGAATGTTGACATTGTTCTCTTTGATGCCATTTTCTTTTGGCCCAGTGCCTGAAAAACGTCTTCAAAAAGCGTTACATTCCCACCACCATGTTTGATTGTGGGGATGTGTCCTTTGGGTTGGATGTTTTTCTTTTCTTTCTCCAAACATTAGCCATGTCCATATGTCAAAAAAACACTCCAATTTTGTCTTGACTAACTGCAGAACTGATTACAAAAGCATTCATCCTTGTCTAGGTGAGCTTTTCCAAACATTAGGTGTGACTTTTGTAAGTCAGTCTCGAAGAAGTGGAGTCCCTCCGTGGTTGGCGTCCATGACGACCAGCCTTTGGCAGCATCTGCCTTGAGATGTTGGAGGAGATGCTTACGTTCATGTTGGCCTCTCGCACCAGTGGTCTTGCCAGCACAGAGGTCACTTTGGCTTTCGGCCACGCTCTTTTAGGATTTCCACAGTGTGTTCTTGTACTTTTTGATTATACTTTGCACTGTGGTCACTGGCACTTGAAAACACTTGGGGATGGCTTTAGCCTTTTCCTGTCTTGTGCAGGCACAATGCGCTACTATCTGTCGGGGATGGAGACTTAAATTGAGCTCACTGAGATTTATTGCATAGCCATGACTTGGAATTGATTAATAGCTGGCTAGAAAAGTACTGCATCAGCTGTTATTAAGATCCTTTAGAACTTAGTACGACTAATTAGAATGGTATCGAAGCTTGTATTTTCTCAGAAATTTGCAAGAATTTTAAGCTGTATGAATGATTTTCAACATGATGTTGTTGGTAAAAATGTAAAAAGCAAATCCACGTAATAACTAGAATTTATCAGAAATATCTTTAAAACAATGTCGTCTCTTAGTTGTTAGGGTCCAGCTAACGTTAGCATTGCTTACATTTCCTACACACACTTGAATTGTTCATCTTACGTCACTGTAGCTATTATTCTGCTGTATCAACTTCTTGCATCGTTCAGTACTGTCTTATTTCTGTATCACATGCTTTTACAATTCAGCTGTATTGACCATGTCCAGAACAGTTGCCATGCCCTAATATGTCTTCTAATTAATGTGCAGTACACCATGGGTGGCCCAATTATAGCATTTCAAGTGGAGAACGAATATGGAGCCTATGCTACAGATGAACAATACATGCTTTTCACCAAGGAGGTAAGAAACAAGGTTTTAAATTATTACAAGAATAATGAGCAGCTCATAAATGAGACTGGACTTGTTTACTTTGTTCCTTCTGTTGTCCTTTGCTACCTTCCTCTCCTAAAAAACAATTATATTTTCAGAAAGAACCTCCGCTGTTTTGTTTAGTTGGCTTTTTAATCCCCCCTTTTCTTTCCAGGCGTTATTATCTAGGGGCATCACAGAGCTGCTGGTGACCTCAGACGGCAGGGATGGGCAAGGCCGAGGAGGAGTGAAAGGAGGTATTGTCAGATAGGCTGACAGACAAACAGCCCTGTGCATGCACACACATACCCAATCAAACACACACACATTATACAGTATGTTAGTTGCTGTGTGCTGTTTTCAAGAACAATGGTAAGAGGTCTGAGCCAAGGGCAGCTCAGTGTCATCTAACTGCAGCTCACAACCAAATCCTAGACACAGAGGATCCTGTGTTGTATCAGAAACTTGTTTTTATTATTTTTTTGCTGGCATAAATATTGCTGTGCAAGATAGCAAGTCTTATGTGCTGTCTTTTCTTTGACAGATTTCATATTTTCACGTGCATGCATTAGTAAGTGTTGTCTTAAAGTCGTGCTCTCGTTACTGCTGTGATTTATTTTTCTGCATTTAATATCAACACAAGCACTGCATTAACGTTAATCACGTAATTAAAGGGGCAGAATCCACCAGGGTATTTTATAGTGAACTGTCCTCTGGGAAGTCAAAGTATTTTAATGTATTTCTGTAATTGTTTTTCATCTACAGTGTGTTTCTTATTCTTCTGACTTGTGTGTTACATGTGCAACAGTGTGAATAGCTCAAGTCTACAACCTTGTAGAAACTTCCATGAGAAGCACTTCTTGCTTTTTTTCATTTTGATACAGGAGAGTTTGGATTCTACAAAAGGTGTATGGGACTATTGAATGAATAATCCAAGTCCTTGAATAGTTTTTCTAAGCAAAAAAAGATGGTTTTTTTTTGTGTCTTTTAACACAATATTGTACTTTTTCCCATTTTATGGAAGCACTGGAAACCATCAATTTTCAGAAACTGCACCCTGAGCATGTCAAGTTTTTGGATGAAATACAAGTAAGTCTCATTTGTGTGGCACAAAACTTGTAACTGTTGGGTCTACACTTTTTTTAAATTATTGTCAAATTCATGTTAGCAGTTTTTGGAGTTAGACATGACTAGTTTTCTGATATAATCAAACTCCGCACAAGAAAGAAGCATAATAAAAAGAAATTCCAAATAATTTATTCAAGGTTTGTGCTGTTACAATCAGTGTAGGCAGTGAAAGACACTGAAAGATCGTTCAGACATATGTTTTGCTTTGCTAAGTTTGTGTTGCTTTCCAAAACTCTAAGGAACGTTAAACCATTTTTCTTTCTCTAGCCTGAAAGGCCTAAGATGGTGATGGAGTACTGGTCCGGCTGGTTTGATACCTGGGAAGGCCTTCACCATGTATTCCCTGCTGAGCGTAAGTCATACTTTGTCATAAAAATAACAAACACTAAAGATGGGTACACAGGCTGATAAAGAGCAAAACAGGTGTCCACATTAGCTTAAGATGGGATTTCTGCTGATGGATTCTTTATTGAAGGTGAAACTGTTTCCTTCGGAGCAGAGGGTCGATAATAATGACTAATTTAAGACTGAGGCAAGACAGGTTTGGTGCTGCAAGCGGCTGCAGAGTCTCTGAAGGTAAAACAGACTGTCTGGAGGGTAAGACAGACTCTCAGTGCCTTAGGGTATGAAAGGCTTAAGACAAACCTTTTTAGCTGAGAATAAAACCGTCTCTGTGCCAGGGGAAAGAGTGGGTAAGGACAAACTCGCTGCTGCTTGATGGGGGTTGTATGAGAGAAATTCTTCAGGCTGAGTGCAAGACAGTCTTTAAAATTATGGCTCCTTCACAAATGGCACTGAGCCCACTATACAGCTGAGCATATGGTCATTTCTTACTTATTTTCTGGGCTTTGTCAGAGATTTGTATATTTTTCATGCATGGTAGATTGTGAACTAAGTATCTCAAAGCAGAGTCTGTGTTGCATCCTCTTAGCGTTGTCTCGGGATATTTGGCAATCACAGGCTGAATTTTCAAATACTTGCGCCGAATTTTTCAAAGATGTGCTCCACTGATTCTCTCTGAACTCGAGTGGAAAAGTAAGTGCATCCACAAATTAGATTAAACTACTTTCCTGTAAATGTGAACACATCCTTATGTGGTTTTGTTAGTTCCCTTTACTCTTCTGGCAATGTCCTACATAGCAAGTGAAACGATGCTTGCTTGTCGCAGTGTTTACCTGCCAGCTTAAGCGCTTAAGACCTGACAAAACATGTAACTTAAACTCAATAAATCTTTTTGTGAACAGAAAATGTTGCGCTTACACTCACACTTGCATTGTCTGTATCCATAAGGCCTTCAAAAGTGTGATAAAGCACTTCCTTCTTGAGAAAACATTTGCAGAGGAGATTTTTGGAACAATTTGAATTCTGCATCTGTGATTGCCAGCAGTTTCTTATTTCTTGGCCTCTGTTGATGCATTAGTACATTTCCTGGCTCCTTGTTGCACCAACTGTGAATCTTTGGAATAGCAGGAAAGCACTGGCAGGATTGTGTATCATGTCACCCATGTGCAGCGGTGAAAGAAGTGCTCATAGTATTTACTTCAATAAAAATAGCAATGTGCAATGTAAATCAAAGTCATGTATCAAAAATAGCAGTACTCTGAACCTATTTCATGGTATTGCATCATGTGTATTATATAACTGGATTTTTATTAGAGTTGAACCAACATACATTTAACATTTTACAGTTGTAACTGGTCAATGTTGAGCTGTTGTTAATAATTTATATACAGTTGGTCTTTTCAGTCTCTAACAGTACAAAATTACCAAACTAATAATTCGCCCAATAGATGGTTTCTTTTCTTAGAATAGGTATTATTTTATCATATTTAATTCAAGTGAACCGATCTAAACAACCGATTGTATCTTGAAACAAAAAGTACGAGGCGTGTTGTTGAGCCAGAATAAAAAGCAAACTGGAATCACTTTAAATAAAGATGCGTTGGAATATTCTCATCGTATAATGTTTAGTGGCTAAGGCATGCGATTTCCATTGTAGACTGTGCATTGACATTTGAAAGACAAGTTAAAAAAATCAGTTTTTAACACCTTAATGAGTTAAATAGTAACTGCACATGATAAATAAATGTGTTGCAATAAAGTGTACTATATCAAAAATGTACTGATGTGGAAGTACAAAATAGTGTAAAGTAGAAATTCTGAGGTGTAGTTCAGTTTAAAAATAAGTTCCTAGCTGTTTTCACTGCCCATAGACATTTCTGTGGATGTACTAAAACAGAGATCCAGTTTTACAAACATTGCTCCTTAGTGCTACCAGTCCCACAGGCAGTATACCATAACTTCCTATTCTTACATATTTCAGTTTGGTTTACTTGGGATGCACTTTTCAGTAGGGCTAAACTAGTAGCCATTTTATTTTAGTTTAAACTCGGAGTTATTTATTCATTATACGAAAACAGAGAAAAAAAGCTCTTCATCATATCCCAGATCCCATGGCATCTCAAAACTGCATGTTTTGTGCAACACTGTTCTCAAACCCAACATTTCATTTCAAATCGCCAGATTTTTTTTTTTTTTTATGTGGAAATCCACAACCTGTTAGTCTTTGGCAGTTTTCAATCATTAATTGTGGAAAAATGCTGCTTACATTTTGTTAAATAATCACTTAAAGATGGAGTATGCCATTCTGGTTGAGCTTGCTATTTGTCAAGTACAGTCTCCTGCCTGACTGCTGGCTGGCTGTTATGAAAAAGCAAAAAAAATGTCTGACTTCTGTACACAACCCCATTTATTCTGTAACAAACATACAAAAAAGCTGCTTGGAACGATCCACACAACACTATTCCAGCATGTCCTGTACGTTGGACTTGCATGTCAAAGGCAAATATGTCATAAGCTACTTAGGCAGGAACACCTTGTCCTTGCTGTTTGTGTCGGCCATAAATATATACAAAACATCCAAATGTAGCATTTATATAAAGGAGCCATTTGCTAACTAATATGTACTCTGCACTATATCCCACATATCAGCCATATACTGTCGTCTACATGCTACAGCCAGGAGGGTTATTTTTTTTCTCTCTAATGCATAGTAATGACAAAAATGATAGCACCCTTTTCACAATTGTGATGATTAATGACAGCCCCACACCCTGGTATCAGCATCTTGAGTGCTCTTAGAAACATCTTATTTCAAGCACACAGTGCAGAGCCTCAAGCCCCCTTTTTTCTCTTGTCATTCCCAGCAGCCATCACCGTCTCAACAAAAAGTGTTCTGAAAATGAAAGGGCCAGCCGTCTGGCTTCCTTATGTATTTTCTCACTCGGTGCGAAAGGGAGAAGGGAAGAAAAGGACCCCCCTCACCATGCAGAAAGTGTCACAGCAATGAAATGAACACTGGAATATTCAGAGCGGATTCATGTCCTTGACAGTTCAGTGCTCTGCAGACTGCAGGGACGCCCAGCAGTTGGTCACAGTTAGTGGCACCACCATGAAACCAACCGAGTCCAGCTCTGTCACTCACCCTGCCCGATTGTTATTCACTCAAGCTCATGCCCTTGATTCAGATCATTAAACTCAGTCCAATTTGACGACTAAAGTTCAATTTGAATACTTAATTACTCGCTCTGCTATGCTCACTGCAAAATATAGGTAGCTAATTTGTGCAAGGAGGAAGGCCATTTTATGGGCGTGAGCACTGCCTTGTAATGAATTATCGCAACCTGTAATAGGATGTGTGGCTGAAGTCCGGCCGTGTTTCAACTGAGCTGGAATGGAGGGCAGTAGGATTATTGAAAAAGTGCCTCTGTCTTGTTATAGCCAGAGGGAGATGTTTTGTTCCCCCCCCCTTGTGTTATTAAAAAAGAAACGCTTTCTGTTACTGAGTCTTCATATTTAGCGTTGTTACTCACTGGTCATATGTAAGTAACGAACCTACATTAAAACCCTTTCTTTCTCTTTTTGAAAGAGATGACAGGTGTGGTCGAAGAGATTCTCAAGATGGACATGTCCATCAACATTTACATGTTCCATGGAGGGACCAATTTTGGCTTTTTGAATGGAGGTGTTGATTTTGGGAGACCTGTAGCTAAACCCATCATAACGAGCTACGGTATGTATAACGCATCTGTTCTCTTTCATGTGTTCACACAGCACACTGCTGGAAACTTTAGGAGGAAAACTGGCTTATACAGGACGCATTGGTCAGGTTTTAACCAGGTTTATTCCGCAAGAATTCACCACAAAATTACCTTTTAATAGCTGGACTCATATTCACAATTACTGACACTTCTGCTGGTTTTGTTCTAATTATCAAAGCCCGCTAATTTTCCAGCACAGCAGGCTAAATCATCATGTGTGCTATAATCATCTATCAATGCCTTCATTGGAATAGAGTCTGTTTCCGGTCTGACTAATGCTTTGACACAAATGTGGCATATTTAAACAAGATGAGGATATCTGAAGCGTCTGTAGATGGCGCTATCCGTACTCAGCAGCCTCTGACCTTCTACGGCTGCTTAGGCGTTTGAATATGCAATGCACACAGATGAATTCATTACCTAATAAGATGCATGAGAAATGTAAATTAAAGATGGTACAATGGGTTTTATATCCTCCTCTAGGGTGCTTAACATTGTAATGACCTCATTCTCCTGAAAGGGGGGCAAATTCTGAAAACAGCTCGGCAGTAGCCAAGGCCACCTCTGACCTTCAGCAGTCTTCATACCTGTGTTTACTCCCCCAAATGCCTTTTACGCTCTTGCTTCAAAAAAAAAAAAGGGCCCCATTTGCTGTCAAGATAGAGCAGAATGTGTCTCGGCCCGCTGCTGTCTCAAGATGTTTGATAGGGGAGTACAGTGAAAGCATCTGCCACAGCAAGAGGCATCCGTGCCTCTCTCTGGCTCCCGAGCCCGCTGTTCTGATAGCGCATTATCTTTCAGATTACGATGCTCCATTATCCGAGGCTGGGGATTACACCACCAAGTACCATCTTCTGAGGAATTTATTCAGCCGGTACCACAGTGAGTGTCGATGGGCCCCGCATCCTCTGTCTTTCTCTCCTTCTCCTTTCATCTCTCCACTTAACTTAATTCTACTTGTACAGCCTGTTCTCTGTTGACGAAAGGAGGAACACTTTGCATATGATTACAAGCATGGATTAGGTGTGTATGAGCTTCCTGCCCAAGTCAAACGCCCTCAATTACTGCCCACTGTGGAAAATGATGTTGTATCATGTCAGTTGTTTGTGCATGCTTCCCTGTTTGTAAAGGCAGGGGTTTCGTGGTAGGGGACAGAAGTCTCATGTGTTTAGTGGAGTAGGAGTAACTTTTGGCAATCTGGGATAGAATCCAGCGCAGTAATAATTTCCTTGTCGTTTGTAGTGATTGAAGATAGTTTGAAAGGCTGCTTGTGCGTGATTCATCCTTCTGTTTTGTAGTCTGCTGAACAATGAGCAGTGGCCTGGATATGGGAGTTACTCTGTGAAAGCTTTGTGTTCTTCTCAACAGTCACAAACACACGACCTAATTCTTTAATTCGATCAGCTTGATATTTTATTATTGTTCGGTTGTCAAATCATATATATTGAGTCGTTGCCCCGTGGTGATGTTTTGGCAGAAGTTGCCATGGATTCAGGCTGATCTGTCAGAAGTCTGACACTAATCATGGTTCTTGTAGTCGACCTGTGACTTACATGAGATGCTGTAGGGTTTTGTTCTTATTTGACAGCTGTCAGAAATTACAAAAAGACAGGAAATGATGTTAGACAAGCTTCTCGTACACCTTGAGTTAGTTCACAATTGATGATACATGTTTATCATGAAGCAATTTAGGAATCCAGTATTTAACCACGCCTGACGTACATGTCAGCGGGGTTACTGCATTCACTTCGGTATCTGGCTGGCTGGGTAAGTGTGTATGTGTGTATGTCCGTTCAGATATCTCTGCAAGTGCTGAAGTCAGGATAATCAAACTTGGCACTGAAGATCTGTCTAAGGTCCCCTGCTCAGTTGTGGAGTTAGAGGTCAGCAGGTCAAGGTCACAGGGGTCACTTAGCACCTTTCTTGCATATTGCATCATTAACCACGCCTGATGTACACGTCAGCGGGGTTACTGCATGCGCTTCGGTATCTGGCTGGCTGGGTAAGAATGTATGTCTGTATGTCCGTTTAGATATCTGGGCGTGGTTCTGCCATCTACTGAGGGCTGGTCTAGTTCATTCTTGTAATAATCAGGTATAGGCTTCTGTGATGAAAAGTAAAGGAAACTGAACACTACTAGCAACAGATTCTCCTCAGTATTAGGGCTGCAACTAACGACGCGTCGACGAGTCGTCTGAGCACGATACGTCATCAAAAGCGGAAGTGAGCGCGCAATGCAACAGAAATCACCTTCCGACCAGAGCGCGGAACACGGACGGACATCGGCGCTGCATCGTGCATGTATTATGTATGCACGACGGATGTCTGTGTTATATCGTAAACATGGATGTCAGCGTTTACTATACAGCTGTATCTAAACGTGGACGTCCGCGCTGCATCGTGCGTACATAATACATGCACGATGCGGTGCTGACGTCCGTCCGTGTTCCGCGCTCCAGTCGGAAGGTGATTTCTGTTGCATTGCGCGCTCACTTCCGCTTTGATGACGTATCGCGCTCAGACGACTCGTCGACACGTCGTTAGTTGCCGCCCTACTCGGTATAGGATTAAAGTATTTAGATAAACTGATGTTACATGGGCTTCCAAAAGCAAAGGTTTTTTCAGTCTTCATATGTTAGATGTGACATATGTCACTACTGAAAGCCCTGGTTTGTGAGCGTTAATGGGAGCTGTTCAGTAGGAAAGCGTTGGCCATTATCCTTAAAGCTTCCCTTAAGTGATCCAGCTGTTACCAATTGATGATAAGGAAATGCTGTCAAGTCTTTTCCAGAGGGACTGCTGGTGTCTCCGCATGCTTTAGCACCTTTAAAAGCAGTTTGAGGGCAGGGGAAAGCACTGTTAATCATTGGAAGGAGGCTGTTTTGTAGACTGGAACACAAACTGGATGCCGCAAGTGGCTCACCTAAGGAGCCTTGAAAGCAGTTTTCAAGGGACCGTTATGGCTGGTACTGAGTGAGAGTGGGACAGTCTGCAGTGCTGTATTAATTCAGTAGGAGGTCCACTAGCTTTTTGGATATTTAAGTAAAATTTTTTGCAAGTCAGATAAAACAATCTGCATTTTAGTATCATGAACCCCCTTCAGTGAATGAATTTGCATGTGTTTAAACATATTTATAGATTGATGCATATTTTCTGTTTGTAATGTACAAAAATCTTCCCTAAAAATATATTACTCTTTTGGATGCCCAAAGTAAATAGAAGATGAAGGCAAACAGGCAAACTGCAAGCTTTGCTCATTTTCCCTCCTTGTTTTTCAGCCGAGCCTCTGCCTGAACTGCCCTCTCTTCAGGAGAGGAAAGCGTACCAGCCTGCTGTTATCCACAAGCACCTGTCTCTGTGGGACAGTCTGCAATTCACTGACAAGGTAAGCCACAGTCGCAAAGAGAGTGGCAAAAATTGAAGCACAATCATCTGCATAGCGTAGCAAAGCTGCAAGGTTGTTTAGAGACAACAGGAATACATAAAACACTTGATTCATAAGTAATTCAACCAAACCATGAAATAAACTCAAAGAAAATGTGCAGCCTGGGATGGCTTTTGTTCTACTTAAAATGGTTCTGTCTGTTTTCCTGTTCTGTGAGCCTTGCATTGCACATGAAACTGGGATTCCACATGACTGTCCAAACCTGAGGGTGCATGTATTAACAGCACCTACAGCTGCAGCATGAGCTCTTTATCATTTCTGCCTACTCAGTGCAGAATTTCTGCTTACCTAAATGGTTACATATTTAATCTGCCATCTACCCATTACCACTTAACAGAATTTGTTATTAGTAAAGTATACTGTCACAGTAATCACCTGTTATCTGTATGTATGATTGAAACAAAGTGTGTCAGTGCTTTAATTTGGCATAAATCCATGTGATTACCTCAGGCTGAGCGATATAATTGAAAAACTTAATGTGTCAAAAATATTTAATTGTCTTTTTAAATGATTTTTGAGGAATACCAGAAGAAAAAACACTTAATTAGAATATAATCGCGTAAGTCTTTTTAGCAAGGTACACAGATGATGATTTTAATGTAAACATAATGATGCAAAAGTATCAAACTAAATAAATTAATTAGGACAGTATAATTTCACCTTGGTACAGATTTAAAAATACAGCAAGCAAAACCCAAACTCTGCGCATCCCGACATAGTCTGTCAGCCCTTGGAGCAGGCTGCTGGGACTGTGTCTCTTGGGTGGGTGTTTTGTAAGCTCCACTAGAGGAAGTCTGTGGATACAGAGGAAGTTGACAAAAGGCCCATGTGGCTGCAGACTAGTGAGCCTCAGAAGACCTGCACAGAAACCAAGAGGGATGAGTGATGGAAAGTATCATGCTTCATTATCAACGGATATAATCGGCTGTTAATGAGTCAGGAAGGGAGCACCCTGAGGTTTGTTCATACGCCTGAACTTTGCATTTTTGTTATGTACTTTTGTCACAGTTTCTTTTTGATGCATTTAAGTAAAACTATCAAGCATCTATCTACCCAACTACTTTCTGGCTGGCACCAGTGCATACTGCTCTATTTTTTTCAGAATTGAACTATATTTCTATAATTACCTCAGACTAAGCTGATTTGCGTCACCTCACCTGCTGTATTCAGTTGTTTTATGCTCTGGCAAAACAGTATCACGTCTACAAAAATTGGAATTGAGGCTTTAATGTGCCATTGTCCACCACCATCTCAAAAGTCTGAATGGGGAAATGAATAAGAAACACAGCTCTGTCAGTAGTGAGGAGGCCCTGAGCAAGTCATTCTGTCCTAACAACACCAGTGGCCTGCTCAGGGACCAGCAGTAATCAAACTGTGGGCAGCTTTATGACTGTAAAGCAGATTGCTGCGGAAATAAGATTTGAACGCAACAGCAAGTCTCGTCCTGCCAAAGAAGAGAAAAGAAAATGACTGGTTGAACAACCTCTTTGGAAGGTGTTGTCATGTCTGCTTACTTTCATGTCCACCGCTCTACTTTAGCCACTTACACCATGCTCTTCTGTGGCATTTATATTCAAACCAGATGTAGCACGTCTGGCAGCTGCTTACAACATTAATTATTCACTCCCCATCGCAATAATTTGCTTCCCCTCGGAGACGACAATTACTTTCCCCCTGACCGGTCAAACACCCTCATTTAAAAAAAAGAGTGTTTCTCTCTTCGGTGGCCTCTCAGAGACTGAGGGGGTTGTCTGACTTGGATATTGTATCTGCGTGTTTGGAGGTATGTGGTTAATCCTGTCATAGCAGGGACTGTTTATTGTCCTGTGACAAGTGCATAATGTGCCTCCCAAGGGTATGCAAAGGGAATGTTGCAGAATAAAAGACACCAGACAGGAAGGCTTCATTAGCTTTGATAAATCATTGCTTTGGTTGCAGCCGTCTTGCAAGTGGGAGAATCACAAAATCCCATCTGCACTGAATACAGCAAACTGTATGCAGCCATTTCAAAACAATATGGGTTTCAACATTACATTTAAACACATTTTTGAAAGTGAATTGTATGTTACATGTTTAGATGTCTGTGTTAAGCTCTTCTTTTGTGTATTTTTGTAGCCTTTTAAGTCCGAGAAGCCAGTGAACATGGAGAACCTCCCCCTCAACAATAACAATGGTCAGTCGTATGGCTACACGCTGTATGAGACCACCATCACCGCTGGAGGAGTCCTCAATTCACAGAACAACGTCAGAGACAGAGCACTGGTGAGGACAGCAAGACACACTTAATGCATCCACAATCGCATCTCTTTTTTTCTGTGACAACATTCGTGCTCAGAAAGCTGCAAACTGTTTGTTAAAAATCACAGCTCTGATCAGAGCACTTGTCGGGGACAATTAACAAAATGAAGCTGTGACCATTTGGTATGAACGGACAGTCTTCGAGAAATGTCCAGAGACTTCAGTCAAAGACTGTGCAGTGGGTCATTCCAGGTGAAATGACCAGATATTCCTTGGGGGTGTTGCCGCACCATTTTCAAATTAGTCCTAAATTTGCATGCCATTAGACAGTCACAAAAGTACTTTCTATGCAAAATTGTAGGCCTGTAGCTCAAATAGTTTCTGAGTTGTGGGGGTCTGAAATTTTCAGAATTTGGGCTATAAAAAGCCTCACCAGCGTTTTTTAAGGTCCCAAACCCCACTCGTGAGTAGGCATCTCTTAATTTTTAGCATTTTTAGCAAGCCCCCATGGCCTGCAGAGTGTAGGGAAACACCTGGGGATGTTTGTGGGGCACTAGCTACATGCAGAGGCCTTGTTTACCAACTCACAGCTCTCTGGTATGTCTAGAGGCTGAGAAATAACCACTTAAAGATGCAAAAAATGCTGGCGAGGCTTTTTATAGCCCAAATTCTGAAAATTTCAGACCCCCGCAACTCAGAAACTATTTGAGCTACAGGCCTACAATTTTGCATAGAAAGTACTTTTGTGACTAGCTAATGGCATGCAAATTTAGGACTAGTTTGAAAATGGTGCGGCAACCACCATCTGGTGAAACCACATGGAATGACCCCAGTAAAAGACAAATTCATTTAGTTATTTTCATAGCATCCATAAGCTTTGGACAAGTGTGTTGCTCCTGTTGAGCCATTTATCTTTGCTTTCTGTATGGTCACAATAGCAACATAAACAGTTAGTTTGTTAATTAATGTGGCTATGTTGATTTCATTTCTCTTTTTCTTGCTAGGTGTTTGTGGACAAGCAGTTTGTCGGAGTTTTGGACTTCAAGACGCACGAATTTGCACTTCCTGATGGGGAGGTACCTTAGGAGCTTGTGTGTCCTTGTGTATGCAGTTTAGACCCAGTCTGCTGTTTCTAAGGGAGAAGCGTTTTAATATTTAACACCACGCAGCATGTGAAAGCTTTAGGGGGTGCTGATGGATGTTTTTGGCAGCAAGGTTCCAGTATTAAGCCAGCAAATCTTCAAATGACTGCTTATGTTAACAAATTTGAGTAGTTAACTTCAGCCTTACAGGCACACATCAGCCTCGATCAATTACTAAAATCAGAGCAGCTGAAAGAAATATCTGTCTCCTTTGTCTTTTGTGAATTCTTTCTGTTCAGGAATAGCACCGTTTGTCAGAAATGTCTCTCATGTTTTATGTATTTTGCCACCGTAGGGAAAAAGAACTCTGGGTTTGCTGGTGGAGAACAGTGGAAGAGTGAATTATGGGAAAGTCCTGGACGAGCAGCGCAAAGGTACGAGCCGATCCACAAACCGATGGCTTTGTGGATGATGAAGTCAGCATGAGTCTCACTGAAAGATCTGTTTCAATTAGAGACCTTGAAAGAAACTAATTAACTGTGTCTTAAGATTCATAAAGAAACTGAGCACTGCTTTGACTCACCTTTCAGGTCTTGTTGGAGATATTCTGTTAAACAAGCACACCCTCCGAGACTTCATTATTCATAGCCTGGAAATGAAACCCGACTTTGTAAACAGGTTTGTGTCTTTCAATTATTATCCAGTTTCCCCCCTATGTTTGTGTTTCTCGATCATTACACCTGCCTGCCTCTGATTCAATCCGGCTGATTATCTCCCTGCTTAACACAATTACAATGGGAAAATGATGGCAAAATTCAGAACCAGAGCACACCCTTCTAATCCAGTGTCTCATGTCACACATTTTAAATTATAAACATAAGTGTGGGTTGATATGCCGTTTTCGTTTCCAAGCACTCAGTTCCTGTATTCCACATGTTTATAGGGGTTTTCAAGGTGGCAGTTATGAAAAGTATCACAGCATTATAGCAAACAGGAACAGTAATTGAATCTAGAAACTTTAACTGTGCCTCCTCTGGTGTAATAGTCATTAGGTTTGTTAATTTCTATACATGAAAGCACAAGAGTCAAGCATTAAATTGTCATTCTGCAGGACCAAGCACACCCCACGGTACAAGTGCTTTCCCCGTATGCTGTTTCCATATTACAAGATTATACTGTTATTCCCTGCTGTACATTATTATTGTAATTAACACTCGTGTTTTCTCGGGTGTTTTACTGCTCTATATGTAACACATTTCTCCTCAGATAATAAAGACTTGATACTGGGATTAGTTTGTTCAGAGGTTTGTATTTACCCCTGCAGTGGTATATTATCCACTGTAGATACACTGTATTTTCAAGCCATTTTGAGTCTCCCCACGTATTATTAGTCTGAAATTTCTTTACCTCAGCACCGTTCTGAAAATGTCGAGGCCTGAAGCTCTGTGTGAACGAACAAAAAGAAAGAATTTTGCTCTTCTATCAGTGTAACCTTTTGCATTTACTTGGAGGCAAAATATAACCTGTAGTCTGAATATTTCCCCTTCCATCCGTTTCCAAACTTTTTCTTGACATTTACTCTAGGCAAATAAATATTGTATGAAGGACATGATACACTGCTGGCTGGCAAACAGCCCCCCTAAAAGTCAAGACTGATAGATTTTTTTTAATAAAATTTGCAACACAACAGAGTGTACCTTTAGCATAACTGATATTTATGCACCTTTTACAGACTTGAGAGTTCAGGCCACTGGATGTCGATGCGCCACCAGCCCTCCTTCCCGGGGTTTTTTCAGGCCAAGCTCCACGTGGACGGCTCTCCTAAAGACACCTTCATGAAGCTCGACGTGAGTAGAACAGCCGGTGAAGCTTCTAGACCAGCAGAGCAGCACTATGAAGTTCAGTTTCATAACTGGCATGAAATTTATGCAGCGCTAACACTGGGGGGAAAAAAAATTGAACATTAACACTGGCAGGGACTCATTGCATTTGCATTTTGAGTGGTGTTTGGTTTTTTTTTTTTTGTCAACCTTACAGTGAAAATGAAATTTGGGAGGATATCATTACAAGTTAGGACATTTATTAAATATGAATGTCAGGTCTTCCTTCTTCTACCCAACAGAAATCACACAGTCGTTGATCATTTACATACTTACAAGCTCTGAAAGATAATGCACTGTATGTTATTTTTGGAAATTATTATTACCTGAGCTTGGTCTTTGCCCTGCCTGAATCTTAATGCCTTATTTTTAAAGTGAAGCCTTAATTATATGTCTGGTTGAATAGGCAGTTCTGCTCCACGATAGCATCACTTTATCAGCCAGAGTCTTCTTTTGCATGGCCAGGCAGAGTTGCTAAAGCAGGACTGATGTAAACTGACAATCAGTCGAAAGCTGTCTTCACCACGCAGACATGGGAATCTCTCCTCCGTAGATCTGTTATGAATCCTGACACCCAGCTAGAAATGAAGTGTAGAAAATCTGGCTTTTAGTGGTGCTTCAGTTTGAAATCATTCATATGTATTTTTTTACATTTTTGATTATCTTACCTCTATTAGAAAGAAATAAGAAAGGGTTACGGTTGACTTGTTCGCAGGTAATTAAAGTCATAAACGTTGATGATATGATTATTTAGTTTTTAATTTATAGTTAAAACACATCTGCAGAACATCCCCAGAGAATCAGCTCCTTGATCAGCTTTATTGGGTGCTGGCTCACTTATAATTCACTGGATACATTTACACAATACTGTCATTCCTTTACTCTGGTAGTGAGATCAGAGGTTATGTTCAGAGGTTCTTTACAGAATAAGATCATCTGTTCTTATGCAGTTACACATATTGCAGTTAACTGAAGAAGTCAAGTGCCTGTTGACCAGTCATTACCTCACCCAGCTGTACAATCACTCTACTGTCTCTCTGTGTGTATATTACAGCTATGATCAAAGCAGATTCTTATTAATTAGCAAAAGATAATGGTGATGATGGGAGCACACAGCATGTTTCTTTTTTGTGTGCGCTGTAAACAGTAATTGGTTGTGTTCGCAGGGCTGGACCAAAGGTGTTGTGTTCATCAACGGCAAAAATTTGGGACGCTACTGGACCGTTGGACCTCAGCAGACTCTCTATGTCCCAGCTCCCTGGCTTCACAGGGGAGATAATCAGGTATGATGTCCTGACCATACACATGTGCCTATCATCAAGAAGATATGCTACCATTTAAATGTTTGGGGTCACTTAGAAATGTCCTTATTTGTGAAAGAAAGTCAGTTTTTTTCAATGAAGATAACATTAAATTAATCAGAAATACAGTCTAGACATTGTTAATGTGCTAAATGACTATTCTAGCTAGAAACAGCTGATTTTTAATGGAATATCTATGTAGGGGTACAGAGGAACATTTCCAGCAACCAACACTCCTGTGTTCTAATGCTACATTGTGTTAGCTAATGGTGTTGACAGACTAATGGATGATTAGAAAACCCTTGTGAAATTATGTTAGCACATGAATAAAAGTGTGAGTTTTCATGGAAAACATGAAATTGCCTGGGTGACCCCAAACTTTTGAACACTAGTGTACATTTATTAAAGTTAAGTATTACGTACTAAAGTAAGGTGAAATGTCTTAGGGACTGATCTCAGAAACCTCTGAGTCAGAACCTTTAAAATCCCAGTCAGTTCTAGCAGACAGAAGTCACTGAGTTGCTCCCTTCCCATCGTAGATACCGTGTGTGTAGGTTCAGGACCGACAGACTTAAAAACTCCTTTGTACCTGCTACCAATGTGTTTTTAAACAGCACCGTGTGATTTTTTTTTTCTATCGTTTTATTTATTTGAATTTATTTTCCTCTTATTTTATTATAATTCATCATCATATTTCTCGTCTTAGATCGATGATGATTTTATTACTTTTAATTTTTTATCGTCATAATCTTTTGTTGACTGCTCAGTGGGTTGGTCGTTAGCACTTTCACCATGCAGCTAGGCGATACCTGGTTCACATCCCGGCTTTTGCAGGATCTTTCTGCATGGAGTTTGCATGTTCTCCCTGTGCATGCGTGGGTTTTCTCTGGGTACTCTAGCCTCCTCCCACAGTCCAAAAACATGCTGAGGTTAAATGGTAACTCTACATTGTTCGTAGATGTGAATGTGAGTGTGATTGTCTCTGTGTTGCCCTGTGATAGACTGGTGACCTGTCCCTGCCTTCACCCTGAGTCAGCTGGGATAAACTCCAGCTCCCCACGACCCTAATAAGGATTAAGTGGTATATAGATAATGGATGGATGGATAATCTTATGTCTCTTCTGTGGTTTTAGAGTGTGGTAAAATTCTGTATCACTGTGGTGTTCTGCTGACTACAAAAGAAATTGCTTCTCTAGGATGATAAAGATTACCTTAAACCTTGAACCTTGAAGTCTCTTTAGCACATGTCAGTGTGGCCTCAGAGGGACATGCAGCGCTGATGGAGTTAGAGACACACTCTTTACAGAAATACCTTTTATTTATATTTGTTAGTTTTCATAATTTGACATATTAAAAAATAAATGGCCTTTGTATAGGCCAATATGGTTGAAGGTTTATGAGCTGAAAACCTTTTGATTTTTTTTTTCCTGTGCTGCTGCACTGGGTGGTACAGCATTTGCACTAGTATTCCATACAGACATTTCATCTTTGTCTTTTTTGCATCATTTTGTCACACTTGTCTTATCAGTTTCATACAGTCCTCAGCTGACATTTCTTGATGTCCTTTAAACATGAACACAATGTTTCTGTTTCCCTGCGCCTAAGGTGACGTCTTCAGATGTTTTGCTTTGTCTGACCAACCGTACAAACTCCACAAAGTATTTAGTTAGAGCAAATAGAGCAAGTGATCCAATCCTCACACGGGACCAGATATCCAATTAGCTGCTGGTTATTGTTTCCATGTCCTAATAATACTTTCATTGTCAAAAAATCTGCGCATTCAATGTATTTTTAAATGTATTTACCAAGAATTTAGCCTCATTAAGTCCCACTCACCTTCACTAATACGGCAAATTAAGCTCATATCGCAGGTCAGGATTTACGGTGTACAGCTACCAATATTCCTCACTAGATACTGTAATGATGTTGAACGCCTCAGCAATTACTGGAAAAGGCGTTAAGCTTCGTCTGCTGTATCACTGTTTCTCCTCCTTGCCTTTTTCTACTTTCCTTTAACCACCCACTCTGCCTGTTGTTCTGCAACCTTGACTAAGCTTGTACTTTTTGCTTTGTCACAGGTCATAGTGTTTGAAGAGCAGAAAACAGATGGTAAAATACAGTTTACCACCAGCCCAGACTACGGCATGACTGTTGATGTCCAGTGAGAACAAGAGGTGAGGAGGATGATGGGAAAGCTGCATCAACAAGGGCACCGACACCTCACTGCAACCAGCAGCGCTGAAAAGTGACGACGGTCCAGTGTGTCTAGAATGATGGTTGGGATTATCTTTGGCTGAATGTTTTTTAGGTTCATGTATGATTTTTTTGTAAGTTTTTTTTAAAAAAATGTGGGCCCCAGACAGATTAGCAACTTCTGTGGCAGAAGTTCCCAGAGAACTAAAAAAAATGAGCCGAAAAACGTGACACCAGTGTCGCAGTCTAATCAACTTCCTCACTGCAGTTTTTTATTTCTGACATTTTGTTGAATCTTTATTTCATTATTTTTTCTAACACTATCTTAATCTGTACTCAAATACTACATAACTGCAAACCAACAGAATGAATGAGGATCATCTTGATTATAATATGATCTCTTCCTTCATAACACTTCATTTTTAGATTACATCCTGGCTGTGGAAAAAGAGCCTGCAAATAAAGACTGGTTTGACCTCTGTCAATAACCAAGGCCAAGGACGCTTGTGAACTGTTTCTTTCTTTTTTCTTTTAATATATCTTGGAACACTTTGTGCTTTTCAAATTCACCTTCTGATGAAACGCTGTGAACCTCGACATGCAATCTCAACCACAGCCTGGGTTTGAAGAACTTTTTGTGTCTAGATACCACCGTAATTAATTTCTTTAGAGACTAATGCCGCAGTGAAGCTGCAGTGTCACATTGGAAGCTGTGTATTTTAAGCAAATGGGGTTGCACAAGCTAATATAAGTAGATTATCTACAAAATGATGGGCAGCTAGTCTTTCTCTATTCTTTGTGGTGCAGGAGTTATGAAGCTGTTGTTTCTAATAATTGGATTGCAGATGACTTAAGTGTTTTAGTTAAGACACACATACTTATTAACTGAAATAATATCGTAAATCTGAAACTAGCAAATTACAGTGGCACAAGCTAGCATGCAAAATGTCAAAGTCTGATAAAAGCGTTCGATAACATTGGCTTATAAAATGCATTCTGTGGAACTAAATATCCCATCAATCCATCAGCTGTGCTTTCTTTATCCTATCGAGGTGTGCAAAAAAACTGGAGCCTCTCCCAGCTCACATTGGGTGACTGGTGGGGTACCAGTAGGGACAGGCTGCTAGTTCATCACAGTTCATCATGCATGGTCACACTCACAACTACGACCACTATCGAATTCCAAATTAACCTGCCATGCATGCCTTTGGCATGTGGGAGCAAGCCGGAACACAAAGGGAAACCCCACGCGTGCACGTGGGAGATCATCCACGCTGAAAGGCCCCTGGCTGATTTGAATCCAACACCTCCTTGAAGTGAGGCGACGGTGCTCGTCACTTTTGTTTTCTATACGTTACTGTAACTGTAGGCTGAAGCTTTTATCAGCCTCCGTGTGGACAATAATAAATGGTACAACATTACAACCAGGGCTGGACTGGGGCAAAAAATCAGCTCTGGCATTTCTGGCCCAGACCGGCCCACAACATTATCGGTTGACTGAATCAAGCACTACTTTTTGAATGACAAAAAGCTGACAGAGAGGTCAGATTTTCAGAACAAAAGTTCAAAAACATCCCTAGAGGCTTATACAAAATTGTTGACAAGCTGGGAAGAAAAAAAACAGTTGCAATCAAGTAGAACAGGGGTATTAAACTAAAATTCAAAGTGGTCCAGTCTGAGAAAATGTATTAAAGCAAAAGTCCAGAACATCATAATGTCAAACCTGAATTAGTGCGATAGCTATATGTTGATGTAACCTACTAGTTTTTAGTGTCTGCATGTAACCAGTAACCGACTATCAAAACCAAATAAATTCAATACAGTTCAAAAAACATTTTGGCAACATTTTTTTTTATAAATAACTTTTTATATAACTGTAAATCTTAAAGTGCAGAACTTAAAAAAAATAACTGAACAACCTGAACCAACTTATAGACGTTGTTAAAAATGCCAAAATCTGAAAAATGTAAACAACTGAACCGAGGAGGGGTGGCACCAAAAAGTTGTAAGAAAAATAAAAGCTGCTCCCGACCTCCCGGTTTTACAAAGCATTTTTCATGTTTTTTTTTTTTTTGGGCTCTTTAACCCAATAAGAGACCTGTACATGACCTTGACATGTGGGACGCTAACCTAGCAAACATTTCAGAGTTTTCTCTGTAAATTCTTAGAAATAATTTCCTATTTGGCTACATCCGAACTCAGTCTCATTAAAACAGACTCTAATTCAGTGTCATCCATCCATATTAAAGTTCAGTTAGCCAAAATGTTTGTTGCATGAGCTCCAACAAAATCTGTCCAGGTAGAAGGACACTTTGACAAACAGGAAGTGGAAGATTCCAAGCAGATTTATAGAAGGGGGAACCAGACTGTACTAAGTGTCATCCAGTATAGAGGGGTGTTTTGTGGGTTTTTAAGGCTGATAATGATTATTAGTGAGACATTTGGAGGAGATATTCATTTGCAGCAAATGAAAGTATTTAAAATCTTGGAGTCAAACTTAGAACAACACAAACTCTAACAAAACTTTGTTGATACACTTTTGATTTGTTTACAGATGTTAAGTTAAAGGAGTTTTATTCGTGACGTATAACCAATCAAATCACTCCAGAAGACAGAGCAACCACAGGTTCAGAGCCAAAGTAGTGCCATTTTTTAAAATTTATTTATTACCATCAATCAGTAAAAACTAAAATACTGATTATCAGTAAATCAGTCAGCCCACAGTTACTACAATTCTACAACGTACGTTTCTTTCCTTTGACTTATTTGTACAATATATGTATATGATGGCATTTTTTTCATCCCATAGGCTATACTATGATGTTTTCTCAGAGACATACTATTCTACTCTGTTTGTTCTGGCCCTGGGCCGCTGCACTCCTCCTCTGTTGTTTTCTGTATTGTTCTCAGCTTCATGCCTTCGTCCATCTGGCCTCCGTTGACTCGTCCTGCTTGCCGTCTCTGGAGCTGAAGCTGGATTGGATCAGACCAAAGTACAGTCCAATCATGACGCCAGCTGCCTCTCAAAAGGCTCCTTCATCTGGCAGCACTTCTTCTGAGAGGAAGCTGAGCTTCAGCAGAACTTTGGAGATGTGTTCCAGTGGTTGGTGGATGTGTGGGGAGATAGAGAGGGACCTTTGAATTGTTCAGAAAGGAAAACAGGGAACCCATTGGTAGTTTTAGTTTAGGGTGCTACTGCGGTGTGTTTTTGGGATTTAAGAGGTGAACAGGAAGAGGCTTTTTTGTACTGGTGATCTTTTCCTTTGTTCCTGTTTGGAATGCTCATCAATGTCAACGTGAAGTTCACTTTTAGTTCTGTTGATTCATTTTTATTTTACTAACAACCATTTGCTTTTAACCCCCTCACATGTTGTGTTGTTGTAAACTTACTCTTTCAAATAAATACTCGTCTAACCCTCTGGAAACCAGCGTTTGGACTGTTTTTGTGCTGCTCCTCACCTACTTCAGACAGCGGGGACAGAATAACGTTTTGAGGACCAAAGGCTATACTATGATGTTTTTAGAGTGACCTGCTATACTATAGGCTTTTTTAATTGACATATTACTATGATGTTTTTTGTTTTCATTTTTTTGCTGTTTTTTTTTTAGCAATATGTAAGAATTTGAACAGTTTTAAAAATTACTATACTTTTATTTGTGCAATGAACTATTATTCTATGGCATTTTAGACCACATATTATACTCTGATGTTTTCCTGAATGACATACTATTTTGACAATATACTGCACTATGACATTTTTGAACCACATATCATTCATGACAATTTTAGGCAACATCCTATCATTTTGCGCTTTTTGAACCACATAATGATCTATGTTTTTATTTTGTTGCCGACATGCTATACTATGAACTACAGGCCACACTATGTTATTCTTGAAAAGTATACTATACTTTCACATTTTCTGAACTACGTCCTATACTATGGCATTATACACAGAGTGCTTTGGTTACATGTTGATTTATAATCTAGATTTTATTTCTGCTTTGTTTTTTGATGGGATGACCACAGACCTGACCGTGAACACCGTTGACACCCACCTGAGGGAGACGCTGCCTAAGATCTCCAGGCTGCTTGGTCGTGGTCTTTCTGGTCCTGGGGGAACCTGTTGACCAGCCCCACTAGACACTGGCCCACCAGGACAGTGCCCGGTATGCCAGATGGCCAGTCCACCCCTTGTAATTGTCATGTGTGTTGTAAATTACAACATACATGACATGCACTGGACGCAACACTCAGGGCCAAGTGAGGTTCTTCTCAGTTATTTATTTCTCTTGATTCAACTAACATCTTTCTCTGAGACAGAACTGCTGTGGCAAATAAACAACCTTAACATTCACATGCATAAAATGTGAATCACATGAGGCTGGAAGATGACAGTGGAGATGAGGAAAAAGGGAGGACTCGTGTGTTTTGTGCCTTAGAGAAACCCTCAGAAGCTCATTAACTGACAGTAAATGCTAAAGTGGATGTATACCATAGGAAGGCCAGTTCTAATAGACTAATATATTGCGTCATCTGTTGGAATCAGAGAAGTTTCAAATCAGATGGAGGGCGACGTAATGAAATCACTTGAGAGGTGAAGCCCTGTTTTTCGTTGTTCTGCTGCTTCAGGACACACCACAGAGAGAAACATCACAGACTCTTATTTAACCAGTCCAACCACATGCTGATCTGTACACCACATGACATTTGTTTGCCGGCAACTTGACAAAAGCAACATTTAGAAGATGAGAGCAGGGGATTTAGTTTCACTTGAGGAGGAAATGATAAACAACATGTCGAAAACAAATGATGCTGCTTTGTAAAGGAAAGTCTTCTCTTTTTATACACACTGGCATTTTCCCACTTTGGACTACACGTCATAATTTGCTTCAGTGCTGAAACATTTCAAGTGGATTCTTTTCGTTTGATTAAAGACCACTCAAGTGCAACTTAGCTATCAGCAGTGCTAGAGTACTTGCTGGTACCTATTGTTATTGATCTCTATGGTAATTCGTGTGTACAGTATATTCTGCATGTGCGCATGCTGTTTAAGAGAGCAGAGATTTTTAGGGCAAGGAAACACTGCCATGATTCAATTGCACACCCACGCTTGAAATAAATATATAAATAAATATATTAAATTTGATTTTTTTTTTGAATAAATAATGGGAGGATAGTCAGTGATCTCCGTGGCTGATCCCCACGAAAGTGTAATATCATGCAGTCAATGAAAACAGCCAGTGTGATGAGAGATACGAAACAGCCTTTTGTCCTCATATTCAATCTTATCATATTCCCGGTGAAATGTGTAATAACATACTGTCTCTCCGGCTGATGAGCCTGAGAAGATATAGCGTCTTTGTAAAAGTTTTAATAGTGCAGCAGCGTATTTTGTTGGGTTTTGTGTGTGTGTGTGTGTGTGTGTGTGTGTGTGTGTGTGAGGTGGGGTAGGTGGGTTGTGGGTGCTCAGAGATAATCTGGCAACAGTACAGAGGCTCAGTGTTTGAATTATCTCCAGCTACTTCTTGCCGGACAATGTTAGATAAGAACCACCAATGTGCATAAGATGGATGATTTATCAAGCAGAGTTTCTATTATATGAGGCGCAGAATAACTTTGTTAAAATGTACAATGCCATCGCTACTGATGTTTATCGCTGGAGGTGCAGTGACTCCCTTTTGTGATCCGCTTAATGTATACAGCTCATGGGTACACAAACAGAAAGCATGAGGCTTCAGTACTGAGGATGGCATGTCTTAATTGCTACCAAATTATTAGCAAAAATACATTTGATTTTCATTGTGCTTTTCTTTAGCCTGCTGTCACTTTAATGTTGCTTGTATAATCTGATTTCATATGTGGAAGCTGTGGTTTTTAAAGAAATATGAGTATTTGGGGTCATGCTTAATGCATTTAGGTATGTTTTTTGACTGGACAAAGAGGGGCTGACAAAAGCAAATATTTGGGGTCTGCTGCTGCTTCATCCTTAATGTTCTTTATTTATTCATAACTACACACAGCTGACCCTTGGTGACCAGTGCAGTGCAGAGTGTGCATAGACAAGGGGAAATATTAACCAACACGGAGGGAAGTCAGGTCGGTGTTTGTGAATCTGCCACGGTTTGAAGTTCTCGTCTCTTGTGTTATGAATGTGTCACAAACTGGGCTTGTTCTGACGAAATGAAGTTTGTAATGTGCTATTCGTCTTTCAATGAGCTGAACCTAGAGTGAACCTGTGCCTTGTCGTGTGTCATTCTTCATCATTTTTACATATAAATACAGTAATTACAATGCATTTGTCAAAGTTTCTCCTCTGATTGTTCTCGTTTCTCATTATATTTGTGTGTTTTTCAGTGCTAAGAGATTTTAGTGTTTACATAATTCAGCTCCCGAGCATGAGGGGTACACTCCTTTCTTCAAGTGTGTGGGTGGGCTTAAATGCATGAGTTTCAATGACACTATAAAATGGACGATGATAACCCAAGAGTAAATGTAGGTAAGAGTCAGTAGTATTGAACTAGCAAGTCAAGTGCTTGTAAAACGCCGAAACCAGTTAAATTAAATTAAAGCAAACATTTCATAGTTATCAAAAGAACATTCCTTCCCTTGCTATGTTTGTGTTTGCTCAAAAGGAAAATCCACATGAGACATCTTTGTCCTTGGAGTCATGTATTCATCCAGGCTGATGATGTCGGCCGTGTCTTTAAATCCGAGAGGAATTTCTCTGGTGTGCCGTGTGCAGATCCAGGCCCATTTGTGTTTTTGTTTCCTTTGCTTTGTCATATGAGGTGGAGGATATTTTTTTGTAACCTGCTTGTTTGGCTGAACCCGCTGGCTGTATGCTTTTCATATTGTGCTGTCTTTTATGAGGGGTGGTCTTCAACGGGCCATCGTTCGGTGGCGGTGCAGGTTACGAGTGTCCACGTCGACCCGGCGAGACGTCCTTTCACGTCGTCTCCTCTGCACTTCAGTGGCGGACCTGACGAGCCACCGCCACCTCTTACTAATCTGTGCTTTTAATACGTTTGTACTGTTTTTGGTCCATATTTTAAAAATGTCAGATTCAGTCAAGAGGATTAGAACCCCCTTCAAAAAGGCCCCGTACTTCTCTTTTTGAAAATTTTCTGATGATTAAGACATGAGCGCTGGTTGCACTTATCACGAAACTCGACTGTTTTCTCCACTCTGCAGGTCCAAGGCCAACCACCTGTAACAGAAAGGATTAAGATACACTGAGAAGGCTTTATTTGAGTTCATTGAGCCTGTTTATTTCCTTGGTGACATTTAATAATGGGAAACAGCTGCTATAATTGGGACTCGGCAGAAGGATATTAAAAATGACTGTACAATGTATTAGGGAGTATTAAAAACACCTGCTCTTTTGTAGTCTAACTAGGTGAGATCAGGCGACAATTATCATCACATTTGCATTTCCGCCTTATAAATTGACATCATTCAGAAATTCAATTTGTCGATGGATAAAGGGTTCAGCTTGGTAATGTCAGCAAGTTCAGGGTTGCGTGATTTAGAAAAGAATTTACCGTGTTCTGAGGAAAAACGGTCAAATCTCCACATTGGGGTCTGTGAATCCTTTTTTCCCCTCGTTTACAAGAACAGGCTTCTCTGTTCTTGTGTGCCAAACCAGAATCTGCAGAGATAACAGCATGGAAACACAAACAACAGCAACATTAGTAACATGCTGTTCCCTTAATGCACTCATTCAACCTACTCTGCCAGTCGGCTCCCACTCTGCCTATGTTCTTCAAAACATCCAGGGCACCGTCTATGTGCAAAGATCTGCTTGAGCATGAACCCTGCATTAGAGGAGAGTAAAGAGGGACCACAGCAGTGTGTTATCTTATAAATATGATGCATCCTCCTTAGCCTTGCCTGTGCTGAATCCTCCCCTGACCATGGGTTAATGGCCACCTTCAGATGACAGCCTACACTGCATCGTATGTAGAAAGGTACTGCCTTCGTGGTAGCACACCAGTTCTTCTCGGCGTGCTATTGTGCTATCAAGCCTCCGCACTGCCTCGCTTTGGCCCAGGAGACCGGACAAACATCCAGGAAAAGGATGGCAAGAAGAGCAGAGGAGGGGAGGAAAAACTAAAAGTGTCAAGCTCATTTTCCCCCCTCTCCTCTGTGCTGGAACCCTCCTTCCTTTCATCTCGCCGTGGCGGCGGTCATGAATTATTCATATGGTGTGTTTGAGATGTGCCAGGAACCCACTCCCACTTTGCTCAGGTGTAAGGGGGAAGAAGGGGGGAGGTTAATAGTCACGCTCGCATCTGAAGTGGTAGATTATAAGGAAGAGAGATGCTCATGCACGACTTTCCATTTTTTTCCCCTTCCTCTTTCCCTCCCGCCCTTCTGTCCGTCCCTGTGCTCATCTGTAATCAGCGTGACGCCCCTGCCTCCCCGTTCCCCCACCAACTCCAATTCCGCTCTCTCAGCCGTTCCCTGAATCCCCTCTTTTCATTTAGCTCTCTGAATGGCAGGAGAAAAACCTGGCTGAAAGTGTCTCTCTCTTTCTCTCCCTTCTTCTTTCTGTCTCTCTCTCTCCTTGCCTGTGTGTCTGTGTTCGCCTGTGCTTGCCTGTGTGGCTAACTAAAGCCCTCTGGCTGACTCCTCTTCGCCCAGAGAGCGGCTTAGTGAAGTGACCCAGACCAACGGCCGTAAGCAGGAACGGTGGAGTGGGTATGGAGAGGAACGCTGCTGCTGCTACCCTCAAGCATCTTGCTCAAGTACATGTGCGAATGTACAAGAGTGCATGTGGGCAGCGTGAGAAATATAATCAATGCTGCTCAACTTTTCAGCATCGAATTTACACTTTTTGACACTCTGACCGTCAGAAAATCATCGTGGAATTTTATTTGAGAAAAACATGGATTTTTCACCAAGTGCATGCTAAAGAAGACTTCGCAGTCCAGCTCAGGAGCGTTTAATCAAGTACCTTTGTGGCATCAAAAAGCGATTCTGCACCGGTGATCAAGGAAAACAAGCTCCTGTGTTGCTAAAAAAACAAACACCAATTATGCCAGGCTGCCTGGAGATTTTAAATAATGGGTTTGTTTGTATCATAAGAAAACTGTGGCTGAATAACATGTCGTCTTCTTTTTTAAAGAATACTTTGACGTTTTGGGAAACATGCTTATTTGCTTTCGAGAGTTAAATGAGAAGATCAATAACAGCTTCACATCTACAGATGGCTGACAAATTAAAGGAAAAACCAACGTAAGTTGTCTTAGCAAGGTACTGACATCAATTCTCCTAGTCTCTGGAACCCTACTGGACGAAAGAATGGCATTCTTTCAGGGGATAATCCATCTTTTGGTGTTTTCATGGTGGTGATGGATAGCGCTGTCTGGCACATCGCTCCCGTAACTGCTCAATTGGGTTGAGATCCGGAAGCTGTGAAGGTCATAGCATATGATTCAAAACATTTCGGTGACCCTTCGTGTCCTACGGATAGAGACACTGTCATTTTGGAAGAGACCACTCCCCCTCAGGATAGAAATGTTTCATCACAGGATAAAGATGATCAATCAGACCAACTTCCTGTTTATTTGCAGTGACTCTTCCTGCCAAGGGGACACGTGGACCCAAACAAAGCCGACAAACATTCTCCTTCAATTTGTCGCTCAGGTTTTTATTCTACACACGAAGCCTCGACTGGCAGACAAGCAGCTTAGCTAGCATAAAAACAAGAAACATACAAAAAGCTGTAAAAACCAGCAGTGCTAAAATGTCTTATATAAGTGGCAAGAAGGTGAGTAAGCAAATGCTCCAAAATGTCAGACTTTTTCCTTTAATAATTCATAATCCTCTGTCTTATTGGGCTGAAGTGCTGTAAATACTTTCTCCAACTTTCTTCATTCGTTATTCGTTATTTATTCATGGCAAGTCAAACTAACTCGCCCTTTTTGTGATGTTTATGAGTAATTCATTCCTGCATCATCGTGGCAGTTTGCTTACAATGGTGTTAGAAGCTGCAAAATTACTATTACATAAGTTGTGGAAACCATAAAATAATAACCACCCTGTTTCTAAGGGTGACATTCAGTCAGTGGCCTGAATCTAATACTGTGAAGGCAGATCGTGGCTATCTTTTTGTTTTCTTTTGTAAAATTAGTTTCATAAAAGATAGTTCAGCACCAAATAATAACAGATTTAATAACATCCTTTCATAGCATTCAAAACCAGAGATGTGAAGTAGTCGAATACAACTCTACTTCATCTACTACATTTTAAAATATTTTATTTTATCTGATACTCCACTATGTTTAGCCACATGGCAAGTAAATCCCTGACCTACAAACTGCTCAAGTCAAGTGGCTTAACATCAGTAAACATGAAAAAGGAAATTACCTTAGTGCAATTGGCGGCTTTGGGCTCCAGGTCGTTGAGTGTGACAAGTTCCCGGAGCAAACTACTCTCCTGGTAGCCTCCCTTCACCCCTCGAAGCTTAAAGTACGCCTGTGGCTTGAAAAGGATGAGCCTCAGGTTGATAGCGAAGCCAGCCATGTCAATGGCAAAGGGCCGATGGGGGTCGAACACCGTCTTCCAGCCGTAGACCTTCCCGGCTGCGTTGACCTTGGGGGACTCGTACCGCAAGCCGCCCACAAAGGCCACAGGCCACACTGAAACTTTCCGAGTCGATCTCATCTGGCGAGAGGAGAGTCGAGAGGAGAAAATGGTGGAGGGAAGAGAGCAAATTAGTCATCTGAAAAAGCGTACATGACAGTGAGACAGTATTTGAGCATCTGCTGTCAGCGTTACAGCGAAGCACGGACGGAGGGTTTTTAGAGCTGCTGCTATTATTCATTCTGAAAGACGGTGAATATTGACCAAGCCTTTGTGCCCTGTGCAGCTGACATGCTGTTAGATGAAGGAAGATCACACACACTGTTCAACAGCTGCCCTACAATGAGATAATTAGGCACAACCATCTTTAAAGGGAGTCAACGGGGCCAGTGCCAAGAGGGTTTGAAGGAGCCAAGCCATTAGAGCAAGTGGCTGTGGTCCTGGTTGGCTGAGGAGATTCTTTAAAGGTAAAGCACCACCATCTTTTTTTTCCCTTTCTGTCCTTTAATCTTCCGGCATCAAACGATTTTGCCGCCCTCTCCTTTGTCTGCTACTCAGCGAGTCTTTGCCATCCTGGCAAGAGCTGCCGCAGTCATAAAAGGTAAGTTTTTATAATGAGGGAAGAGGAAGGTTTAGAAACAGCAGAGTCATTTAATCAAACTCAATGCAGCAGAAATAATGATGCCGGTGCCTCGCCAGTGGAAGGTCTATTTAAAATAAAGGTGTGTGCAAGTGCGTTTACAGTGTCCAGTATGTGCGTCTTCCGTAGATGGAGCAGGAGCAAGCCTGAATAAAACACCTATATGCATATGCATGATACGGGTTTATTCGTTGGGTGCATTTCGTGCAAATCGCATGCAAATTTCCCTTTGCACATGAGCTGCTGTGTTAGATTTGTTTCTGATCTGATGGGCTGCTGTGTGGCGGGGTCAGGTGATCAGAGAGGGGCAGAGTTTGAACAGGATGAAGCAGCCCAGGGGCTTATGGGAATCCACGGATTTGAGCTTTGGGGAAAACAACTGTGCAAGTCACCCAGATAAGAGGCAGGATGTTCTAGCTTAATGAGTTCTGGGTGTTAATGGTGAAAGACAGATAGAATGCTTCTGTGCATGCGCTCATATGAGTGCTGCTATAATTTTTAAAGGAGGGTCACACTTTTTAGCCATTTCTCATCACTCTGTTTGTGTCCTCTGGTGTTATTTCCTACAAACACGCCGGTGTTTAGTTGTCAGAAGCTGCTGTTGGATTCTAATGAGCTCCTTCCTCAAGGACGTGTCAGCGGTTGCCAGGTTGTTGTTTTTTTTCCAACCAGGACATGAGTAAATCCAGCCATCATCTTGCCCAGTCGTCACCCGCCTGCTTCCTTCACAGTTAGATGTATGTCTTCAAACAAAATGAGACGATAAATCAGGCTCTCTACAGGTAGTGTCAGGAGGTTTGTCACTTTCCCATCTAGACTGAAAATGTAAAAGTGAGTGTTCTGCCTGCTGCTGCTGGCGCTGGTGGGAATAGCAGCAGGGGTAAAGCAGCACAAATCCCCCTTTTGCTGGCAGCCAAAGCAAAATGAAAATGCAACAAAGTTCCCCTTGCCCCATACTCGTGAATATTACGTGTTTGTGCAGTGTTTTTTGTTCAGTGTTGCTCCAGTTTGTGTTGCATTTAAGCTCTGTTTCCTGCTCCACTTAGTGAGAAGCCTTCAGAGACAAAGTCCTATATTTGAGCATAGAGTAGACAGTGGGACTTTAAAAAAAAGGAAAGCAGGCATCCAGGTACATTAATCAGTCCTTAGGGGTGCAGGGAACACAACAAAACACAAGTATAATCTACTACTGCAGTTGTAGTTTTTGTCCACACAGTAAAAAAAAGAATGAAAATATTCCAATTATGTAGTTTTTTAGGATCCTTATTAAAATTCTGTTTATTTTTTATTAAATCATCCTCATTAAAATGTGTTTTTACAACCAATAATAAGGAAAATAAAACTGATAAAATTCAAAACACAATTTGCATTGCAAATACAGCTAGTTGTCCGTCTAAATTTTAAATTAGGCATATTTTAAATGTGATAAAGTAGAACAAGTCAGTAATGTACTATATATATGATATTGCTTTAATCTTAAATAGACCAAATAATGTGTTTTTTTAAACAAATGTTAGGTCATTTGTCCCACAAGTATTGTGATTCAGTTTAAATCATGGTCAAATTCTGAAATATGCATTGCTAATGGTCGTAAAAACAAATTGATTCTAGTGGCTGACAGCATGCCGCATGAATGGAGTCTTAAAAATAGTAAATGCTTAACAGTAAATAAGTTTGCAAAAAAAAAAAAAAATTCTTATTAGGTCTCAGCCATGCATTCGTGTACTTTAACTGTGAAAAAATATTTTTAACGAGGTTTTCGTTGGCTTTCATTAAGGCCTGACCCAGAAAATATGCATTTAATAAAAGACAGTATGTGCCAAAGTCGCTGATAGCAACAGCGGCTTGAATGAAAGACTGGATGAGAGATTGAGATTCTTGATATGAATTGATGGCAACAATAGCAGTGTGCTCTGTTGCACCAGAAGCTAGCAGCAGAGGACAATGACTTGACTCACTTCTTTTTGTTGCTGTATTATATTGTATGAAGTGATGTGAGGTGGACTGTGTCTGTGTCTGTGTCAGACGGTCAGCTGAGCTGAATTCTAGCTGCTCTTTTCATGTGCGTTACTGCTGCTGCTGCTGCTGTAAAAGAACTGTAGGTGAGTGGGATTTGTAATTAGTAATGATGCAGTCTTTTAAATGAATAATACATTTTTAGCTTAATTAGTGTGGCAGCTTAACAAATGCAACATTGATTCATGAAATTGACACTTTATGTATGTTTGCTGTCTTTTAGTTAAGTGATGTAAAAATCTCCATAAACTCATTTTAATTCACTTATTTTTCTTTTGAATCGATAAAATAATTAATAATGCAATTAAAATGAAATAAGACCAATGTTTACTGTTTGTATTACTTGTATTATTTTTAATTATCATGCATTTTCATGGCAACACTGAATAGAAACTGCTTCATAACAGTTCAAGGATATGCTTTAAAAAATATCAGTAAATTCATTATTAACTTTCTACCTTGATGCTCAAACATTTCAGCAAGTTTATCTCTTCATAACAATGTGACAGGGAGACACTTTGCTGCAACATAACATTAGACAATTACGTAGAATCTTATTATGCATAACTGAAGCATAGCTGCAAAAACACTGACTGCTGTGACATTTATGTACTATCAGCTTCTTTATGGCTAATGAACTGGCTACTAATTTATTGAGTTAAACATTTATACTGAGAGTGGATTTCTGCACTAAAAATGTGAAAAAGGTTCATTGTCTCATTTTCATTTGGGTGCCAGGATAAGTCATAGACATAGACATTGAATTAGCATTAATTTGATAATTCAAATTGTTATTATATATTGCAATTGCTCAAATGAAAGAACTAGCTCACTTTGGACTAACCATGGAGAAATGATGGAGTGTACTTTCTCCGCTCCGTCTATTCGACTGTCACCTGCTCTTTTTCGCTCGATCTTTTTCTGTCTCTGGCTCTCTCTCACTCCACCTCCATCTCTCTCTCTCTCTCTGCCCCTCAGGGCCGTTACTCTGGCCCATAAATAGGCCTGTTGGAGGTGATGGAGGGCCTCTGAGGGAGATGGAGCACTTTGGCTGATTCCCAGAGAAAGGTAATGACAGGCCCCGTCAATACCCAGCGCTCCATTTACTACGGGACCGCGTCTGCACTACTAACAAGACTTGAGGCTAATACTCGGAGGACCTAGACCATGTCCGCTCAGGTAATTCAACTGATGTCAAGATGGATGGCCTGAGATGTACTGATTACATGCCCAAACTTCTCTACACCAGCTTCACATCCCTGACTACGCTTGTTAAGAGCCAAAAAATGGTTCAAGACCAGAGAATTTATTGCTCAACCAACCATTACACTATACAATATACACCACTGATTTCTTTCATTTGTGTATCAGGCCTCTTTTAACAAATACACACACCATGCACAAAAAATTTAGACAATCTATTTTGCTCACAAAACTGTTTAAATTCATTCTGATTTCGATGCATTGCGCAAAATGACTATAGATGGCTTTTGATTCACAGATTTTTGGCTTTTCTGATCAATTCTGTTAGCTTAAAGGCTGCTGAGCTGTAAAACGTTTTGTAGCCTCCCCTCCTAAATTACCCACCATCAGCTCTGCACTTTGTTAGTTTTTCTGAAGCTCAAGTGGAGCATTTGAAAGATTGATGGAGCTTAAGACTGAAACTTCGTGCTTTTTATTACTGGTGCAGAGCTGGCAACATTTTTGAGTAGGCGATAGTGCTGTGATTCACTGGCCCACCGAAGAGGAAGGTTACTTTTAGGTAGAAGCATTTAGGCGGTTACATTTGAAAATAGTTTAGAGGTCAGGCAAAGGCGAACACTTACAAAGCTATGAAGATTACATTTGCTCAGTCACCGGAGCGCTGCAGCCACACACTTTCAGTGTTTCTCCTAAGTAAAACGCTGCGGCAACACATCACTCAAAGCAGCTCGTAAAGTTCTTCGCCAGATTTGACAGGGAAATTTTTTGATCTAAGTTTCTTTAGAGATGCACAATATTGTACTTTTTTCCCCCTAGAAAAGCAGTATGTTAAAAGTTTCCAACTCATTTTGGCTGATTTCAGATACCAATGCATGCACATGTTACTTAAATTTTCCTCGGGATTAATAAAGTATCTATCTCTCTATCTATCTATGATGCAGTGATAAAATATGCCTCATGCTCACCAACATGCAGCATTGATTGTTCGTGTCCTCTTTTCTGTCTATCAGTGTTCATTTTGGGCTGATGTTATTTCATTTTAGAGGCCTGATACTAAAGACATGCTGATATGCTCATACATCCCTATTTTTTCCTTAAAAAGGAAGGAAAAACCAAACTAGACCACTTTTAATTTTCATAATTAAGACATGTGGCTTGAGTTTGTGAGATAACATTTATTTTAATGCACAGTCCATTTCATTCAGGGCAAGTGATGTCTTGATCCCTTTGAGTCATTCAACACGCTTTTTTACCGATTGGTGTCACAAATCTAAGCCTGATGCCAGCACAGATGTCATAAATTTAAATAATTCCCTGAATAAATGCGGCATTATCAATCAATAATTAATCAGTAGGCACAAAGTGTGGGCCGCAACGGTGGCTGCAGCACATGCAGCTGATCCCAGCTTCAGTTAAGACACGCGCAGTCAAGTGTCACAGAAGACTTGGTCATGGTGCACCATTACTGGCTAATCCTCCACAAAGCTCTCTGTTTGCCAACTCCAAACTGCCTGATTCCTCTAGTCCCAGCATTATTAAACAGGAAGAGGTCCACAAACACGTACTTCAGCTAATCTGCAAAACTGGAAGTGTGTGTTATCGAGGAAAATGGTGTCGGTTATGCGAAAAAACAAAATATAAATGACTTGGATTGGGGCAAAGAAATAAACTTTATTGTGACATCCCTATTCAGGACGATAAAGTGTTAAAGTTAGAATGCTTGTACTTATTTTTGATAAAGAAACAGAATGTGTGTGTGTGTGTGCACTTTCTATGCTTGTATACTCTGCCCCTCCTTTGGTGTGTTTATGTACAATTAAAGAGATTTAGCCAAAAATGCATGAAATGAGCACAACTGATACGGCAGCAGCAGTGACGTGGTGAATCAGCACTAACCTCCTCAAACAGCTCCAGGCTGTATGTGTTGTCGTCATCGGCAAAGTAGACAATTCCAGCTTGGCTGCTGTTAGCGTTGAAGGTCTCCCTCAGCCAGCGCAGGGCCAGATTCCTCTGCATGGTCCCTCTGGGGATTCTCGGGTCCCGAGTGTCACCTCTCAGCTTATAGTTCCTGGGCGTCTCTACGTTGAGGTGGGTGTAGTTCAGTCCTGTTTCTCGGAGGAGTCGCGTGACAAGAGGTGTTCTCCTCTGGGAGTCCTCCACCAGGATCCAGTGCAGGTTGGGAACGTGGAGGAAGGTGTTTGCTAGCCGTGTCAGCTCTGCCTTCTGCACGGGGCGACTATATGTGGGGGTGATGATGTGAATAGTAGGCAGCACATCGGACCAGGGCGGAGGCCTCGTATACACATACTCTGTCCTCACCACCTCCACAATGTCCTTATCTGAGGCGCAGTATTCCTTGGAGTCCTGCGCCTGGCCACCTGCCTCCCTCTTGCCCTCAACACCGTCATCTACAGATACGGGGATAAGAAGACATGTAAGGCATTAGTGCAACCTTGAGCTGCCCTTTGTATATTTGCCTCAGGTGACTTAAACCCAATGGGGGTAAAGTGTACCTGAGAGCCGGTGGTGGCGGACTGCAAGCCTCTCTGGAATGATAAAGATCTCTTTTACTAGGTGGTGACAGGCTGCAAAAAGTGAAAGCAGGCACCGTGAGAGGATAACACAGCTGACGGACAGAGAGACAGCGCAAGACGAGGGAGGGGAGAGATGGGCCCTGCTATTACTCCAGTGTTGCCTTTGGGCTTGTCTTCATAAAGAGAGAAAAAAATGTGGGTATGCGGATCTTGCAGACATGCTTTCTTTTATGTCCAGACTCCACCGCAGACTCTCTTCCTCTGCCTTTTCTCTGCCATTTCTATAGCGTGCTACGATGTTTTATTGAATTAGAGAAGTCTGAATGTTCACAGCTAAAACATGTTTTGTTTCTACGATGTTTTGCATGTAAAATTTCAATAATCACTCTGAGGTGGATCTTTCGTGTTGCATCATGACATGGTGTTAGATTGTATTTTTAAACAAAAGCAGGTTAGATCTCTGCTACTGTGATATCCTGGCTCAAGAGTCTTGCTATACTCCACTAAAAAATCTGTAATGATTTACAATGTTTGGCTCCAGTAATCATTTAGAGTTTGTGAAAGTGCTTTTTTATGGAGATCTGCTTGAAAAATATATAAGATTTTTATGCTGGGAGGAAGCCATTGTTGGTGCTTTGTATCATCCATGACCTGCACTGCCAGAGCCACAGACTGTATGCGTGAAAAGTATCGTAATAATAGAAAAGCAAAGGTTTCTTATGAAAGCACTTTCATAAGAAATCTTGTGTAGGTTTTAAGGGCACATTGCAGGTAGCTTAACAGTGGGCTGGAAAATATGTTTCACCACCTTTCTCTGCTTCACCTCTGACCAAAGCTAGAACGGTACAGCAGAGACTCAATACACTAAGTCTGTAGTTTGTGCTGCTGCATTAAACAGTATCTACATGACACATTATACTCTTCTCTTTCTTTGCATGACAACTTAACACTAATTCTGAAAATTATGGCCCTATTGAAGACCTGCATGTAAACAGCAGTGAAGCAGTCGGTTGGAGGCATTCTGAGTTGACTCCGGTGTTAAAGGCTGTGATGGTTTGGCCTTGTTTGGTCATGATGGACAGGACTATGATTACAGCATCATTGAGGTTGTTAATTTCTTTTCATTGTGCCACAGCTAATAGCTGTCTTTGTCGCGGTTCTGCTCGAGCTCCATTTGCACCTCCAGCATAAAGAGGATTTTTCTGCAGCACATAGATTAACACAATCTGCTGATGGCCAGATGTTCAACAGAAGCTGCCAGGGAGCACAGTGCCAAAAAATCCCCTAGCTTCTCTTTTAGGATCACACAAAAGGAAGCCTGTGGGCCGACTCTGGTCAGATAGCAGTGACTAAAACTGATTTTCATTTTTTGAAATATATTTTATCGTATCTTGAGCGTATCCTATGACACAATAAAAAGATGTGAGTGCAGTTAATTGTGGACAACTTTATTATATTGTGTTATTTGTTGAGGGGAATAGTAGAACGCTTTCCAGTGATTGCTTTTGTGAAAGAAATTTTCCTGTTTCCGAGCAAAAAATGTACAAATTATCCTCAATGCATACTGCCTCGAGTCGCTTGGATAAACCTGTTTTGTTTGGTAACCCCTGTATGTGCATTCACGCCGTTATAAGACAAGGGCAAACAGCTCTATTGATCTGCTGTCGCTCTAATTTGGCTGTGTTTACTCGGCAGCATTCTTGACATTTTACACTGTTGGTTTGCAGTCTCAGGAGATTGGTCGCGAAACTCATGAGTACCGTATGTATTAATGACTCAGACCAGTGTGCAAACACGATAACACACGTGGACGCAAGATTTTACATGGGGCTAATCGAGAGGACACGTGTGTTATTTGAAATTGCTGATTAACAATTTGCATTGAATCTGCAGGAGTGAAAATGGGGGAGAGTTTAAACTGAAATGGATCAAACGGTTTACTGACGTGCTGCTGAATAATGCATGCTGTGTCACACCAAGAGGAAATAATGGATTGATGGGTCAAAGCATGTGAGTGGACAAAGTGAAGAAGCATACTGGACTAGGCAAGTTATTATTAACATAAAAACTAAATGCTGATCAGAGGGAGCAAAACAATTCAGTTAAACTCACACACTGAGTATCTGAAACAAATATATTGAGTATATGAGTGTGGGTATGTCATGGTAACTTTCAAATCTTTGTCATCTGCATAAACAACCCACTCTGATGAGGTTTACAGTGACTGGACAAGTGTTCTCGAGCTGAGATGAAGCCGATGGTCATGGCAAGTGAGTGCCTCTACACGAACGGCCTGTTGTCTACACCTGAAGTGCGGTGTTAGGTTCGAGGACCCACTTCAAGTTTGATATTGCCAGTGGAGTGCAGTGTACTGCGTACCCTTGCGGATGGCGAGGAGTGGAGCTATAGCGCTTTGGTGCCAAACAGTGATGAGCAGAGTCCAGGGTAACACGATCAACACGATGGCAAGAATATCTCTTCTCTTCGGCATCTCCAGGATTGGTTATTTGGCTCGGCATTACCTGGACACATTAAAAACAAACAAAAAAAAAAGACAGATGTGTTATTCTGCATTTCATAATGCTAAGGATTTCAGGTAAAATCGCTGTAAAACGCATAAAATATGTGTATATATTTGCACAAACACTTCCACAAATAAACTACACCAGAGTTAAGCAAACATATGTTGATGAATCTCAATTTTTTGGGAATGAGAAGCACATCCGAAAGAATTAAGCAATATTAACCGCATTAGAAGCCACACAGACAGTGGAGGACACCCATATTTATAAGGATCAAGATGGCTTTGAGGAGAATGAAAACTCCACTGAAATAGAAATTAATTCATTGTTTTCTCAGTGTTATTGAAGCTATTTTTTTTTTTTTTTTGCCACAGAAGCACTGGCAAAACACCCTCACATTTTCCAGCCCAGAGGACCTTGAGAATGAAATGAGAGACCAGGTGAACGCTGCAAAAGAAGTTTAAAAGGGGAAAAAAAAGTTTGATCATTCGCCGTGTGGAGCAACCAACAAAAAGGAAGGTCAAAGCCACTGGAGGAGGCCATGGATCATGAGTTGGTGCCCTCTGCCAGCCCGATGAGCTCATCGGTGCCATCTCTGAGGACGGGGTAGTGACTTCATGCCCGGTGCTGATTCACCGGCCAAATGGCAGGAAGCGATGTCACCAGACTGCGGGCTGACTGGCAAATGTGCCCTTCCTTCTGAGTCCAGATCATCTGGTTCAAGCTTTGTCTCCCTTTGAAAAATGTAATTACAGCATGAAAAGGCATTAATCACACATTAAAGGTCCAGTGCAGGGGTTCTCAAACTTATTATTCCAAGGTCTGAATCAGATTTTTATTCAAGGTTAGAGGTCCGGGACGTGTGGCGAGAGCAAAATAACATTTAATCAAGTCAGGTAGATATTTTCAACATTCAAGTTCCACACTGTCAGGAGGATCTTAAGCCTGCTGCTAGAAATGACCTGTAATCAGTAGGCAAGCAAGTGCTGCAAAGGATGATACAGAACAATAAATAACATGCATACAAAATAAACATTAAAATGACCTATAAAAGCAATGAGCACAATACATAACCCCTGAATTCTGATAGGTGATTGCACCAAGATGTCACATCTCTTGTCATTGGGCCACACGATACCAAAACAGGAGGTAGATGTCCCTCACACAGTTATTTGTGACTCTACAAATACATTAGCACTAGTTGTAGAAATTGTTTACAGGAGAAGAAGAGACTTTATCTGAGATTTAGGAATTGATAACAACAACAGACAACACTCTCCAGCAGTTAATACCACCAAGGACAACAATGCCAGTGATAGGGAAAAATGAAAATACAGAAAATTCAAAACAGAAAACATCCCATTTAATCACATAGTTTTTGTAACATGAGGGATATGCTGGCTCACAGTTCACTTTGAGAAGCCTTGGTCTATTGAGCATGATTTAGAATCATCATGGGTTTGCAGATTGGAACCAATTAAACATTCCTTTCCTCACCCTCCTCTTCCAATCACGTAGAAGAACCAAGCAACAACCACCTCCGAGTTTGAATAAATATAGCAAAGGTTAAAGTGCGAAATAATGCAGTTCTTCCGGTGACCACTTGAGGCTTGCTCCAAAATGAGTCAATCCTCACTGACCATGTTAAAATACTTAAATTCACAGCAGAAATAAATGTGTTTACAGCCTGGTACAATAAAGGGTTTTGGTCTCCATTGTCAGGTGTATTGTTCATGCATGTATGGGGAGTGAATTATTCCAAATCTCACTTAATTAAATGGTTTAAATGGCTTTTTTAAGTGAGGTGTGTGCCCTCACAGGACAGTTCATGGTTCAGAGACGTTTGCATCGAGAGTTTCACCTCCTCTGATGCTTCACTTCTTTGGTCATTCTGTAATTATCTGGGAGTTTGAAGAAATTAGACACTGTTGAGATGTTGACTGCCAAAACCACACTGAGTTCCAAAACAATGGTTTTAGAAACCAATCGGTGATGTCAGAGACGATTTGTTAATCTTTACACACAATCTATGAGTAAAACCTGCAGTGCTGCCACTTTAACGTAAAAGTGCAGAAGACCCTCACTAGAGCCAGTGCTTGGTTTTTCTGTTCTGGGCTACTGTACTAATATGGCGACACAGCCTCTGTGGAAGAGAACCTGCATCCTGTGTAGATGTAAAGATGCTCATTCAAAGCCGTTGAAAACAGATTCATAGTTACAAGTAATTATGCACTAATTATATTATTGTATTCCAGTTCTGCAAATAGAGCCACTTAAATCCTACACACTGGTCCTCCAAACTAATAACATGAAACATTTGAAAGCACTGTTATATCTTTACTGCTGACTCTATAGAAAGTGATATCTGCCAATAGGGTACTTCATAGCTAGATAGCTAGCTGTCATGCTATCAGCTACATGTGTATTTTCTTGCCTTGTAAGTAAGCACTAATTTGCAGGTGGCTTTAGAGCAGAGAAGCAGAGGTGCAGTGCCAGTTTTTGTAAGGCTGTGATTGTTAGGTTGCGGGTTTAGCTGATTGCATTCAAATGCAACAAAAATTGTGGGGTTAAAAAAGGTCTGTCTAGCATTTAAATACAACTACCCTCTTCTTATAAACAAATGGCATGCTTCATAAATTCTATGCAGCAGTCTGCCAGAGGTTATACAGTACCAGCTATCGGTATATAACTTGGAAAATCAAAACTGATGTGAATCAATAGCTGAGGCATAGTCTCCATAAACATATAAAGTTATGCTTCACAAATTTAGAAATTCTGCAGTTTGTTTTGCATTGCATCATTATTTTTTAGGCTCCTTCTGTTATTAGCTGCGCTCCCTGTCCTCCTTGCTCATTTACATCCACTTTAAAGACAACAGACCTCCACAGCCCTCAACAGGGTCTGTCTCTCCTCACAGGCTTTTGGCGTTATGCCGAGCCCTAACTGGAAAAATGCAGTTATTAAGTGATCCGCTCAATTAAACAAAGGAGAAAACAGACATAATGTGGGCACAGGTGTTTGGCGTGTTCATTTCAGCTTTACACATGAGGAAACAAGTCATCACATTTCCCACGGTGATGCGGCTCCCACTGCTGGGGAAGGTGGCAGTATATTGAGGCTTAACATAATTGTACATGCCAATTATGTTTATTGAGCTCTGTAAATAAACACCATTAATGCCTAAGCCTTGTGTGAATAGTTCTGACACAAACCCTACACCACATAAATGCTTTCTGTCGATAAAGAAGTAGGTGCTGCAAAGCTGTCTATATTTCACTTCAGTGGAGAGGAGGTTAGAGTGAAACCTTCTTTGGAAATTACTATTGTGCACGGTTCTGCTTCTTTATATAGAAGGACAGTAATGGTGCACAGAAGACAACATAACCCACATTCCAAGTTCTTCAATGGATGGTATTTGGAATTTCACTGATAAATCCACTGAATGCCTCCCTCTGAGACATGTTTTTGAAGGCGCACGATCGTCAGCACGTAAAACAAGTAATGTGTGTGTCTTGTTGAAGAGAAAGATTTGAAATTCTGCCGTTAGATTCATACACATGAAATGAACTCTTTAGACCTTGCCATTATAGTCAAAGAAAAAAAAACATGTCTATCAGAAAGAAATTCTTAAGAGAAAAAAAGCTTCTTGTGATTAATTCACTGTGCAATCTCCAGTAGAAGGCCTGCAGGGAGCCCAAACCCCCTCCAGTATTAAACATCTACCAATTAGACATTATTACTACTGCTAACATTTTAAGCAAAATGGATTTTTTGACCATTATATATAATTGAAGTATCTGTTAACTTTATAATGATGGCTATGAACTAATAGCTGTTTTAATGGAAGAAAAACTAATCTAAGACACATCCCTACATCCCACTCTGACTGTGCAGCGGTGTGACAAAGTGATGTCTTCTGCAGTCCCTGCCAGCTTGCCGAGGACACGACGGCAATATTCCACCTCAGTGTGAGTGTTTGGTCACATGCATGACCAAGCACTCACTTTCATGAGATCATCTATGCCCTGAAAATGTCTTTCAACCTGCACACCTCTTTTTTGTTGGAAATTTTTAATCTCAACTTCTAAGTCAAGGTAATTATAATGACATCACTATGGCATAATTAGGCTGTTTGTTGAGACTTGAGAAGGCTCATCCAGAACCATAGAAAATATCATTAAACTGTTTTCAGGTTGAGAACTAGCCCTCATTACCAGAAAACTGATCTCAGTGTTTAAAATTGGTTGGGTACCACTTTAATAACGTTGAAGTCTACAACTGCAGTGTATGAATTGCAAGAAAAAAGACTGCAGATGCTCACCCACAGTTAGAACTGGATCATGGCACCACTGGGGATGCGCAGCTGGGAAGGCCACACTGCATACTGAACGGGCTACCTAGCGGTGACATCCTCCATGACACTTCAGCCGGTCATCTCCGTTTCTGCTCTTCCCCTGCCGTGTCCACTCAAGCAGACAGGCAACTCCGCACCTGCAAGATGAAGACATTCTGATTAACATGACACAGTGATGCCAGATTGCGACTGACTTTCGTCGCCGTCATGTGCCTCCCTCCTGCTTCTCACACCAGCGTAAGACATTTATGGACAGCCACCCAGGTTTAAAGCTGTCTGAGCAGGGATGAGGTCTTAGAGTCAAAAGCTTGACAGAGATTCTTGGCCAAAGACACCTCCATGAGCAGGGTGGCTGCATGGCATCTATTCATTATTAAACATCAGAACTGGGGCTGGAGGTGCAGCGACTCTAATTCGGTTGTGCGTCACTCAGGTTCACATGAGGAATCCATTCCCTGGTGATGCACTGCTGCTGTGTTTTACAATGCAGCGTTCTGCTTGTCTGTGAAATGGGTATAATTCAATATATTGATATGTGATTTACTTAATTCATTCCAATCTGAATCACACAGGCTCAGTCTTTTTTTTATTTTTTTTATGCCTAATATGGAAGCTGGAAGACGGTTAGTCACAACTCCAATGCCTGCCAACAGTCTGGGGTGGGGGATGTTACAAAAATAAACTGGCATCATGTCTTATTCAAATACATCTGAGGGAACGCTGCTTCTATGGAGGCTTATGCTTCACACAGCCAGTGATGTCTGCACGCTGCATCAGCACCACAACTTGATGGCTGAAGAATGTATTTTTAGAGGCTTTGTGGAAGAAAATCATATAAACTGCAAATATGTAGGTTTGGGGGAATTAGCAGCAGGAGTCCCAGAATCGTTTTACTGAGACACGCTGTTCTGTAAAAAAAAAAAAAAAAGAAAGGCAAATTGCCTGTGACCCAGTAATGCAGTAGGGGATGTTTGTGCTTGATGCGCACAAAATTCCAAAACAATCTATTTCCAGGTAGCCCTGACTCGTCGTCCAATTTCTCAAAATGACAGATCACGTATCTGAAAGTTTACGTCACGGGGTGGAAAAAGGAGTAAAAAATGAATTGGAGAAATGGTCCTCGTGGGTTCGTGCAGCTCTTGCAGTATTCACTTTATAAGACAGCGACGAGCAAGCGCTGTAGTGACAAAAAACACCAACTAAACAGCACCAACAGAGAGGCTTTACATTCACTGCCAGGTACTGTCATGCGTGCAAGTTCCAAATGACAGTGTTGTCATCCTGATTTCTGTATAACACGCTCCCCTCTTCTACACATTGCGACGGAGCTACAAACAGAAGGAAACAGTATAGTTCAACACCCTGCCAAAATCACACACCCTTCAACAGGCCAATGCAGCGTCTCAGCGCTAAACATTTTTGAAAGAAAATCACGGAGAAACAAAACAACGCGGAAAACGCTGGCAGCCGACAGTAGCTGGAACTCATAATGCTATTGTGGAAAGAATATGCATGACTGAAAATGGGGGTTTTGCGATATGAATGCATTCATTAAAAGTGTTGATTTCTTCTTTGGCACAGAGTTGTTTACATGTTTGAGCTGAACTGGGCCATGCACAAGGAAAATATAACTTGAATTTTTTTGTTGACACGTGTAGCTTCCTACTACTCTTTAAGGGTCAAGAGGGATAGGATTTTTCTGGGCTGATTTTTCCATTTCCTGTCAAAATAGATAGCCGGTGAATTAGTCCTGTCTAGTTATAAGAAAAACACTCTGCAGAAACTATAGAATAAGGAGATGATGTGGCACTTGGCATGATGGATTTATTGTTCATTACTCATTTTTAAAAGGCCGATTTGTGACAGTAATAGCACAGCTGCCAGTCAGTGATGGGTGATGCTGTGGCTGGATATGGTTATTGGACATCAGCAGAAGTAGAGGAAGTACGCAGATCTTGTAATTAAGTGGAATTAGTAACACTATAGCGTAGGAATACTCTTTTACGAGTAAAAATTATGCACGTCATTTTCAGAATATAACTGATGGATTGATGTGTTCACTTTAATGCTGAAACTGGTGAAGGTGGTGTTAATACTTCAAATAGTTGTAAATTATCCCTGAGGAATCAATGAAGTTTTGTGTTAAGCTATAATATTACATCACACTTTATTTGTAAAAAATGTTTTGTGTTTTTAATCTAAATCTGCAAAGCAACTGGTAACTAAAGTTTTCAAACAAATGTAGTTGACTAAAAAGTGCAATATTTGCCCAATTGTATTGGCATAAAAATATATTAAAGTACCTCAAAATTGAGCTGAAGTATTGTACATTACTTGTGTAAATGTACTTGGTGTTTCCATCACTGGACTTTAGCTTTGGCACTATGCATATGTCATGCTGTGCTACTATTTGAAAATATGGTGCTTCTATGACTAATATCCTGATAATGCACCATAGAAACTCAGAAAAACATTTACTTCAGTGTGATATACAGCCAGCACAACCATCACCACACACACAGCTCCTGCATGTAGCTCCTGCACAATGTTGATCTATTACACAGGATACTGCAAAATATCACCTTTATGGTAACTTGAGGATGAATCCTACTGACTCTGATGATTCCATGACTGGACGCACCAGGCTGACATGTTTTAAAACCACATGTCAGGCTCATGTGAAAAGACAGGGGATCCTTTTTGAGAAATGTCTCAGGAACTGCTGGGTGCCACAAATTTGGTACATTTGTGCACCTCTCAAAGAATTGTAATAGCTTTAGTGATTTCTTTTGATCAGATTCATTTGTTTGGTCAGTACCTAAAGGTTGGTTGGAGTTGGTAAGGGTTGAATGGAGACCAACTGGAAAATCTCTCTAAACCACAACCGTCTAATCCAACATCCTGATTACTTCTAATACAGCCCAGAGAAACCAATCCTCCAGCAGAGAGCCATGACCTCAGACTTGGAGTTACTGTCTCTTATTCCGGTTGTTTTGCACTCGGCTGAAGTCAACAGAAGCACGTCGTCTGCAACAAGCGAGGATGCGACTCCCAAACTGGATGCCCTCCTCACCCTTGCTGTGCCTTGAGATCCTGTCCATGAACATCTGAAACAGGATTACAGGCAAGGGGCGACTTTGGCAGAGTCCAGCACACAGTGGAAACGTGTTTGACTTTGTGCCAAGGATATGAACATGGCTCTCATGTCGGTTGGTTCTGAGCAACCCCATACACCAGCAGCATCCACCAGAGGGTTTCTCTGGTGACACACCTCCCACAAGACTGCAACACCCCCCACAGTCAACAAACATGCATGGTAGGTTAATTGAGATTCCTAATGAGTGTGAATGTGAGCGTCCATGTCGGTCTGTCTTTGTGTGAAGCCCTGCAATGAACTGTGGACACCCTGCCTCTCGCCTTATGTTAGAAGTATGGCCACCTACATTTATTCAAATTTTTCATAGTAATATCTTTTCTCCACGTTTTTACAACAAGAAAACAGTAACAGCCCAAAGAGGGATACTAATGAGACCAATCCACAAGCACCCAGGTTCCCTGTTTGCTTCTGTGGCATCTGAACTGTGTGATGTCGCAAAATCACAGAGTCAGTCCCACACCGCAGCAGCCAATGGCAGACAATGAAGCCTGACAGCCTTTCACATCAGCACGAGTTAACCAGCTGTGAAGGGAACACCTGCTGCTGATTAATAAAGAATTACAACAACAATACCATATGTGAAAATTGTTGTACTGATTGCTGAACTAACACCATTAACCCCAAAGGGCGAAACATGAGCGCAAAACAGTGGGTTTCTCTCTGGGGTTTACTTGTGCCAGAGAAAATAACACCGTAGGAGGTAAAACGTGAGCTGTAATAGCTGGACAGCAGTATAGCTCCAATGTGCTCACTTTGTTTAGGACTGCATGGCGCAGGAAGCGCAGCAGACTGTCCCTTTTTATGATCACGGATTTTATGGTTATGATTACTGGACACTTTTCCCACATTGTAAAAAACTTAACACATGTTGAAATATGTTTGAAAGCATAATAGTTGTTGGACAGTAAACTTTGATAGTTTATTACTGCGGCCCTCACAGTGAGGAGTATTTCCCAGTTATCAGGTCAGCGCTGCCGGCTCACACATTCTCCCTCTTTGCTCTCTCCCTCAGATTTGTAAAGCTGAGTCTTCAAAGACGAAGCGGGGGCAAGTTTCCAAGTTTGTAATCAGTCTGCCTCCGACTCCTGAGCTCTCTTGGCCCTGAACATCTCCTATTTCCCAAGGACCAATAATAACATCATCTTTTCCTCGCCTGCTTTGCCGTGGCATCATTTTGATGTACTCTCCAGTCGGCAGGGAAGAGAGACTCTGGAGATAATGTGTCTTGGTATGTCCAATCGCTCGCTTTCGTCTGTGAATTCATCGGTCTCTGACTAACTTGGTAAAGCCCACAACAGTTTTCAAGGATATCTGGGGACCTTAGACAAGTCGCTGCAATAGATCATTGTAATTGATGTTACTGTCACAGCCCCCACCAAAAAAAAACAGTTTTCGCCTAGAGGTGTTATTAAATGTGAATTTTGAATCCGGGGGCATTGATTCAAATAGGCTTAATTGCTTTGGAAGGACAGTAAACCGAGAGTTTGTGATCTCTATTGAGTTTCTTTTCACATAAGTCAGTTGGGGATTTGAAGGCACAGAATCATCAGAACATCACAAAGTTTACTTGTTTAATCAATGTACAGGACTTAGCTTGGAGATGCTGCTACATTTTGATGCAATCTGACAGCTTTTATTGTTAGATAGTTTAATGCTTCATGAAAAACCGGAGCCCACAAGTTCCATACTTTTGCATGTAGTCAAAACAGGCCTTATTTTAATACTGATCAAAATCTTGTCGGTTCTTTTGTCAATGTATTTTCTTTCATTCCAGGTTTTGTGCATTTAAATGCATGTGCCCAGGTGTCCCCTGTGAGAAAACATAAAACTGCTATTAGTGTATGCAAACTGAATCACAGCATAGCCATGATTTTATTAATAGGCTCAATTAATCCATTTATTTTTTTCTGCACAGATGAAGAAACTAAAATATAATGGACCAAAAAAAATAAAATAAACAAAAACAAAAAAAAAATAATTAGTGGATGCCTCACTGGTGTAGTTGAGAGCAATCTTGTGCTTTAAATGCTTTAAAGAACAGGGTGAGACTCGTTTCCTCACAAACTAATTAAACTCATTTGTGGGCACAGGGAGAATTCATGACACACTGTACAATGATAATTCGAAATCTTGAGCAGAGCTGGCAATTATTTAGCTTTTCAAAATGTGAACAAGGACTTTTAAAGTTCTTGGAATGAAAACGGGCATTAGGCTATGACTGGTTTGGTATTTCCTTGGTTTAAATGATATCAATAGGAATATATTTTACGTCTGTCTTGCTTGTGCTTGCAGTGCTCCCTTTAGTTCTCTGGGTTTGGGTTCAATGAAAGGTCACCATGACTCAAGTTTTGTGTTACTTGCCCCATAAATCCAATTCACACCTGTCATGTAGTCGGTCTCTCCAAAATTGGATCCTCTCCACATGAAACAAGTGTCTGCATTGCGTGAAGTTAATAATAGCGTAGAGGACCAGCAGCTACTGTATTTAAACTGTGCATGCCTGTGAGGGAAAGACAGCTATATTGTTTACGACTGTGTCATTTTAATCTAACGAACTGGAACGGAGTTTACTAGAATTAATTAATGCTGGAATAAGTTTTAAAAAATCTCCCTAAAAACATGAGTAAAAGGTGTAAGCAGTCAGAAAACCTGAACACAACCAGATTTGTCTCTGTTAGAACAGCTAGCCGACACACTGTAAACGCTGTGTGATTTGAGTGCGGGGCATCATTAGCTGCTTCTCATGCTTGATTTAGATAAGCATGGCTGTTCTATTTTCCAGAAAACTTAAATAACCCATTAGCTCTGAGCTTTAGCCCTGAGTGATGGCCCCAGTCCATGTGTGCATCAGGCTGTCTCAGCAGTGGTAAAAGATTTAAGAGCACCAACCTTCAGGCAGGTTCTTCTCTGCTCATAACCGCGGGGGATAGCCTAACGCAGTCTGCCCTTAACTTATTCTGACTAATTTATGGCCCGGTTCACCCAGGGCACATTTCCAATGCTGGACCTGGGAGCACGATGCAGCCTCTCACAGCTGGCTGAGCGGACTGAAGGAGCTCCCCCAGGATTCCAGAGGCTGCCACCGAGACCTGGACCTGCTATGTTGGGCAAGCACTACTTGGCTCTGATCAGAGAAGTCAAAGGAGTTCGCGTCTTCGGGAGACCACAGGGAATGACAAGAGTAATGACAGCCATGTCTTATAGATTCATTTTACTGCTAAAAACTGTGCTGGACTATCAGCAGATCAAATATAGCATCTTCAAAGTATACATTTGACTCTATGAGCAATAAGCAATTTCCAAGGTAAATTCACTGGCTTAACTTTTCTGCTTTTATCTTAGTCATTATATTATGGAAGCGCTATTTTATTCACCGAAGTGTTTACATAGATTACTTGCAGAGATGGCAAACCAAATGACTAAATTGTCCCGGGCCCACAAAAGTCTACAATCACCGCTGACTGCTGCAATTTCAAAACCACATTACTTTGGTGCACAAACAAACCACTATTACTGATGAAATAGTTCTGTTTATTTTGATATGCAGAAGGCCTATGTCACAAACTAGGCTTTGTGACTTATTTAAAAACCAGGAGTGTGAGTACTTTGTGACGAAATAAGTAAACTTTGCAGAGCTTTGAGGCTTCTGCATTGGCATTGTTTTGGTATGTACAAATCTGTGGCCTGACAAGCACAACTACACAACTCCTTATTTGCGCTTTCTAGATAGATATTAACATGGCAGAGCTGTACCTGAATCCAGCAAACCTGAAAACATCACCTGAGGAAACTCATGCCAGAAACTATCATATTGAACCTGCACTACCACGCTGGTCATACACAGGCCACGAGGTCGTTATCTGTAACAAGACAGAGGTTGTTCAAAACAGAAGAAAGTATTTACTGAATAACTGATTAAATGCTGGTTGGCTTGAAGTGCCTGAAGAGAGAGTAGCCTAAAAAACATACCCAAAATGATTTGAATCTGTTAAAATGCACCAACAGGATTTATACAATATGCATTGCCGTTTAACAATGCCACTCTTTTTAAAAGAAACACCCCTCAAGTTGAATAGATTCATGAGGGGTCAGACAAATGTTTGTGTTGCAAACCTCAGATAAATAAACCAATGTGATGAGGCAAACAGGAGACTCTTGGACCAATCACTCAGTGTCTTCATTTTGTGAAAATGAATGAATCTTCTCTTTAAAAGAGCCAACAAACTACATCACCTACCTCAGTGTCACAGAGGAGCCCTTGTGGTAACCACCAAGTAGAGACAAAAGGTAGCCATGGCACAACAGATGCTTTAAATGCCCTAATTTGGAGGCAGAACCGTAGTAGAAGTCGACCTAATTCTATGGTGGTGTGTTCAAGAGCCATCTGGAAATACTGAGCACAAGTGTTCCTGCTACACATGTTCACACAGCATGAAGCTAAAGCCAGCTGCCAGTTAACTTACCTTAGCATAAAGATAGCTACAGTGAGATAATGAGTTGCATCATGTCTGTGTAAGAGCACATGTGTAAAAATGGGAGGTTGCCCTTTTACATGTGGTTCCCAACTATTTCACGTCTGGGAATATCTGAGGTTTTGCAGCTTTTACTTTGCCTTGAAAGTGGTTCCAGCCAAGACACAAGTCCCTCTAAAGCAGAAAAACTAATTATATTTAATGTGTTCATTAGCTGCAGAGATGCTGGTAGGCAGGTTTTGTCACCTTTGAACAGAGCTAGACTAGCTGCCTGGTGAGCTAAATGCCTTTATGGATTTACTGTGGAGAAACAACAGTGTTTCTTTTCATCGAGCTTTATGGCAGAAAGGATATTAGCGCATTTGCCAAAATTGTAAACTATTCCTTGCACACATAATCAAAAAATGGGCAATTATTCCTGCTCTTAAACAGCATTGACCAACTTTAATTTATTCAGATTTTTAATGCTAATGATGACTTTCTTCAAATTCCAAGCACTGATTACACAAAGGCGCTTTTTTTTTTTACGTGTGACAGCAAGGAAATAAGAAATTCATGGCTGTCATGCATGCTTCCTCATTGCAGCCACTGAAAGTTTGCTAACACTGTACATGAGAAAAATCTTCCTGATCCTTTGTATGCCATCAACAAACCGTATCAATCATGAAGCAAGGCTTTTGTTAGCACTAAATCAATACATTACAACCTTTGGAGAGTCTCCAGGAATGATTTATGAATGTTGGCTTCAACGGTTCGTCAGAATAAAAGGGACAGCAAAGCGTTTATCTCATTAAAATCGGTTTTGCTGTACAGGGCAAGGCATTGATTTCAACTGCATGTGACATGTCTCGCACAGTGAGCAGGATTGTTATGCCTCAGCAGAAAGGTCAGAGGTTGGCAGAGGGAGCTCCCAGATTCATTAGTTAATTAAAGCCTGCTTCCTGAGTGGGAGTTTAGGTGTTCGACTCTCTGCTGCACTTCTTGCTCTCAGACTTCACCGTGCTAGATCTACTGAGTCCTGAGTTCCTTAATGAGGGTTAGACCATGGACTTCTCTGATGAGAGATTCCCCAGCGTCAGAATCCTCCAATTATATGCCCTTGTGGAGGGAAAATATATATAATTATGAATCTGATCATCCCTAATTAAACCTGGGGGATTCGTTCCAGTGTAGTGACAGAGTAGCAAAGAGTCTTGTTTTTGCTGGGAAGTAATTGGTGTAAATAGAAAAGACGAATCACGAGACAAGTAAAGGCATTCCTAAAAATGAACCTTGCAAGTGCTCGTTTGACAATGGATCAGAAACGATGGGCACCTAAAGGATCTCAGAGATTTAAATCACTATTAAAGGCATTATGGAGGATGTTTTTTTTTTTTGTTTAATTTGTCTGATTCACATAAAATGAATATACTGACCTTTAGTGGACTTGTATGTATGGTCTCTAAAAGAATAAAAAATAAAAAAAAAAAAACTGTGGACATGGCAGGATCTGAAAAACATCAGCCAATCAATGCGCTCGGACCGAGGCGTTTGGTTTGCTCCCTTTCCTGTCAATCAAAAATCTTCCGGCTCAGGCCTAGTTACGTAGATTACGTACGCCTTGGACTTACGTGTTGTCTGTATGTGTTGCTTTGGTATAGCTTCGTAGTTAGCTGGCGACTTGTTTTGCTCATCTTTTTTTACATGATGGCAGATAAAGATCCAGGGGGACCCAGCCGTAAAAGACAACTTCACGAGTCCTACGCAAGTTTCTGGAGGGGGGCGTTTCTTCGTAAATGTTAAGGGGGGGGGGGGTTAGAGGGGGGTGAGGGAGAGGTTGTATGTGCGCATGCGCATGCTACGTTCAAAGTCGTAGGAAATTAAATCTCCTCTAATGCCTTTAAATGAAGTGAAGTCTGCTGCTGAGAAATATTTTACACTTGAAGAAGAAAGACTGAGTTTTGGGGGCTTAGGATGATACTATAGAAAATGACATATGTGGATACCTGAAGCCTCAGGTTGAAGAGACAAGCCAGTGAGGAAAATAGAGCAGCTCTGTGACCAGCATGATAAAATTGAGTGTATCTAAGGTGTCAAGTGTGTAGCTGTCTAACGTAGCTGCATGTGTGAATATGAAGTGGAGAAGTGCTGGAGGACAGCGGGCGTGCTCAGCAAAAACCTTCAAAAAGAAAAGTAGAAGTTTTAAAGATGTGTCTGATGTAGACACACATGAAGCTCACACATAGCAATTATGTTATGTCCGTCTCAGTTTTGTCCTTAACTATGTAATTAGTCTGATAGCTGGTGTGTGTGATTTCCCTTTGAGATGCTGTCATTAGCTTTGAAGCTGCCAGTTAAACGCAGCCCCCAGGAGACAGCTAATTGGTTGAGACTTGCTTAATAGTTTTGCTAATGAGTGGATACAGCATTATTATTATTATTATTTCCCAAACTTTCACATGCGAATCAATCCAGTCTTAGCGTGCTTTGTGAAAGCAACAATCTGCTAAAAAGTCATGAATGATGCACTCGCACTCATGCACCAAAAAAGAAAGTTATCGCAAACAAAAATCTTATCCAGTTCTACTCTATATGAAAATACATTTCAGCAGCATTTGAACACATGAGCTGAAACTGTTATTTTAAATTCTACATTAGTAACAGCTTAGCACATGTACGCCACTATCACACTAATGGTATTCCGTGAATGCCACCGTAAAAGCACTGACATTTAAAGATCTGTGGTAAAATGTCAAATAAGTAATGATGTTGAATGCATGCCTAATGAAAAAGCATGTCAACGTAGTTCTGAGCTTAATGGCAAAAACAAGGCACTTTTGACATTTCAACCTGAGCCTTTCATAATCTGCGCTTCGCTTTGGCCTCTCAAATCATTTCTTATCACTTACTATTATTATTTGTCCTTCTACTCTGCTCGTATTCAACTATGCAGTTGCATTCAAAGAGCACCCGGGGGGCACGGAAAGATGACACCAACAGAACAGTGTTGACACAGCGACTGTGTGTCTGCTGATGCTACATTAGAGAGGTGTCACCGACTCAACGGAGCAATGACTGTGCTGAGATAAAGAGAATGAAGGTGACTGACACGGTGCTTCTTCACAGGCAACACTGACACCAAATGCAAGGGCAATTTTCTGTTTCCTCCTAAATATGGGTGAAGAAATGAACCTAAACAAAATGCCAGAAACTGCAGTTCCTCAAATGGCCACTTGAAGCTGACTCCAGAAATGAGCCAATCCCCATAGACCCCCATGTTAAAATGCTAAGCTTTACAGCAGAAATAAACATGTTTGTCAGCCTTGTAAAGTAATGTAGTCAACAGAGATAATTTCCCCATTAGAGACAACCCATACCTAAGTACATTTTGATAAATCTGTCTTGTTTAAATGGTATTACGGCTTAAAGTCATGCATAACTAAGGATATGACCATTTTGAGAGGTAGGTACTATCAGTCCATGGCCCACAGATGTTTACATGACTTCAACTTCACTCACACTCGACCTCTTTGCTCATTTTTGTATTATATAAGCAGAGCCACCACAGAGAATGTCAATACTGCTATTCAGGAAACCTATTGATGACGTCATGGAGGGTTCATCCAAGTGCAATGTTAAACAGTTTTGACAATTACTAGACCGAGCCAGACAAGTTCTTACCTAACAACATGACTCTGAATGGGCTAGGCACATTGATGCATTGAGCTAAAGAGTAATACCAGCATGCTAACATGCTGACAGTAACAAAGCTCAAGTCACTCCACTTTCTGGTAGACATGTTTATTCATTCACTTTTACATTTGGTACAAAAATTGATGGCACTTCTATGCCTGTATGTAAAATATGAAATTGTAGCCATGAGACAGTGAACTTAGAAAGGAAAATGTTCAACGTAAACAGCAATTTTTAATTGTTTATTTTTACTATGTTTGTACATTTTTAAAAAAAGATATGAAGTGTTTTTCAGAGAGGTGATCATAAGCAGATTTTGTTTCCTTCGGACAGCTAGCTCTTTTTTTTAATAGTCTGTATATTAAAAATAGATGTAGCCACTGAGACATCACCCACTAGTTTGTGGACTACCATTCGAAAACCTTGAGTCTGACATTTTGCAAACACCTTGGTCTTGTTTTTTTGAAACCAGACATCATGTGTTAAGGATGAACGGAAGACACCATCCATGAAGATATGGTAGCGGGCTGTCAATCACAAGGTAACCCCGCCCTAAAACATACCCTGCTTTATTGTCCAGTTAAAACTAAATGGAAACATATTTGAGGAACATAATATCATGTTGTATTGAAGGAGACTTGAAAAAAGTGATTGATACCACAAACCTATTAGGAAAATGTTTACTGAAATGACAGATCAAGTGAAAAGTTGGATTATTTTGTCATAGACTTCTGCACAATTGGGCTTAGTTTTTGGTTTCATTCCAGCTGGCCATTAGAAAGAATGCAGACATGTCAAATCCATCTTAAATATAAAATCTATGCTTTGTGCCCTTTTTTCTTGTGTCTGTGCTAAGCTCACTAGTTGCTTGTCATAGCCGTACATTTGCATATAAGGAATCAGTGAGATAAGTCAAATAATTCGCACCATAAAAGCACATGACTCATTAAATCCCTAAACTTTGCAACATTTGGCAAGCAGGGAGATTTTATGATTTCCACGGGATTTAAACCAGCACTGTGCCTCTGTACCTCTGCCATATAGTATCTATACTCCATCAACAACTGCAACAGCCATTATGATGTTACTTTCAGTTTAGTTTTGATGCATAAGAGGTGAGTCATTTTCTGCACTGCCCTGTATTGTGCTTGTAGTGACATGGACACACACATGCACACTAACATAGCCACACATCACAGCCAGTGTGACTTTCCTCCCTCCTAATAGTGATCAATAGCCTGCAGCATGAAGGAAACCCTACTGTATCTGTCACTGGACTGAGCCATAGAAGCCTGATGAGCGGGTGGCTGAAGAACAGCTGAGGTGGGTCAGCCCCGTATCTATAATGAGCCCCCTTGGGCCTGCTATATTATATGTGGAAATGACTCCAATTAGGCCATCCAGCTGTAAAGTCTCTGGGAAGGGAGGGTTGGACAATAACAAAGTTAGAGGGGAGGTTATGGATGGGACTGAGCTGCAATCAGGTGTTAACTGTGCTGCATTCAATAGCATTTCTCAGCCTGTGCCTTCTTGCACCACTTAAAGTCTGCTGATTGCACAGATCAAAGGCTATTTTTTTCCTCACAAAGACTCCCATTATTGTGCTGCGAATCCTCCAAACTGATGTTAGAGCACGATGACACCATGCTTTCACTGCTTTCGCGACATCACATGCCGATGTATGCACATTACATCTGGGAAGCATCTCCATCCGCCTCCAGATCATCATGATTATGATGATGCGTGTTGTTCTTTCAAAAAAATATGACCGCTTTTATGTACTGAAATGAACATCACAAGCAGATTAATAAAACTAGAGTCTTTTTACGACCTCTTGAGGCTGGCACATAATTATGACTTTGATGTATGTGTCTACTAAAGTTTGACTGACCCCTCTAGCCCCTTGACCTTTAAATGGGATTTCTGGTTGGATGGAGAGCAACCATTAAGCGAGAGGAAAGGTCACCGGCTTAGCGCAATCACTCATCTCGCCGTAATCATGTAATAATGTTGAATGTTTACTTGAATTATGTGCTTCATCACAGCGCTGGCAGCGTTTGAAAGATTTTTCACTTCATTGAATTGTCCAGGGTGTTCTCAGTATATGCTGTGTTCTCATTATATTTATCCATAGTTCCATTTCACATTTTTACACGCTGCCAGTCTTTGTTACAAAATGTCTTAACATGAATTTACAGAGAAGAAAGATATCTCATATAGGAAAAAAAACACTGAGGCAACATTGTTTGAACAAAAAGCATTATATCCCCTTTTGAAAAATTGCAGAACAGACTGTGAATGTGACTTTGAGTGGACTGTAGTTCCCTTCCTTTCTCATGCTCAATTTGTCTTGAGCATTTAGAGGTGCCAGTGGGCAAAGAAACGACCCTCTTCCCTCCTAATGCTGTTGCATTATGGAATAACGTCTGGTTGAACATCGGAGAGGATTTTCACTGGCTCACTATTGATTAGCCTCTTTGTCCAATTCAGACTGACACAGAAAGATATTTATGCAGCCCTGAGTTCAGGCGGAACCAACAACTCCAGTCACACTCAAATATACAGCACAGCCCTGCATTCAGATGGTAATCCTACATGAGGAAGAGGCTTCACACAGCTCCCTTCTGCAAATTGCTTTAGTTCTATGTGTTTGTGTCTATACCTTAACCACTGCACAAACTGGATGGGCGCGGGTGTGTTTGTTCTGTCATGGTTGGGAAGCTCCCAACATCCAAATGTCGCTGTTCATTATCACCCTCACTGCTTTGATCGTGTTCGGCGATAAAATCAGAGAGCAACTATTAATCTTCATATATCCGTTTGTTTGTTTCTTTTGTTTGTGCATCCACACACGATCTGCAGACGCTGGAGTGTGAATTTGATGAAACTGAAGTAAAAAAAAAGGATCTATGCATCTTAGTACTGGTTTCCAGGAATATTTTCAGAATGGCAGCGATGGATCCCACCAGGAGGGCAGTGCCATTACAAGCAGAAAAAAACTAGTGATTGGCAGAGGCCAGTTTCACAAAGAATTGAATACTGGATAAATCAAGACCCCTTTTAAACTGAGAAACACAGCCGACTACTCAGGCAAGTCATTTCTTTCTCACTTTAGTGGAATCGATTTGATTTTGGGAAGATATTTAAGTGTGGAAATTCACTGAGGAGTGCAACAATAAAAAATAAAAAAAAATCTGAACACAGTTCAACCCTGCTGAAGAAGTAAGATGCTGTGGCTTCTTAATGTTGGTCCTGCTTCCTCATCAGTCAGAGTCCTGATAGTAACTGCCAGCAGTGTCCTGGCTGCTGTGTATTTCCAACAGGTTACTGCACTCTCTTAAAGCTCTTTCACTTTTTATTGCTTGCTCCACAACATCGTTAGAAAGCCACAAATTATGAGCTATCTTTCCTCTTTTGTCAGGTGCCCCTGGTCAGGAAGTGTCACCGATTGTTACTATGGAAACGTAGCTTTTAGTTGTGAGTTAGTCTCGGTAGAGTGGAAGTTCTTTTTAGGCTTAAAATAAATCAGTCTTTACCTTTGTGAAAACACCTAACATTAGAGCAGTCTGGGGACAAAATGTATTGGTAATTTAACTGAAGGAAATCTCTTCCTGACACTAAGTCTTTATGGAACCATAGTTAGAGAGTGCTCAAGCTGTATAGATCATTTTAGATGTCATTTGCAACCTATCTTGCCTTTTGGTTGCTTTTAAAGAGTTATGAAATATGCACTGTTCCACTGTGGGCTCTTTTATTGGTTTTCTTTTGGGTCCAATTTCCACTTTTGCAGATATTCTGGCCACACTGATATGCTTGTTTCAGTTCATCTACAACACCCAATATCTAAATAAAAGTGGAAGCTTATTTCAAAATTACAGCTCATGCATGTATATAATGTCTCATTTCAATATTTACAGGGTGCTTTGAGTCAGAGTGAGTGGCGCTGTTACTTGTTCCTCACAGTTCACTGACTAGTTTAGCTTCTACCTGGCAGGTTCGGTGTTTCAGGGCACACACAGTGGTCATATGATGGGTTGGAAAACAGAGCTAGACTGCTGTGGAGGGAAGTGTGCAGCGTGTACAGCTGCAGGGTGAGACACCGTTACCAGATCCCTTTTTGCCTCCCTACGGAGATAATGCAGATCTTGGGGGGTGGCGCTTTTATTTAAGATTGCGAGCTGGGCTGACCACGTTCTGCCTGACAACATACACACAAAAACATTCACACACCGATGCAGGTTGATGGACTTTGGGGCGATGTGAGTTCTTCAAAAGCCTCCAGGATCTTCTGGTTTGTCAGTGCGTGCAAGTAGATGCCAGTGTTTTTGTGTGTGTGCATACGGCTTCATGTTGTCAGTACGGTGTGAGTTTCATCAGAAAACTCGATACCAACTTCCACAATTCCCCAATACCTCTCTGAGTCTTGGATCAGTTCAAGTTATCTAATCTAGCAGGAGCTCACTGTGTGCAGGTAGCATACAGCGCTGCAGTCAGCTGGCTTGTGGATAAATCCCAAAATGTCTGGGAGACTAAGTTATTTGGGTCATGTTGGTTTAGGGGGAATGGAGTTCTTCAAATGCTGAACTTTCAATGATCTACCGTCCTCGTTTTGGCTTTTAGTGTACAAAATAAAATTAAAAAATGATGTTTTTCTTCACGATTTGGCTTTTTGCATGAATTGTGCATGTGGCTGATTTGTTACAATATCTGTGCCTTACAGTTCCTCTATGAATGGCTTCCCCTCCAAAACCAGGTTGCTGTGCACTGAATAATTCAGTATTAAAGAGGGAAACGTTAAGAGACATTTCTCATGATAACAATGAAGTTGCAAACAGTTGCATCATGGTACTAGACTTTTTACTCCTTCTAACCTTGCGAAGCGACGTTATCCACATCTGAGAAATCTGTGTCCTTGTACATGTGCTCAACATTTTACATCCCATTTCAGAGACGTTGCAAGCTGCTGTTGCACTCGGGGCTTTGAGCAGTTTTTACAAGAAGGTTCAAAGTGTTCAAATGACTTATTTTTGTAGTTTTGTAAACATTTTCATGTTGTAGCAGAAGTCACTGAGTCCTTGGGAGGACGTCAGTGGGTAGTTAAATGACAAGTTTAGAGGTCTACCTCAGTATCCAAACAGTTTAGATTTGCAGAAGATAAACTAAAAGTGACAAAAACTCATCCATGAAGGATTTTCATGGCAGCTGCTTTGTCACTGCAGATTTTTAGGTTTTTCATTTATGTGCCTGCTCGCCTTGAAAGAATTAACACTACAGCAAACTGCCAAGGGCACAAACGTAATTGCAGTGTAGGTGGGAAAACCAAGTAAATATTGGTGCATTTAAAGGCTCGCTAAAACCACCAAATGTGAGCGTTATTATCTTTGAACTGCTCATTTCCCCTCTGTGTAAGTAATCACATGCAGCGATTGTGTGTCATGCTTGGAAGTGCATCATTAATCTGAGAATGATTCAGTAGCTAATGCCCGAAAATTGAAAAGAGAAGACGCAGACTGTGGAATTTCTGCATCGCAGGTTTGTGTCATTACAGAACAAAGAGCTGGTGCCACAAAGGGCGGAAGAAACACCACGAGAGGCTTACAGTGGATTTGGTGCAGCGACAATGAGGAGCGATTCCTTCCCGGCGTTAAGAGTAACAAGCTCACTATGCATCATCAAGCTGAAATCTAGGCAGGGTGTTTGGGGATCGCCTAGTTTGCAGGCGTAAGTAGAAAATACAGTGGATGCTTTTTTTTTTCGGGAGGTGCCTTCTCACTTAATAATTTATGCTCCAATTTCTTGTTCTACAAAAACCCGGGTCCCTAGCGTGTTTATCATCCAGGGTAAGGGAGAAACACAGAACACTAGAACAGGATAGAAAACACATTTACTGTTAATAACAATGCCTGGAGGTGGGATATAGAAAATGATGGCTTATTCTAAATATGCTCTGCAGCCTGAGGTCAGGATATACATTACTGTAATCTATTCTAATCACACACCGCACTGCTCTGTATATGCCCGACTGTTCCGATGCCGGTGTGGTGCACCTCTGATCAGGAGATTAGTCTGAATGCTGCAGCTGTGATAATGAGACCGGGGCAGATTAACACATGCCCTGCACCCACTATTGTTTTTGTGTATCTAACATAGAGCTCTGGGATTTTTCTTTGTTTTGCAGATAGCGCTACATTACCTGTAATTGGTGGTTGTAGCATTCATTACCAGAATCCTGATTTTCAGATTGCTAGATAAACCTCACAAACGTATGAGCAGGCATTGGAATATAATTGTATAGCAAAGACAACATAGCGTAAATCACCGTGAGCCTCTACATTATGTGTATCTGATATTTAAAAATGAAATAAACTAGAAATAAAAATTGCAATCCAATATTTGCTTGTAAATCAATTCAGTGCTTTTAATGGCTATTCCACCCTCCTTCTTTCTACAATGCGAGATTATTGAAAGTTATCATTATCAATTAACCGGAATTTTCAAATTGAATAAACAGTGAAATATGCCCCCAAGAAACAGTTTACTCTTTTGGTTTGGAAATCATTAAAAAAAACATTCCCATCATGGTGAGGTCATAAAATCTCTTGTTTTGTTTGACAAATACTTGATCTTTTACATTTGTGTTGTTACTCATGAAAGTGTCAAGATTTCATGTTTTAAAAAGCTGGATAAATGAGACGACTTAAATAATTTAACAAGTTATTGCCTGATAAGTGAGTAATCATTGCATGTTTAATTTCCAGCACTTTAAATCTGTGAAAACATCCTTGCAGATATTCAATAACAGCGTTTAATAATAATAATAAAAAAAATCCTTATATGAAACTGTGCTTTTTCTTTTAGGTTGTTTGTAATCTTGCAATATCAAAACATTGATGATGGATACTATGCGTGTTCACATACATTAGCCTACTTGGGGAAAAAGCCAGACAAATGTTAGCCCTACAAACATATCCATACAATGATGAACTCGTTTGTAATTCCGACAAGAGTAAAGGATGCACAGCAGAACACGGGTTGTAACCGATTTAATCTGATGTTCATTGAAACGTAGTCTTAATCTCATACAAAAAAGCTGGGATAATAATTGGGACACTAAGTGCGACGGTGCGGCTGAAGGGTTAAATCCTACAAACAGGGCAGAGCAGCTGCTTTGGTCACATAATTACATAAAAGACACTGCCCTGCTGGAGCTGCACAACTCTCGACACTGCAGGTCACACAACTGGACCAACTTACTCATCTTATGACATCTAATAGAGCTGTAAGTTCATTGTGAATGCACTGCATTTAACAGCGTCTGTATGATATTATCCGTTGTCCAAGGCGAAAGGAAAAGGAACTATATTGTGTGTGTGTCTGGTGGCCTCAGCTTTTCCACACTTTCTCTCTCATCCTCCTTTTTCACTGTCAAACTCTGTCATGAGCTCACATGCACAATTTTACCCGCCTTCCCTCCTCCTTATTCTGGTGTCCTCCTCTTCCACCTCATCTTCCATCCCTCTCTCTCACAGGCAATATCTCCCTGCCTCTTTTTTTTTTATTAACTTCTAACTCTTCACCACCCCATCTCCAACCTCCCTTCTATTTCTTCTCTTCCTCCATTCATCTCTGCCTCCCTCCCTCTCTCTCTCTCTCTCCCTCTGTCTTTTTGACTGGCTCTCTCTGGGGGCGGATGTGTCTCTGTGGCCCTCTGCAGATCTGGAAAGGACATCCTCTCAGTTTAATTCAAGTCAACCCCGGCCTCCTGGTGCTCCGAGACGCAGCATGTGTGACAGCTCTACAGAGACAGCCAGAAGGAACAGACAAGTCTCATCTGCATATACGTGCATGTGTCGATGTCTGCGTGTGAAGAGGGGGAGTGTGTTTCCAGCCAGCGTTTCATTGCAGACAGAAAGAGTTAATTTCACCCTGGCAGCAATCATGGCATCTATAAATCTATCATGAGAAGCTGCTATATTTATTAGTCAGTGCTAATTCAGCTCACACCAATTAAAGAGGTTGGGAGTGCTATCTGAATTATTGCATAGCATACGCTCTTTACTCTAAGCTTGGTGGAGAGTCTGTAAATAAAACTATGAGCATGACAACGCTATGGGATGGTGCTTTTTTTTCATATGTTAGAGCCACACATGAGCAAACAGATTGCCTGGCAGCTACTTCATGCGAGGCGGCCTGTGGGGATAGTTGCATGCGAGAAATGTGCAAAGGTTGCAGTATGTAAGATAGTCCAGCAAAACAATCTGCATCCTCAAACATCAGAGTTGAGTCCAGTTCATTCTTCCACAAGCTTTAAAAATGTAGGATATATGTACATAAGTCCCTTCATGATTGCACTACATCTGTTGCATGCTTCTTGCAGCAGGTTATGCAAAGGTCTCTGCAATTACTTAATATTAGCCGCTGTCTGATCCATGCTTCTAAAAACCTGAAACAACAGTCGAATGCACACGGCTCCTTATTGATGGTTGCCTCATTGGTCTGCATTACACTAGGCTTAATCAATTCCTCTTTGCTTTCTTCTAAAACACACCATTAGCATATTTAGACCAGAGGAGAAGCACATTTGACTGCACTTTGGAGAAGTGGCACATTTGGCTGCATCTGCATATATGATCTACTGCAGGCTTCCTGTGTGTGCTGTAGATTAGCGCATGGCACCCACTACAGCGTTGATGAGCGATGACGACTCCCTAATGAATGAGAGAGGGGCTCACAATTATATACACATTAATTGTTGTGTCCGGCGTGCACACACCCACAGAGGAGAGGAGTGCATGATGGGTGCTGAGTACCTGATAGTAAAGGGAGTACACATGATCACAGCGGCAATGCTAACATGATGTTTGCCACATTTAGATCCATTTTTTGTGTCATTTGATTCGATTTTTGTGTGTGTGTAAAAGCATGCTAATGTCTGCTAATTAGCACGAGACACAAAATAGAGCCCATGAATAAAATATAAGTTCATTAATAAAGACGGTCTCCAGTGCAAATCAAGTTTTTCTTTCTTTTTTACCTAGTTAACATGTTCAAACCTACAAACCTGAATTTGTCCAATTTTATAAGATGCCATTAAGCAGTTTTATAGCACACCAGTAGCGAAAAATCAATTCATAATTTAGAAAATCCACACTTCATTAAGTTTCATGTCTTATTCTTGCGCTAATTTGCGCTAATTTTCCTGGTTTTATTCATATGCTGTTCATGCTAAAAATGAAAACCTCGTGGCTCTGACAGCTGAAAAGTCAACAACCCTCAAAATCATTAGAATTCACACTCTGGTGCTATGACGGTCAGATGCTACTAGCAAAGACATACTGTAATTGATGTTTGGAAAAGTATAATTTTATTTCATAATGATCATTTACTCAGAACTAATGGCAGTTGCCTCTCTTTGCCATGAAACCCTTCATTCTAATACCAGGCATTGAGGTTTAATATTTGGTGCAGTGTGGAGCTCTGCTATCGACCTGTGGTGTGATCCCAGGGCACTGCGGTTTATATAAGTCCTATAGATCCCTGTGCTGACCTGTCTTATCTCAGCTGTGTTTGTTTGCACCATGCAAAAGACAATATGAAAAAAAATGGAAAGTTAGGATTCATCCCACCCTCGCCTTGCCAGTAAGAAGTCTTTTCTTTCACATCTGTAGCGAGAATACAACAGAGCCTACAAGCAAGGAAACAGCCAAACCTCTTCTACTTCTTTTCTCTTTCCCACCTCCTCATCTAATCATTCGCTGCTTCCACACCTCAAGATTATTTCCTGTGATTTCTCATCAGAAGCTCTGGCTGTTGAGCTCTCACACCTCCCCTCCCCTCCCCAACCTTCTCCCACTCCCATGCTCTGAGCCTACATATATATCAACTTCTAATAATATCAGAGGCCAGGGGGATCGCAGACAGCGGAGGTAAGTGGATCTGTCAGATCATTTTGCCCCTGTCCTACACCTAATTCCTCTGCTGTATTTCCAGGTGAAAATGTAGCCTCTATCGGACAGGAAACAAGACTGAATGGAGAAAGACAGCAATGATGGAGTGAGATGGAGAGTAAGAAGGATCGTGTGTGGGGGTAGTATCACCTGCATCCTCATTTTACCGTTAACCGCATCCTTTGATGCTCAGGGTTTTAAATTTAGCTTTCCTGTAGAACAAAGAAATAAATGAGGCTGCTGGGTGTTTGTTGATGAGGGATGCAGTGACAGAAAAAAAAGAACAAAGCAAGATTCAAGGTCGGCTTGGCTGTCTGCAACACAGACAGTCTACCCAGATTAAAAACTAACCTGATGTATTTCAAAACACATCTGGATAGATTTGCTGCTAACAAAGATCGCAATATCTTCCATTCATTGTTCACTGTGGTTATCGCCCCATGTTATTTTTCCTGCGTTGGAAAAAAACCATCAAATAGGTTGCATGGCCCTGGTCAGCTGTATGGAACAATATGATACTCACAAGCAGCGCTCCGTCCGTCCCCAGTGAGCACACAGGCCCCTCCTCCAGTGTATTCCTTCCTCCTTGCGTCGGCGTCGTCAGATACTGTCACAAGCCTTTGCCTCGAGCTCGCTCTTAATTGGTGCCGCTTGGAGAGCAGAGATGTGTGCAGCTGAAGGTGGTCAGACGTAGTAGAAGCTGTGGCACGGGTGACATCCAAACACTCCCAGCAAGTTTCACCTCCTCAGGGTTGGGCCCTGGAGAAACAAGAGCACGAGAGTTGTGAGTAAGAATGGGCCTCCTCTTCCCAACACAATGAGGGCCATTGAAGAAAGGGAATGAGCAGGATGGCAGCTGGGAGGAGACGCTGCCACGCTATAACAGCCACTGGGTCATTCTCAAAACCTCTGTGACAGCTTTTGTGTTTGCATCTGGACGGCTGTCAGGAGAGATAGTCATTGTGCGCGTCTACGTTAAAGTTACATGCAGCTTGACAGGCAGGAAATTGATGAGGTTTTTCTTTTTCGCCTCCGTGGGGTGTGTCTTTGAGGACTACACCCATGCAGCTGACCTCAGCTGGAAACATATTTGGGTATTTCATATTTCTGTCATGCAGTATGACACCCACTATCATGGCCTGTAAAAAAATCAGAAGGAAAAAAAAAGTCAACAATTTCGTATTCTCCTGTAGTCTTAATTAGTTTATTTATCCAGCTCCCTGGGGAAACAGTGACAGGAAAATGTCCAATAAGCGCTAAAATATGACCATAGCTAAACAGCAATCTGACAACTTATTCAGCCTATCAGCTATTAATAGCTGCCTTCCTCTTATGCGTGGCCTCTGGGGACCGTCATTTCAAAATGTCCATTTGGAAGAAATGAGACAAACACACCAGCTGCACTTCTCACTCACTCTACCACAATTCCTCTGCATGACTCCCCCAGCTACCGCTCTCCATTATTGATGAGACTTCCTCTGTCAGCCTCATCTGCCACTGTGTTGGTTGTACTCGCCTGTGGGCAGCCGCTGTGGTTGTAAAGGGGGACCGGCTGATGCCACATGAGGAAAAATAGGACACGGCTTGGGCACATTAACAGCCTATTGACAGGATGCAATCCAGAGGGCATGCTGTGCTACAGGTTTGTTATTGACTTAATCTAAATTCAATAGGGTTGTCATAGGGGGAAAATGTAATTATCTCAAAACCATGGGGAATGCTCCTTCTGTAGGGCCAGCACACTCACAGATACTCGACCTGAGCTGCAGGATTTAAAACACGTTCTGTGGTGCCAAATTACAACAACAAAAGAAGGAAAGCATGGGAAAACGAATGCGGAGCCAAGTGAGGAAAAACCAAGCAGCACGGTCACTCCGAGAAAGAGAACAGCTGTTTTCTTTATGCATGCGAGCGTAAAGACGGCATGAATGAAAGTGGAAATGAACATCGCCTATATGTTGACCATCCTAAAAGTAAAATGCACTAAATGTAAAGAAAGCTACTGTCTACACAATGATAAACCCACACTATGACACGCACAACCTCCTGCTCCATCACAGTGTTGTATTGTGCTTTGACATGATGGAGATGAAAGACTGCAAACCTGCACCTTCTGGATGACAGGGAACAATATATCATTGTAGCACCGTCGCTATTTCATGTCCGAAGCGCTGTTTGGGTTGTATCACTATTACAACCCCACAGCTGTGGCAATATCAGACGAACAAAGGGACCGTTTTAGAGATATACAATATGAACAACACTGTGTGGCAAAATGAGATAAAAATAGCAAAGAAGAGATTAAACAACGGCTTAACAGAACATAGTATGAGGTTAACAGTGAAAATTTAAAGTCAATGAATGCCTAAGAAATGTAAAAAATATGCATACTTCAAAAAGGACAAGGATTTGCCCAGTAGGTTATCTCAATGCAATGGGACTGTCAAAAAAACAAAAAAACAAAAAAAGCTCAGACAGCAATAATTGTCAGCTTTGGATCAATCAAAGGAGCTCGAGGATCTCACGCTGTGCCTCCGCTCATCGGGGGTTAAAGACAAACCAGGCACTGAAATGTGTCTTTTGTGCCACGTGTAGCTATGGTTACTACACTGAATGTACATTTGCTGCTGCTTAATACTCTGAGAGCACAAAGACAGTGACTGTTTTCATGATGGCATTAATGTCCTGTAAATGTTTTATTAAGACTGATGCTTTTATTTCCCCAAAACCTCTGCACCTCTGTGTCTGGTTACTGTATAATAAAACAGACTGTCTGGGGCTTATTTATCGAACGATAATTCAAGAGCTACATCCGTGTTTGGCTGTCCTGGATGTTGTTGACCACTGACACAAACTCAACGAAACCTAATTCGAAGAGAGAATCTGAACTGTGTTTGTTTGCTCTCATTACATCTAGCTGCAGCCTTGATATGCTTCGACCAACTGTGCCGTTTCATCTAATTAAAAAATAAAGAGGGAACCGCGGTTCTTTCACACATCTCAGTGCTACCACACCTTATACTAACCACAATGAACCATTTGTGTCGGAGATTTGGCAGTTCCAGTATTTTTGCAAGCACCAACAGCACATCTGCGACTTCATATTCTTGCCAGTTAGTTTCTTTGTATGTTCATAAAAAGAATATTTTCAATTATAGCTCCCTGTTTAATTTGGCTTTGTATTTGTTGTAAGTGTTGGAAAAGTGTACATTCTGGACCTTCAAGGTGTTACAACATAAACCCCCAGACTGCAGCCAACACTGCTCTCAACCACCGTTCTGCTACATCGCCAGACACCAAACACTTTAACACACACACACACACTGTGGTGTATTTACGTGGGTGATCAGCACAGACACATTCACACACTTTCAGACAAGCTCCTACCGCGCGGCTGGCTGTGGTTGGCTCTAACGTGGACCGACCGCTGAGGCCACGTCAGTCTTTGCACCTGACAGTGATGGATGAAAGGCCAAAACCTGAGGGTTGGAGGATTGGACTGGATGGAGCGGGGAGAAGGAGCAGACAGGGTAGTGTTGGTATCGATTGACTTCAGATCTGCTAATGTGACTCATCAGAAGAGAGACGGACCTGCACTCACTTTCACACATGCAGTTTTTGCACCTATCAAAAACCGATGATTGCTCACATAGGGGAAGATGTCCAATTTGCAGACCGGAATGGAATAAACAGAGTGTGCAAAAAGCTGTGGTTTCAAGCATGTTTTACTTCATGTGCATGTATATGTAGTGATTGCTGCATGGTTTTCAGTATATTTTACATTCTGATCGAGTGTGAGGGAGAAGCTGCAAAAGTCCTACAGGGACGATCTTTTCCAATTCAGCCTTCTCATCATGGACCCGTTGGGAGCCATGTCTAGGACAGCAGTGCACAGCATGTATACAGTAAATGTATATGGACCCACAACAATATACAGTACACATACAGATTTACTAGCCCATGGCAACAAAAAGGCAAGCAATGAGCTATGGGAACACAGAAGTGCATGCTTATTTTCGGCAAGATTCACTGTGGAAGCTGTGCTTTATATAAGTCCTTGGAGGGTGAGACCTTTACTGGACTCCTCGACACAAATTCCCCAGACATGCAATAGTCCCATTCCTGACAATCTCCCCTCATACATCACTTGGACTCTCTCGTACGTGATAGAAATATTTCTCCTTTGAAGATATGTACGATCACCACAGTGGAAACATTTCAGCGAGTGGAAAATGCCCTGCTGGGAAAAAACAAAACAAAGGCAGACTGTCCTCCGCTGAAACTTTGATGGTGCGTCAGATAATGACAGAGCTGGTGGCCTTTGTTTTTCTTTTTCTTTCAATCTGAAGACATCTGTCATTTAAATGAAATTGCCAGGTTTGTCATGAAAGAGAATTCATCATGTCTTTTGAGTATGGCTCCATGATTAATTCAGGCATGTCAGTTGGTGAGTAAATGCGTCTTTATTCTTGTGTAAGTGGTCAATATTAATAATGCACATGCGGGTCTAAGTTCAGCATCCGTCTTGGCAAAGCTCAACATAGAGCGTTTCGCCAGCTGTGCACGCTTGTCACCACGTCCCTTCTTACCCTGTCTTTTTCCCTCTGCGTCTCTATTCACTTCAAGCTCGCCACTCTATCCTTTCTCTCTCTGTCTATCCCTGGCTCTGAAAGGCGCAGTATGACTCTGACACCTACTCTGATAGAAAGATGTGGCCCATCAGCAGTAATTGGAGGAGCTGCGGTGGTTGGGTTTCTCGAGGAGGAGGCGGCTGCGGCGGCGGCGTGATCGATCCCGTGGATGGTGGAGGTGGGCAGGCTGGGCTGACAGAGCTGCATCCCCCACAGCTCCTGACAGCTCAATGAAGGCCAAGCCACAGAGCACAGGATGTCCTTTTGTAAGAACAATCATCAAGCGTGCAGGTCACCCTCGAGCTCTCAGAACTCACAGCCATCCAGTTAAATCATAATTACCCATTTAGTCGATTATCAGCTGGGTAGAAGCACGTTGAATTTAATGTTAGCCTTTCATTATACTCACATTAAAGAATAAAGGATATGTCAAAGGCTTAATAGCAATGATGTGATGTAATTATCTCTGAGGTGATTTATTTGAAAGATTTTACGGCAATAATCTCCTGACACCTTCATACATTCTGTGAGGTACACAATAATTGCGCACTGCGTGCACTGACACAGTGAAGATGTGGATGATGGATGCGGCGCAGACTTCACACAAGCCAAGACAATTTGCATACTTATGACAGTACACAGGCTGGTATCAATACCCTTCTAGTGTGTTCTCATCACAGCTTTGGAGAGTCGTCTTTGTTTGTCCTCCTGTTTATGGTTTTTTCTCAAGACCAAAAAATGTACTGTGCTGAGCTCAGCCTGACCACAGGTTGCCATGGCAACGCGAGGCAGCTGGGACTGATGGCGCGTTAGAAAAGCTTGGCACAGGTTAAATCAAAAGCACTATTTATTTACCTTGCTCTGTTGTCTTGCCCTTATCGCTGTCAGACTTTATGCTACTTACTGTGTTCAGAGAAGCCTGGTGGCTCTGCTTTAGAACCTGCTGGCAACTACAACGATACCGAAATATAAAACAAATAAAACAAGAAGACGGCTTTAGAAAGACTTTGTTCTTAAAATGCACTTCATTGAGAAATCGCACAGAATATTACCAAAGGACTGCGAAAACCCACAGTAAAACTGGGCGATGGAAGCATCTTGTGTTATGGCTTTTAACCCTCGTGTTGTCCTTACCAAAAAATGTTGTTGCCTTGTCTGAAAAAAAGTCCAAAAATTCAGAAAAAATTTCCCCAAATTTTTGAGAATTTGCAAAATGTTCAGGAAGAAAATTCCTGAAAGGTTTCCATCAAAAGTTTTATTTTTTTTAAATATAAAATCCCCAAATTTGACAGGAAATTCACAGGATTTGGGTAGATTTTTTTCTGAATGTTCTTAAACATTTTTTTATTTGTTTTTTTTTCCACCAAAAAATGTTCAAAATTTTCCTGAAAAAAGTTTGAAAATGTGGAAGTTTTCACTGTGAAAATATAGATCCCCCCCCCCACATTTTTAAAACTTTAAAACGGGTCAATTTGACCCGAAGGACGACAGGAGGGTTAAGTTAATCGTACTCCTTAATTCAACGTATTCATTTAAATTTACACCACAAAATAATTTAGCCAAAGTGTAGACTAGATTGCAAAGTACTCATCATTCAAGACTTCAAAATGCAGCACTTCCATTAATAGCACACAATGATACCCTAAAATTTCACTAAACTGCCCCAGTGGTTGCCATGTGTTTCAGTCCTGTGACCACTAATACTGAAGCTACATCGATTCATGTGGCTCCGACTGTGTCACAACTCCTCCACGTTTTGGCTCTGAGCCAGAGCTATTAAACCTGCCCAGCTATGGCCACAACCACAGCAGGCAACACCGAGCACTGAACGGGATGACAAATTTCACAGGATTTAAGTTATCATTATACGTTGTTTCCTATTTTTTTCACTGGCTTCAGCAATTCAGGTTGGAATTTTTAATTACAGACTCTTCACATATTCAAATCAACCCGTTTATTTGTAAAACAAAAACAAGAAGACAATGGAAGAACAGCATGCAAGATCCATTTATGAAAACCCCCCGAAATTCCCTGCCAAAATGCGCTCTCAACACTACCTGCTGATCCCCCTCAGGGAGGACTTCAGAGCCAGAGGACAGGAGAAGGTTGTGGATTTATAGGCAATCCCCCTGTAATATTACCTCTCTTCCCCCTGCCACACACACACACGCCACCACTACCACCCACACCATTTCTGGAATACGCTGATCCCTGTGAAGAATTTCTAGCCTGAGCTGGAGCTGCAGAGCTGTACAGGAATAACATCAGCAGCCTGAAGGTGCTGCTGGGTGAAACAACCAGGATCCCGGTCTGTCTCTGGGGTATAAATAGATAATAGCTCCTGGTTGTGGCCTGCTTTAAATATTGTTTTAAGTAATGATGAGGGGCAGCTCTATGCTGAATGAAAATCTAGTGCTTCAGATGACCTGAGAGCATTCAGACCAGACCAGTCTCAGAACTGTTCCCAGACTTGGCCCATTGCTGCTGTCTGTGTGCTTCACTGCATCCCTGCAGTCCTTTATCCTTTGGAGTGTCTGCTATGACAGGCCAGTGTTGATGCTTTGAGCACCATTACACTAATAGCGCATTCACTTCCAAAGTGAAGCAACCACAACCTTTCACCACGCACCTTTCATCTTGTCCTCTGTCGCTCAACCTCCCGTGGTCATTTCCAGCTTTTGCGAGGGTTTAGTCGACCTCACAGAGGCAGTCGAGAAGGGGTTCATTTTTACTCCTGGCGAGTAGGTAACTGCTGTTGTTGTGCTCTTGGCAGCTTTGCCTCTCATGTTTGGTTGGAGGCATTACACTGGCAGAATCGCAAGACTGTAAACGGGCATCAGCAAACACTTTAGGAAACTTTGAAGGTGATGACATGCTCCAGGCTACCGGTTTAGTCGTCTGCCTGTGCTGAATGTTTATGAGCCGCTACTATCACAACTTTAGCAGTCCCTGTAGAAAGACAACAGGCTGCCTGAAATATTTATCTCATGTCCTTTCACAGGATCGTACTCCATGTGATTATTGTTCACAACACGTCTGCTGACCTCAGCGCTTTAGTGAGCATTGTAAGAACTTTAACTCTGTTCCTGCAGGTGAAGCTTTAAACATCACTACTATGAAGGATTAAAAAAAGCCGGCAGTCATTACCTATTCATCAGCTCTTCTTCACAGTCTTGACTGTAGCATGTGGGCTCACACTTCAGAGTAAGATTTTGTGCATGTATCATATTTCATTTGAAAATAACTTGCCCCCTTGTTTAAAGAGGATACAGCCAGGCTAGCAGCTCTGCGAGGCTATACTTAGGCCCATTGGTGGAAGCATGCTAACAAGTTCACAGTGAGTTTTGACAAAGTCAAGTTTTATGACCTAATCCCACCCGAGTCCAGTCCTATTTTCACAGCAGCTCAGTGCACACTCAGGCTATGTAACTGAAAAACGAAAAGAGATCAAACTAAAGTCACACAATTTTTTTTCCATGCCAAAGATATTTCAGTATGATTTTAAAAAATCAATGGATGTCAGCAGAAGAAGTGCAATTTTCTTTAACTACAGCATGTATCTTGGCCACTGACATAACATGAGTATCCTACTAAACCTGAAACACACCAGGTCCTTGATCCAAAGAGGTCCTGGTTAAAAAATTATTCACTTTATACACCAAAATTATAGACATAATATGAAAGAAAGGACAATACAGCAACCTGAAACTGAGATGATGCTGTTAGCTTTTCCAAAGAGGAGCTGGATATGCAGAGGCACACTTCTTCATTTAATTCTTAGGTCACCATAGATTAAATGTAAAATAGCAATGTAATATGCTGTAGGTGACAAATGTCATTTTAACTTTTAAGAGTAACAGTCAGTGCTGGCCTAAATTGAGAAGATGCTACTGAATGTTCCGCTCACTGTGGTTTTCTTTTGTTTGTTTTGTTTTTTCGCTGGATTTCAGAGCTGAGCAACTCTGAAAGTACACAAAATAGATGCATTTTCACTCGCATAAGCTGCAAAATGCACACTGTAGAGCCCAGCTGTCATGAAAGAGAGCAAATGGGAGGCAGGGAATCTCTGCGAAAAAGAAATCTCTGTCTCAGGGGCTTCCTTTGCATTCCCCAACAACCAGTGGCAGGTTTAATGCTGGGGAAGTGCAATGTCAATTTTGAAGCAGATTGGAGGGATTGGGGGTTGTTTTGGGGAGGTCATTTTGTGACATTCCTTGGGTCCTCAGCCTGGCTTTAAGCTGCCTGTGTGTGGAGCCCCTGTTGCTAGGTGATGCCATTAAAGGCCAGTCTTAGGTAGTCGACGGGATCATTAGAAATTAGAAATAACAAACAAGTTGGACACTGTTGGGACAGCAAAGTGTGCAATGCCTCCGCAGTAGAGCTGACCTTTGATTATGTATCACTTCTACAAGTGCACTGACAGTTTAAGCACGGCTGCCGCTGGTGCAGTCAGGCAAACAATAAGAAAATCCCTCTAACATGCTCTAACAATTGAATCCTGTGCGAGCTGCAATTACATGCTGCTCCCCGAGGAACTCTCCTTGACACCCTAAAAAGGTAATATAACTTCTGCCGTAGAGCACAATCACATGGTTCATACTCCTCGTCTGCATAATTACAAGGGCTTGGGGAAATTGAAGGGCTTCGCTACCCATAAAACTGGGGGTCTTAAGTGATCCTAGTGAGAGAGGAGGAATTAAAGGTGAGCATGGATGTCCGGGTTGGATGAGCGCTGCTGCATGCCTTTAACCTGCGTGACAAAGTGGTACGTTTGGATAAAGACGTGGTTAATAGTTGCCTCATGGCGTCGCCTGACAGGCAGCAGTGAGCAGAATCAGAACTCCGAGAGCAGGTTTAAATGTAATGGACTTCATGTAATAGTCAGTGTGCAGGTCCAAGCTATGTGAACATCTATCTATCTATCTATCTATCTATCTATCTATCTATCTATCTATCTATCTATCTATCTTAGTACTTGTGGCAGAACCTGCGGCAGCGTATTTCTCACTAGATGAATCTCGACTGACAGGTCAGATCAGAATAGAAGCAAATGACGACGCATCGCCCCCCCATCTGCCAGCAGCAGTCCTGACGGAGCCCTGTCTGGTGCACTCAGCGCTCTTTCAGGCACTGCTTCACATTCGATCAGGGAGTTTTGACCTCTGCGTTCCTATTACATGATGTTTCCTCCTTTAGTCACAACAGCACAGTGCCATCGCTGGTGACTGCAGAGGGTGTCATGCGATGATTCTGCTCCGAGTTGTAGTGGCATTTCGTCTGGATTTGATACAGTGGTGTGGTCACTCGGCGACGGACACATTTTCTATCCATGGACTGAGGAGCAGGGAAAACATCACAGTCTGCAGAAAGGCTGTGACTGAATCTATACTGATAGATTCAAAGGCAGACTACAGGCTCACTTATCTGATAGCTGATTTGCCAGGACCGAGGGAGGCTGCAGTGCCTATTTCACCCCAAAAACTTCTTCTAAATGCGGAGTCCAGCACATTTTGTGCTCCCCGCAGGCTCTATTTGCTGAAAGTCTTTTAGAAAGCCCTTTTGCAAACCTGTCAAATGGATTTTATCATTTCATAACAAGGCTTCAGCTTTCTAAAATCTTTAAACAAATCATAAAAAAATGCACCCTGCAGTGACTGTTGATTGTTGTTAATTGATTTGATACACTCCTGAGACGGCTAGTCTGGACTTCTGCTCTTGGCATTAGCATAAAGGTTTTTGTCATATGGCAGCCTGGGCGCCTTCAGAGGCTCACAGTGATCAAGCCCAGGAGACAGGCCATCATTTGGGCCTAAAAGCGCCTTCCCTTTGCCAGTTTCCTGGAGAGCCCGCATGGGTAAAATGACTCTGTATCACTTTCTTTGTTCCTTCCATTTAATTGCTGCCGGGCTGCAATATGTCAGCTCAGTCCAGGGGAAGATACTGCCTCTGTCTCACTTGCAGGATGGGCTTTCCTGCCATTAAGAAGATCCTCTTCTAATTGCGAGCATTTTGCGAGACAGCCACTCTAATGAAGGGAGGGATACGCCGACATAGCAGATCACATTACAAACACTGGAGGTGGGAGTCTGGCATAATTGCTGACTGGGATAAAAACTGAGCCTGTTTGATGTATTTCAGAGGTATTGAATCTACTTGGAAAGTGTCGATGTTAGAGGAGATAAACCCACTCATCTGCATATTTCACTGAACACATTGGTGGCGGGAGAGATTCCAATTCTGGCTATCTTGCAGAATCCAATTACAAATCCGCTGCGTACTTCATGTGAGCCTCTTACCTTCATCCAAACGTGAATGTGTCGATTGGCTGTCTTTTGACCTGTAGCACGCAGTAGGTGCACAAACAGTAAATGTATGTGCATATCCGCACATATCCATGAGTCTGCCGTGTTAATGCCGGTATATGCAGGTATGTCTTCACTGGCTAAGTGTTGTAGAAATAACCTCTATTTGGGAACCGACCTGTCACGCTGAGACTGCATGTTCACTGAGGCTCCCTGTGGACACTCAGCCATGCGGAACACTTGCTTAAGGCAAAAAAAAAAGACCAAAAAAAAAGGAAAAAGTCGCTTCATGAAGTGACTGATAGGATGTATTGCAGCAGAGACCTAGAATTCTTCACAGTGTTACCGCGGAAAACTGGCCCCTGTGGAAGTGACTGACACTGAGTCGAGGGGCATGGAGGTCTAAAGCTTACTCTTTTATCTGATCTCAAAGGGGCAGCAGTGTACGGCCTGCATTTCCGACATTTTCGCGCCTGCAGCACACCACAGAAACACTATCGGCAGGTAAGGGGAGACCTCTTCCTCCTAATATAATTGTTATCGCATTAAACGTTTTGTTTTCAGAAGCCCCTGTACTTTGCATTTCTCTGCTCGCCGCAGTTGCGAGAGAGTGAACATTAGTTTTGACTTCAAACCTGTCACTGTAAAATATCTTAACACTGAACGCAGACGAAAAGTAGAGACGACACAAAAGCACTGAGAAGTTGCTGTTAAGATGCGAGACAACAGCAGCGGAAATCAGGTCTGGGAGAAAGTAAAGCAAATAAACCAAGATGACAACTCGCTTTGCTTTGAGTTTGCACATACTTTGAGAGAAAGAAAATAATTCTGCCAGAAATATCTCTTCAGCTGTACAGTTCAGTGCTTCAAATTTTTCCCATCCATCTGTCTGTTCCATCCAGTCTGCGTGTCACACCACGTCACGATGCTTAAACCGTTTTAATTAAGAAACTGTAACAGCATTTTAAAGTTTGTCTGCTGTGTTAAGGCCTTATGTTGACTCTAAACTGAGTCGTGATCTCTGCTGTTTGAAGTTCAGTGAGAAACTAAAGTGGAACATTACAGTCAGAGAGGTTGTATCATCTCAACTCTGTGCAATGCCGCAACTAAAATGCAGTTTTTTAATAATCCCTTTCAAACAAAACAGAGCCAAGCAATAAATTCAATTAAACTGAACAAATTTTCTAAAAATCCAATACATTTCCATATCAAGCTGCTTTGAGCACTAAGCACAAAGTGCAATTAAACAGCCCTGTCTCTGTAAACAAAGCGAAACTTGCATCGGAGGCAATACATCCACTGTGATTATTTACCACCCTGAGCACTCAGCAAAAATCAATAACATGTGCAAACATCAAACCAAACAAGATTTGCAAATCAGTCTTCATAAAACAAATGCAGCGGGTTAAAAAAAAAAAAATCCTCTAAACACTGAGACACTTCACAGAGCCATTGGTGATAAGAATTATCCGGGGAAGTTTAAGAGTTTTATGGATTCCTTTGCATTTGGGGCATGGACGGTTTAAGCTGCAGAATGAAAGTCAGAGTCAAAGTCATTTCACAATTAAGCTAACGCAAAGTGTCTGTGTGTGTGCGAGGCTCATGCTTGCGTATGTCCTTGTGTGTGTAAGACACAGAGTGACAAAGTGTGTGTGTGTGTGTGTGTGTGTGTGTGTGTGTGTGTGTGTGTGTGTGTGTGTGTGTGTGTGTGTGTGTGTGTGTGTGTGTGTGTGTGTGTGTGTGTGTGATTTGCACAGCTTCTCTTTCTTGACATTTAAATGAAGGCTGATCAGCTCAGGCTTTGTGAAGCCAGAGAAAATGACAAGTTTTACCCCTCACATTTAAATTTAACCGTGCACCAATCAATAGTTTCAATACTTGCAGTGAATAGAACAGTTGTGTAATCTGAGAGGGTCAGCAATAGTACCAAAATAATTCAAAACTTTAGGCCAGCAGCTCTATGGAGCCTTATTTTTATCTTCTATTCTGTTTGTTTGGGTTTTAAATAAATTGTGTTGTTGAGTCCAAGCAGTTCTCATAACACCTGGTGTAAGCGGTTTGCAGCCACAGAATTCAGATAAGCCCACTGCGCAATAACCGGCAAGACTGTCCGACAATGAGGCACTAACAGTTTGTCTCTGTCTCTGTCAAACGGACAAAGTTTGGTGAACACGGTTCATTATCTAGTAGCTAAATACCAATTTTTTAGAAATGAAGATGAATACTACACTTCCATTTTTTAACAGGGAAAATGTAAAAAAAAAAAAAAAAAGTGGCTTCTGAATACAAAAGTAGAAGAGGTTTACACAACAGAGACCAAATTGTCAACTAGTGACATGGATGGGGTTGCGTCTCTGGTACAAAGAGCATGATGGACACAACTGATGACCTTCAGTTAAAATGTATGAAAGTATAAGAGCCACAAGAATACAAATATATGATTAAAAATGACAGTGAAGTGTGCCTCTCTAAACAAGGGCTACAGTTCTGACGCAGTGGTCATGGGCTTGAGACCAATTGATGGCCTTTTACTGCATGTCTTTCCCCCACTCTTCTCCTCACATTTCCTCTCTCCACTGTGCACTATAATAAAGGACAAAAATAACTTTTAAAAAAAGGCAGTGAAGAATCTTTAAAGGACATCATGCATTAAATTATATTGAGGGAGCACAGTTTTACATTCCCATTGTCACTGTCATGAAAAATTTCAGTTTTAAGACAAATTTGCTTGCTACAACAATTATATCCACAGAGAAGTTCAATTATTTGCTCTCCAATTTAAATAAAAAGAAAAGTGCTGCCTGTAGAAAAGGATTAGGACCGGTGTAATATAAATATATATTTGAGTTCTGACTATTTTCTCAGAGTTTAAAGTCAGAATTGTGAGCTGTCATTGTTTATTGTCATATTCAAATTTATTAGCAATAGTGACCAAGAAAATGTTTGTCAAAAGCTTTCATCTCTGTGGTAATTAAGTTAGTTATATAATGGCCCACAATGCTAATTACTGCTACCCACTGATGCTAAACAAGGTAAAGCATAAATGTCAACCCTGTCAGATGCTGACCAATGGAAATGTCTGTAAAATCCATAGAAAATCTATAAATGCTAACACGAAAAGACATCAAGGTGCAAAAAGATCATTATGAGTCAAAAGTGCACCAGAGAAAAACACATCGGCAGGAGGATCAGCCACAGAGATGATGACGTTTGCGCATTCCATATCTGATGCACCAGCTAATGTGGTAAGAGGTGATATTCCGTTTTGCTACTTCAAAGCACAACACAATCTGCCGATGGACTGGACTTTTGAAGCACACGTTTATGTTGACAATCCATATGATTTAATGTATGCATTCACAAATTTAACCGGGGAAAATGTGTTCTATGCTAAATTTACTTTAAACAAGGAAATTTTTGAAGCTCTTAGTCATTTGCAAATTTATTAAAGTCGCACTGTTTTGTAGCGGTTTCTGCATCATGGAGCTGGAAGGAACCAGCCTAAACAAAGCAGGGGGTGTCATTGCATACCAGGAGGCCCCACATACGGTACGGACACCGCATCTACTTACAGCAGTTGAAATAATAACAGTGAGGTAGGCAAACAAACAAACTGGCTGCTCCCTCATCAATCACAGCCAAGGTGCCCTTGAATATGAAATGTAACCCGACATCATAATGAAGTAGCGCGCTGTCCTGTTTCTGTCCTGTTCTATCTCTCAGCGTCTAATCCAAATATTGACAGAACAACAAGATTCAAACTCTGCAGCTTTCACTGAACATGACGTACTCTCTCTGGCAGCATCAAGAACTCTGCCTCTCTCTCTCTCTGAGCTTGTCCCCCACATGAAGGACAACTGAAGTGAACATGACACAATTCAGTCTTAATGGTCTCACCCTCGCTGTGTAGAGCAGTAATGTGCTAGAAAGCCGTGTGCCGTGTGGAGCACTAAGGGACAGCTGTGGATACACAGAGGGTAACACCTCTGCTGCCGACAGTGCTGCTACTGCACTACATATAATCTAATTTCTGGGCAGAGTCGCATGTGTCTCTGTTGGATGATCACCTTTTTTTTCTCGTTTTAATGGGTGTTGTGAAGCTGCAAGAAAAGACAGCTCTTTTGGGTTTAGCAGTTATTCAAGCTGACTTCCATGGGCGTAAAAATATATTCACAATTATTAATGATTGTTTAAAAGTGTCTCCTCTGCAGTTCAAACCTGTAGCGCACATATACTGTATGGTATAGGTGAATTAGATTGTTTAGAAAAGGAGTCACTCTTCAAAAATAAATGATGTGCATTTCTGCTAGCATATTCCTCATCCGTGGCTAAGATGTTCAAGTTAATGTCTTTTCTCCTCTCCGACCATGCACCCTCTCCTCTCATTTCTGCAGATTTCTAACAATATGCAGTGAAGCCCGTGGTTGATACGGACCTTCAAATGGAATCACTTCTCCCTGCTGCCTGCCTCCTCGCCGTTCCAAATACAAAATGTGATTTACGTCGACACAAGTCTCCACAGCCTCCTTCAGTCGCATCTGTCTCTTTCACACTGCACACTTTTAAATACCAATTTGGGACCTTATTGAACTCAGCTTAAAGTGCAAAGAGCAATTTGTCATGCAGTTCATTGCTCAAGACAAAACACTGAACCGCTTTTTCTAAACTGTGGCCACAGCAAGCTGCCAGACGAGCATATATGGATAAAAAAAAAGATTGAAAAAAAAAGCATCTTTGTACTTTATTAACCATGCTGGGACCTTCTCCAAAGCTCCCACCCCTGTCACCCTCCAGGAGGGGCTCTGGTCCTCATTTGTCACTGCGGCCACCAGGCTCCAAGAGGTTGTCGGGTTTTGATGAATGGAGCGAGGGCTTCTGTCCTTACTCTGCCATCCATCAGCTTCTGTGGATGTACAGCATTAAAGACAGACAACTCTTGCCAGGGAGACTCGACAACTCCGGCACAGTTCTGACACCCAGTACGAGATCAATGGCACCTCTTAAAAGATTCAGGTTGGGTTCTGGCCAAAGCAGGCCCCGGTTGATTAAACTTTAACCTCTGTATTGTATTTTTGACCACATCTACATACATCTGCAGTGGAGCCTGCGGTCTGTTCTTATGCTACATTTCCGTTAGTTCATTTTTTGCACTTCCACAAATAAGACACATTAGTTATCAATACTTTTTTCATGTGTTTGTCAGCAAAAAAGCAAAATGCAGTACTGTGCTACCCAACTGTATGTCATGATGACTCATCATCCAGCTAAATTTGCGCTAACGGGTTCCAGCTGTTAAACACGTAGAAGCCTATGAATTAGGATTAATGTTATAAAACAGAAAGAAACAATTGTGCTGGACAGGATTTAAGTTAATTCAGAAGCTTCCCGTTTGCAGAAGTGCAGCAGACAGCTTTTCACCAACAGTACAGATGGTTTTGAAAGTGTGTCACTTGTATATATATACCGTGAAAGAATTTTATGTCTTTTCTCAGCCTGAAGCAGCCCTAAACACATGTCAGGTGTTGAGTGGAATTGATTATCTCAGGGAAGTGTCACTCAAAATATCTTCGGAGGCAATAGCAGCTCTCAGGTGAAAATTGTACAGAATCTGTCAGACTGGTGTCCTTGGGTGGAATCTTTGTGACAGCTCTGACTTCACGTCGGTGCAAAATCTCTCGGTCTTTGGCCTGGATGGTCCTACACATTTAATCTTCCTTGAAGTAAACACGCTGCATGCTGTTGGTGCACAGCTTTTGACAGAACAGACGATTTTAAATAAAAAATGGAGCCCAGATGTATGTTTGCAGCTGCAGCAGTTGCAGAAACCCAAACACATCACAAGTCTATTCTCACAGGAACGGAGAGGCACAAATGAGGCTCTCATCTCTTCTCCCTCTTTCAGAGCTGCGGAGCATCCCAGCCTCTGTTACTTGTGTCTCACACCTTTGGGAAATTATACTGTAAATGCGATTTGGATTAATGCATCATAATCTACAGACAGCAAGCATAGCAATCCTTTAATAAAACTGCAAAGACATTTTTTTTTTCTTTTTTAAAGTCTGCTTGTTATTCTGAAACTTCTGAAACAGAGGATTACAGTGAAAGGCACTTCATTTTCAAGTTGAGATGCATAAGCCCTCTGTATTTGGATTTCATGTGTCTACAATTAGCTATAAATCCTTAGACAAATTGCCTTTTCAATCCCAGGTGGGTCGAGATACCATCTTGCCTCTATCTCCCAGATGAGGCAGTGGAATGGGCTCTGTCCATCTCCCTGGCATGACATTGAATTAACCTCTCGCATACCAGAGGTTCATCTGGAGATAAGCTCAGGTTCTTCTTATGCCCCTATCTCTCTCTATCTTCCCCTATTGCCTTCTTGTCTTCCCCATCCCTTCTTCTTTCCAGTTCAATTAACAGTTTGGGCATATTGCTTCCTGTCCATTCATCCTGACAGTCCATCGCCTGCTCCAGCTCCATCCTCTAACGCCAGACTATGTTGCAATTATGCTACGGCCCAGTGGTACCAGAGGTGCCTGTGTCAAAGTGATACCATGTGAGAAAACACCTGCGTGTTCACAATGACCTCAAGCCAGCAGCGGCGCGAGCAGGACTCCACACCGTGTCTTGAATCAGCCTGAGTGCCTTCAGGCAAAATGAGGGTCCATAAAGGCAAGCTTAGGCTGCTGATTTCACCAGAAGGCTGGATGAAGATGTAGGTTTGGACCAGGGAGGAGGGGGGAATGGCTCAGGTGGTCTTAAAGAGCAGGTCCTTTGTCAGAGAATAAAGACATCATGCATGGTTTCTCTTGACCTTGACTTGTTACCGGGGCCAACAGATTTGAGTTCACATTTCCTATCATAATTTCACTTGTAAGAAAACTCAGTGTTTGTATCTCTGTGGGCAATGCGTGCTGTGTGTGCTAATCTGAGCCGGAGGAAAATGTTCAGTCTTTCTTCCCCCTTCGTACCGTGAGGGAGTGTGATAAAGGAATATCGTCTGCTGCCTTGTTTGCACAACACATTTCAATTCAGTCACTGCTGGCAGTTTTGAAAGCTTATTAATTTTATTGTCTTGATTGAGATGTAGGTGTACATTTAACCGCTTGCTTCTGTTTTATTAGTAGTTACATGTTGATCACTTTTATGCCAGCGTTCGTGACTGAGTTTACTGATTACACAAACACAAAGCAGAAACAACTAAAAGGTCACATAAAAGATGATAATAAAGAGCCATCAGTGATTTTACTTTTCTATTTGAAAATAGCTTAAATAGAGAAACATTGTCTTCACAGGAGGCTCGCACTCATAATTCCATGTACACATCAATAAAACTGAATCCCTGGTTGTCTTGGATACAAAACGTTCTTTTGTTAGGATCCCAACAATTATTTCTGCCTGTGAACAATGAAGAAAAGAAAGGCATGAGATTGTATTGATTGGGTGGTTAGCAAAGCAGAATGCTGTCTCCAGTGATGGCAATTGTACCTCTCAAATTGGTTCCTTGTTGTTATACTGGCTTAATGAAGAAGACTGCATATGCATGAGGAACAACAACTGACTCTTTTTCTTATGTGCTAGTTTGAGGAAATCACAGGAGCTTTCTACGTCACGCTGCTTTAAGAAGGTTTATGTGGAGCTACTTTGGACACAGTGCACTTATCAGATTTGTGTAAAGCTTAACGCTAGCCACACTTTATAGGAGAGGCTTTCTTCTTCATTTAAATGGCTTAAACCCTCTAAGATTTACCCCATTTTGGAGTGCGCCAGTGTCACTAACCCCTCATTACACAGAGTTCAGAACAAAAGACTGAATAAGACTCAACCCCAGTAACTGCTTCATTTCATCAGCTGAAACCTCATCTCTCATGTGTGGCACCTCAGATCTGATGAATAATGTCTTCCCTTTGCTTGTTTCAGCAGTAACACATGAACTTTTGATTGGAATGTATTATATTTTATTTTTTATTTCGCTTCGGAGGAAGAGATTGACAGTGCAATTATTAAGATGAAGCAAGAAAAAAAACCCTTTTCATATTCTTCTATTTTTATTGTATTTTTAAAATTACTTTGTGTAGCTAGCATGACGTTATTGCCGGCTTACTTCAGCTGTTTATGGCTGCAGTTATCATACTATTTCTACCGTCTCTCTTCAGAGACCAGCTCAATCTGGCAGGAGGAATAAAATTACGATCATTGAAAGTAATACATTTCCAAGAAAAATTTCCAAGACATATTTAACAAGTATGTCTTAGTTTTATTCAAAATGGAAACGGACTAAAATGGATGAAGCGGCAAAGCAGTGGATCGTTAAAGTGCACCAGGTGCAGGAGGTGACGCTGACAGCTCATTTTCCACATGCAGACATCTGGTTTGACCAAAAAGGGGACAAAGCATAATAGCAAATTCTCCTATTTAGTTAATATTTTCAGAGAGCCTTACAAATGGAAAAGAAATGTACTCGCACTGGAGTGAAAGTTGATGAGATTTTGAAAGTGGAACTTCTCAGCTGAAGCTTGTGTTTCACAAGAATGAAGGATGAAATATAGTGTTAGGAAAAGTATCATGCTTTGTCTCTGTGACGCCATTGTCCTCGAAATTCTCTCACTGGAAAGCCGACAGAGGAGAATTTGACTTTCAAACCAGCTATGGGACGATGCTTCAGCTCATTTGGTGCAAAGAAAGTTAAGCCACATTTAATCCCAGGCTCATACAGCAGGCAAAGGAGAAGATCATGTCCCACCATGATCCAGTAGCAAAGATGACTTAGTCACAAACAAATCTGATCAAACTGTAGACATGTAAACTTAAATGATATTACAGATATTGCGCATTTGTTTTTCCAATTTTCAAAAGTGGACGAAACTGTTTTAAGACATACTAGAGGACATAGTGTTTGTCTAAAGCCTTTTGGGTGGATTTTTTGTATTTTAGTGGTAGTCTAATGTCTGATTTTGCTGTTGTAAACAAAGAGGCTTGCATTCAACGTCCATGATGTGATCCCATCTGCAGGATTTCATAGCCACTCTGAAAACGCTACATTGATTCACCACCTTATCCCTCTTTGTATTCCATCTGCAAAGTCAAAGGTTGTAAGACACAGTAACTAGCCTCCACATGTAATGTGATATTTTGACAATTTTAATCCCTCCTATGCAGATGTTGCATCATGGTAATGCATTTTGACTAAATCAATACAGACACAAAATGTATGCGACCAGTTGAAATAAATTCAGTCTTCAAAGTTCAAACTTTATAATTTGTCAACTCAGAATTCCATGAACCCATTTGAAGAGGTGTAATTCACTGCAGCACACACAGCATCCGCATCCCAGCCGAGTAAATATCAGCAGGTGCGACCCAAATTTACAGCCAGCCACGTCCCATTAATATCAATCAGCCAATAAATGTGCTCTGATCAAACTGATATTTCGGCATCCTGCCTGTGTAGCATCAGTCAGTCTCACTGTGAGGAAGTAATGATGAAAAATCCGAAGGGAAAGACAGCAAATAAGAGAGGCGGACTAATAAATATTGAAACATTTTTAAAAATTTGAAATTCATTTTCTATCGAGCCTTTGGCGATGGCGTGAAGTGAATTTTACTAGATTAAGAAAGGATCATCTTGTAGCTACAATATCAGAAAAATCTGTTTCTTTACGACCAGTTTCACTTTGATTGTATGACAGCTTCTATGACAACCACACACTATCACCGTGGTAACAACATCCTAGACAGACACAAATATCACACAACTTGTTCACCAGACAAATATATCAGGGATGCAACGTCGTGACCCTCACACACACACACACACGCTAACACAACCACCATGAAAGGCTCACACACACAAAGGCTCACCAGGAGGCCAGATGCAGAGCGGGTGTCGTACTGATTACAAACAATGTGAGACATCTCAAGGCTGCCTTCCCGCTTCTCTCAGCATGGTAAATATTGTAATGTTGCTCTTTCTCTCTTTATTCCTCACCACTGTTTCCACACACTGTTTGGCTTCCTTGCTGCGTCCTACACACCATTTAAACAGAAGTCTAAAAGTTCATCCATTCTGTCTTTACCTAAGCTGGCCTCTGACAGATACTAATTATACAAGAGCAGCAGCAGGGAGCTCCGGCAGTGGCCTTTTAAACCTCACATGCAGTACTGTATGCTAAGCTGTACTAGATTAAAGGAATGTTCTGCTTGAAAACAAAATACATTCAATCCGCACAAAGCGATGACTACGCTGCCCTTTACACAGCTAAAGAAACACGTGTAGAGGAAGCCTCAATACGTAGTCATGCATTCATTGTCCATTGCACTCATCAGTCATCTTTTGTAGCATTAAATATAAAGATTTAAGCACTGCATGGGAATAAAACATGAGCCACACACCCAGAAATCCATATCCATTATCGAGGCATGCATGCTTTTCATTTCGAGCATGGCGTTGCTGGAGCCGTATTGATTTTCATCCCTTTTCTCAGCCGTGAATGTGGTGTAAAAGCTTGTTTTCTCTCTCGCCGTATTTGAATTTAGCATGATTGAGACCACAGCGTCCATCAGTCATACGGTGATTATCATCAATGCGGCTGGCGCATTGGAAAGCCAGTGAACCGTGGAATCAGCAACTTTGACGTGATTTGAAAGGAATTGTCATCAAATGCTGTAGGATCAATGTCCTGTTAGGGTTTCTTGAAGAAGGACGTGCTCTTACTTCAGCTGAAACAAGGGCCTGTGTAATGGTCTTCCTATATGTCTTGTAGATTTATGCTTTACCTTACTTATGCCTTGTAAAGTTAACACAGTAAAAATGCTTCAATAAAACTGAACAATGAGTGAAATATAGTAGAGGACCATCTTACCATTTACTATTTTACATCAGTGATTAAAGTTTTGTGGCACTGATTAGAGATTTGACACCAAACACTTAACAATTCTGACTACTGAATTTTGTTTAAGCCCCACTTCAAGAGAGACGTCCAACCTTTTTGGCATGTATTTCAAAAGGAAACCTCTCAGGCTGATTTTCCAAATGGCCTTTCCTCATCGGAAACTGACTGGAATCACATTAAAAAGCCTCTTTCAGTGAAAGGCCTGTGTGTGGTGCAATTGTAACAACATTGTCACTCCACAGTTGCCCTTCTGCCCAAAGGCTTCCAATCAGATACTTGAACGAATGAATTTCGATGCACTTGGACGCTGATGAAATTTTCCCCACTCAGCCTTTAGTAGCACACAAGCCACACAGACACGTCCGTCCTTTTGTGCGAATAATGCCATATTCTCCTCTACTGTATCACCCCCTTCAATGACTGATGACTCACCCCTTCCTGTCCTTTTGGTGTGCAGACGAGACTTGAGTGACACAATCATAAAGCAGTCAATTAAACGCACCTCCTCTGAATGTCCTTCCAGGAGCGCCATCATATTTCCCTGCTGTCGAGCTTATCGGAGAGCATAAAAAGGTTTAAAATCCACAATGCCGAATCCATGTTTCAAGAAATGTCAGAGCTGATAGAAAAATAAGCTACACTATGATAAAGTATATCTCTGTTGGTGTTTCTTATCAATGAAAGATGTAACACTAGGGGTTAGGACAAATGCAGGTAATACAGGTATTTTAGCTGCTTTTGAAGCTTTTCGAAGTGCTCTCACACGCACCACCACAATTATTATGAAGCGCCTGAGCACAAAACTCGTTCGTAAACATCAATGGAAGAACAAAATTGTATGTTATATTGCGATGAAGTGATAAAACCGTAATCGTAACGGGCAGGTGGTTAGAAGAAGACCACTTAAGCCCCGTGCTGCCTCTGACCTCCATGTGCAGCTCAGACATGCTCAACATCTCACATAGTGTCCAGCCCTGCTTATCCTCTTATAGCCATCTTGGTGAAGCATGAAGATTTTAATTGGTTAACCACAGCACTTGGAATATCACTGTGTCTGTTATTAGCCGGCAAGCCAAAGACTACTGCAGACAGTCCTTAAACTGGGCTGATGGTCATCCACGCTCAAGCTGTCATTTGCTTTGTCGCTAACTACAGTCAAAGGTGTTCTCTGCTACACATCTGCTAATGCAACACCGCCCGCTACACAGCCCCCGTCTTGTTTGTCTTTGACTAGAAAAAGGTTTTCTTTGCTGTAATTGTTAAGCAGTGAGTGCCCGACTTGTCAGATCCCATCACAGGCGTTTGATTTGAGCAGCATCGACCTTGATTGCAGTGGTGGGCGAAGCAGCTCCATGCAGCGGAAGAGGACACAGCTCTGTTCTCAGCCAAAACCGCAGCTTGGTTTCTTTCACCGGGTCTCTGAATATGAGCGTGTCAATACAGCCATTGCACACGGCTGCATATGCCCCTCTGGCATGATTCCTCCCCGACTGAATCGATTCAGGCTCTGTTTATCTCATTAGCTTGTAGCGTGTAATCAATCACACAAGGGCATTTGTTTAGGCCCTGCTACCCACTACATATTATAACTCAACTCCTCTCCACACTGTGAACATTGTTCTGTCTACAGTTATGTTTAGCCATGACGCCACATTGAGCTGCTTGCAAGCGAGCGCAGCCTCTTGGCATTCATTCAACTTATCCTGTTTCATTACCGCTAAGTGATTTGGTGTCGGTGCAGGCAAAGGACAAAAGAAACATATGCATGAAATGAGGACACATACACAGACACCTACACTCATGATTACAAAGGACTCAAAAATCAGCTCACTCCAACCCTCAGAATAATTAACAAGATGCTCACTGAGTCTGTTTACACAGCCACAATTGAAGTGGTGCACAAAGAAAGTTTATCCAAGAGGAACCGCAATGCTATGTTATGTAAATGACTGGCATCCCAAATACCAAATATAAACAAAAGATAATTATTCATTGTGAATGCACCACCAGCTAATCTTTGACAGGTGCTCTTGAAATAATTCAAAATGAGCAATTGCAACCTTTACACAACAGCATTGGTAAACATGACATTTCAATGACTCAAGTGTTATCAGAAACCCTCGAGTTGCTTCAGTTTATCATTTTAAATGTAAAACTAAATGTAAGGTTCACCGGGCTACATCCTGATAGAAGCCAGAGTATGATGGTAACTCTTGCACAGAATAACAATTGATGCAATTTTACATTATCGTCTGTGTGTATCAGTCTTACCTGACACAATCTGTAAGAATTATTTCCATATATATTAGGTGATATGGATGACAATTATTGGACACGATGCACTTTCTTTGAACACTGGCGTTCAGATTTACTTTTATTTTGTTCATAAAATCATAAAGAGCTTAAGCTGACATGGATTTTCTTACACTTTATGAGGTGATATCATACCAGACTATGCTGCTGAATTCAAACTGAAAGCAAAATTGAATGTCCAAAAAAATATCTTTAAAAAACAACAACTACGGTTTAAATTCAAAATTACTTCTTACAGACTTTAAGTGCGATAATCTCGTTCTTGAGTCATGTCAGGACGACAGATGTGAGAGCACTGGACACCATCAAACTGTGGCTGGTTACAGCTGGGCTCCGCCTAAGGCCAAACATCAAATCCTGCATTTGCCAATTTCATGGAGCCACTTTGATCATCCCACAGTGCTTTCGACAAACAGCCACATCACACAGACGCGTCACCAAGCAGCACAAACAATTATTACCCTGTCAGAGATACCTAGATGGCATTTAATGGAACTACCACTTTATCTACTCAGCAGCGGCTCACAGTAATAATTTGAAAGAAGTGTGTCTGGCAACATACTTTTGCTCCGCTCCCTCTGTACTTCATAAAAATGAGGCAGACATAAACAAGACATTCCCTTGAGTCTCTCATGGGAACAAAATGACTACAATGCTGATTCATTCCTATTGAAATCCTCCCAAACTGTACTAGAGTTTAGAGAGGAGACGATATAATAGGTCCCTCAGTGCGCTATTCTGTTGATGTGTTAAAAACAAAACGAGGTAAGCCAGTCGAACATTACCTGCCTTGCAGAGAAATTACTCTTCTCGAAACCCTTACAGTGATGTTATTGTATTCCGACCTGCAATGCACTGGCCTGGGGTCAGATCAGTGACAAAGATGGAACGAGCCCTCTAAATAACAGTTTATTGACTTATTTTGTTGTTCCGAGTCCATTTATTAATTGGAAATAGCAACCACAGATCTATCATTAGTTCCTACTGCATCTCAAAGCCCATGTGCAGCTCACTTCAGTGGTCACCCAGTAGCAGTGTGTGAATGTTCGAAGAAGGGAATTCCATAGTTACATTACTTGCTGTGCATTTAAATGTTTGCTTTACAATAAAATGAACATCAAGGGCATGATGTGAGGATGCACGAATGCCCATGTCGTTGTATTCTGCTCTCTGAATGCACAAGCCATTGCTCAGATTCCGCTCTAATAATTCCGAGATATGTTTTAAGTGATAATATTCCGAGCAATCATCCCAGCAGTCAGATGGTACAGACAGACTCAGTAGCTGTAGCCTTAGGGGCTTCATGCAGCAGCCCTCAGGACTGCATATGTAAACCGCATAAAACTGCTGGTTAGCATTAAGTTCAGAGGAATGGGAGCGAGCATCTGTCAGCGTTTAACATATTCTGATATAAGATCACTGTCATTAAAGCCTACCTTATTCATAGCGTGCCAGTCTTCTTTGGCATACAGACACATCACTTATGGAATGATTATGGAAATGATTATGAGCATGAACAGTTTAAGCTCTTTATTTTGTATCTGTATTTTACAGTTTGTTCACGGTAATTAATTCTTATAGCTGAGAAGCTTAGCAAATTAATGCTGGTGCGGTGCAGGTCAGACTTGCTGCTCACTGCTCTTATTAAACTATTAATTAAAGCCCAGAGCAGAGAGGCGATAAATGTGCATGGTAGATGATCCAACAGGTCACCTTGTCTTTTCAAACTTTTGACTTTAAATCGATGGCAGGAAATTAGCCGGGCAGCCGCACACAATACGTCACATCAAGGAGGCCTCTGTTTCTCAGCTGTGGGAGGGATCATGGCAGAAAGAACTTTATGTGAATACAAGTAAACTTACTGGACTGGTTTAGGCTCGGATTTTAAGGACATGTTCGTGACAGCTTCTCAGATTCCAAGCAGGGGGACAGGGACAAACTTTTCACTCACTTGCCACTGTGGCTGTGTTGTTCAGAGTCTCGACACTGTGAGTGAGATGTAATTGGCACCTACTGCACATGAAACGCCATGTAAGCAACAACAAGAACAACAACAACAGGCTAGTTAAGGCCTGTCATCTTTCTCTTCAGCGTGCTGTCTGACACTGTTTCGCAGCTCTCAACTGCTTCTCTTGCACATTAAATTCTTCTACACTTCGCCGCTGTCACAAACACATCTTAAAGTGTTTACATTTCTAAACAATGTCTCTAATTTCCCGCCATGATGAAAGTTGGATCTATGAGACCACTAAATGCTACTTAATGTAATAACAGTAAAATGGATTGTAAATTGATTCCTCTGCCCGATTCGCTGCGTTTCCTTCGTGATTTGGTGCTGGTATTGGAGATGTGGAAATGTAAACACTGCATACCACACACGGAAAAACATTTATTAATATTTAATCTTGAGTAATTCTCTATCGCAAATGACTGTTTATCCATCTTGCTCAGTCAAAACAGTCACAACTGCTGCCTACATTACCTCTAGTAACTCGGAATAGGAAAACCAGACAGCTCTCTCTGTGCCAATCCTATTTCATACTGTGTAACGAGGATGATTGCACCATGGCAGAAAATGAGTTCAGCGCATTCAGCACTGATGGATAAAAAAAAAAAAAAAACTGTCATGGTTTTAATAGTGTTTTCATGGGATAGATTAGTAAATCAGATTGGTCTCAGAACTAGAAAATCATTTAGAAAATGGATGCTTTAATGCACTAACCCTGGTGTTTTGTTCTTATTTTGCCCTCATCAGCTTTTTGCAGAGGCCCAGAACTGCAGCTTACACAACACTGCTGGACCGAGATGCAGAATCTCAATTGGTCTATTAAATCTTTAAATCATGAAAGGAGGTGGAGAGGAATCTGTCAGTGGAGAGCATAATATAATCTTCTTTTCGTACGTCACACCCATGGGTGTTTGCTCCTCAATTTGAAGTACAGATTTAGTTTACACCCATTTTAATGTCCACTTTTCCCACTTGTCTCACTGGTTCTCCTGAGAATTTACTGGGCTTATAGCAATAAACACTAGATCTTTCAAGAGGATTTTGGTAAACCCAATTCGATAAACTCAACTTTCAAATGACAAGCAGTCATCCAGCCCAGACACATAATTTATGTCTGACACGCGTTCCTGTTTGTTTATAACACTATCAAGATCAGCAGAAATGAGACCGTTGATGAATTCTTAAGCATGGCAGCATCATTAGCACTAACAAAGGCTTTCCAAAACACACCAAGGCTCTGCTTAATAATGAGCAAGTTGTTTTGTTGTAGATTGTGCAACATCTGAGCATTTACATAGCACACCGCGTAAACAGAAAAGATGCAGCCATATACAGCTATGACAAATCCGTGCTCCTGTACAGCTCGAAAATGTGAGTCAACTAAGGTGAAATATTAAAAGTATAATCCTACCCCTCCAAAGAAGACAACATATCCACCCACGGCAGCCAACGCAGCTTCAACACAGCATAGAATCCTCCTACAGAAGAAATGTGAGAATGACCAAAGTTGACCTTTAGAGAGATGCTGGTGGACATGTGAGCTTGCTCTAAACATACTGCAGCAGCGCTATTTTTACATGATGTTTATTGGTGGAAAAGTCAACCAAAATGTAAGTAGATTGGAGAAAAGTCCATTATCAAGTAACATGTAAGTGATCAAAATACTAATCAGGTTACAAAGATGGATATTGTTATAGTGAAACCTCTACATAAAACAATTATTCAAGATTAACAACAGGCTAAAGCAGCAAGCAAAGATTCTTAATCTGTTTTATATCCCCTGTGAAGTCCACATTATTCCATTTACTACTTTTATTAATCTGTTTTGTCAATCAATGTATGCTTTGTTAGGTGCTAAAGAGACTTTTATCTATAAATGCCAATCTCTTTGTGGTTATTGTTCGGATGGAGCACATTTCTAATCTTCACTGCTTTAAACAAATCAGTATGATCTCTTTATATAGAACTAAGGAGATATAATTTCACAGATTAACAGTCACTGATTGCAGGTACGTTTTATTCAACTTCATCCAGTCATTGATTTCCATGCATCCTTGATCTATACACTGCTTAATCCTCATTAGGGTCACGGCGGGCTGAAGTCTATCACAGCTGACTTGTTTAATGCTTACCGCTTCCGCGAGGTTCGTGCGGCTCCGTGCGGAAAAATTGCGCAATTTTCACACCCACGCCCCCTCGAGCAGCTTTCCGTGCGAGAAATTTCCGCTGAGCGCACCTCCTCATTTTTCTAACCAAAGTGGACATAGACGCATGGAAAAACATGGCAGAGGGGCAGGACCTACTCCTAGCTGAAGTCTAGAAGTACGTGCACTTCTAAGATTCATCACACAGAGATCACCGTGGTAACCGGGTTATGAACAATTCGTGTGTGAAATTAAAACTAACTGCTGAAATGCAGCTATTTGGTAAAACACCATGTTGTAAGTGGTGTAAGCAACGGATAACTTCTTCTCCTCTAGTTTGCGATACACTGTCCCCTGCAGTTTGGGAGCAGACGCCGGACAGAATATAAATGCGCACACGTTCTCTCGCGTGGATTTCCAAGCGTCTCATTTAGGGTGAAGGCAGGAGACACCCTGGACAGGTCACCAGTCTATCACAGGACTACACATAGAGACAAACAATCACACTCACATTCAAACCGACGGACAATTTAGAATCATCAATTAATCTGAGCATTTTTTTTTTTGGAAGAACCTGGTGAATACCCACGCATCCACAGGGAGAACATACAAACTTGATGCAAAAAGATCTGAGGCTGGAACGCAAACTGTGGATCTTTTAGTGGTGAGGTGACAGTGCTAACCACTGAATCCATGGTGCAGCCCCAGTCATTGACTTATTTGTCAAATTTCATGTTAGATGTACTGACTTGAACCATTGCAATTGGACGTGGTTCATATTTGGAATTTTTAAACAACACTGAGCAATGGCGATTGCTTTTCAATGGCCAGCGTTGCTGAAATAATCTCCCAGCATGTTCATAAGGTGATCCTTTCCCCCTACAGAGGTGGACGGACACTTATTCTCGTTAAAGCTGAGGGATTTACGACAAAGCCTGTGGGATTTTCTCAAGAGGGTAATTGAGAGAGCTTGTTTGTGCCTCAAAACCGAGACTTTTTTTCATGTGTGCTTTCCATCGCTGTTGCCTAATCTGTGAGTAATTACAGCTCCGACCCCTGGAAGGAATTGGATGTTTATCAGACAGACAAAGAAGCATAAAAGCCATACAAGATTCACTGCCAAAACCATTCATATTCTGTATTGTTCGACGTGAATGGACTCCTACTTCACTATTACATCAGCAAAGATCTTAAACATCGGATTTTGGCCTAAGCAAGTGACTCCAATTAATCTTAAGAACGATATTGCTTTGTCTGAAATGTCAGCGTAGATCCTTGACATCAAAGCAATATACTGTGCTGCTGTGTTTTAAAGTAACACACAATGTTCGCCACCATTGTCAGGTCACATTATCGTTGTATGGATGGGTTGACGATAGGGGAAGACCTCTGTCATCATGTTAAATGATCATCTCAGTCTTCCGATCTCAGACACCTACTGTGCAGGACTATAGCTTTACTCTCAGCTCCCTGCAGCAGCTCCTTCCTCCAGACTCAACACTCCAATAAAGACACAAACTGTGCCATCTCTGCCATGCTGATTATAGGTTAAGCTTATTTCGTCTTGAAGGACAGAATAGGGCTCTTCCTGTTCACTCTCTCGCATTATGTAATTGCAGCCCTCAAAGAAAATATCGGAAGAGAGGCCAGACGGAGGTAAGAGAAAAAGAACTGTTTTCCACTCCGTTCTTGATCACCGTGAGGCGGAACATGGTTTGACAGTGGGGGAGGTGAACCTCAAGGGCTGGGTCAGGAGCTTTGCTTATTGTTTGTGCCTTTAGATATTGCAGACCGTGAGCACCTTTATGTGTGCCGGTGTGTCTGGATATATTGTGAACTATGTGACTGCACACACAAAAGGCCTCCGGTAGCATCCCTGCTCTGTCTCCTAATCTCCAGCAGGCCCGATGAATGTGAACACAACTGATACCACGCTGCCAGCTGTCTCTAATACCTTCCTTTTTTCAAGCACAGCAGTACTGCCCCCAGGGATCATGGGTAACCACAAATGCACATAATGAGATTATCCCCCAAAAAAATTCATTAAGAAAAGAGGCAAACTTATTTGAATCATGCTGCATCACTGATTGGAGCAGAAAACAGCATTACAAGCCTTAGCGGCAAATCCCTGTAAAACAGAAAGTGATGCTGTTCATTTTATTAACACTCAACTTGTTTATCAGATGCAAAACATGAGCTAGCATGAGAAGTTATTTTCTAAAATGTCACAGGTTTACGTGTTGCAATTAAATTCCTTCCCGAGAACAAAAGAAGAAAAACAAAAAAATACTCTTTTGATGCTGTTCTAACTGGCACAATGATTCCTTTATTGTTGAAAAATGCGTATTAGCTTTCATTTGACAGTGATGATATATAAGGGAAGTAGGTGTCTACTGACTCAGTTTATTTATAGCCTAGGAGCATGACAGCATCAACAAAAAGAACAACCTAACCCAAGGGTCTCCACTCTTGGCAAGAGGAATAATGTAATATTTGACAGGATTGACTCTCATTTTTGGCTTTCCACTGCATGAATAGTGATCTCCAGCAGAGTAACTCTTACAGTTTGACTGGGTTTACTATTCACTGGTCTGCGTCATTACACAAGCTGCCTTTGTTAGCAAACAACCCCTCATATTCTTAGATTTAAGCTCATCTCACAGAGAAGAAACAGCAAAAATCAAAGTCCTCGCTGAAAAATGGGAGAAAAAATGTCATTCAAAAAATGTATTAAGATCCACTTCAAGCACTCCCATCCTTTGACTTTAATGCACTTGATTATGAGCACCGTTGCTTCGCTGCTTCCAAGATAGCGTCCCATCCCCTTCTTATAATCCTTGCTTTTCAAACCCGATTTCCCATTTAAGTGAGTGGTGGTGTCCTACACAGTGATTATATTTGGCAGGGCTGCTGAAATTGCTGAAACAAGTCAGGATGAATTCAACGGCTACAGCAGTTTGGAGGAGTTGAGCATCTAATTATTCGGTGTTGCTGGTCACTCCAAGCTGCTCTGATGTACCTCGGGCAAACAACTGCTGTCCCTGGAGGGAGAAAAGCTGCTGGAGAGAAGGCAGAAAGCCTCTGCCAGCATGAGTCTGTGGGGCACAGTTTATTCTAATTCCTCTGCAGGACATTAATGAGCCAGGATAGTGGCTGTCTTAATGGGCAGCCAGACAGATTTTAAGTGCCCCATGGAGTGTAATCCACTGAGGTACAACAGCACTACTGCAAGGCCCAACAGATTGGTCTTAGTCGTCATTTTGCTTTAACTTTGCTTCTAAGCAGTTCATTATAAAGGGCATGTGCCGGCTATGCTTTAAGCCCCTGCCTTTGGGACCGCCATGGGCCATCATCAAACTATGCCTTCATATATTTTAATACAATTTAGACTTCAACTTTTGGACACTGTTAACCAGAGCGAATCACTATTTATATTTCGTGCTAAAGAGCAGACATTACTGTTAAAAGCAGTCTTAACTTATCATGCCTCTTTCTTGTCTTTGCCTTTGATTCACACCATCTGAAGAAATAATTGCAATTTTTGACAACAACCATTATGTGAGAAATAGAATAGTTTAAAATTAACATCTAGCCCTTGCAAAGGAATTTGCAGGCAGAGGCGGAGGAGAACTATTGGATTAATAGAACTTTAAGGACCAATTATTTCTACATTTTCATTTTCAAAGGCACAATTCTCGGTGCTGTCTTTTACCAGAGACATTCTCTAAGATGCTTTGTCTTATACAGCACACTGCATAATCAAGATATTGATTCATTAAATGTAGCAACTTTAGTTTGCAGAACTGAGGAACTCCTTTCAACCAATGTTTCAAAAGACTGCGGTGTTTTTCAGCAAAAAGCTAAAAATAGAAGCTTTACTTGTATCAATCATTTATTAACTTGGTTTAGGAGTTCAGTGTCTCTCTCCTTTTGAGTCTGTCAGTTTACACTACACCATGCAGAGGTAAGAACAAGTTTTCTCATGCAATAATAGAATTTTTTACGACTCAGAAATGGAAATACCGACACGTACTTTTGCGTTTATTTGCAGCGGATAGTGTGCGATACATGCAAACTTACATCCTACTTGCCTGCTGCGAACCCTCAGAGCCAGACTGAAGAAGAATAACTAATGTGGCCTCAAAAAGATTCTGTGGCAATATACTGGCAGTTGCTTTTTTATTTTACAATTTAATATTCATGATCATGGCGATATGAGAGCACGCCCAAACTTCTGCAGCTAAATGCGAAAGCACGTACTGCACTGTAGCACTGTTGTTCAGCCGTATAGAGTGTTTGTGATAAAGACAGTGTTTTATTCACATCTATTGCTCTGGCCCTCTGTTGCCTAGGGCCGGACAGCTCCATGACTGAATCTGCAGAGGAGCTCAGTTACCTTCAAAGAAAAACCTACAACACACACTGAGCAGACATCAAACATAAATGAATTTTGCCCAGTGGAGTAGGGTTCAAAAAAACCTGGATTTGTGAGCTCTCGGTGTAGGTAGACGTACTTCACATGCACCCACATGCTGTCCTCTGTTTCTAAACCTGAGCAGCCTTGTCAATAGCTTTCAAAACATTTGTTCAAAGTCCAATCCCTCCATCTTGCCAGGCTTCATACATGTTATTACGCCGTGCAATGAGGCGTGAAATGCTGCTGCACCACTGGTGATGAACATGCGTACTTCACATATGGACATTCAACACCTACATGTCTACAAGATCATGCATACCCTTACACTGTTTTATAATATGGGTATTGTGATGACATCCATTGTACACTAGGTATTATTTTGTCCTAGCTAAGTAAAAAGGTAACATTTTATACCACTTGACCGTAGGCAGGCTCAAAAGGTTTCATCATTTGCTGGTAAAATGCATCCTAAAAAATAAAAGCTGTGTAGAAATGGTTATATGTGGCGAGTTCCTGATATTTATTACTTCAAATTTCAGTACCTATTATTAGGTGTTAAGCTTTACAACAGAGAGTTGTGGGTGCTCTGCAGTTATAAAGTCATTCAACCTTGTTCCAGTAAAGAGAGATTTTTAAAGGGTTTCTTCCAGACTGATTAAACAGCTTAAATGCTCTAATAGGGCTACAGAGAAGCACTGATAAAGCATATAAACTACTCACAATTGAAGATTTACAAACCGGTAGACGATACAAATATTATTAGGACTGTGGTAAAACACTACATAACAGAGAAATAGTTATTAGCAATCTATGCCATTCTAATCAGTGAACAGTGTCAGAAAAGCAGCTGTGCCACACATGTATTTCTGGCCCTTCAGCACATTGAGAACTGTGCCACCAAAGAGAGGGGCAACCTTGAACACAGAATGAAATGACGAGCCGTCCAGTTCCGTAAATGAGATCTGGACGCTATTTGCTGACGTTGCTAAACCGAGCAGAAACTAAATATATACGTGGTCAGCGAGTGCAGCGCTATAGAGGCATACTAACACAAGCGTGAGAAACAGCTGGGGACACGCATGGCTTCATCGCATGCGAGTGTATCGGCTGAGAAACGGGCGCCAGGTGTGGCTGCCATCATGTATGTAGACTGTGGAACAGATGAAGGGAACTTTGAAACAGGAGAAACACAACTGGCCGGTTCAGTCATCTGTGGACTGATCTCTGCCAGTGTGTGCTTTATGGTGTTTGTCATTGTGGATTAACAGACACACAGCTCTGGAGTGGCTGGAACTTTAGATGTATTTCTCAGCATAATGCCAGGAATGCACTCAGTCTATTGAATTGAAACGTCTGTGAACATTGCATTTGCTTAGAGAGAGGGAGTCTAACATAGTGTCTTCTTTTGGGTGGCCCTTTTCTTTGACTCTGTGGCTTGTTTGTGAAAATATGAACTCGAGAGAAAACATATTTGCTCAGAATGTCTGATGTCATTATGGGTGTCAGCATGCTGTGACTGGACCAGTCAGAACTTCCAGGGACAGTCAGGTTGATCTGTCATGACACATGACTAAGGACTTAGGACCGCAGCCCAGACCTTTGGCACTGTATAAACACTGTGCAAGATTTTCCACTTCGACTACTGAGCGTCCCTGTTAACCTGCAAAAAAAGGCTTTTAATTTAGCAATGAACCCTCCAGTATTGATACAGCTAATGCACACCCCACATGTGCTCCACTACCGCTGCCGCTATTGCCTCCGCCACTATACTGGGGCGTTATTTTCTGCTCGTTTTGAGTTAAGCCATGCGCATTTAAATGATCACAGCAGCCAAACTATACTATCATTGTCTTATTAGTGCACATAACTGCAACGTGGGTTTGAACAATGCACTGTTGTTTTCTTTTCTTTGCAGAATTAGAGAGCAGTTTCTTGTGCACCTGTGCCGGCGAAGAGAACAAACACTACATCTTTTCTCAGAGAGCTGGGGTTTCCTGGGAAGGTGTCAGAAATGAGAGCATACAGCCCACTTAACTTCAGCTCAAGCTTCCCTTTTCTCAAGCCAATGCCCCGTGTTTTGTTCACTTCTGTGGACAAGTTGTTATTTTCTGTCTGGAAGGTGGTGTACGGCTCCCCAGGGTGACCAGTGAAAGTGCTCAGACTTGGCTTTTGAAATCACGCACTGCATTTTGTTCTATTCCTCAACTCTTCTTTTTGAGTCCTCATATGTTTTATTTCTTATTTATGTGCAACGTAGCGTATAGGATGACAAATTTAGATTTTATGTAAAAAGTGAAGTCAATCGGCTGAACTCTCTGACTCTAAATTCCACTTGGACCATGTGCGGCAGCCGCTCTGCTGGTCAGCTAAGAGAAAATCTCTTCTGCTATCTCAGCACCCAACTGCTCATCATGAGGATTATCAGCAATTCTTTTCATCAGGCCGACACCGACTCTTCTTCTAGCACCAGCTCACACTGCCTCTCTGCGGCATCCAACATGCATAGATTTTCCCTCTCACTTCCACCGTGCCGCTGTACACAGCGACCCAGGGACAAAGATGGCAATCTCCCTACCGCTGTTCCAAACCTGATCAGCATGGAAATTGGTTCATCTCTGTCAAGCTTATGTGCATGCTTTCAAGTGCCTCTCAGATGCATATCTAAGCATGCCGGCCAAGCATTCACAGAGAGAGAAAAAAAGCAAGATAATGTGGTATCATTATTTTTACCTCATTTAGAGACTTCAGTGTGAGACTGCTATTCCCAGCGCATGCAGCAGAAGGACTCCCATTCATTCTAGAAATCCTGTTTTTGTCCCTGCTGTGTGTTGTCCCCCCCTTCCTCTTCCTTGTCCCTTGTCGAAAGAGAGGCAGCATTCAAAGCATCCCTTTCTTTTATTCTGCCAAGCCAGCTGAAACCCGTCTTCATGCCTTGGATGATGGAGATAAAAAAAAAAGAGAGAGGAGAATGTAAAGCAAAGAGAGGACCCAAGCTCCCAGGATTTGTTTTCCTCCTTTCCCTCTCTCCTCTTCTTGCGCTCACACACGCCGAAACTGGTGCATGAGGGGAGACGTCAGAGTGGCAGCGATGTATGTGTTTTTGCTCTGTGGCTCTTCACCTCTTCTTTCTCTTGCTCTCCCTCCCACCCTTGTCCTCACTACCTCTCTTTGAATCTCTGTCTGCCCCTCTATGCTCCTCTCTGTTCGCGGCTCGTTGCTTCAGCACAGAAGCAGGCTGCTCTGTCGTGACGGCTGAGACGGCTCTACGCGTGCAGAGACATCTGTGAATGTGCTTATGTTGGGGGACTAAAGTAGCCTCTTAGCTGAGATTGAGACCACCCTCCCCTCCTCCCTTCCAGAGATGGGCTTTCTAATGGCATGTACCATTAAAGCTCGGAGCAGGGTGGGCTGCAGCACTGAAAGGAGAGAGAGGAGGAGGGGATGGAGAGAGAGGCAGAGAGGGGGAGTCGCTTGGAGAGAGAGGGAGCGGAGGGAGATGAGGGAAGAAGTGTTGAAGAAGAAGTAGTCTAAGACGGAGAGAAAATGCACATTAAGGAGCCATTCCCGTTTCTTCATGTCATTTCACTGTCCATGAGTAACTGTACAGGCTCCTCGATGTCAGTCTTCTTTGCAGTTTGCTGATGCACACATAAACTCCTTGCAATGAAACCTCATCTCTGATAAAAGCATTCAAAAAGCAGCTTAGACGTATGCAGAATCAATATATAAGTCAGCTTGTGTCGGTTTTTGGCTGCGGTGGATTATTTCTGGAAGAGCTGCAATTGTGTCACAGATAAAGCATTCCTTCATGCATGGCCGGCTGCACAGTGGCACACATGCAGAAACATATTGTGGAAATTGGGTGGAATGAGCGAAAATTGTCCGTGCACATAAAGAGTCATTTCTGAATAATAGAAAGCCCATGCTGTACATCTCCAGATGCCGCCGTGGCTTCGGCGATTGGCCGAGACCGCGCTGATGCCAGTTCCACCACAACATTTCCATCCCGTTACAAGCAGCACCATCTAATTTCAGGCGTCACTGAATAAAGAGCATGTCTGTTGTGGAGGTGAGACAGCGTCTGGTGTGAGGATCAGAAATACCACCTTGGCCAGCTCACCTCCTCTGAGACTGGAGACCAGACCTGGCTCTCCGAGGAGCTCGGCCAGGAGGGCTGGAGCTGGAGGAAGTGGCCTTGCTCAAGGGAACCACTGCGTTGGACATTACACCTGGAAAAACTAGACCACAGAGAGAGAGAGAGACATAGAGATCAAGACACAGAGCAAAACATCACCCCCCTCTGAATGTATCACATGCATGACAATGAGCAGCCTCATACAGAGACTTCTCTACACATTTGTGTTTCTAATTACATGCGATATATTAAAACTCACTGACTGCTTTGCATTTTGCCCTCACAGTATAATGAGAAAGCGAGAGAAGAAGGCAGCAGTCAAGAGGGAATTCAGATCACTAAATTGCTGTTAAGAGCGCAGCCGCTAATATGATGGTGTGTGCGCCTGTAAGCCTGGATAACCTGAGGAAAAAAGCCCTCAGATGATCTAGCGACTGGGTGCTACATTTCACTGCAAAGTGTCGTGCAGTATTTTGAGCTTTAGTCCGTCGGCCGGCTCGAACTCTCATGACTCGAGCTGCTGAATCAAAAAACACGAGAGTGTGACACGGGCGCTGGACAGAGCAATTCACTGGAAGGGATGAGCGGTTCAGGGTGGTTTCATCAAGAGTAGAAAAAGAAAAAGAGCTGCTTGAGGAGTTAGTGAGTGTTTAGAGGCACATATGGTCAGAACCGTGTCTATAGATATATAAAAATTAATGCTTAATGGAAATGAGATTGCATCATTGTTATCATGTAATCTTAGTAAAGCACTTCTTAATCTGTAAAGGATTCTGTTTAGATTTGTATGTCTGAGGATTCAGTGCCTTTCACTCTTTATGCTCTTTGGTTTAATATATTGAAGTGGATTCAAATGTAGTCATCCCATACTAGTGTATTGACATGTCTTCTGCAAAGCTAGTGATCTGGATTTAAGAACAAATGTAAATGTGAAAACAGCAGCAGACAAACCAGGCAACCAAGCAACCACAGTAGTAGTGTCAGTTGAAGGTCAACCTAAAGGAACTGTTGGAAAAAAACATTGATTTGCATTCATTCTGTGTGTTAGATGAGAAGACTGATGCCACGCTCATGTCTGACCTTAGCGGCATTCTCTGATGCTGAAAAAGGAGGTTAAAACCAAAGTACCAAAACTGCAATTCCTTGAATGTCCACTTGAGGCTGACTTCAAAAGCAAGTCAATCCTCATACACCCCAGAATATAATGCACCTGCACCTTTCCAGCAAGAATAAATATGTTTAATGCCTGTACAAAGAATGACTTTGGTCTATATAGCTAATTCTCCTCTTCATGACAACTAAATGGGGAGTGAATTTTCATATAATTTACAGTTTGAACTGTATCAAGGCATAACATTATGCACAATGGATGTACCCTGGATTCTGCCGCCCTTTCTAATATTTGCATGTTAAAAAAAAATCAAAATTTATTTTAAATTTATTTTTTAACACAGGAAACAGTACCAATAGCAATTTGCAGCAAGCAAGGAGGATAATTGCAAACAAAAGTGAAAGTGAGAGTTTTGCCAAGAACTTTGATTGTGCAGTCAGGCAGCTCTGCTAGTTTTTGCATTGGATTATCCGTTTTAATGCTCAACCTCCTGCATGCAAATGATTCACCACAACAGTTCCAGTCGTCAGTATTTTGAGGCAACACCAAAATCACATCCTTCGCTTAGCCCCGCCCACAATGACTGTGATTTGTTTAGGAAATACAAACAAGCCAGAGCCTTTTTTCCCCTACAGCAGAATGATATCGCAGTGCAGCTAGATCATTCAATATTAGAGAACTGGCTGACAAAGTGAGAACTAATAGGGACTAGCCACTAGTTAGGCTGGGTCAGGTACTGCCAAGATGGTGACGGCTGTTCAGGAAACCTGTGAGTGATGTCACAAACGGTTCATCCAGTGATTTGTCCATAAATATTAAGATCAGTTTAGTGTTAAGACTTAACTTATTTGACTTAGGACTAGGACAAGAAAAAGGAGGAAACAGGCTGGAAACAATCCAGCACATTACCCCTGCTGCAACAGCAAGTTAGTATTTTTCCACTCTCTGTCACAAAATGTATAGGCATATTTCCCAAGATGTCAAAGGACTACTTCAAAACTGCTGCCACATGACAAAAAGCTCCACAAATTAAGCCCCTGCTTTGCCCTGCTCAGTGTGAAGTTATCAGGCTGTAATATACAGCTCAGGTGTACTGGAGACTCCAAATGACCCATCAGTGTGAACGTGAGCTCAAGTGTGTTTGATATATGAACCCTTTGAAACACACTTGTGTCAAGGACTATAAATAAGCTTGACTCGACTATTCAGTTTGCAAACAGAGCGCTATTACTCACACAGTGCCCATTCTGACACACCTTGTAGCCCCCGAGTCAAGGTCATGTGTGCTGGGTCAATATATCAAGAATCCACAGTTAGACCTCTGATGTATCTGCTGCTGTCAGTTCTTTCTGCCTTCATGTGTCAATTGTACAAATCGAACATGAAGCAATGAGGACTTTATGTGTGTCTGTGTGTGTGTGTCTGTTAAAAGTATGTCGTGTATGTCTTAAATCTTTCAGAACTCTGTCATGCCTGTGGGTGGTGCCTCTTGCCGTTTTGGAGGAGTTAGATTTTTCCCACAGGCCATCTGGTGTGCTTTTCAAGCCTAATACGAAGGGAAACAGAGAGGCATTGGAGTTCAGCAGATGATAGTGATGGGAGCTGAGTAGGCCAGCGCACACACGCAAACACACACATATATACAGGACAAGGGCAACAGATGGAAGGGGCCCCATATGCTGCCAGTGCTGGAGCCAGGCCCGGTGGGCAGGCCCCACTGGCCTCATTGGGGGTCCATTGATATTTAATGTTCTGACAGACTTTGAAATGGGAATTTGAATCCAGACAATGTAACTCTGCTTTGCCTGGCAAACTAGAACCACTGTGGGAATATTTACAAAATTGCATTTCTTTAAAAAAGTAATAATATTAATCAGGTCATATCTCTGAAATTGAATACACCTCTTTTAAGAAGCATTTTCAATTTACTAAACACAAAGTAATGTAAAGTCCAGCTACAAGTATTCATTTTAGGAATGGACTCTAAATTACTTACTTAAAGGCAGATATTTCTTCTCCTGCTGTTGAAATATAATATTCAGAAGTCTTTAAGTCAGCAACTTCACTGTGAAATGTATATTTTCTTCTTGCCTTGAGCAAAACAACCACTCATCCAATATTCTAAACGTTAACACTCCACACTAAACATCACGTCGACCAAACTGTAAATTCCAACATGTGATTATAACTTAGCTCTGTGACAACAAACTGCTCGAAAACAAGCTTCTCTTTTACACTGTTGTCTTTTGTTTACACTTCTTCTGCAGACACAAGGGTTCAAAGCAAATGCCATCTGTCAAATCTTGTCAACATATGTGTTAATCTGAAAGGAAACATCTTTCAAGCCTCCCATGTCTCAGTATAGGAAAGATAACTGCTCCCCGGGGTGTCCAAGCAATTACGAACATCTTTCCGAGAGTTCCTTTTTTAGGAAACGTTTAGTTGTCAAAAGCTTTCAGAATTAAGTCCGCAGTGTGCAACACTTTCGCACAACTGGGTTTTTTATGTCTTGCAGGATGGCCTAGAGGCACACACTTACCAGGGAAGAGAAACGACAGGATGAAAATGGAAAAAAGTCGTATCAGGGTTGTGTCACATACAATTATGGTATTTCTCCGCGCTGCATACAAGAAAGAGGGCAAATATGTGTGTTTGTGACCAATAAAACGGCATGTATAGACAAGACTGTGGCAGCCTGACGCCATTTTCCTAAGTGTTATATGTGTCTCTGAACCAGACACATCTATAATAAACTATCCCTGGTGTGGATGAATGACAGTGGCATGTATGTGATGGTTATAAAGAACATTAAACTGATCCATGGGCAGGTGGCCAGCCCAATAACAGCCTCTGTTATAGCTTCCCTGCGTCTATGGCCTTGAGCTGTATCATTACTTGGCCGGTGGTGTGTTGCCAGGTGACCCCCATAGGTAGTCCCTAAGACTGATGGATAGTGAAGGTGCTCTGGCCCCATTTCCTGATAACAAATGAGTGCCCTTCCCGGAGCCAAAATTAGAGAGCAGCTGTGAAAATGAGAGTTTGACTGAAATAATATTGATAAAAGAAGTGCTCTGACCTCTAAATCAGGAACAGTTTCATTAGTAGCAGCAAATAAAAGTAGGTTTTGAATAAAAAATTCATTTTGTTCATTTTGAGAAAGATTTGAATCTTCCTCGCAGCATGTGTCCAGACGGGCGTAGCTCATCTGTGGGCAGTTGGACACTTGTCGTCATATTTACTTCACCATTATGTAGGAAATGATGTCAAATGGGTGTGAAGTGTTCAGAGTGTCCCTTGGCAGCATTATGTCAGGGTGGACACATGATACTTTGTGTGCTGACACAAATTCCCAAGACACTGGTTCTCACTGAGAAAACAACTTTTTGGCACATTTTACATCTCTGCAGTTCATATCCTCTCATGCACAGGACTGTTGGCATGAACGGAGAAAAAGAAATGAACACAGGACCAATGCTGAAAACAACTTGGATCATCATTTAACGGTCGCATTCATGGGAGAAATGTAGTTTACAGTGTTTTCAAAAGCTCAGAGGGGAGTGGAGGGAGGCCAAGTCTGCCCGGTGAACAGCTGTCTCTGGCAACAGCAGGTAGGCTGAGGAGGGACTGTATTTACATTGAATCAGGCCATCAGTCGGACAGGGACAGTGGCGAACAAGCAACTCAGACGGATCAACCAACCGACATGTGACGCCTGTGATTCAAGGGAAAATCCTTAGACAGCTACAAATCACTGGTTGACACTCCTGCATCTGTAAGAGGGCTGAGCTCCTGACACTCAGCAGTCTGGATAAAAATACTGTGTGAGTATTGTTACTCCTATATACCCTTACTTATAGCAGTGGCACGTTTTGACTGGCAGCTCTGAATGACACAATTATATGACTATATAATTTTGAGTATTATATCCAAATTATAAAGAACAACCTTTTTTAAGGCTTACAGTCAAGCCCAGTGCTGGACGCAGCCAGCCCAATAAAATGCTTTCAACCCAGTAGAAAAACCAGACAGATGGAAAACCGTGGACACATTTTTCGACCAACAATTTGGTCATGCTGAGTGTGTGGTTTCTCAACTCAACGGCAATTAAATAGACTTCTAAAGACCTACTCTAGCAAACTTGTAGCTTTAGTTATTGCAATAGAAAATATAGAGAATATTTTTTGAGTCACTGGAGGTTCACAGAACCAACAAACAAACAAAACTGGGAAGAAATGTGATGGAACACGCCAGTCTTCAAGACACAAAACAGTTATTGAACCACACCCACCCTCTACATCTGCAATGTTATGAAGCTGCTGTCATCGGTCAGACTCCAGTAATTATTTTCACCGTGTGCCACCCTAACATTTTTATGTAGGTGATAACATATTACTTCTTATCAAAAGGTAGGCTCTCACTATCTCAACAGTGGCATTTTGCATGTACTCAGATAATCAGAATTTTATCCTTTACATATATATCTTTTGAACAGAATTTGGAGGCTGTGCACTATGCAAACCTTTGCATAGTGCACAGCCTGCTGTTGTTCATCTGGCAACAGTGGGTTTGATGTAGCAGAACAATTTTCAGTTGTTATTCAAGATGACATTGGTAGAGAAACAAGGATGCTTTAAAATATCAGCTCTTGATGACAAATGACAAGTGCGTCATATTTTCTTTGCCTACAAATTTGTGAATGCCAGACTTATTTTCTTTAGCAAATAGCCTTCCATTGACTGAGGTAATAGTGCTGCAGTGTGGCGTTAAATGATTCACAGATTTTCTCCCTTTTTATTTTTTTTTCACCACAGTTGGACTGTAAGCTGCCATTTAAATTAAAAAGTCACTGGAAGAAAGTTAAAGCTGAAAATCTGATCCTGTACTGTAGGACCATTATATCCTTGTATAATGGTCTATCACGGTACAATGGGTAAAAAGAAAGGTAGATTCTGAGAAGGTACGTAGAATAGTTTTAGAATAGAAAATGCTTTAGAAGAAAACAACTGGACTTCTCTTTTAGATTATTAAGTTTGCTTCACTTCTCATCCACGAGGTTTCTTCAGTTCCATCTGAGTGGTGGGGAGTCCCAGATAGATTTGCACCCCCTTCTGACATTGTTATATGAATGGCTGTGAAACTGCCTTGGTAAGGAGCTCAGCAATGCATTACAAGTATCTGATAACTGGTGTTGTAGATCCCCTCCTTTGTTGAGACAAGGCAGTTAAGGATACCATCTTAACTTCTCAGATAGTTTACATTTGTCTTCCCGGCCCATAATGTTAACATCTTAAGTCCTCATGTGGCAGTTTCATGCTTCAGGACATGTGAGTCTTTAATGAGTTATTAGCCACATGATTTTAGGAATCACAATATATGCCCCGGACTCCTTACCTGTCACTTAGAACTTAGGAGTAAAAGGTGAAACATCTTCAAGAACCAAAAAAAGAATCACCTAGGGTGACTGTGACTTGGATAACTGAGAACGTACGCAGACAACTCCAATAATATCATTATTCAGTTATCATTGCTTTTCATTGCTCGTGCATTTTCTTTAGTTATTTATCTCATCTATTTTACCTTATTTTATTTTATTTCATCTCATCTGGTGCATCCTCATTGCATGTGTTAAGGGGTTAAATGAAAGATCTCTGCGTTGTCACAGGAATGTGACCCCTGACACAGTATTTAATCTGGTAAGAATGGTTCTATTCAGTCGTTAGGAAATAACCAGGTTCTCAATTCGTAGCATTCAACTTTAAGCAGATATGCATGGAATTTGCAAATGTTCATTTTCTAGTGACTAGATGTTTATTCAGATGAAACTTCAACAACTGATGAGAGAATCTGAAGGAATCATCAGATGCCTAACCCCACTGATAGCTTACATTGACAGTTCAGTTAACCCTTACCCTTTCTTAAAACAGGTTTCTGTGCCGGTGCTCATGCGGATTTGACATTACCTTTGATATAAAAAAACCAGTCCTTATGAATCATCCACTGTGTGTATGTGTGTGTGAGAGAGAGAAAGAGAGAGACCTCATGCCCTTCCAAAAATAATGTATTTGATGTAGCAGACAACCGTATTTCAGTAATAAAGAAGTAAATGCAGATGTTGACTGACCGGGCTGCACAGTGGTTCAGTGGTTAGCACTGCTGCTTTGAAGCTAGAAGATCCCCGGTTTGTGTTCCGGCCTGGGCCAGAGATCTTTCTGCATGGAGTTTGCATGTTCTCCCTGTGCATGCATGGGTTTTCTCCAGGTATTCTGGCTTCCTCCCATAGTCCAGAAACATACTGAGGTTAATTGGTGATTCTAAATTGTACACAGGTGTGAATGTGAGTGTGCTTGTTTGTCTCTGTGTAGCCCTGTGACAGACTGGTGACCTGTCCAGGGTGTCTCCTTCCTTCACCAGGGATAGACTCCAGCCCTAATAAGGCTAAAGCGGTGTATAGATAATGGATGGATGTTGACTGACTTCATTGGTACTTTTGGGGAAGCAGTCAACTGCTGCCATTCAGTCCAAATATTTACTTATCCTTTAGTCATAAGACATAGTGACAGAGGTCAAACCTGAGATGGAATTTGATTTAGAAAAATGATCGATCATGCCCTCCTTGCTATCTTGCTGGAAAAGTACCTTGCGTGAACAATAGTGGATCAATATCACTTATACACCAGTCTAAAAGGAATTTTTGAGATTTTATTTGCATTTGGAACTGTGTGCATGATGAGAAATTAAATCAAATGAATAAAACACCTTTCCACACATCTCTGTTGTTTTTCATAGATTCATATCATGAGAGTTGAATCAGGAATGTTTTCTCAACCTTGCAGTGATTATGTAAATGTTCCTTCACACTATTTTCATTTCTTTTTACCCCAACTCCCTTTCCAGTACATGAGCCGCAAGTACAGTTTGTTTTTTACACTGCATCATTAATGAGGACCAAAACGCGTATATGTCTCTTGACAGATTCACACACTACACTTCCTGGAATTACGCATCAGCGCACAAATGGGTGTGTATTTGCAAGTGTGCTCTCCCAGCGCCGCCTTTTGATTGTGCAATCTGTGTTCATTTCTCAAGGAAAATACTGGGTGACGTGTGAGAGTTCAAGTGTTGAAGGTGGGATTTCAGGTAGCGATGTAGGACACAATAATGAATAGCAAATGTGGCTTCATCTGTATGCGCTGGCAAACAGAGTCCAAGAAATATGTAGTCATCTTTTGGAAGTGGAGGTGTAAACAGGGAAAATGACTCAAAACTGAGCTCAACAACACTTTTGCTGCATATATTAAATGATCTGCTCAGTGACCCAGGGGCTGCTTTCCAAATCTGGCAAATTCAAAACAGTTTTTAGACAGCAATACCTTTTTAGTATTGATTTTGCACTGCATAACAACCTCTATCCCCAAGAGATAAAATCCAAAGCCAGCACTTTTGCGTTTGAGTTTGTCAGCGAAGTTGTGTTTCAATTTGTTTTTCATAAGTTTTATACACCTATCTCCTGTTTGAGAGCTTGCATGGAGAAGCAGATGGGGTAGAATTAATCCTCTCCTCCCATTCAAACAAGTGATGAAAGGAACAAAAGAGCCGTATTCTTACAATATGGCCTCTGGTAGCTGTTTATATCAGGAGACTAATTTTATCCTGATTTTGATCATTTTCTTTTATTTTAATTTTTTTGTAAAAAAAAAAGTGTATACATATGCGCACACACACACACACACACACACACACACATTTATATATATGGGTCATTCCAGGTGAAATGAACAGATATTCCTTGGGGGTGTTGCCGCACCATTTTCAAATTAGTCCTAAATTTGCATGCCATTAGATCGTCACAAATGTACTTTCTATGCAAAATTGTAGGCCTGTAGCTCAAATAGTTTCTGAGTTGTGGGGGTCTGTAATTTTCAGAATTTGGGAGAATTTAAAGTACTGAAAAGCAAAAAATGATTTTGACATTACCCATGCCATTTTGAGTAAGAATATCTCAGTAACTACAAATATAACCTTGCTGCTTTTTGTACAGTGATAGAAGACAGATGGAACTGTCTTGTAGAAAAATTTGGGGTCTCTGGTACCTGTCCCACACTGAGATTTTTGCCACCAAAAAAAGCCAATTACAAATCTCGTCTAATTTCGGGAGCTCATATTTTCCAAACTGAGGTACCCAGAAAGCTCCAGTTTGCTAAGTTATCACACAAGTTTGTGTAGAATGGAACCCAGGGGTGTTAGAACACTTCTGTGCAGTATTTCTAGTACTTTGAAGGTCCCAAACCCCACTCGTGAGTAGGTATCTCTTAATTTTTAGCATTTTTAGCAAGCCCCCATGGCCTGCAGAGTGTAGGGAAACACCTGACGATGTTTGTGGGGCACTAGCTACATGCAGAGGCCTTGTTTACCAACTCACAGCTCTCTGGTATGTCTAGAGGCTGAGAAATAACCACTTAAAGATGCAAAAAACACTGACGAGGCTTTTTATAGCCCAAATTCTGAAAATTTCAGAACCCCACAACTCAGAAACTGTTTGAGCTACAGGCCTACAATTCTGCATAGAAAGTACTTTTGTGACTGTCTAATGGCATGCAAATTTAGGACTAATTTGAAAATGGTGCGGCAACCACCATCTGGTGAAACCACACAGAATGACCCATGTGTGTGTGTGTGTGTGTGTGTGTGTGTGTGTTTAGTAGCTAAACCTCTTTATTCAGCAAATAAGAGTGAGCTTAAATAATCTCATATTCCAAAAAGCAAGCAAGTAGTTCATTTTCAAATGCAAGTATTTTGAACATTTTGCATTGCTGTATGTGAATGTTTATTATTTTCATTACTGCTAAGAGCAACAGCAGCACAAAAACAGCAAACAGCCTCTGCATTTGAATGGAGTTTGCAGTTTTGCTTTGCCTGCTCGTGATTTGCTTGCAAGGCAGGTTTGTTTCAAATTTATGGATGAGGTTACTGAAGTGCACTCAGAGACCTGCAGAAAGCACTGTGAGAAAATGCAGGAATAGGAAAATCCTCAGCTACCTTGAAACCAGTGAGGTAATCAATGAAGCGCTGGCTTCAAGCAATCACAGGCAGATTGCCCTTTTTACTCCCCTCTCTTCCTGGATCGTTTCTTGAATAGACGCAAAAAAATTGAAATAATGAATCCAGAAAACATTTTTTTTATTTTTATCTTGAGATCAAAGCTCAAGTCACTTCATGTCCTTAATAAATGCAACTGATGGAAATTCACTGAGGACAGCTGATGAATTATGTGCTCTGATTAGAGGACTTTATCTGACATATGTTATATAGATTCCGGTCCAAAATGTCAACACTAATCCTCTACTATCCCTGAACAGTTTTGGATTTAGAATCTTTGCACAAATTGGAACACATTCTGAGAAACTAAGCACAAGAACAGTGCATTCAACCCCTCCCATTACAAGCACTGTAAGATGGGAATGTGTGTAAACTGCACATGTGAATCACTGTGCTCTAGTGTGGCCCTTTTTTCTGAAGGTTTATCGATGGCAAGGTTAAACAGGTAATTCAATCCACTTTATTGATGTGAGGATCAATTGTTCAGAGGAAGATATTCATGTTTCAGCACTTAAATAAATGATGCAAGTGTCTGCGCATTAAACACGATACATTACTGACTCCAAGCCACGTGTGCTGTGTGGACCTTTAAATGTCTCCAGACAGGATCCAGTTTGTGTCTAAAACAAAGTAAAAAAAAAAAAAAAGCAATTACATACCGAGGAGCATTTCAAAAATGCTCATGACATCGTTGTATTACACTGACCTTTATCCAAGTCACGTGATCATGCTTGCTCTCTTCCTCCACTGCCCTGCTTCATATTCACGGCATTACATGCATCGAAGGCAACTACATGTCTGGGAGTTTCCTAGTGCAACTACAGCCCGACGCTCAGCAGCTCCGCTGAAGCCTAGGGCTGTCTGGTGTCTTGATCAAGGGCACCTCACAAGTACATGAGGGAGCTGAGGTTGTGTTTTTTTCTTTTCTTTTTTCCCTTCTTCTTCTCAAACCTTGTTTTCACAGGTCGTGCGGGAATTTAAATCTGCTCCTCCATGATAACAAGCAAAGCTTATACGGTACGACCTCCAACTGATGCATTCCAAAGCCCACCGCTCTCTGTTTTTAGGTGGCTCTGTTTTTATTTAAGGTTTTACCCACCAATCAGTTGCGCATTTTACTCTTACAGAGAGATAGCAGTTTGATGTCAGTGGGGCACTAACACTGCCTTAAGCTGCTGCATCCCCTGAGAGGCCAAAACAAACACAAAGCTTCTTACATTTTCTTTCATTATTACTGTGGTGAAGTACAAGCTGCTTACTGGTTGAGTAGTTAGGCTGTACAGCGAATGCGGTTTGTGGAAGAACTAGAATGAGTCTGCAGGCCTCCAAGCGTGCCCACGGTTTGGTTTGAATGTCTTCTGTTGTGAAGATTTCTGGTTGTGGATTTGGGATTCTCAGAAGATATATTTTAAGTGTCTGTCTTGTCAATCAAATATTAACATTAAGGGATAACAGAGGTATTTTGTACTTTTCTTGAAAGAGCATACATCACAGAGTTGTGCATTATAACATTGGTGAACTCCTCAGACTGAGCCTATTTTTCTTTTAAAGCTATATTTTTGAGCATTTTTGCCTCTCTTTCTACTGCATCTTTGTAACAATACAGGCAAAAAGTGCAGCAGAGCAGCAGAATGGCATTCAGCAAATGGCTCCAGCTGGGATTTAAACCATAGATCCTCTGCTCAGGGCATGTGCACCCTAAAACCACTGGGGCCATCAGGTCGCCCCAAGACTGCGTTTAAAAAGATTCAGATTCTGTGCAGGTCAGAGAGAGCATTTCTGTGTCTTTTTATTCCGCACACTCTAACTCCTTGGTGCCTACATTACGTACGACGCAACTCAAACGCTGACAGTTTGAGCCAACATTCCGCTGTTATGCTGGTAGCCTCGAGCCTTTTTGGTTTGTGACCTCTTACAAAAAAGAAGTGTGAAACTGCAGCGCCTTGTCATGTTTGAGATTTCTCTGAATTGTTAGCAGTTTCTCTAAAGAGACACTTGTCCTCTGAGCTTCTCACAGAGCATAATTTAAATAACTACGGCCCATAGAGGTACAAAAAACATCTAGTGTTTCATAAAGTCTGAGAGCTGTCCAAGAAATGAATCCAAATATATGTATGAGAAATCAGTTTTTTATTCTTTCTGACATTATTAATCATCTCATAACTCCTCAGATTTATCTAAGCTGAAAACTACTGACCTGTGCTGCTTTCACTTCAGTATAACTGTGACTGCTGGACGTTGATGTACTTGTATGTTTGCTTTAGAGAAGGATCAGTATCATATTTTATTGAATTCAGAAATATGCTGAGAAAAGTACTGGAGACAGATTTGTTTTGTTTTTTTACTGTCTGTAATGCACTGAGTAGTGGGGAATGTTATTCCTTGCAGAAAACAAGACAGCTATATGTTTTCATCCATAAATATTGCTGTTGTCATACACTTTGACTGCTTATATTCTGTACGAATGTGTTCTCAAAACGGTTTTGATTATGACCAATGCGATTCTGTCACAGAAGAAAAATATGCTCATAGTGTCTGCGAGAGATTGTGTGAGCACGTATCCCAAACCTCAGTGGTGCCAAGTCAGCGCTTTTTTTTTGTCTACATTATAATTCACCAGATTTCAGTGCAAAAAGCAGCAGAAATGAGAATGCAACAACAAACAGTATGCATCAAAGACACAACCGTGCACCCGGTATGGTGTACACTTCAGTCTGGAGATGAGAAACACTCCAGTTTTGACTAAGTCATCATCATTTCAAATTGTTAAACCTGCTCAGGAATCATGAAAAAGGATGAGCACCGCTCCCCCGAGCCTCGAGAACCCTGTGAAAGTAATAAAACTACAGTAGCTCCACTGGGGCGAGCTCATCGTATTCTTCATATAAAAATCTACAGCACATGAGTGTGGCGGGGATTTTGTGGAGCTGGCATACAGCAGAGGCCGGTGAGAACCCTGTGATGGATAGTGCTTAAGGAAAAACCACATTTCCTCACAAGTAAGGGGGTGAATTGCCTCAATAAACTGAGGAAAGAAAAGCCATTTCAGCCTAATATTGACTTGGCCAAAAAGTGAAGCCGGTGTTATTGTTGCATTGATTTTTCTGCCGCTTTGGTTGCCACTGATCAAGTCCTAAGTACAAGTTCAAAGTGTCACAGCTTCTACAGTCACCTGAAGTACCTCAGCACTTAATAATTCCATATGAATCCTGTGGTTGTCTGAAAACAGAACTTATAATTGTCCTACCCAGAGGCCTTCTCCCCATTGGATGCTATAGCTTTCACAGTTTTAGGATGGCAATATTTTTGACCTAAGGTGTGTACGCTTTAAAGAAAAACACTCTGCCAGAACTGCAAGAGATACCTAGTTATGATGTTGGAATAAGCAACTCACACATGAAAAATAGCTAAATACCACTAATTGGACTGACAGGTGCAGCTGATTTTTTTAATGATATCTTTATCACTGATTCTGTCTTTCTTTCTTTGACATCCTGTTCTGCAATCACACGCTGAGTTTTTCGGCATTCAACATCATCACATTGTATCACAACAGTTAATTCATTGCTAGATTGTTATTTGCTTTACTAACAGCCTTATTATTTGAGAACTGAAAGAACAAGACTGTTAGAAGTCCTGTTCTTTCAGTTCTCAAATAACTGACAACTAAAGTTGGAACATCTCCACCAGTGGGGAACAAAGGTGATAAATCTATTAATGCATGATTCACCAATTTAATCACTGCATTTGGCTTCAAAGACAGGTGATTTTCTGCACTTTTTGTCTGTCTGTTGTTTTACAGTTGTTGCTATAAATATGAAACAAAGGGCTTTCTGAGTCGTGGAGGGTTTTCTAGAAAAGAGACCTGCGCTAGGAAAGTTGGACATCACAGTGAATATATATAATTCTTCAAGTGCAGTTTCGTTTCCCCTTTGAAAATGTTATTGAATAACTATTTCCCCTTCCATCTACACTGCTCAAAAAATTAAAGGAACACTTTTTAATCTAAGTATTGCATCAAGTCAGTCAAACATGTGGAATACTGATCTGGTCAAGTAAGTAACAGAGGAGGTTTTTAGTCAGTTTCAGCTGCTTTGGTGTTCATAAAATTAACAACAGATGCACTAGAGGGCTAACAATGAGACAACCCCCAAAACAGGAATGAGTTTACAGGTGAAGGCCACTGACATTTTTTTCCTTCCTAATATTGTCTGACTGTTTTTCACTAGTTTTGCATTTGGCTAGGATCAGAGTCACTTCTGGTAGCATGAGGCAATACCTGGACCCTACAGAGGTTCCACAGACAGTCCAACTCCTCCAGGATGGCACATCAATGCGTGCCATTGCCAGAAGGTTTGCTGTGTCTCCCAGCACATTCTCAACAGCATGGAGGAGATTCCAGGACAGGCAGTTAGTCTAAGAGAGCTGGACAGGACCGTAGAAGGTCCTCAACCGATCAGCAGGACAGCTATCTGCTCCTTTGTGCAATGAGGAACAGGATGAGCACTGCAATAGCTCTGCAAAAGGACCTCCAGCAGACCAATGGTGTGAATGTCTCTGATCAAACAATCAGAAAGAGATGTAATGAGAGTGGTCTGAGGGCCCAGCGTCCTCTAGTGGGCCCTGTGCTCGCTGACTGGCACCGTGGAGCTCGGCTGGCATTTGTCATAGAACACAGGAATTTGCAAGTCCACCACTGGTGCCCTGTGCTTTTCACAGATGAGAGCAGGTTCACCCTGAGCACATGTGACAGACATGAAAGGGTCTGGAGAAGCCGTGGAGAACGTTATGCTGCCTGTAACATTGTTCAGTGTGACCGGTTGGTTAGTGATGGTGTGGGGAGGCATATCCATGGAGGGACATACAGACCTCTACCGGCTGGACAATGGCATTCTGACTGCCATTAGGTATCAGGATGAAATCCTTTGACCCATTGTCAGACCCTGCATTGGTGCAGTGGTCCTGGATTCCTTCTGGTGCAGGACAATGGTCAGTCTTATGTGGTAAGAGAACTCATGCAGTTCCTGAAGGATGAAGGAACTGATGCCATTAGCTGGCCCCCACGCTCACCTGACCTGAATCCAATAGAACACCTTTGGAACATTATGTTTTGTTCCATCTGACACCATCAGGTTGTTCCTCAGACTGTCCAGGAGCTCAGTGATGCCCTGGTCCAGTTCTGGGAGGAGATACCCCAGGACACCATCCGTCGTCTCATTCAGAGCTTGTCCCGACATCGTCAGGCTGCATACAAGCACATGGAAGCCATTCAAACTACTGAATACCATTATGAATTGCTGCCAAGGAATTTCAGAAAGATGGACTAACCTGCCACATCAGTTTTCACTTTGATTTTGGGGTGTCTTGAATGTAGCCCTCTTGGGGGTTGATAATTTTCATTTTGCATCAAACAATATGGCATATTTTCATTCCTAACACATCATCCAGTCCATATCAATATTTATATCCAGTTTGTTTTTCCCCGCATTGAAATCTGATGTTTTTTTAAAGTGTTCCTTTAATTTTTTTGAGCAGTGTATTACTCTTAATTGTTTGCAAGAAACATCACTACAGTTAAACATTCCAAGTAACTCAATAAGTGAACTGGACTTAGTCTACCAGGTCTTTTATAGTTGGATATTTCTTCTTACTTTCTAGTGACACCTATATACATCATATATATTCCACCATATTACCTCTATAAAGCATTCTCCTGTTTTCAGGGAAGTACCGCAATAAAATCAAATGTACCATAAATGTTCTGTAACAAAATTCACTTTGTTGCTACACTTAAGAGATTCTGCTGGGTGAAAGTCCTTCACTACTGCAAATACTGCAGGATATTTATCTTTGCAGGGCTTGGGGGACATTGCTGGATTGGCAGAGGAGTCAAAGAGTGTGAGATTTGTTGATCAAGTGATTTTGTGTCATTGTCTCTGTAGGGGTCACAGATTCTGCCTTTAAAAGCAATTTTCTCTCCACGACTCATGTCTCTTCTATGCATTTTTCAACAGAGAATTCTGCTGTTTATTTACCTTTGAGCTCGCTATACGAATTGTTATTGGACATTTTTTCTGCAGCTTTTCTGTAATGATTGTATACTGTACACAGAGGAATGCACTGCGTAACATGCAACAAGAAAAACAACGAAAAAATGCAACATTTTCTACTGACGTGGTGGAATATACCAAAGTAATGCTTTTACGCTAGAATCTGCTGGTGCACATCTTATAGGCCGTCTGGCAAGCTGGATGGTTTTTCATTATCTCCAAAAGTGGAAAGTTTCTGCTTTAAAAGGGGGCTGAAGAAAAACTATAACAAAAATGAGGACTGTTTTTGCTGTCAGGCCTTTTAGTGAAATTACTGGTAAAGTGCAGTTTTGCTGCTGAACCAGAAAATATCAGCCCATGGGATGTTTTCATTGACCCTCATTTCTCCTTTGGTCTCTGCTGCTTTCTCCCCAGCAGCGTGTAGCTTTTCACTAGGAAACACACTGTCACTTCCCCCCTGTGGAAGCAATTTCCCATGCAGGCCTGTGGCAGGACAGTCAGTTTATCCTCCCAGGACCCTTTTACCTCACCTTTGTTCAACGTCTCAAAGTGCCTTTATGCACCCTGTGAGTATATACGTGTGTATGCATTTTAAATATCTTTCCCATACTGCACATTTTATTCCTGCTGTTTATTTAATAGTGTTTACATAATAACCTTCCCTTTTGGCTTGTGACTTTTGACTCTCTAGTGAAATTACTTTCAAGCGCTTTTGTGCACATCATAATACTGTAAAAGCTAAGAGTTAGTTGGAATCTTCTAAAATTTTCATGTACTGCTGATTTCTTCGACACGTCTGTCTGGAGGAGTCTCCAGCTCACAACAGAACTACTTTCTCACAGAAAGTTTGACATTTTGGGGAATAAATTTATTCTTGTCAAGAGTCAGATGAGTAGATTGATACCACTGCAGCTCCAGTCACTGTGGCAAAAAAACAAAAAAAAACAAAACACATATCAGAATCCCCTTCAAATAAACACACTGCACTAATGAAATGTCCTAAGATCCCATATGATCAAAATCCATTTTAATTGTGTTTTGGGGTTGTTATAAATCCTGAGGTGTAAATTAAAATCGGTTAGGCTGTTAGGCCTCCCCCATAAATACGTAGCCTCCCACCTTTACAAGCCAGTAAGAATTTTACTGAACTCCTATGTGCCAGTTGAAGAACCAATACTCATTTAGCTAAACCTTTTTATATTCCTGCCCTTCACTGCCTGCTATTTACAGGTGAGCTATTCCAAAAGGTCAGATGTATTACAGCCCACCAGATTTATTTACTTTCCACTGCTGCTTTTGGCAAGTCAAGTTCAAGTCAAGTCAAGTTTACTTTATTGTCTCCCGTGGGAGGAATTTGTCTTTGACAAAGGTAAAATGAAGCTGCCCTGCAACACAGAAAACAGAACACATGCTACTGAAACAAAATACATCCATCCGCCATTCATCCATCCATTTTCTATACACCGCTTTATCCTCACTAGGGTCGCGGGGGGTGCTGGAGTCTATCCCAGCTGACTCGGACGAAGGCAGGGGACACCCTGGACAGGTCACCAGTCTGTCACAGGGCTACATATACAGACAAACAATCACACTCACACCTACGAGCAATTTAGAGTAATCAATTAACCTCAGCATATTTTTGGACTGTGGGAGGAAGCCGGAGTACCCGGAGAAAACCCACGCATGCACAGGGAGAACATGCAAACTCCATGCAGAAAGATCCTGGGCCCAGGCCGGGACTTGAACCGGGGATCTTCTTGCTGCAAGGTGAAAGTGCTAACTACTACACCACTGTGCAGCCCACATAAAATACATGATATATAATTAATACATTAAAAACAAAACTAAAATACACACATAACCCCATACATACATGTCACACATCCCCATGCACACAGTTTAGAGTTTTGCTAACTCTAAATCGTCTCAGCTATGAGCAAAGCAAACGAAATGTTATGCTGTTAGATGCAAGAGTGAACACACGAGTCCTAATGCACCCCCGACATCTGAGTAACTGAAGATTCAGTGGATCACTTTTATTTTTGAAACATCACATCAACATATCTGAAAATCCTTAGTATTAGCACACTGCACCACCACTGTGGCTAATTTCACCATGAGTTTTGATCTTATAGCCACAGCTCAGAACTATGTAGAATGTGTAAAGCTGAGGGAAATGGTGGAAACATCAAGAGCAAAGAGTTACTGTGTTTTCAGGTGACCTTTTGAGTTTCAGTGCAACCTAAATCTGATTACTTCCCTCCTCTTCTCTGTGCTCACATATACTATATGTTCATACAGTCAAATTCAGAATAAAGCCATCCCCACTTACATTTTTTCTGTTATCGTAGTCAGACAAAGACACTGATTTTAAAATAGTGACAGAAGCACAACCTACATGTTAACTACACTAGAAATTTTAAAACCACAACATTGTCTGATAGAGTCACTAAACACGGGTTAAAAACCATGACTGAGCTGTAATTTTTTGCAATATCTCCAAGTAAAATGATTGCTCAGAGAGAAGCTCAAAAGTGTTAGAAACTATTGGCCTCACACACTCATTCACAGCAGTCAGCTGCCATGCAGTCAGCTATTCTCCACTCTGTCAATCACAGATGCAGAGAGAGTCTTCTTCTTGAAGGGGGAAGCAGTAGTACAGCTGCATTTAAAGACACAGACATTTAAACAGGCTATTTGGAACAGGAGTAAAACTAGGGCTTGTACAGTCATAGTATAATTCACTATCTTTATAGTATTTTGAGTACAGACATAGTAAGGGACCTTTAATACAGAGCTAAAATGTGCACTCCATGCTGCACACCGAGGAAACAAAAAACTAAAAAAGAAATCTATTTAAATAGCTATTTGGTCATGAACTGTGCTTTGCAACTGCAATGTGAATGAGTCAACTCCTGCCCTTCACACAACCTGATGTTCCATATCAGTGGTAAAAACCAGAATAAGCCATAGCAGGGCACCGTGTCACCTTTAAACAGAGAGAGTAGGTGTTCTCTTTAGCTCCCTGTCTTTGTGCTATGATAAGCTAATCGCCTGCTGACTCTACCATTATATTTCACCTACAGACAGCAGAGCAAGCTCCTCAAATAAGTTTCTGCCATAAAGTGAAAAGCCATATTTCCAGAAATGACAAACTTTCAAAATTTCATTTTAGGTTTCTGCACTGCTTTAGGAAGACTATTAGTGCACCTCAGCTGGTGTTGTTTTCAGTGTAGCACTTGATAAAGTCATAAAAAGTCAGGCAGCATCTGCAGAGTTCAAAACTGTTCATTAACTTTGAGGCGCAGATCTCATTCGTGGTTTTAATTGCCAGCAACCATGCAGGTGAAATCTGTTTCTTTCATCTCTGTTCTGTTGCTGTGACTTTCTTCGGTTTCACAAAAAAAAAAAAACACACACACACACACAAAGGAGGTAACATAAGACAACGGAAAATACAAATTTTACAGGATACAAAGGATGTAGCCACGTAAATACAAACTCTCTGTGTGGTAACTATAAGAAAATGTACATAAACATATACACACAGCTGCTTGTTAGCGACCTACATCTGGTTTTGCATCTCAGTCGTTACAACATTTTTTAGTGTTCTTACAGCCTGATAGTTTCACACACATTTCCCTTTAGGCCCAATGCTCCAGCTTTCCAGATTGTGCTGACAGAGCAAACCTGAGTCTCTCATATCTCAGTTTCCTCAGTCTTCGAAAAGGTCAGTCCGTCCTGCCCTCTCCTCTCCTCCCAAAGCATCGCTCAGTACACCCACCTTACTCCCCCCTCGTCTCCCCACATTCATTAGTCTAATGAGGTCAGCTACCGTCCACACAGCCAATGTCAGCCGACAGTCACACTTATCAGCCCCGGCAGCAGCCCCTTATCCAAGGCACTCCTTTAAAATGTGATCTGCATCTCTGACCGGATCGATACTGCAAAGAACAAATCCTCATCATCACTTTCAAGGTGAGACAAAAAAAAAAAAAGTGGAACTTGTTGCTCTTGAAGCAGACGCTCGTTCTTGAATTTAAGGGAATCGGTCCTCTTCTTTTAAAAATAATTAGATCCCCAATTTCTAGGGCTGAGATTAAATACCCTCTTAAATAAACTTTCTCTATCTGTAATTTACCACTGCACCAAGAGACACAGTTAGCCGAAGCTAATTTTAGGCTTTAATTCCTTTTCCTGGTCCTCTCTCTGCTTCCAAGGACTTTGGTGGTTGGATTTCAGCAGGCAGCACAGTTTGCTTATGATCCGTCTGGGGAGGAGAGGGAGCTGATTGTGGGTCGCCTCTATTGGGATTCTGTGTTCACAGATAAGATAGCCCTCGGAGACATGCTGCCTGCAAGCGTATCGTCTTCTATTTCCAAATCCAGTCGATCATATCTGGGTCAGAATATTTGGCTAATTAGAGGGTAAAATAGTTTTTCACAATTCCACAACAGGGGGACGTGCCACAATGAGCATATTTTTCAAAGACAATAAGACTGTGACTGCAAATCCCTGACGGGCTTTTATACCTCCATTTGTATCTCCTGCTCATCAGCAGTATAATTTCCTGTAGAAATTGCATTTAGGCACTTGGTATTCAATAGAGGATGTTCATCAGATTATATGAGCCCGTGCAGTCTAATTTGCATGTTTCTGAGGGGCGAACATCATGACTTCAGTGCTCGCATTTGAAAGCAGGAAGGACCAGGCAAAGATCTGATTTTGTCTTTGAGCTCTCAGAACCTCGCATTCAAAAATGCCCGAGTTCAAGATGTTTAATTTCTGCAGCCTAATAGATAAGTCCCTCCTTTGCAAATAAGATTTACACACATCCCACAAAAAGACATCCAGAAAAGGCTGATAGAGCTCAGGACAGCTCATCTGTATTCTGCAAAACAAATCAGTAGAAACAAGCTCCAGGGCTTTTTACCTTCTTCTTTAACAGAACAGGTTGTTATATAAAAAATAATTACGTCATCATAGAAAAAAATAAAAATATGCATACACATATAAAAGCAGGTTCAATATAACTGATAGGAACGGTTGTATGCAAGGACTGAAATGTTTAGTTGTGGAAAAATGTTGAGCCACCAAACCCACCCTTAACGCCCTGAGCTTACCTTCTCCATTACCGTCTCTTTCTTTCCCTTCTCCCCTATTTTTGTCTGATTGCAGCTGAGGTCACGTGCCACAACTGTATCCAGCTGACAGAGATGCAAAAAATGAAAAGCAAGTGCTGTGCTCCCTTTGGTTCCTTGTTGTGGTGTTTAACCCCTCTTTTGGTTTCATTTTCAGATTGGTTTCGTTGTTGCTCGTTTCCTTTCATCCCACCATGGTCGAGTAATTTGCTGAAGCAAAAACAATCACAGGATTTTGATGTTCGGGGAGCTTTGCTTCAAGCGTTGCCATCTGCTCTAAAAGACGCAGGGACTCACCTCTTTGAGCACCGTGAGGATCCCAGATGGTTGCTGTTATAGACTGGACACCTTCAGTTACAACAACAGCACACGTGACTGAAGGCGAGGGAGACAAACATAATGAGGGGATAGTTTCAAAAGTAACAGTCAAGAGATTTTTCTAAGTTAGGAGAAGTAAACTTGAATGCAGAGTGTGCAATTTCTGCCACTATAGGTCTCTCAGTCAGAACAACAATAAAGAATGTAGTTTAATGATGTAGTGAAGTAGCATGGCTCCATGGGAGTTTTAAGTCTTCAACACCACTGCTGAAGTAATATATTAAAGTTGAATTCTTATAACAATTAGTCATGCACATTCACATTAATAAACACTAGTCAAGCAAGCAAGGGTTAATTGCTACCATTAGATGAATCGAACACCCACACAGCTTCTGCAGTTAAAGTTGTGTTGCACTGCTGTGAGTTAGCTAAGCACTGTTGTCTGTGGTGAAAGCAATCACGATCATTCATGAGTGAGCAATACAAAAAACAAAGTGAATAGTTGGAATTTATTGTGTGTTTCCTTTTATAGGAGGTAAAGGGGAACCACAATGAAACGTACCATCGCAATGAATGAAACTACTTATTTTCTGTGTTCTGTGAACAGTTTTGAAAATATTTGGGATGATGTCAACAAATAAATGTCAGGGCCTATCAGAACATTTTCATTGACTGATGTCAGCCAAACCACATCCTTTGTTCAGCCTGTTGTCACACAGGTGTCATAAATAGAGGACACTCTATGTGGCAGGACAATAGGAATGCAAGTTTGAAATAATGTATTTTTAATCAATAATTGCAAACATTACCAGCCAACAATTTATTAATTATTTCCTCAATTTTAGCACAGGGGACTTTAGTCCTGCCTGTAGTTCAAGTTAAAAATAAAATGTTGTCTTTGCTCCTGGATCATATGCTGATCTGAAGTGGTGGCAGTGTGCAGGAACTGTTAACTGCTCCACTTGCTGGGTTACAGCTACTAAAATGTTAATTCTGTCACTGTGGCCAAGTTAAGATTAATGGCAAAAGCTTAAAATGCATTGATATGACATGTAAATTGTCTTTAAAAGTGATGAGAAATACTTGCATTTTGGGCTAATTAATCGTACAGAAACAAACATGTTGGCAAATAAAGCAAAGATTTTGCTGTTGTAGCAAAACATTTTTGTTTTCTCTTGCTTAAATATACTCATATACTCAAATATTTCTTGAAGATCTGATTGCAGTGCCTCTACTGCAGGCTTACAGCCAGTAAACCATAATGTACACAATTTTTACTTGATGATGGTACTGGATGGAAAGTGAGAGGACACCAAAGTTATTAGAATTCATCCTGCCTCAGGGCACCGTGGATATCTGTACCAGTTTTGAAGGCAACACTATATGCTGCGAGCACAGCAAAATATGAAAGAGCTGTAATCATCTGTAACAATATCGAAAAGAAACAACCAAGTATTTTCAAAAAGTGAGATAGTCACAACATCTAAAAAGTTTTTATGCAGACTCTGTGACTTTTGAATGTCACAGGGTGTATTTAAAGACCGCTAACTTTTTGTTTGAATGCAGCCATTGGCGATTTAAAATGTTTTCTGTATGATTAACTAAATAAATCTTGATCTCTTCATTGATATGAAAGCATCACATCACCTATCTTCATATAAAATAACGCACTCTTCTGCTTCACGTCATAAAATACAGTGTTTACTGACTGTGTACTGATGGATGCCACAAATATACCTTCACTCTGCCCTGTCCATGACTTCCCAGCAGTCATTACTCTCACCAGGTAATGGCCGGTGATGACTGAGATTCCTTCATACAGTATATTAAAGGGTATAAAAAACAAAAAAGAAAAATCCAACTCATTTGCTGCTCGATGGTCTCTTCACCCTTGCATCTGCGGGAAATGTCAGTTTCCAAGTTAATCGTCAAGAGGAAGGAGTCAGTGGATGCTGGAGGAGCTGTACTCTTCGTTCAAAGTTCACTTGATGAAAACAGACAAGGGGAGTCATCGCTCACCGGCTCAAATGATGACACAGGGGTTGCTAGTTTACAGTCGTATTACCGCCGTGTGATGAATGGAAGGACCTCCAATAAATAAAATCACCTTTCTGTGAGAGTGTCAGCCTCGCTCGATAGAAATGTTGTTTTTTAACACTTTCGTGGAATCCAGGACCATACACACATGCTCCACGCTCTCATAGAATCAAAGTAAGGTCAATTTCACTATGGCAAAATGAAAACACTTTGGTCATTGCATTATGTTAAGGGCTGTGAAGGACAGGTCAAGGATTTTTTCTCTCTCTCTCAGGCTCAGAAGCTTTGTTTCTGCTAAAGTAATATCAGGCAGGAGATCTGAGGGAACAGGATGAATATTTAAGTGTTACCTTGTTGGCATCTGCTCTGCCATCTTTTTTTTGCAAAGTTGCAAGTTGGGGTTTTATTTCTACAAGCACAGCAGAATGAAAGTTGGGCAGTTTGTGTGGATTTTACTCGTCACTTTGGGATTCTGGGATGTTTTGCAAAACACCCTAAAACAACATGAATCAGAAGGTTAAAATGAAGGTTAAAATAACACTTTTTTTTTTAGGTCTGTGCCAGGGAATTTGTAATGTCTGACTTGAAAAACTAATGAAACAAACCAAAGAAAAAACAAATCCCCAGCATATGGCTTCTTAAGTTGGATTATTTGCCTGTTTGATTACTGAAGTTGCAAATATGCCTCCCAAAGTAGCTTGATCTAAAAATATGGAGGCAAATGTGTTCGCACAACCCTGAGACTCCATGATGTTCTATAAGCCAGTTATGAGTCAGACGAGCAGATTGGGCATTACATGGCTACAATGTGTCTCATGTATATTGCCCCAGCACATAAAAGCCGAGAGTAGCTATTTCTGACCGCACCGCAGCCTCTGACCAATGAAGTGTAGCTGCTCTCAGGTCTGCACTTATTCTGAAACACATAACCCTTTGCCCACAAAGAGGTAGGGAAGCATCCTTCATTTCTGGCCCTGCAGACAGATGGCAGCTTTCTTCTGCGAGGCGTAATCTCACGGCAAAGCTGAGATAAAACAGGTTTAATTCTGTAAAATCCGGAGGTTTTATCCCTGCCTCACACATATGGCTTAACATCTGGGTGGAGGGGGTCAACAGCAACTGCCCAGACATCATGTGACACGTTAAGCAACTGGCGTAATACTACTATTACAATTAATGAGTATAATATACTGTATGCTAAAACTATGGGACAAAAAAATACATTTCTATCTGGATTACATTCTACGGACTGCCAAGGGCGACAAATGATCTGTGACTCATAAAACTGTCCTCACAGAGCCATACAGTCACACTGTAAAATAACACAGTTCTTCTCTGGATCCTTAAATTTTAAAATGTACCATTACTTTATTTTATTTTAGTTTTCTGCTATAAACTTTGGATAAGCGGTATTATGTGTGCATGCCAAGCATAATGTGCATTAAACTCTCCCACAAACTCAGACAAGCTAAGACAAGATCATAATTTTCCGGATTGACATTTACTTAAAGGCTTTTGTTCTGTTTTGCTGTCGAGACACTTCTCCATCGTTATTTAGAATTTAACTTACCTACAGTAATGCTTTTAATATAAATGCTGTGACCTTTATTGATCATAACTGCAGAAAGAAGGCACTTCTTGCTTTTAAAAATACATTAAATGCTATAAAAGCACCACTTGGTTCAGTCATATTTCCTGTTTGCTATTGTTGCGGTTTGTTGTTAAGAGAAACTCAAAGCTCCATTCGTGTTTTCTATATATTGGATTAAATCAGTCTAATTCACAGTACATTTCCACAGCACTACTTCCCGCAGTAGAACAACAAAGACAAACTCACCACTTTGCTGCACTGAGAGTCTCTTCTTTAAACCTCTATGGTTGCAAAATTACACACACGATCAGGCACAACAGTGAAACCACCTGTCTAATATTTCGTGGGTCCTCCTTGCGCCGCCAAAACAGCTTTGACCTGCTGAACCATGGACCCTGGAGGTGCCCTGTGGTGTCTGGCACTGGGATGTTGGCAGAAGATTCTTTGGATTCTGCTGGTTGCAGATCGGGGCTTCCCTGTGTCAGGCCTGTTTCTGCTCATCTCATGGATGCCTGATCGGATTGAGATCTGGGGAATTTGAATGCTGAGCCAACGCCCTGGGATCTTCATCAGGTTCCTGAGCATCACTTTTAGCTCTCCTAAAAATTACAGATTTATTTATTTTTTTAACTATAGTGCTGTTTCATTCACTGATTCGTTTAATCCCATCTACTTTCAGTACAATCACAAACATTTTTCTACCTGATAATAGCTTAACAGAGATTATAGCCATATAAATGAATAAAACAAAACAGAAACACTAGAATAATGAATGAATCAAACATTTGTTTTGATGCAGTAGTTTATTACTGTCCCTGTATTTAGGGAATTAGTGGTTTGGAAATTACATTACAGGACCTGATACTGAAATTACCACCAATTTACCTCCATTAAATAAAAGAGATGATACCTGTTGTGTTGCCAGAAGTGGTGCTGTGGCGGAACGAAAAGGAAACCAGGTGGACAAACCAGTAAAATCCATCAGCATATTTAGTATGAAATTATCAACTATTACCATAACATCACTTTTGACTCACTGGAACAGGAGCCTGCATGAATGAAACGAAAATAAAATCATCACCTGTTTGGATGGCATGGTAATAACCTGATAACCACATGCGCCGCCACAGGCAGTTGGCAGACGCAAACCCAGCAGTACGAACAACACAAACACACAGGCAACGAAAGCACGCAGGAAAACAAATCCACCAGCTCACTAGATACAAACGACCAAACACAGTCACACGCCTGCAGAAGGACATTCACACAGAACATAACATTTGAAGCCCATGTGCACGATAAACTAAAGCTGAAACACAGCAGGAACACAGGGTGTAAATATCCTACCTGTACTGACGGCGCTGTTCACACACTGAATTGATTTCCCCATTGTCCATTTGCACATGTTCTGCGGTGAAATTACACATTAATGGCTTGTTTCCCGAGAAGATGCAGGAAGTAAACGAGTACCAGCCAGGGTCATAATCATAGACTGTATATATAGTGGACGTAGCATCTGGCTCCAGAATTGAAGCCAACCCGGAAGTGTCAAAAACTTGCAATATCCCGCCGTCCACTAGGGTTGGCTCCAAAAAGCTTTTTCTCCATAGACCCCAATTCATTTTTGGAAAAAATAAAATTTGATAGACTGATTTTCTACAGCTCAAGATTTTTTTCCCGTTAGTTTTCATGATCAAAATGAGAGATCAGGTGGCCAATCTTAAAATAAATCAATACTGAATTTTAAATAAATCGCTAAAGTTGGCGGAGCCAGGGGCCGTGGCTGTACTTGATAGACAGCAACAGAAGCGTCTGCGGTAAAATGTGGGCGGGATAAGAGAGTCCTCAGCCAATCCTGCTCCTAGTTGCTCTCCGGTCCAGTCTGTTTGATGACGCTTTTTACGTCACTGGCTCTAAAAAATCCAAAACGGCGACCAGGAAGTAGCAAAATCCGGGCTTCATTTTCTCTGCGGTGAAACCAATGGGTGACGTCACGGTTAGTTTACGCCTGGTCATAATGGATAAGGAGGCCTGTGATGTTCATCCAAAGTGACCATGGAGCAGTGCATGCATGTACATGTCAGAGGTGACAACTGGAGTGTTGTGCGTTTCATACCAGCACACGTCCCCAGATGAGAGCTGAATCGTAGGAAGGAGGCTCCAGAGCTGAAAAGGAGAAGACATTTATAGCTCTATCATGGAAATAGATTTCACTATTCATTACCTCGAGGACTGATGACATGACTTTTAATGCTGAATCATTGTACCATGACTTGTCCTATCCATCTTGCTCTCTCAATACCGTGCGACAACGGGACGCTTCACATCACGGCATCTTTGTCATACTTAGCGAGCATGTAACATGTTAGCTGTGTGTTTTAAGAGCCGGAGCTGAAAAGATGGTGTTAAAATCAGCTTGAAAGAATAAGATCAGCTCAAATCATCTCACTCCTCAGTGTTACATTTGTCAGGTGTGAATCTTAAGATCAATTCTTTCCCGTCGAAAATCTCTTCCTTAGCTTTCTTTCCTCTTTCTATCCTAAATGCGGTGGTGAGCAAAAAGGATGCTGTGAGCTTAAATACCCCGAAAGGTTGGCAAGGACATGGCAGATGGACCTGACAGTGAGTCAGACTTGGTGGCGGCGCTGATGGTGGTGTTGCAGAGGGCGGTGGGTGCAACATCACACAGACGGACACAGAGAGAAGAAAAGGCAGACGCGAAATGGAAAAGGGTAAAAAGAAGATGTGGGCGTCAAGCTCGGTGACATGAGACAGACTGATTCACACGGGAAAGGGCATGTTAAATGAAAGGCGGGTCTGTGACAGCACCGGGGGCATGGATTGCACTCTTATCAAGCCCAGCTGCACCCATTTCTCCTCAGAGCCGACACGTACACAAGACACACACATCCATGTATGAGCTGGCAGAACATTCCCTCCTCGTTTTCTTTCAGAAGTTGTTAGCTTGCTGACAAAGATTTTTTTTCTCCCCCTGCTTGGAGCTGTAAACTTGGTCTCCAGCTGGGGCGGTGAAATGTTTTGCTACTGTATTGTGATTTGACTTTGGTGTTTACAGCTCAGCTCGGTGCTTGCAAACAGCTCCACAGGTAACCTTACAGTGGCTCAACACATTCATGCTGTTGTTTAGTGCCATATACAGATGAATCGCCGCATTTAAAACTGATTTATTGCTTGGCTGTTATCGGCGGCCTGTGCGGACTCCTTGGAAACTCAGAGTTTCTGCTCAAATAAGAGCTGTAATGTTGCCGGAAAGGATGCAATATTAAACTCAAGGGTACGTGTCAAAAAGTGCACAGAGTTACGGGCGATGTGATGTGGCTGCTGTCACGTCAAGGGCAACAGAGAGATCCAGATATGTTAATGACAGAGGGAGATTTTATTCAGCTCTCATTTCTTGTGCTGGAAACATAATTTATCAAATTAAACATGTACCAGCTGGCAAATTATGCACCAATTACACTGTAAATCACAGATGACTCTGCAGCATGACAGTGACTGCACACCGCTGTTAAACTCTTCCCCAATCGCAGCACCCCAGGAGTGAGCGAGTATCCTTTCACACAACGACCGACTTGATTTAAACTTGAAACACACACGCCTCCATCTGCAAAGCCCCGCTGCATGCAATAGTACCCCAGAGCCCAGGCGTCCCAATTCCCAAGTCTATGCTTTACTCTGCTTGGCTGAGTTTTATTAATGCAACCCTTCCACATTATCCATCATTTCTCTCTGGCAAAGTCTTGACAGTTAATTAGATGCCACATTTGCTAGAACTATATTAGACATTAAACTCGAAAGAAAAAACAGCAATGGTGACCTATGAAGGCAACACAACAGATACTTATATAAGGAGACACACAACACAGCTAACTGTTTTAAACTCTTAAATCCGAAAGGGGAGGTACATCAGACAGACTCCATATATCACTGTGTCCAAACTCACAGAGGTCAGACACTGATGAATGATTCACTGTTTCAAACCCCACAGCTTTAGTCGGTGTATTATTTCATGAGCCATACTGGTGCAATCACTTGCAGCAACACTACAATACAGCAGCCAATATGAAAAGGCCACTTCCTTCAACTAAGTAGAAGTAAAAACTCCTGAACTGGATAGATTACAGGTATTATGTGGATTTTTTTTTGCAGGGCTTGTGCTGCCAGAAACAAAAAGGAAATGTATTTGTAGTATTCACAGTATTAAACTATTTATGTTTCAGTTCATACTATATACTCAATAGTAACATATTGGATTATTTTCTAAAGGTAGCATCCTGAAACAATACACTGGATGATGTTCAGCTAATCTTTTGTAAATTTAAAGTTTGCACAATTTACAAATTTGCAATTTAATTTAGCAGACGCTTTCGTGCAAAGCAATGTACAAATGAATTTGATCTAAAATGTGATACAAAACCACTAATTTTCACCACAAACCTAATATGAAGCATTAAAATGTCAATATGATGGTCATAAATAGATTGTTTTTCTTTGTCACTATGAACATTTCTGGAATAATTTTGCAGGAATAGGGGAAAAAGTTCAGAGGCAAAGAAAAATATTCTTTCGGAGGACAAACATTTTCACGCAAAATTCAGGAAAATGTAAAGTCATAATAATATCAAGCAGGATGCTTTGCATGCTTAAAGACTCTATGCAACCTTTCAGAACCACTGGATGGCAACAGTAGGGTCAGTATATAATTGAAGGACTTTTGAAGTCAATTTTGATTGTGTTCTTTTTATTTAGTTGAGATAATCATGACAGATATTTCTTTTTGGCAATATATCAAATTTTATCTGGAAAATAACTGTATCTGTGTCCGAGAAATCACTTTCAACTAAGTTACCCATTACTAAAACACCTCTCAAGGAAGTGTGTTAATTCCAGATCACATGACCTGCTCCACATGATGTCATTTCCTCCTGAAGAAAGGACTGACAAGACTCCAAGGTATGTTCTCTCTCCTCTTCTTTCTTATTTACTATAGTGTGTGGATTTACCACATGTCAACAGAGTTCCTTCAGTAACTTTCAATTTCAATTTTACTCAATTGTATATATAATATTTAGAAGACTCCTTCTATAAAAATGCCATGTGGTGTTTAGGTCTGAAAACAGCAAAAAATGTGAACTGTGATACCTGTCAACTATGTTACAACAAGTCCCATAATCATATATTGATCCAGTAACTTGGACCAAAACAAACAGGCACCTCTCCTCATTTCGTACACAAGAGCCAACAAAAAAACAAAAGAAAAAAATCCAGCCACAACCATTAGCCCTCGCTATCCTTGGAAAATACAGTGAATCACTGAAAGAAGTTGTTGTCAGCATTATCTTCACTTCACCTGTTTTTCCTTCACGTCGCTTATGTCTGTTTCACTTTATGTGTCTCTGTTTCCACGGTCTGTGGACTGAAGCAAACCTGTGGACAGACCGGTTCTGACTGTGAATGATCCTGAGTGGACTTGTGTGTGGAAATGAGGATAAAAAGATCAGATTCAAAGAGACACAAGCAGAGAAGGAGGGGCAGCGGGGGGGGGGGGGGGGGGGGGGGGGCTTGAATATAGCAACAGAGACACGTAGTTGAGGTAAATAACAAATAAAACACTTTGCGCTTTCTTTGTTTGGATTTTTAGGGCACCAACTACACCCCTGGAACTGCACTTTCACCTTTTGGCTAACAGTTTCAAAGGGAGGGACATACATGCACACGTAGCCAAACCAGCTGTCAAAACACAGAACAGAAAGGCTCATATTATGACACACACAGAGAGTTGGACTTCACTGTTAAGAGCCTCATCACTAAACTCAGCTTTGGAGTAACTAAAAATGATGATGCTGCTTTGAAAAATCCCCTTCATGTCTTGTCATAGCTTTTACTTTGACAATTCACGTGCATTATGTTGCTTCACCAGAAAGTGTTTTATCATGTCTTGATCATATCTGCCATTTATTGTGTTTTAGAAATACGTGTTTGACAATATTAGTGAGCTTAAGGCACGAGCATGTCGTCAACCAAGCTGCCACGGTGGCAGTTTTAATTTTAACCCAGAACTCATTTAACACGTATAAGGATGCTGCTGCTGCTTAAACTCCCTGTTTTTAGATTTTTCCTGAGTGAATACACTTGAGCTGTGGAGAGTGCTGCTTTTACAAGCTGAATTAAGTGATTATTTTGTCTATTTTTACATAGCAGAGAATTGCTAATTGCTAATTGTGCATAAAATCTTGCATACAGCACATTTGAAGATTTCCTGACGGCCCAAACAGAATCCTACAGTTGCTAATTCTGCTTGTAAGGAGCTTTACTTTCCTATGAGGTTATATACAGCTTTCTTCTGCATCATCTGCAACCATGTCTTTTGTCTGAAGTACTTTAACTTTATTCTCAAACGATTTAGATTTATTTTTGTTACTACTGTATGAATGAATACATTTTCTCATGTTTTTATTTACATGACCCATCCCTCAGTAGATTATTCAGACGCATGAGCAGAAATCAAAACGCCAGCATGTTAAGCAAAATCTTCTAACATCAGCATCTTTCAGACAAAAAACATAAACCTTCTATAAATAAAGCTGCAGCAGATAATTCACACCGGTAATCCAAAAAAATCTACCCAAGACATGATGCACAAATCCAGACAAGAAAAATTACATCTGCATTCGTTACTGCAAAGCATTTTAAATGCGGTCTGATTCATATCTAACAGTCAATAATCCATTTAGAAAATAATGTGAAAGGTCAGTTGTTATGTTACTTTGCCCCTCATTTCTCATGCTTCAGAAATATATTCAGAAAAAATGCATTATTGATCATGAATTTATATTATTTATAGTAAATCATGATGTGAAGCATATCACAAAATTCAGATTCTTTCATTTTCAGTAACAATCCTATACGTTGTTAGCCTAGCCGCGCTAGACAACCCACGGCAACGAATTTAATTCTCTGCCAGGGTGGGTCTAGTTACCCTCCGTAAGGCTCGAGGCTGGATTCTCCTAAAACTGGCCGGACGAATCACCATGAAGTGTAGAGTCAGAAGGCGGGCGTAACTAAGTGACGACAGAGGTGCGACGATTCTGACAGAAACAACTGGAAACAACTAGCCTAGCCGCGCTAGACAACCCACGGCAATGAATTTAATTCTCTGCCAGGGTCGACAACAAAAACGACAACAGTCGTTGAGCTCCATTAGCACCGACTCTGAATATACTTGAGCTTCACCCATTGACTGTATAAATAAGGCTTCACCGAACTACCGCATCCTCTGATTTCCGGAGCTCTAGGAGCCTATTCGTTGCGCTGATTGGTTGTATACCTATCCAATTGCTGCAGAGGGATTTGATAGACAACCTTTTAGCCCACCTCCCTCCCTGTCGAGCGTGCCTAGACCCTTGTGCCTTCAGAACATGGGTCTAGCAGGGCTAGGCTAGTATGTTGTGTCAATATATGCAAAAATTTTAACTCTGCTCCAAGTGATATTTGCATTTTTGAAAAATAGACTTTTATATGCAAATGATGTGTATTTATATACATATTTTGCCCATTTGTGTTCTTTCTTGAATAAACAACAAGTTCACGGTTCAGGTTTATTTCTTGTGCTCATGCATTTTATGCAGGCTCCATATTTGTGAAAATAATCTTCCACAAATCGACGCTGTTCTAGCAAAACAAAAGTTTCACATGGCCTAATCCCAATTAAATATTTTACCAGCCATCCTGCTGGGTGGTAATCCAAATCACCTATTCTATATGCTCATTATGCTGGCCTCTTATCCAGCTTCCATTCATATTTGAATAATGACTTGAAAAATTATCAATGTTATGGTGTGTGCCGTCCATGCCATCTTTGGGGAATGAAACCCAAGAGAGGACTTGCGTTTCATGTGTGATAGATGGAAGGCATAATGCATTATCCATCTCTGATCCACTTTACTTTGAACGTCCCTCTTTGATATGATAATATGATGGTGTATGTTCACCAAGTTAGACCATTTTTTGGTAATGGCAATGCATTACCATAAGACACCAAGCTGTCATTTTTCTCAGCTGCTTCTCACCAAGGGAAGCATAAAAGTGCTTCCTGGCAGTGGTGCCTCTAGAGAGAATGATTGATGGCAGACCTTCCCAGTAGAGTATAAATAGTAGCCCACACAGCACAGCATTATGATTACAGTGATAGGCAGTATAGGGTTTGAGTGACACGACTTGATCAACAAAAGCACATCCGTGAACACAATTAAGAGATGCAATAAATGTTTAAATCAAGTATCTAATGATCAAGCACTTCATTTTCTTTTCATTTACTTTTTGGCATTAACTGACTGATCATTTCAAATAGTGAAAAACGTGAAAAGCACCACACACATCACAGTTTCCTACAACAAGATGACAACATCATGTGGCCTGCTTTGTCCAAGTAAATTGTTTTAATTACAACAAGATACATCTGAGAAAATCCTGATTTTGCGGCATTTTGTTATTAACAGATTTCAAATTTGTCAAAAATCTGCTAATTTTATTGACTGACTCATCATTTCTGTTGCTTCTCTGTGTCGTGTAGTCAGACCATTCCGCAGCACAGAATCGTCTTAGAAGAGAAAAAAAAATCACTCTTCGTCATTTGTATCTTTTCAAATCACAATCATGTCAGGTGGAGCTAAGTTAAGGACGAAGTAATGTGTCCCCTTAAAGTAGTGATATAAAAAAATACATAAATACAACTCGCATGGTTGCCTTTCTGTACATTTCGAATGGGGTGGAGCGCAACTTCTGATGTTGTTGTTTCCTACAGTATAGGTCATTTTGAAAACGGTAACACACATACAACGTGAATCATTTACACCCGATCAGTCAGACTACTGTTTACCAAATCTTGGTTGACAGATGCCCTCGCTCATCTTTGAGAAGTTGTACAGTCTTGCAATCCCTCTAGGCCTTTCTGCTTGTCCATGAAATATTTGAGAGTTGTAGAGCACAAACCCAGCATTCAACTGTTTGCTACCGAGGCATAGAATAGATCAATAAAGATGTTCAACTCAAACCTAATTATAAGTTCATTCCTTTAAGGATCTACAGTGCCTGTAAACTCGATCTCCATTATTGCCCTTGAAAAATCTAACGCCAGCCGTGTTTGTTTTCCCTTCCAGTAATCATCATCTCCTATTGTAGTCGCTCAACATAAAACTTCTTTCTGCAAAAAAAAAACATCTTTTGTATTCCTGCTCATGTAAAATTTAACTCCTTTACTCCACAGGTATACCTGATGTTTTCTTGTTATATCCAGCTTGTGCAGAGAAATACCCTTGGGAGGTCTAGCGCAATTAGAAATAATGGGAGAAATACAATAGAATGATTTTCAAGGGTGCAATTTTATACGAATGTACATTTTCATAAAAGCTGTAGGACTAAAGGTTCCTGTTTGCTATCCAGAGGTCTCCAAGTAGAGTGAAGTAATTATAGCTTGAGCATGACCTCCTTTTAGTTGTAAGTTTGACAAGGGGCAGAGCTGTGTGCCTCTAAAGGACACTTATTTCAACACACTGGGTTTGTTTTGCACGCAGCGTTATTCAGCGCCACACTTATAATGCCTTGAAAGAAGGCTGTCTCAGACTCCCACTCTTGTCTGCTCCTGCAGCACTTTTGTGTGTGTGTGTGTGTGTGTGTGTGATTATGGACACGTATACGCACACACAGTGTTGGCGTGACGGCCTGTGATTTAGCTGCTCCCCATGAAACAGTGATGCAGCTTTATGAGCAGATATAAATAATTGGGAAACAAACAGGATGTGGCCAAAGCTGACTTTTTAGAACCTGGTTGAACCTCGACTTTATTCACAGTTACACACGCCAGCTTCAAAGATCTAGCAGCATCCCAAATTTGCATATCTGCTTGCATATTTATACTCATATACGGAGTGATTTAAATTTCCGTGCTCGTCATGCAGCTCACCTGAGATGACAATAAGCTCCGGCTTCCTGGCTTCCGTCTTTCCAGGCTATTACCAATTTCAACTGACATCCCGTAGGTGCTGATCTTTTATATTTCATTAGATTTTTTTTCAAAGCAGCTCCCCTCTTTCCTTCAGTGTGAATTAATATGTGCACTGAGGGGGTGGAAGCCTTTTCTTTTGTTAAAATTTCATCCACTGCCTCATTGAAATCCTAAACATTATTTTTTTTTTTTTTTTTTTTTTTTTTTTTATTTATTTGATTGGGACAATGCATGTTAATGAACAGACATGAAAAAAAAAACATGAAAGTAAACATGCCAGATTATAGCCTTCAGGCTAATTTCCATCTGTAGTCCCACGGGACAGGGTCAGGGAAGAAGAAAAACATATAAATGTATTTACATTAAAATAAGTAGTCAATATAATATTTCACTCATATCTCCAACATTCGTCCTCTATAAAACATTCACTCTACATGCTCACCTACAACACAATATACAGACATTTTCCCCTGGACATAATATACAACAGTCTAAGGTACTCAATAATGTGCACATTCCTGTTTAGACAAAAGCCAATCCTTTAATTTGGCCTTAAAAGAATTATACGTAGGACAGTCTCTTAACGTTACTGGTAGACTATTCCAAAAATGCCCACCCCGAACAGACAAGGCCATTCGACCAAATGTGGTGTTTCTATGAGGTATCGCCAAATCGCCTCTGCTCATTGCTCTTGTGGTTCTGACATTATCATCATAACTCGTACTTTTAATAAAAACCTTCAGGGGTGGAGGAGCGAGGGAGTGTAAAACTTTGTAGATCAGACAAGTCGATTTTAAATTTATCATATTTGTGAAGTCCAATAATCTATGTTTTTTCAAAATGTAACAATAATGAAATGATAACGGTTTTTTATCTAAAATTTTTAAGCCTTTTTTATAAAGACTTTCTATAGGTGAAAGTGTTGTTGGACACGCAAGTGACCATGTATTCAGACAATAATCAATATGTGAAATGATCATAGAATAAAAGTATATTTTAGCTGCACTCAGAGTTAAATTATTTCTAATATGACGGAAGTTTTGGATGTTGAATTTAACAACTTGTGTCACCTTTTTTACGTGACCTTTAAAGGACAATGTTGAGTCCAAAACTACTCCTAGATATTTAAATTCTGGAACTAGGTCAAGCTCTATTCCATTTAGAAAGACGTTTGACGTAGTTAGTTCACGAGGAGTTTTAGCAAAATACATACAAACCGTTTTTCTGGTGTTCAGCAGAAGACAAGAGTCACTGAACCAGTTATGTACAGAAGATAGTGCAGCTGTTAGATTATCAGATGCTTGTTGAGTATTATTTGCTTGAGTGTAGATTACAACATCATCCGCGTACATTTGCGAGAAGACATTATTTGGACATACATTAGGTAGATTATTAATAAACAAGGAAAATAAAACCGGCCCAAGGATAGACCCCTGCGGAACACCAGTATCAAGGTGTAAAGTCTGAGATTTAGCACCACCCACTACCACAAACTGTTTCCTGTCTGACAGGTAAGATCTGAACCACAAAAGCGCTTGATCAGAAATGTTAAATTGAGTCAACCTGCTAAGTAGCAGTAAATGATTTACAGAATCAAATGCTTTCTTCAAATCTAAGAAAACTGCCCCAACACAGGAAGATCTCTTGTCAAGCAGGCCTTTTATATTTTCTGTCAGCACACACAGAGCACTGTCCGTGGAATGATTGGTCCGGAAACCAAATTGTAATGGATGTAGAGATGGATGAACATTTTGTAAATGAGATGTCAGAAGTTTAATCACCCATTTCTCAGCTATTTTAGACATAATGGGGAGTATGCTTATAGGACGATAGTTGGATACCTCAGTACTCTCACCAGATTTAAATATGGGAGTCACTGCAGCTATCTTCCAATTTGCTGGGACAATAGACTTTTTAAAGGACATATTAAGAAGGTGTACAATAGGATGTACTAAAGAGTCCTTATATTCTTTAAAAAAAATTGCATTCAGCCCAAAGGCATCAAGAGTTTTCGAATTATTCAAGCTGGTAATGATTTTATCTACGTCATAATCTGATATGTCTGAGATAGTGAACAACGGTTGGTCCAGATCACTGGCATGCTCATAATAAGAGGGTGAATTAAATTGCTGAGTAATCTCTCTGACGGAGTTAATAAAAAAATCGTTAAAAGTAGTAGCTATGAGTAAGGGATCCTTAATGATTATTGAATCAGTTATTTGAAGCTTAAGTTTCTGATTACTGGAATTTGGTTGCCGACCTAATAATTTGTTTAAATTTTGCCATACTACTTTCCCATTACCTCTAGAATTTTGAATTATGGTAATAAAAAATTTGGCTTTCGCCTGTCTGAGATTCTGTACTACTTTATTTCGCATGTGTGTAAACCTTTGACGGTCTGTTGTCAGACCTGTTTTCAGAAATTGTCTTAATAATAGGTCTCTAGTTGACATCAATTGTTTACATTGTTTATTCAGCCAGGGCAGATGATATTTTTTCTGACGTTTATTTTCCCTACGGATGGAATGATTTGAAATAATATCTTTTAGAACCTGGGTAAATTGACTACTATATACTATAGGAAATAGATAAGGATTTCTGATTATCAGGAGGTCAGAGTTTCAAATTTCGTTGAATTCTTAGAAATAACTAATGATTTAAGCGTAGTGAATATGCAGCCATTTGGGGAAAAATACAAAGTTATTCTTTTTTTATGCAGAATTGACATTTTTCTGTGTTTTCTGTCCTTATTTAAGCTTGACTTAGACTTCTGAATCGATTCTACACTGTACAACTATGCCATAGCCACATACTCTCTGTGATAGACCAACATGCACCTCCCCAGAAATGTAATTACACACCACTGTGACACAGAGTGCAACATCTCGCTTGGCAATAATATGCTTTTCTTTTTCTTTTTACGCAGCATATTTATTTGTGAAACGATAATGCAAACAAAATGTAACACATGACTCGATGATTGTATGTGGCTTGCTCACTGTGCAAACACAAAGGCCAGCATTCTGCCAGCGATGCCATTTTGTCATTTCAACGTCTCCCTTTTCAGAGTCAATTTGGTAAAAGTCACGGCTGTTCGACATTTATTAGCTCCGGCTCCAATGCTAGCATAGTTGGCATAGTAACCCCACCACCAACGAGCACTTTGGGGATGCAATTGCAGAGCCACACAGAAATGCAGCTATAAATGCTGGCAACAAACGCCAGGCTCTGTGTTCATTCAAGAGTAGAAATCCAACTCTAAACGGCAAGAAAACAGGAAACTACACACGTTTTTCCGTGCTTGCAAGATAGCAGATATTATCATCTTTTTGTTTCTGTTTTCTCAGGTTTCATTCTTCTATTATCTTGAAAATCAGTTCAGGTTGGTGATCCACACAAAGGCACTCTGGAATGGAAATGCATCCCGACTCGGTCTTAATCAAAGTGACTAATTATTCACAGCCTGCCAGGAAGATCTGATCTGATATGCCAACATTTTGTGGCTGTGAAGTGATGCATGTTGGCATGCACGGGTTTTTTTTGTTTTTTTTTTAGTGCAGACTTTACACACGGCAATGTAAAAAGATGATATATTACGTATTATATCACAAAAACCTGTCTAGTAAACATCAATTAACTTGGAATCTTATTGGGGTTTGAAAGTCTCCAGATGGCATTACTACTAAGAGCAAAAACACTGTTCATATGGCTCTAACAAATAAAAAATTAAATTGGAAAAACATGTATACACACACGCATGCACACAAGTCTTGCTCTCCCGCGCTCTCTCTGGGGTGAAACTTATATGTGCGTATCTGCCCTTACAGAAACATTCAATCTCTTAACATGCCTTTCATGCCCGTCATCAAATTGGAGAATGTGTTGCCATGGCAACGGTGTCTTAGGCACAGCCTCTGGTGACAGCCTCGAGCCAGTAACACACATAAACACACACACACACCACACACACACACACAGCAGAGAGAGAGAGCTGGAGCATGAGCAGGTGAAATATCTGCACATCAAAGAGAGCCACACTGACCTGCCTACTGCTGTTTTAAAGCACCAATAAATTTCCTGCTGATCTCTGTCTACAGGTGGGGGAGATGAGAGCGACTTCAAATGCCTTCCCAAAGCAACAAAAGGTGAAACCATATGAGGCCCACAATACTGCCTTTTTGTAGCAATAGCAGCACACAATGAAACAGCGTAATGGCATTCATGAAAGGTGCCATTATGCCATCTGAAGGTGGCATCTTCCTGAGATGACTTGCTTGGCATTCATGTGGCATGAATATGCTTTGCATCTAAAGGCCCAAAATGACACAATTCTCTTCCACTATGTCCACTTTGTAGCCTTTTTTTTAGTAGTTTAGTGCTTACTCAGTTGTTATTACTTGGCCAAATACAAACCTATCTCCTAAAATGGTGTTTATATTCAAATCATTTGCATCAGAAAGTAGGGATTGTGATGTCGCCAGGAATAAATCTGAATTGGATGGCTCATAAATTCTGATCATGTCACTTTAGATTCTTTGGCACTCCACTCTTTTCAGTACAGATGCGCCCATTTTGGAAAAATGGATTGTGCACTACTGTGATTTTTTTCAGTGCTCATTATCACTTTTTGTTTTTGTTTCTTTCTATCAGCATTCACAAACACTTTATTTCTTTATTAAGTTCTTATGACAGCATTGTTGTCATCAATAGGCATAGCATTACAATGCGTAGTGTAATTGCAACAAAAATTAGAATATTGGCGTCCAGTGTGGGTGACCATACAAACCATAATACATTTTATGCATAAGCAGTAATTCAGTGGTCATTAATCTGTAATATCCTTTAATGATAGTAGATCTAATGATACTTATCCACAAGATCTGTCATATCCACATTTCCCATTCATTGTCTATCTAAGTACCAGTGCAATGCATTCATGTAGTGCCACAGTGTATTTCAATAGACCGGGCATTGCTGCCACTCAGTTCCAAAAAGTTGCAGTCTAGACTACTTTATGCAAATCGGGTGCCTCCAACCAGCACTCAACACTACTGGAAAACTTTTAAACTAAACACTGTCAGTCTAAAATGAACACCGATTCAGGAATTGCATGGCCTGTTTCTTGCCTCAGATGTTTTCAGAAAGACATTTTGATGCAATGTTTTGTAATATCACCTAAAGTTTCTAAAAGAGCATGTTGGTCCATTTTAAAAAACAAAGCAGACAGCCAATGAGTGAAGCATTCATCCAGTCAGGTGCAGCCAGTGGGAAAGGGTGTAATGGTAATGGTGTCCTGTTGGAGAGCAGCTGTCAGTTATCTATTGTGACACTGCCTATATATCAACAATGAATGCTGGGAACTGGTGCAGCCTCTCATGTCAAGAAACGCCCCAGTGGACATGTACTACCAGGCATTCCAGAAATAGTTGTGATTGACTATTGGTAGGCATATGCTGAGGCTGGATTCAGATGTCAGTGCTGATCAGAAACAACAGTGAAACCGTCTATTGTGTAGTTCCCCTTTCTCCCACCAAAAACAACTCTGACCTGTTGGAGCATGCACACATGACCTAGCATTTGTATGTTGGCACCAGATCCTTTGGGTCTTGTGGGTTGTGGGGAGGGAATTTGAGAATCTCAAGGTCATTTTAATGCTTTCTGATCCTTCTCATGTTCTTCAAGCACTTTTTTTTGGGCTGTGCTGCACAGTCCATTAGGTCTCCTTGGTCTGGAACAACATCCAATCAGTAAAAGCAAAAAAGTAGCATCCAAATCTTTGCCAGCATCCAAGGTTACCCAGCATATTGCATTTTCATGAAATGATTAATGTTATACACTTCACCTGTCAATGGTTTTAATGCTGTGGCTAAACAGTGTAATTTTTTGTAATATAATTTGTGCTTTAAAAAATAAATTATTGGAGATTTGTGCCCTCTTAGCTCTTTTTAAGGTTCCACTTCTTTCCAAATGTTACACGTTGGTGTAGGACACTCTGCTTTTCAGACTAACTTGCTTTTGAAGACTGCACATTTAAAACACTAGCAATACCAGTAACTCAGATATTTCCTGTAGAAAAATTCCACGTCAACAGACTTCAGAAATTAATTCCGTTGCAGGATAGTATCTTGAGTTTTACTAACAAAAGCCATTTTTCCTCTTGTGCATGCTATAGCATGTCCTATCAGACGGTTACAATGAACTCTTTACTTGTTGGTGATTGTATCTTTTTTCCATTTATATGCTAAGTCTGCTGCAAAATCGTTTTGTGCCAACATCATCTTCAATGATCTTTATCTTTTTGACACAAAATGGAATTGCGTGTCCCTGAACTGCCTGTGCTGCTCAGAACCCGGTCATAGCAAGTAGGCAAGTGGTCAAGACCTGTGTGGCACCAGGCTCCTTCTCAAATGACTTCTGGAAAAAGGGTTGAAACTCAATGGCAAGACTCCAGAGTGGAATTTGAAAGAGTATAGCTTCTGACAAGGACCACGAGGGCCAGAATAGTATTACAGTCCTGAGGGATGCAGAGAGAAATAGAACAGAAGGACAAATGAGGATGTAGAAACTCACAACCAAGAGGATGTGAATGCTTCAGGCCTCAGGACAAAACAGTCATATAAGACAAGACCAAGTGTCTGAAGACAAACTATGGACCCATCTCTTCTTGTAGACAAAATGCCCATGGCAGGGAAACTTGACGGATGGTGGCAGTTACTTGTGGACTAACACCTTTTGTTTCTTAAGATTTTATCGGCAAGCTTGTCCTGGGACTGAGAACACATGTAGAATTAAGAAGCAAGACCTTTTTTTACCTGAAATAAATTAGAACTGATATCGTTGTGCAATTTGGATTCAAATTTGGACTCAAATTGACTTTATACAGTTGTCCGTCTTCATCCTCATCCGTCTTGCTAAATATCTATTCATCAATCCAACACTGTCTGCAGTCACATTTGAGCCTCTAAGCTTTTTAGTGATGTTTTCTTGTTTATGTACACTCTCTAACGGTGAGAAATCAATGTCATAATGAATTCTCATGTTAAAAATGTGCCAATGCACCTCTAATGATGTACGAGCACCCAAACATTTTGTTCGCATCTGATGCATTCATAAGCAAGCAGCAAAGGATGCTGGGTCTACAGCACTGAAGCTGCTGTAGCTTATTGGGCCATAATGATGTTCTCTTATTATTCCCGGGACACCTTGAGCAACTGAAATGAGGGTAATTTTTAGGGGGTGGAAGAGGCTTAGAAGAGACTTGCCCCATCATTAGCTGCTGCGTGCAAACACTGCATCCCTTAATGAAATATTCAGTGTTGTGCTGGAACATCTGAAGCTCTCCCCTGCTTCAACAAGATTACTTTCATTTATTAAGACACAACAATGGATGGGACAGAGGAAGTAAAAGCCCATACAAGCTTCCTAGGTATTTATGAGGACTCAACTCTATCAAAGTCGACATTTTCCTTAATACAAAACACATGTAGATGTGTCCTTTCTTGATTCATATTTCATATGGTGTGCTTGTGCGCTGGCTTTACAAGCTGTATATTCAGTCCACTGAACTTCTTGTTCCATGTGGAGAAAATGGTTTTCATTATGCACCGATGAACATCACTAAAAGGAAAGTTTTCAGTTCATTTGAAGGAGGAGAGGGGTGTTCTATATGTCTCTCGAGTGCACTTGGTCTCTTTCTAAATCAAATGACTTCGGCAATTCTTAGCATTTCATTCAGTGCTCTTAAATTTTCAAAGCTGATGGTCCTTTGATTCTCAATCCATAAAGGCTCACACCTCATTGAGTAGAGAATAGGGTTGCTGATTGAATATCTTGTCATGTAGCCAAGACATATAGCCCATGTCCGTTGACCTCACATCTCTTTGTTGGCAGACCATCAATATACACTTCACTGCTTTTCTTCCGACTAATAAAACAATCAATTTGCTGTTGTTTGAAGGGACATTCATGGAGCTAGAGGATCATGCGCTTGATTTCTGCTCGCTCTGTTCCCAGGCCGACATTACATCTTTGAGAAACATCTTTTGATTTGCCATTAATATTCTTTGAATACAAATGCATGGTAGATAGCTCGAGGCTTCAACACAGCCCCCATTTATAATGTCAGAAAATGCAATCTAGAGAACAAACAATTTTCCTCGAAGAGTCACTGAATATGTTTATGTAGATCTCGCCAATTATGTGGATGCAGGCACGCAGTTGATATTATCCTCTTGGTACAGCATCTTGCACTGTTGACCGCATGGGCTGAAATGAATCATCGTATGTGAGCTGAGAGCCACTCGATGCATTTATTTTAAAACCGCAGCATATCCTAGTGTGGCTCACAGTGCAATGGGAGCCATAATGCTTTAGTACAGCGTGTTCTTAAGAGGTCTTACAGTGAAAGCAGACAGAGATTCGCAGGACCAAATGATAGGAGCAGATACAGCAGCACATTTACAAGGATTTAACTGCAAGCTCGAAGTAATGAGGTTTTGGGTATTTGTGAAACCTGGATGTGGATACAGACAAAAAGACAAGAATTTTAATTACTTCCAGGACTGTAACAGTTAAATTAAATTGAAAAAATTAAAAAAAATCACCCTTACCCAAGGACTACTTTTGCTGCTCAGTCAAGCCTTGTGGCTCTGACTGAAGGGCTTCAGGGAATGATGAGAGAATAAATTGCAGGGGGAAAAAAAGATTGCCAGAGAAAACAGAAGTGTGTTACTTTCAGGTATTTGACACGCTGAGCCATTGAACCATTGTGATTTTACCTCCCATAGCCTTGATTGGTGAAGATGCTTTTAGCTGTGTAGGTGGACGGATGCCGGGGACCTACTGTCATGATGCAAAGTTTGCCAGATGGAGAGTCACACTTCTGAGAAAAATTATGTACTGTGCCTCATCATCTCCACTGAGTCTGTCATTTAACAAACTAACCAGTTTTGTTTTGTTTTGTTTTTTTTGCAGCTTTAGAAAAGCTTAAAGTATGAAAATGAATGATACACAAGATTGCTGGTTCACGTCCCGGTCTTCCTGGGATCTTTCTGCATGGAGTTTGCATGTTCTCCCTGAGCATGTGTGAATGTGAGTGTGATTGTTCGTCTCTATATGTAGCCCTGTGATAGAATGGTGACCTGTCCAGGGTGTTCACTACCTTCACCCAAAGTCAGCTGGGATAAACTCCAGCCCTCCAGGACCATAATGAGGGTTAAGCGGTGTATAGATAATGGATGGATGGATGCTAGAGTTTGAAACCAATTCTGAATGTCAGTAATGATACATAAAGCTTCACCTTGCAAGGAAACAGGATTGGTTTATTAAGTTTGTTACATAAGTAACCCTGGCTGTCTGAATCTGTGTTCTTGAGATCTTGTTTGCTACACTGTAGTATCAAGGAGGAAATGGTCAGCCTGGAAACTGATAACTTATTTTGCTTGTTGTATGTCATCCAGCAAATGAAAAAGACACATTATAGACATGTTAGCAAATTTTTAAAAAAAAATCAGATTTCCACCAGAGGAAGTGTTTAACCAGGGGTTTTGTTTTCCACTTAACCATCATCCATCCATTCTCTGTACACCACTTAGTCCTCATTAAGGTCGCAGAAGGGCTGGAGCTTATCCAAGCTGACTTAGGGTGAAGGCAGGGGACACCCTGGACAGGTCACCAGTATGTTGCAAGGCTACATAGAGAGACAAACAATCACACTCACATTCACACTTAAGGACAATTTAGAATAATCAATTAACCTCAGCATATTTTTAGACTGTGGGAGGAAGCCGGAGTGCCCGGAGAAAACCCACATATGCACAGGGAGAACATGCAAACTCCATGCAGAAAGGTCCTGGGAAAGCCGGGATGCGAACCAGGGATCTTCTATCCACAAGGCGAAAATGCTTACCTCGACCCCACTGTGTAGCCCCGATCCATACCTATTTGCCATAACGACGACCACACTTTCACTGTAACCATGCTGTATTTGGCGTGCACAGATGTTAAACATTAGATATTACATTTTTATACTAAAAACAGACAAACAAACAAAAACACCACTGTTGTTGAATATGACCCCAGTGTGTTACCTGAATTGCACAATATCATCGAACTTTTAAGACATTAGAGCTAAGCTTTATGGCATCTGATCTGCAAAGAGTGCTGCTTCTCAGTGACTTCAGAGGGCAAGATTAAATGGAAGTGGAAATTCTGGTCCCTGTACCTAACATATTGTAGCCGATGTAAATGTAAGCCAAGCAATACTCTCTAGGGATTTTAATACTTACTCAGTGCTGGAAAGAGTTTTCTTTCAAGTACAAAATCCAAATGAAAGTGAACGGTGCTCTGCTAAATATAAAGAATTTGGCATGATTTTATGTCTATATCAAACTGAGTACATCACATTTTATTTGTTTCTTTTTTTAGGTTAACATTAACATTACACATTACATCATGCATGTCACAATCACAGATAAACTGTATTCCTACTTGAGAAACACTGCATTGTATGCCACCGCCCTCATCTCAGATATCCCACTGTGTCCCACCGACCCTTTGGCACTGATTGTAGGAGGCTGTCCTTTTTCAAATTTATTTTTCAAAATCTTTACTTTATTTTTCTTTCCAGTGAGACACAAGGTCACAGGGACAAAGATTAAAGGTTCCAATAGTGACTTGACTCCAGCTGAGTCAGCAGGACACTGCAAGAAACTGCTTTTCGACAGAAACTGTTCCTCAGGGTCTGTGGAGATCAATGTGCTGAAAGCTTCCCAGCGTGGTTCAGATCATCATCTTTCAAGCACTGTGCATTCAAATTCTGTTCAATTTATTCATTTGAACCTGTTATGCTATTTATTTGTAGCCCTGCTGAGGGAAAAAAAATGAATAGAGTCAAAAAGAACTCCAGAATTGACTTTTAATTATTTTTAGTTTCATTTCTTAGAGGTTGCTACAGTCATGATAACTTAGTCTGATCAATTTGAGTCATCATCAAGAATTAAAGAAACAATGGGTTGAAAACTTTGAATATTCCACTTTTTTATGATTTCATACATGGATTGTCTCTCACTTTAACGTTTTCTTTTTTGCTGAACAATTTATTTTGACAAAAGGGGGAAAAAAGCACTAAAAGATGCATGTAATGTGGACTCAGTGTACCAGAATGATGCTCTGCCACTTTTTTCTGCCAGGCATAAAATCGAGTGTTTGCAATTTACATATTGAAATCCATTTGTGTGCATTGACAGAGTCACAAAGTGAACTTGCTCATAAAGTGATGCACAAGAAAACATTCCACCTTTAAATTTGCTGGTAACTGCTGGTGGCCTTTGAGTGGCACAGTGAAGTGAAATATTTATCCATCTAGCTAACAAGTAAAGATAAAGACTGCAGAACATCATTCACCCTTCTGATAGTTTCTTTATATGTGGTGCAAAGAAATATTACAAAGCAAAGCCTGTTAAAGTTGAACAGTTCATGCTCCATCCACAACACAGCATTGAGATGAAAGCCTGTTTGGCAATGTTTTCATGGAGGGGCCTATTAGATGATCTGACCTCAGCCTGCACTGCAACCTTTCCTTAGAATGGATGTTTTTGAATACGGCTTCATTTGCTCAGCACAAGTAAGTACATGGAATCATTCAAAACATGAACTATTTGTGTTTACTCGCCTATATTGCTCAATGCCACACTAATTACAACCTAGTACATGATCGCATTTTACTTAGCTAGGCGTGTCAACATAATGAAATGATCCTTAAAGTCAGTTGAATATTTGATTATACAGATAATTATACTTTGACTTTGTATTTTAAACCTACTTAACTTTCAAAATAAGCCACAAAACTTAACCAAATGTACTTAACCAAATAGTAGAACACCTCTGGAACCATCCATCCATCCATCCATCCATCCATCCATCCATCCATCCATCCATCCATCCATCCATCCATCCATCCATCCGCTACGCCACTGTGCAGCCCCTCTGGAACCAGTTTTTCTAATTTTCCATTTCTGTTTGTGCTTGTGGTTGGACTGTACCATTAACATTTGAGGGAGTTGACAATCAGTCTTCTAGTCTGGTGTGCTACCCACCTTGCATTCTGTAACATGGCCGCATTATGTGTTTTAGACATTTTTTTCACATCTTAGTATAATTACAATAATGACTATAATTGTATGAACTGACATCTGGCAACAAAATGCAATTACACAATAAAATTAAGTCATCTAAACACCATTTATAATCCCTTTCTATTATTTCCCTGTGATTTTAATTTGATATGATTATAGTGCAACCTAATAATAAATTACAGTTTGTTTATAATTTATCAGTTGTAAATCCATTACTGTACATATTCCATTGCTGTGTTTGGTAAACACTGAGCAGCCCTCAGGTCAGGATCCCGAAACTCCTTCCTCAGCGAGTTTATGAAGCCAGCTGTGATACTTTTCTCACTTGACTGCTTTGTCTTATTGGAATCAATGGGAGACCAAGGTGGCTCACTCACTCCATTAATTTGGTATCATGAAACTGCCACTTTGAGCAAACCCTAAAGTAATATATATCAGACGGCCCCGCGCTTGTTTGGCTTTGGCCACAGGAGACGGACATCCATACTAATGTCCCGTCCTTAGTGGGAGGAGGGGACTGTTGGTTTTTTTTGGATTTAAATAAGACCTCAAATTGGCAAATCAATGAGCCTCACCTCCTTGTGAGAATGGAGAACCAGCACTGCTGCCTCAAATGCATCATGGTTAAAGCATGGTACACGAGTCAATAAGCAATTTGAGGTTAGGTTCTATTGTTGCGCTCACTGTGTAAAACAACGCAGGAGACAGACTGCAAGGCATGTTAGTCCACGTGTATTGCAGTTTGTATGAATAAAACTGTGGCAAAAATGGTATCTGGCCACTGGACTGTCCCTGGAAGTAAAATGTTAATATTCAAATTCCAACACTGACATAAATAAAAGATTCAAGGCAGCAACACACTTCGCCGTTGTAATTTCTCTGCATGTACAAAGCATAAATATAAACCTGCCAGCTCTAATATGCACAATACACATGCTTTTCTTTATAAGGATGACATAGCAGAAGTAATGTCTTTGGTCACGATGTAATGAAGCGTTAAAGATTTTTGTAATGAATGCACACTCTGTTTTTGGCCCTAAGTGTACATACATGTAATCGGAGCATTCACTCCTCTGTGGGCTTTTCTGTTCTTTGATATTGAATATAATTGAAGACTGCTGCACACAGCTAACAAAAGAGGTTGAACAAAAGCTAATCAAGGATAAACAACAGTGACAGCTTTTGGGGACAAGCGTGACAAGAGTGAAATATGGCTTTAAGAGCGAACACAATGGTGGCTACAATTTGTCTCTGTGTGAGGTATCAATAACTCTCCACCTCAGGATCAGGGTCATCCATCTGCCTGTCCGTCCCTCTGGCCACCATTGCTTTAGTAACAAACATATAGTAATTGAATTTGTTTGCGTTAGTGTCACAAAATGGATGGATATTCTGCTGTCCATTGTCAATAAGTTATGCACAGTGGAGAGCTTACAGCATTTGATCTTCTTGAGAAGGCAGCAGTAATTCAAGCAAATACCGAAGCACGAAGTCAGCGGAGTGTTTTGACAGAGTAAATCCAAGAATGTTGATCTTGCATTCTGGCACTCATTCGCCCTAGAAGTTACATTAGGCAGCAATACAGCTTTGTAAATAATTATTAGACCAGTGTGATTACTGTTTTCTGCCGCTTTCTTTGCAGTTCGTGTCGGAACCATGCTGCTTCTTCATAAGGCAGAAATGGAGAACTGTGTTGCTGATTCCATGCTTTTTAGAAATGTTTTGCTCACTATTTCCCTCCTCATTAAGCACCAAGATGCCTGTCACCTTGTTATCAAGCAAACCTCTCCTTTTAGGTATTGAGTGATAATTTAGGTTGACTTTAAAAATACAGCTCATGCTTAGTTCAATGCATCATGTATGTCACTGCATTTATTGCATTAGTCTTTTTTATGTCATTTAGAAGGTGCTGTAATGTGTAATTACTTAACCAGCTGCTGGTCTAATAATTATGTCCAAATATGTAGAATAAAAATTAATGAAAGTAAAAAGAAAAGTAACGAAATTAAAAATGAAACTTTTCTACTATTTGTGCTGTTTTCTTGCTGTTGTCCTCGCTGGTTGTTTACAACGTGACATTTATTTTGTGTGTTTAAAAAAAAACATTGCATGGGAGAAAAAAAAATACTGATTGTTTTTCACTAAAACCGTCAGAATTGTGTTTTGATTCAACCATGACCTCTTTTGCTGTTTTAACAAAAGTAGACTGAATCTGGAACAGGTTCTTAGTGTGCCCATGCTTTACCTCTCCACCAAGATTTATGAAATTTAGCTTGCTAGTTTTTGTCTAATCACGCTGACTGACAGACAGATGAACAGACAGGCAAACAAATGCAAATAAGGCCTTCGTACGACGATGTTTTCTGCGTTAAAATCAAAGTTATCTGTAACAAAAGGAACTTACAACAGCTCTGTTGTACTTTGAGCTAAATGCAAGACAACATGCTAACATGCTGATATTTAACGATGCTAAATGTTGATTAGCAGGTATGATGTTTGCTATGCCAACCATTTTAGTATAGGGGAGCTAAATATCCATCCATCACTGCTGCCTCCATGATGATATTTTCACCTCACAACATAGAGAGGCATTTCTGATCATTAAGTGGAGAAACTATAATAGATAAATGAAAAGTTGAACTGTTGTTTTCTGTGTGTATTATCCTTTCTGTTTTTGTCTTAAAGTTTGTTTGAACAGTGTTACTGTGCATGCAGATTTTTAAAAAAACAAAGCAAAAAAGAGCCCCTTGTTTCCACCATGCATGTGAATGCATGTTTCCACTTGTGTTTTATTCATCAACTCCCCACACAGCATATCAGCTGTAATCGCACAACATGTTCAAATATGAAACTCTGAAGGACCAATTTAGCCAGTGAGAGGAAGCTGCACTCCAATTGCTGGTTCTGTTTCATTAGTTCGCTGAGCCATACTGGAAAACCCTTTCTCGCATCAACTCTCGATGTATAATTGAATCACTGTGGTTGTCATTTCACGCATTTGTGTACTTTAATGTGGAGAACAATTAGACAATCATCGTTATCAGGGAAGCCAGCGCGCCCGACAGCTGGCTTTTCATTTGGCTGTTCCATTAACAAAAGTGGAGTAAAACACCACCAAATTTACATTTTTAATTACATTTGTTTTGTAATTTAATTTTGGTAATAGAAATTATTAGATCATATGTATCATGTGTCACCAGCACCACAGACTGCGCTGGCTGGGCTTTTGTCCTGTCTGTTGCCACATGCTCCTTGTTCTTGTCATCACTGCAGGATCACAAACTACACAGATAAAAGGACATTGTATTGCATGATGCTCTGCATGGTGCTCTGCTTTGTTTGTTATTTGTGTATTCTCTTACAACTTGTTCAGCTCTCCCACTGTGTACATGGGCCCACATAAATAGGTTATGAAATAGCTATTGCATCCAGTATGGTAAAAAAAAAAAAAGTGCATAATAGCACCTGGGTGAGCCACAAACCATTTTAATAAAAGGTTGATTGTCCCTCATGCAAACCAAAAATAGATCTGTGACGCAGTCCATTTTACTGTGAGATTTCTGGGTGATAATTTTGCATATGTGCATTTAGTTTGACACACTAATGTTTCTTCTGGGTTTAAAAAGGCGGAAAACAAATGCACTCAGGTAAAAATCAAACCAAAACAGGAGATGAAAAAAAAAACACAATAAAGAATAATCATTTGAGACCTGAAAGCGACTCATAGCTTAAATTATTGGGCTTTTAGGAGTTTGAGTGCCTGGCCAAAGGAGCCGGTGCTCATCCTGGCAGTGAATCTTCTAACCAGATGGCATCGGAACAAAGAGGAGATGAGAACGGAGAGAGAGGTCTGCGATAATGCAAGCAACTACAGAAATGTTGTCTGTAAATCCTGAATAAAGGGCAAAGAGGTTTGAATTATGCTCTTTGCTCTCCTCATTATGTGCTGTGGAGGGTCTGAGGTATTACAGATTCAGTTTTTTCCAAGGAGACACAAGCCTAAAATAGTTTTCAGAATAAATACTTACAATTAGTAACAAGTGCTTTCACATATTGGGAAAAATGTGATGAGAAAACAACTCACATATGTGGTATATGATAAGCGTTAGCAAAAGGAACAAAAAGGGAAAAAAAGAAATAAAAAAGAAGAAAAGCACTTACAATTTGAGTTACCTTTTATATTTTTTGTATTTTAGTTGCAATGTGACAAAAACAGTGCACACTTGAGAGACTGAAAATTAGTAAGAAGTGTAAACATGCACACATTGTGATTTATTAAAATGAATTAAAGAGGCTGCATTTTAATCTTTGTCGGGTAGTCTGCAAAACTGCCTATATTTTCTCTTTCGCGCCAAATGAACCCTTCTTAAAACAACAGATGCAGCATTACCGGCTCAGCCCTTCAGAAATCTACTCAGTGCTTCCCTTCCACATTACTGTACAGAGGAACACTACCAGCAAGCTGATTTTGCATGACTGGATTCACAGCTTGGAACAAACTGAAAAGGATCAATGAGGCCCGGAAAGCTAAACCTCCCTCTACCTGACTACTACATTTCCATTTTGGAGGCTACACAACTGGCTTGAAAATTGAACGAGCGAAAAAAAAAAGCCCCCTAATGAAATTCAAGGGTTCACTGCGACACTCGACTTGCTTCCCTTGATGAAGGAACACACTCTGATGGGAAGGTGAAATAATGAACTCGGATGCCTGAGAGGTACGACATAATTGGGATGGGCATATTCAATCAAAACACTTTTCTATTCAATTTCCACTCTTGCAGGCTTACCTCGGCCGTAATTTCTTTTGATTGGCAGCGGTCGGCGAAGGCGGCGACCGCAGACTATTTTCCCCTCATCGAGGAGCGGATGGTCAGTCTGCATCAGCATGAACATGATTAGCCAGATGACTTCAGTGACCTCTGAAAGTCATTTGATGTTTGGACAGCATGTGACTCTCTGGAAATTGCATGTGTTGTTTTCTGCCTAGTTGATTGCTGTCTTTTTTTAAATAAAAAAAAACCACCTCCACTCCATGCACACTTAATGCAATTCAATACACAATAATGATGGCAAGACCTCAAATTTACTATCAATGACTCTATGACAGAGCTTGAACTAAGCAATGTATTGGACTGCATTCAAACTAAAGTAAACTGCACTACAACAAGGCTAAAATAACCATAGAATTGACTTGTAATTACTGTTTGACTCCCTCCCTGTTAGATGCATATATTAGAGGGCATTTCTATGCAAAACTCAGGGCCACTATTTTTGTTACTTTCTGTCTAGACAGTGACGCACATCATCTGCATTCGCTGTTTTATAAAGTCACAGTCATATGGCCAGCATTAAAACTGCCTCAGGCACACAAAAGAGACTTCTAGAAATAAAATCATGCATTTCTATCAAAGCAAAAACTCTGTATTTAGCGCTGAGTGCCTCAGTTGTGATTAAAATGCAAGGCAGTGACCAAGGGAAGGCTTTAGGGCTGTGTGGCAAAGCAAGAGGTCACGGCAATATAAGGAGTTTAGGTCCACACGGGTAAAAAAAAACAAAAAACTAAATATGTAATTGCCATCGACAAAATGATAGAAACAGATGCAATGCAAAAGGCACTAGAGCTGAATTAACATCTCTCTGACAAAAACATCACCCTGACCTCTAGCACTGTCAGGCTGCTGTGTATAGCAGTACAATGACTGCAAGTGCTGATGTTGCTGTGTCCATTTTTACCAGTAGTTCCTGGCATACAGCACACTTTCATCCTCAAAGCCTCTAAGTAGAGCGGTGTGGTATCAGATCTCTCAGCAGACTGTGAATATGATGAAATCTGTCCAGTTTTAGTGATAAAGATGGAAGAATACAGCAAACTGAATGCAGGAAGATAAATAAAAATAAATCTGTACTAACATCTGATTTTAATCTTCATGTGAAATGATAAAAAAAACAACTATTGTTTGTATGAGTGCTCCAGCGTAACATGCGTCATCATCAGAAATGCTGAGCTAAACTGTTGAAAAAAGAACAAACCTCAGCTTAGACCAGGCATCTTGACTTAACCTCTGTATCAACACCACCCATCGCACTTCAAGTGCAATGATGATTTCCACAGACAGAAATACAGCTGCACATCAGTATCTCCAATTATGGCCAAATAGAGGAGGCAGAAAGGAGAGTCCTTGGTCCATCTGAGTGAATGTCACCCATGAATATAAGTTCATGTTTTCACATAAGCAGAGAAGCGGCCAGCAACGGAGAATGAACAGAGGAGGATTAGCAGTCTACCTGCATCTATAGGACAAAAAGAGAGAGAACAAAGAAGACAGACAGCAGATGGTTTGAAAGCAGAGAAGGTCAGTGTTGAACTCTGGTGAAAAGATGTGTATAGACTGCAGTGAACCGATGGGTAGAGCTTGTAGGAATGTGTCCATTTATGTACATTTCTATTTATTTATTTATTTTTTGTCTTTCTAAAACCGAAAATGATATTGCATAACAGCTCGGCTGAAAGGTGGAGTTTTTGCAAAAGAGCACAACCACTGTGGGGAAATATACTGGATGCCACCATCAGTGTTGGTAATTTTAGCAACATCCTACGGTTTATTGGATCTGGGAGAAGTTTACACTTCTGCAATGCCCGCAAAACCTGTGAACTTTTGCCTACCTCTGACCAACTGTTTTATAAATTACTAAGAATATCAGATCAAGTAGTACATCTGGCCCACTGTCACTGTTATGACGCAGTAACTGAGGGGCTGTGGCTTATCAAACTGCCAGTCGCCTTTGCACGTTTATATTCAATAACTGAAAGGTATTTTTTTCTTGATTAGCTTTGGAATTGTATAGCTCCCCTTAAGCTATTTCATCTTTACCATAAGTAGGTCTTCTTAATATAGAGACAAACAGTCCTCATTTCCAGGAGAGATGAGACACAGGTAAGAGGATAATTATCCACACGTATGATGCTATTTTCATTCGCTTTTTCAGGGACAACTATTAGTGGAAAGTCTCTTGGGTAATACTGCATGTGCTGTTTTGGTTACCATGGTAAAGGAAATGAATAATTCCCTGGCATGTCTCAGCAAAGTATTAATTGAGTATTTAAAGGTAATTAGGCCCAGCGCACAGTCTCAAAGGGTGCTGCCTGTTAACCTGTACATACTGTTTAATAGGACAACATGCATTCAGCAGTTAGATGAACACAAAGGTCACTGTCGCCACAGAACATTACACTTTCATGTCTTCAAATGCAAGGTCTAAAATGGTTTGGAAAACCTTTAGAAGCATAAACATACACTAATGAATGTGGTTCAAGAGATTCTGCAAATACCTTTAAAATTATTGTTATTGTGGATATGCTTCACAGCATATGAAATTAAAAACCTTTTATACATTTCAAGGACATGTGCATGTCTCAGTTCAGGCTGAAGTATCAAAGTCATTGGAGTGTAGCTATACAAGGAGTTTCTCCCACTCTGGAGATATTTTGACATATCATGTCAAATGGTGGCAGATGCTTGCGCTGCTGGACTCAGAAGCACAACCTGAAATGAATTATGTTGGAGCTGCCCCAAAGCCATCTGTCTGCTTTGTGGTCACTTTAAGCCCGACATGGCAACTGTTGTTGATACCGGACATAAAACGAAATCTTGAAACTGTATATTTGTCAGAGATTGAAGAAGGAAATATATTGCTCAAGCAGCATTTAAAGGCGGTGAAAGCACTTTACAGACCATGCTTCAATTCCAGACCAAGATCAGATCAGTAACTAACATGTCGTCCCTGAGGGAGTTCATCACTTCATTAGCTTCTGAGAACAGACAATCAGCAGAGTGTGGGATATTGTCTGTGAAGTACAGCAATTAAACCACTGTTGTAGACTAGTTGGTGTGATTCCAAACAAACAACAACAAAGCTATGATTTTCATCATTCTTCAGAGTGCCCTCACCATGCCATTTCTGCCCTTAAGTTGTTGTTAACAACATGGACTGGGGCCAATCCGGAATAACTCAGTGGAAATCCCAGAGCAGGGCTTTGTCAGCTAATTAGGCATAGACTAAATATAGATGTCAAGGATCCTAACAAACTCTTTAATGTGCAGCTATCAGTAGACACATCAAGTTCACAATACAGTCAAAATCTTTGCTTGCAAAAACGAGATCTTATCATTCAACCATAACAAGGATAGAGTTCCTATCCACCGTCACAGAGAACTGTAGCTGGTCGCTCTTGCTTTACTGTATGTGTTCCTGGTTTGCAGGTGGAAGTGATTGTTCCTTGTCACTGCACTAGAAATGTGACCAGTGAAGGGTGGAAATGAAACAGTAGTGTGAAGCTCCCACGTGTTACGGTTCAGTGTGTTAAAAACCAACTAGAACGGAGTCTGAAATTGCCCACTTGTTCATTCATTCATTCATTCATTCATTCATTCATTCCACACATACTTCACATTCCCTATATAGTGGTGACTCCATAATTCACTCCAACGGCAGCTGTGAATTGAGATTACAGACATTTATTAATCTACTACATTATGCGTGGTCACCAACAGCTGTTGAGTTGAACATCTGTCATTTTGGAATCTGTAAAATGCGGCACACTGGAAGACATGTTAGCAGAAAGCCTAACATGGCATGGGCGCCTTTTTTTCCATTCCATTAAAAAAAAACAGACAGTAAATATAGTTAGCTTGGAAAATCCAAACTGAATCTCCATGTAATCTCCTATCTCCATGTTAGGAGATACAGGAGAATCAGTTTGGCATTGTGCGAATTGAATCGCGTTTCCCTCCCGGTACAGTTTGGTACGACCAATCATAGCACGGGAGGCGAGAGTTAATGCTGCGTCATCTTCAGCGCCTGGATTACCCATTAAGTTGATGCCGGAGGAGGAGGAGGGGGGCCAAAGCGAATCTTTTTGTGGTCTCTTGGCGTTTTGGATGGCATTAGTCATTGCCTCTTTTCATTTGACGTTTCCGACGATGAGGAGGCAGTGGATGGCTCGTTACTTTCGCCTTCTTGCCATTGTTTGTACAGAGGAAAATCCCGTTCCAAACGTGTGAGTAAATTTAAGCAACTTTAACACATACTTGGTTTGGCTCCGATTTAAAGTTATTCCTAACACCGCTAATCATTCGCAAGGAGTCTTTTGTTGCGTAGCCTTTTCAAAAATAAGTGTTGTACTTGAGAGTACCCCATGTATTCGCAGATTTTTGTGACAAAAACGGCAGTAATCAATCTTTCTCGGCTGCATGCCATTGTTATTTGGACTACATGGACTTCAAGGTCGATTTGTTTGTGCGTCACATCCGTGTTACGCTGATTGGTTCTTTCTTGTTCAAGCTGCATTCGTTAGCCCCTCCTTTTTGAAATCGTCTCGTATCATCACAATGCCAGACTGCCTTTATTTGTATTTATATTAATACATAAATAAAGTCAGTCTGGATTTTCCAGGCAAAAATATAGTGATCTATGTATTAAATACACTGACACTGATTTTGGAAGCAGTTTAGGTCTTGTGCCATCCAAACACATCTAAATCAGTCACATCAGAAATTGTGTTTCACCATTTTATCATCTGACAAACACTTTATTTTAAGCTTTTTAAATATTTACACCATATTCATGAGAAAAAAAGTGTCACGTAAAGCAAAATGGGCTGCAACATCGTGAATTATGGAGTCAGCTGCACAAAAGAGAGTTTGCAGTGACAAGGCTTACGGTACAGCAGGGCTTGACAGAAATTCTGAAAAAAATACCTTATAAAGCTTTCTTTTGTAACAGCGATGGTAATGTTTTGCATGAGGGTGCACTTCATTGTTCTACCTTCTATTATTCTGGATGATGTTGTGTCTGGTTGGAGAATGAAAGTTGTATTCACTTAATCACATAATTAGCCCCTCTACATTAATGCACAAACTATGCGTCAGCGTTGCAGGAGTCCAGTTTGTGGATGTTACATGTACACAATGAAGCACTGGAATCTTTGGAAAACACCGTCGGGCAAATTAATGAGTTTTGCTGGCCAGTCAGCAGTTCGTGAATGTGCTATCACTGCACATTAGATTGATCCAAACAAGCACTTAATACATTGCTTTCTGGTCTGAAGCACACAGAGGGGTCCGGAGGAAATCAATTGGCCTGATAGAGAACAGACAGGAGGGGCAGATAGAGAGAGACGGGGCGGGTGCATGGAGCTGACCCAATCAGACTTGATGATGATTGCCTGTGTAGTAATCAAGTTTTTATATGTAGGACCACAGGAAATTGGTGAGCTTGTCAATATCCAATCCAATCAATATCAACAAACTCCAAAGCAGCAATATCTTAAAAAGCTGCTGGCTGGTTGTGCGAGTGTTTGTCAGTTGGTTAGAGGAGAAACACACTTAAGACTCTGGTTAAGAAAAGTTCCACGTCTGAAAGGACGCAGCCTTCATGGTTTGTTGACACACACAGCAATGCTCCAGTGAAGTCAGTGAAATCAGTTTTAAATTAGAGACGGTTGTCGTGCTGTGAGTCTGTTGTATGAAAGCTGGGCTTGTGCTTCTGTCTCTGCACAGCTGTGTAAGTGAAACTAGTGGGTTGGCAAGATTGGACCTGGTTCAAATACAAAAGAGAATGCACTTTCTTTAATGAAGCAATTCCATATGAACACTGATGAACATGATTGTTTCTGCCATTGTTGGTAATTCATTAGTCAGCTACAAAGTGTCTGAGGTTGACAATTTCCTTTCACAAATATTCCATTCATAAATTATTTTCTTTTTGTGTGTGAAGGACAGCATCGGTACCAAGAATAACGTCAATACAGTAAAGGTAAGTTACCTTTAAAGTTGTCTGAACTGACAAATACAACACTCTGGCAGATTTAATTTTGAGGGTTTTTTTATTCAGACTTGATTGCCACACCCCTCCCCAGTGTTCTGTCCAGTTGTATCTTGGGAAAGACAACTAAGTGCTAGAGAATTTCTCCACATATTATCTTGGAGATGTTGCCTTAGCAAATACTTTTCTCATAATCGTAAAAGTCTTTCTCTCCTGTAAAAATGAATATAAACAACCAAAATCAACTAAGAAACCCAAACCACCTAACCAGATCATGTTAAAAGTCTTAGCTCACATTTTTAAAAGTCAAAATGAATTAGTTAGCTTGTCCATATGGTGTATTTCTTTCTTTCTTTCTTTTTTAAATTGTGGAAGACATATCACACATGAGATAAGCAGCCATGGCTGAGCACTTTCTCCTTGAACAGGCAGTGTACTGATGACAAAACCATGGATTTAGACTTTCAGGGTTTCATCTGCCACAAACGTAAGGAACCAAATAACCATTACTGATTTTATCAGCGCATTAAATGGCCATTTAATAGAGTTCCATTCTTACCTCATTTAGTATCAGTGAAGCTGCAATTTTGCAAAGAGGAACCAAGGTGGAGGCGTCAGTCAGTGGACTTTAACTCAGAAGACCTGTCCTAGGACAAAGTTACTTATCTTATTTAAGTCTTCTTTAGGCTTCTGCTTTGCTTTTTGCTTGCTGCTTTTTGCTTGGTGTTTTTTACTTGGTGTTTTCTGGCATTTTTTGTCAGCAATTGGTTCAGTCTGGGCACCAAAATGACTTTACAGGATGATGGTTTAGGTTACCACATTACAAAGCTTTGTTTTGTACGGTTCCAGGGTGAGAAAACTTTACACGCACTTATCAACTTGACTGCAAGAGGTCGTCTACTACAGACTTATTAGAAATGATGCAAGGAACAATTGATTCAAATGGGGGTGTTTTCAAGTCCCATCAATTTCCGCCGCCCACTACATATCTAGGTCATATGACTGGGTATATATACATAACGTACACATGGATAACACACGCCTGTGCTCAGCGCAAGGTCAGGGAATGAACAGCCTTGTTAGAGATTTAATCAGTTACCCAAGAGACTTCAATACTAACCTAAACTGCAATTCAAAAATCACTTTTCCACCTTTATTTCCTATATTGTTTCACATGAACCGTTTTCTAGTAAAGGTGATGGCACTATAATTTGCATCCTTGTGGCATAACTGAGAATAAAAACAAACACATGAGTCTGATGTTTCCGTTTGTATGATTAATCGACCAGATGAATGCTCAGATGGGTCAACCTTTGGAGAAACAAAGCCAGTTGAAGTGTGGCTGATAAATGCTGCTGCTGTAATGTCACAGGGCACAGGTGTGTGATAAAAGGCAGATGTTCCACACACATGTCCACTGGGAGAACACATGGTGATGAATGCATGCATTCACGCTGTATGCATGAGCAAGCACACCAAGTGACATTTTGACACTTCTGCCTACACATGTGGACAAAATTGTTGGTACCCCTCAGTTAAAGAAGGAAAAACCCACAATTCTCACTGAAATCACTTGAAACTCACAAAAGTAACAATAAATAAAAATTTATTGAAAATTAAATAATCAAAAACAGCCATTACTTTTGAATTGTTGATTAACATAATTATTTAAAAAAACAAACTAATGAAACAGGCCTGGACAAAAATGATGGTACCTCTATAAAAGATTGAAAACTATTTGACCAGAGTGACATGATTAACTCAGGTGTGTCATTTAATTGACATCACAGGTGTTTCCAAACTCATAATCAGTCAGTCTGCCTATTTAAAGGGAGACAAGTAGTCACCCTGCTGTTTGGTGAAAAGGTGTGTACCACACTGAACATGGACAACAGAAAGCGAAGGAGAGAATTGTCCCAGGACATCCGAAAAAAAATTATAGACAAACATCTTAAAGGTAAAGGCTATAAGACCATCTCTAAACAGCTTGAAGTTCCTGTGACAACAGTGGCTCATATTATTCAGAAGTTCAAGACCCACGGGACAGTAGCCAACCTCCCTGGACGTGGCCGCAAGAGGAAAATTGATGACAAATTGAAGAGACGGATCGTTGGAATTGTATCCAAAGAGCCCAGAGCAACCTCCAAAGAAATGAAAGGTGAACTCCAAGGCCAAGGTACATCAGTGTCAGATCGCACCATTCGTCGTTGTTTGAGCCAAAGTGGACTTCATGGGAGACGACCATAATAATTTAATAATTATGTTAATCAACAATTCAAAAGTGATGGCTGATTATGATTATTTAATTTTCAATAAATTTTTATTTATTGTTACTTTTGTGAGTTTCAAGTGATTTCAGTGAGAATTGTGGGTTTTTCCTTCTTTACCTGAGGGGTACCAACAATTTTGTCCACGTGTGTATAGGTTCATTATGCTTTTTTGTATTTCCATGTATATTAACATAAATATGGAAGCGAAATTTGGAATAATATTTCTGCTGAAAAAAACTCATAAAAAAGCGAGACTGGAATTTGCAAAAATGCATGTTGACAAGCCACAAAGCTTCTGGGAGAATGTCCTTTGGACAGATGAGACCAAACTGGAGCTTTTTGGTAAGGCACATCAACTCTATGTTCATAGACTCAAAAACCAAGCATACGAAGAAAAGAACACTGTCCCTACGGTGAAACATGGAGGAGGCTCAGTAATGTTTTGGGGCTGCTTTGCTGCATCTGGCACAGGGTGTCTTGAAAGTGTGCAAGGTACGATGAAATCTGAAGACTATCAAGGCATTCTGGAGAGAAATGTGCTGCCTAGTGTCAGAAAGCTTGGTCTCAGTCGCAGGTCATGGGTCTTCCAACAGGACAACGATCCAAAACACACAGCCAAAAACACCCAAGAATGGCTGAGAGAAAAGCGTTGGACTATTCTAAAGTGGCCTTCTATGAGCCCAGATCTGAATCCCATTGAACATATGTGGAAGGAGCTGAAACATGCCATTTGGAGAAGACACCCATCAAACCTGAGACAACTGGAGCTGTTTGCTCATGAGGAGTGGGCCAAAATACCTGTTGACAGCTGCAGAACGCTCATTGACAAATACAGAAATCGTTTAATTGCAGTGATTGCCTCAAAAGGTTGTGCAACAAAATATTAAGTTATGGGTACCATCATTTTTGTCCAGCCCTATTTCATTAGTTTGTTTTTTTAAATAATTATGTTAATCAACAATTCAAAAGTGATGGCTGATTTTGATTATTTAATTTTCAATAAATTTTTATTTATTGTTACTTTTGTGAGTTTCAAGTGATTTCAGTGAGAATTGTGGGTTTTTCCTTCTTTAACTGAGGGGTACCAACAATTTTGTCCACGTGTGTATAGGTTCATTATGCTTTTTTGTATTTCCATGTATATTAACATAAATATGGAAGCGAAATTTGGAATAATATTTCTTTAAAGTTTTCCAGGAGAGTAAATATTTTCTAAGCGTCAGTGCGAGCATGTGCTGAAGTCCACAGAGCATGCCAATGAAAGCTTGTTGTCCTGACATTAGAAGCCTGCAAAGTGGAGCATGTATAATCAAATTTTCCTCCTGACTTTGTTCATAATTACTTATCAAAGGTTGATTAGCATGAGATGCTGTCACTGGAGTCACTGAAAGCAGCACAAAAGACAGCACGTGTTTTAATTAGTTTGGGGGTGCAGGGATGTTATGAATGGTTCGTCAGAGGAGGTTCTGGACAAATATTATGGCACGATGTTTTACAAATGAAAGAGATGTTACACGTACAAGTGATTCGGCCTCACCTTGTCGTTCCCTAGATTGTGCTTCCTCTAACTGTATGGGCATCAAAAAGGCTGTCAGAGTGCTCGTGAATGCTTCTTCCATTCTGTGGGCCCAAAAAATAAAGAAATCTCTGCTTCTCTCTTCCCAAAAATATTGCACTACACTCTACAGCGTCAAAATATCAATTTAGATTTCAGTCTTTTTAACAATAGTGTTCAATTTTTACATTTTTAATACCTGATTTTAGTGTCTTTGAATCTCCTATTCAAACAGCTTAAGTAATGAATAGCCTGGATAACGCAGTCAGGCAGAGTGTTATGAAAAATAATTTTAGGTTATTTTTCTGCATTAATACATCTATAAATATGAAAATTATTGCACATGAACTCATATACTCTAATTGTAGATCATATAAAATCACAGAGTGCATTTTCCAAACACCACTGACAAATACACAACTTAAGCAACTTTGCGAATCACCATGGCAACAACGAGCATGTCACATCTGCGTCCATCAGTTTTTACTGACCCCTGGAAACATCTCCAACGTCTGTGCTATTTGGAGTATTTCCGTGTTTGGCTACATTTTCTGTATTTGCAGCTCCCTTCTGTATCTATTTGTGCTGTCTGTATCTGCAGCGCATTTGTGTATTTGCACTTAATTTCTATATTTGGACGTTCTCTTTGTTTTTGCAGCATTTTCTTTTCTCTCTCTTTTTTTTTTCAAAATGCTGCAGCTGTCTCGTCAAATTGGTGAGGCTGCTTTCCTGATTTGCATGTGTTTGCACTTCTCAGGGACACCACACAACACTCCTTCCCTGTGCAACATTTCCTAATTAGTTATTCAAAAAAGTATTAAGTATGTGACAATTATTAATATGTATGCATATCCCTGACTGATAAATACCCTAAAGGTCAGTTGGAGCTGCTGCTGCCTATCTGCATTGTATTTATTGTACGTATGCATGCAGTGTGAACTAGATACTAGCCCCACACAACGGAATACTCCGCTCAGATAAGGCTTCCAGCTTTGTGTTTGTGTGTGTTTTGTGAAAATGGAACACCCAGCGAGAGAGTAAAATCCTTTTCCCTATTAACCAGATGGGTGCACAGCCGGAGTCAGAGCTCTGAATTAAGCACCAAATTTTCAATTGTGTTCCCGAACACACCGACTCTATTCTGTGGGTCTACCATGGAAGTTCTTTTGCTTTTTTAATTTATAGAACATCGCCATGCAGTATACCCATAACTCTCCTGGGGGAGAAGCTCACTTGTTCACTGTATAGGCTGCATTATGTTCTCAACACCATAATGTGTCCTCAGTGAAAGAAACTGCTGCACTGTAGTGTTGTATTAAAAGGCCACAAACTTTTAACTCTAAACGAAAAGTTGTCCACAGACACGCACTGCAAGAGATTAATAAAACATTTTCTTGCACAGCCCTTGATTCATGCTTTACTTGGACAAACTTATTTACATCTTTTTTTTCCCCCAAGTACTGCTCTCCAATCTCTAGTGATGCAACTACAGTTCACATTACTCTCTGAAAATGTAATTTAATCTCTGCTGAAAATATCTGCGGCCAAATCCTGCTGACTGGACCCAAAGCAGGTGACCACTTCAACCGCTCGCGGCTCAACGGACTGTATTATGTTGCCGCTGGGGATACATAATCAGCTCTTTCAGCATCTGTGTCACCACATGGATTAACAGAATCACTGTGGAAGCTAGCAGCACTCTAATCAGAACCAGGCAGAGACAACATGATCACCATGTTGCTTTTCAACCGCTGCAAACAGCCTGATGTTGTCGCACGAGCGTAGTCGTACAACAAGTTATATTCTAACACATTAATTCTAAGGAAGGGTGACAGGATACTGTTAGTTGGATCAACAGCATGGATGGTGAACTGTTTGTTCTTGGATCCAAAACACGACTTGAAAAATGATCACAGCTTCACAGCTTGACTATTGCAAGTGTTTCTGTGTGTGTGGGTGCTTATGAATGTGTTCCTGATACTGTTACATACTGAATGCAAAAGAAAATTGAAATTTGGTGATCGCATCTTGAGTGTGCCCATTACAATAACGAGCAAAATTATAAACTCATTTGTAATGTACAGAAAATTACAAGGGCAAAAAAAAGAAAAAAAACCACTTGTTGCTATTGATGTAGTTCAGCGGGGACATTGCTGTGGCATTAAACGAGGAAATACACTGAATTTGATTTCCATGTTTCAGCATTTTGTTGTTTGATATTAGTTGTGGATGAGATCTGCTAAAAAAAAAATAGAAGGAGGCATTCAGTTCTTTTATTGCGTATGATACTTGTTGGTGTCTCGCTCGGCGGGTCCATGATGCAGTATCCAGGCAGAATGTTTTCTGTAGAAAAGGCTGTCTGTGTGTTATGAATGCCGACTGTGATTCAGAACCAGTCGAAATGGTTTTCTGTACAGTGTGGCTGTTTTCTTGCTACCCAAGGCAACAATTCCAGTAAATTCATTACTCCATAAAACCTATTATACTGCCATTAAAAGTCCATTATGAGATGGTGTTGTTGGAAGATAGGAGGTGTTTGCTGGCCCTCTGGGTATCAGTCACAGATGCTTAAGAGGCAGACAATTAGAGGACTTTAACATATTAAATAGCTTCTATCTGGAATAAATCAAATTAGTAAATGATTTATTCAGTCATTGCTTAAGATTGGCCAATTTGTGTCTTTATTCCTCCCATGATAAAAAGGTTATGCTGACCACAAGCAGGCCTAACTCCTTAATCCTGACTTCTCCGAAAATAGACATGACTTAAGCAACAAAGAGACACAAGAGAGAAAGAAAAAGTGTCAACAAGAGAGCTTGCAGGCAACAAAAGCTGTTCACACGTTCCCTGCATCCAACCTCATTAAAGTGACAAATAAGCCCATCAACACATTACATTCAATGTCCCTGTACTAATTTTATCATAGACAAGCCGAGGGACTGCCTGATGATCAGATTAGGTTTATGCCAGTGTCTGCAGCACCTGGAAGCAAACGCTGGTTTGTCAACACATTGTTTAGTTCTCAAGTAATGTTGTTTGTTCTGAGTCAATCAGCTGACTGCGGCATCCCCTCAAGTGCTGCCCTGCCTGACTGACAGATCAGATTATAATGCTCTCCTCGTGAAGGATCGCTGAGCAATTGCTGCCGAATTCCCAAAGAGATTGGACTGGTGGAAGGAAAGTAGGCACAGTAATGTCATCCCCCCGACAAGCTGCTTAGGTTTATTTTTAATTTGGCTTTTTGAGAAGGATGCCTCAAGGACAATGCCCGACATGCTGGAGGATCCCTCATGGGCTCGAGAAACAGATTCTGTTACGGAGAAGTCTGCTATTCAAAAGATTTAATGGCATTGTTCAGATGATCGTGATTCTGCTTTGGGTTTAGATTTCTCAGTAGCTAAAGCAAACACAGATGACCCAGGAGAGGATTGTTTTTCTGCCCTGTGTGAACTAATTTCGTGCCGCAGATCTTTGGTCTAAAAAAAGACTCTTCTCTTCTGCATTAGCACCTCCTGTCTGGAGTAAACATTTGGCTGCAAGCATGCCATGCTCCCTCTTCCATGCAACAACGCATTTATCTTTTCTTCTTTTGCTTTTGTCTCCGCTCATTTCGAGGAATGTCACTTACCTCCAAAATTGTGGTGCCCGAGGCAGAAGGTAGAGTATTTGTTTTCACTGTCTGTTTCACAAAGCTGGGCTCATTTGTCAAAAAGACCGTGATCTGAGGGCCCTGCCCCAACGCCGTTAGTCTTGTATTGATCGCCTCCTGTCACGCCTGCCTTTCTTGAAGGTGATAGCCACTTTCTCTTTTCTTTCATGTTTAATGGGTTTGCTTTATAGGAGCTGTTTGAGGACACGAGTTGGTGCAGACATGGTTTATTAAGTTTACCAATTGCATAGTTCAGTGTGTTGTTGCAATTTAGATAATCATCCAATTTACCAAAACATCACACAAGGTGAAAATAATTCTCAAAATGCATCACTGAGACTAAAACAGTGTCATGTCAGGACAGACTGATCTTCACTGTGCAGATGTAAGTGGGTTTGTCTGACTTTGGGTGGAATATTCAAAATATGAGGACATGTCAGTATTTGTTATGATCTCTCCGTTTTTCCACTTCATGCTGTCACAGCTCTAATTTCCCTGTCTGAAGTCTTTACCCTGCAGAAGCTCACTTGCAAAAAGCCAATAGAGAGATTTATTTTGCAAATGTGTGGTTAAAAAAGTGACACTTTTTCATGGAGAAATCTAAAAGAGAAATCCAGTTGCTGTGGTTGAGGGTACCTTGATTAAGGAAGCCATTTTTCTTCATTTACACAGAAAAATGAAAGCCCACTGTAAGTCAATTACTTACATGGATGTACGTAAATGTACAGACTGTGCAGTTGATTGGGCCACTGACAAATGCAGAAAAATGTGGAATCGTTTTCCAAGTAATAATCATTTCACACTTGCAAAATGCAGTGTGGAACCAAATTTCTACAGAATTACGCTCTGATGTGTTCCTTTAAAATCTACCTCATTTCTGTGAAGTCAGGATATTTTGAAGAACAAAAGAAACAGCATACATCCCAGCGTAGGGCTGCCTTGTAGGCAGACATCATAGGAAAAAAGATTCAACTGTGATGCATCAAAATCGTGACGGTGCTGCTTTGTCTTTATTTGTAAAAAAAAACAGATAATGTAAAATTCATTTCCTCGTAGCACCTGACATTTTGCCTGATAACAGACAGAAATGTCAACTCGTTACACTCCATTTCCATCTTCAGTCTGACATCGCGTCCACTCCAGCTGATTTCCATGGGGGAGAGCATTCGATTTTCCTCTCACCAATCACTAGAGGCCAACATATCTGCTTGAATCATTCATTCATTCATCATTTTAAACTCCCTCTCCGGTCATTGATTAAACCTCTAAAAAGTCATTTCTGTGTATCAAAGTTACATATTTAGACTACTGGAAGATGGTGTGTTTTACAAAAAATGTAGGGAATAAAGGAAGGACACTGGTTTTGAATTGCAGTTCAAGTACTATTTAATATCGTATTAAAGTCCTTCTCCGGTCAATGATTGAACCCTGAAGAACTCATCTCTGTGTAAAATGCTGTAAAGCAATGTTGCTTCCTCTAGAACGAGCAGGACTATGAAGTATCTGTCTATTCTTTAGGTTTATTATGTCTGAAATTCTAAAATTTTGAATCTGTTTTTGACACTACCATTGGCACACCAGTAACAAAGTGGAAATGCTCAACCAAGGTGTTTATGATACATCTTCTAGCATATAAGAAACACCACATGGAAAGTAAAAAACTAGATTTTTAACCTGGAAGGTGTCTTTAATTCAGCATAATTCATAGCTATAACAGCATCACCGATGGAAGTAACTATGAAAAATAATGTCTGGCAATACTGAGAATCTGGATCATAACAAATTTCTTCTTCTTCTTCTGTAGTAATTATTCTTCCATGGATTTGGTGCACAGATTGGCAATGTCTGACAGCAGCTTTAGGCCTGACCCATGGCTGGTCCATTTCAAATCGGTAATCCTCTCATTGCTTTTATAACCAAGACACCACTGTTCTATGTCATGATACCAGACAAATCAATAAAACTGGCTGGAGTGGACAGATTCAGAGGTCTGGACCAAGGCAACAGACACTTTTGTGGAGGGAGCCTAAGCACAGACAATAAAAGTTCTTCTATTTACAGATAACAATAGCATGAAATATAAGCAGTGTCTAAAAGAATTTCTGTCTCAACCTTGAGGAAAAAGAACATTGTCCTCTTACAACTGATACTGAAAATGCCTCTGTTGAGTTTGCTGACTGGCTGTTTTGCTGTAACACAGATGAAAAATGTGTCAGGCTGTGATGTGGAGGAAATGCTGCTCAAGTCAACGATAGAATCACTTTCTGTCAGACAAATTCTAAACACGATAACAATGACAGCAAACCGCAGGTAAGAGCCTTATGAAGTGGTCCTAAAGGTGTAGTGTGTTGTGCGGCATGAATATTGTTATTAACATCCAGTTTTTTAATTCAATTACACTATCTAGGCTCATTTATGCCATATATTATCAAATAAATACTGTCAGCTTTTAATAGGAGCTCAGGCATGGGAATGTCAAAAGTTGTCCATTCATCCGTTCGTCCTTGGTTGCATCTTTATTTTCCTCCTGACAATGAATTTCAATCTTCTCCCTCATTATTACAGTGTGTCATTAGTAGTCTTGAAGTGTTAATCATAATCAGAAGGAAAATGAAAGGGCAAAGAGGATGACAGGATGACAGAGAGAACAGAAAAAGGGGGGTAATTTTCATGAGAACGCTTGAAAGGCATCAGTCATCCGGTCATCATGAGAGTCATCAGCCAAACTAAATAGATACTCATAAAATGCTTAATGAAGGTGTATGTTTAGGTTCCTCATTGCAGAAATACCAGCGCAAGGCACATTAAAAGCTTATCTGTGGTTTGCAGTGGCTTGGGCACAGCTACTCAAACTGATAAATATGTTGTTTACGGTATTATCAGAATCTGTGCAAATGGTTTAATGTGGTCCTGCTTTGCTCCTAGAATAATGGCAGTCTAAAGACAAATGTAATCTTTAAAACCAGGCGAACGAATGAAGCGGCCTTCAAGCTGTTGTTAACATCAAGATGACATCGCAACGGTGACCCTGCAACACTACAGACTCCAGATAAGCCCTCAGGTCAAGAACAATAAGTTGAGGACACGACCCCTATTAAATTCTTGCCACACATACATGTACGAAACCCCTCTTCCCACCTGCCTGTGCTGGTGCAGCTTCTCCCTTTCGCAGCAGCTTAATGCTCAAGCTGAAGAGGGCTCAGTTTGCAAATGACAGCACCAGCAGAGTTAAATCCCTCTAAATGTCCTGAAATGACACACACAGAGGGGTTTAACAGATGTTATATCTGTAAAGGTCGACAGCCACCTGACCCGACAGCTGTAATGACCGTCAACAGGGCCTGGGTCGCACTGAACCTTCAAGTAATCCTTTGTGTTTGTGTTATCCTGCTACACTGGAGAGATGAAACGGGTGACATTCAAGCATGGGGGAATAATCCACCAATATGGTTTTAGATGGAGAACGATTTAACATCACACTAGAAAAACAAGCTCCACCGCCTAATACGACCACGACTACATAAAACTGGTAACACTGATGGATCTCTTGCAGCTATAACCACATTTCAGAAAAAAAACATCAACAACACACCTCCCTTTGTTTCACATCTACATCCTGCACAAATGTTCTTTAGGCGTACGTTCCTAAATCGTGTACACAGACATGCTAGCAGCTCTAAGAAACTGTCCTTAGGCACCATGCTGGTCTGAGCTAAATGCTAAAGTATCAATGCTAACATTTTCACAACAACAATGCTAATATGTTCAGCACATTTAGTTTTACCATGCCCACTGTCTCGGTTTTCCATGTTTGCATGAAAGCTAAAGAGAATGAATCCTTAATGGAGTTCCAGTGTCTGAACCAAATGTTGTTTCATGACCATTCGTCCAAAAGTTGTTGAAATAGTTCACTCTGGATCAAAGTAGTGGAAGGACCAATTGACCTACTCTGCAATCCATTAAAAAAAAAAAAAGTGGCAAATTTAGTCCATTCATTACTTTAAACAAGGGTGAAACACACTGACCGCCAAAATGAAATAACCTGTAAAAGCAATGGAGGGCAGTAATTTGAAGGTTGTATTCATAGTGATAATAGCTGCATCACAAAGGCAACCACTTTTTCCCCCTCATTTTCTTTCAGTGAAACCACTCACACACGCACAACACCACAGTATTGTACCATCACTATATTTCTTTATAAGGCAATTATACTGAGCGTTTGATTGCAGTCTGACAGCTTACTGAGATATGATGAAGAGAAACTTTGATTTAAAGGGTTCAAATGCCCTTAAGTATTAAATTAATGTTTAACAGCATGTAGACATGACATGACCTAATAATTGTCAGAAATATTCTCTCAGGGGTCTTCAGTTTTACATTTTTCCCTCGGAAAAAAAAAAAAACATAACAAACGATGATACCAAATTCATCGCATCAGGGAGAAGCAGAGAGTTGTAAAATCAGGTACGCTAATTGACAAAGTAGGTTAGAAAAGTCCTTCAGGCATCTTATTGCTACTTATCATCAGTTGATGTGATGCAGTAATTTACAGTACGAACCACAATTATGAGTTATTAGGTTAAAGGGGAACTGCATCTGGCACTCCACAGTCTGTTTCACACTCATTAGCAGCTCATTAGGAGAGCAGTGATGGTTCATCTGAGCTTGCAGAAATATTATGAAAATACGCTTCTAAATACTGCACACATGATGCCAACCTCAACAATTTGGCATCTTTTCTATTGATTGCTAAAAGTGAGTCTATTTGCCTGCTTTAATCAGTCCATATTATTGTGGTCTGACTGTTAATAACATCAACGCGTGGTCCGATTAGAGCAATAACAGGTTAAATTGTCGTTTTTTTCAAATGCTATTATGTTATTAGAGGCCAAAATGTTATTGAAGTAGGACATCTGTTTTTGTGTGTCAGAAAATAGCGACCTCAGTCAGCGTCCGGTAATTTCTGTCTCTAGAATAATAATTAGATGAATTAATTGTTCACTAAATCTCTCCCCTGAACAGCAAATGTCCAATCATAGTTTAGCTACTAGAACAAGGCACAGCAGGCCTGTCAAGGTTTAAATTGCAGTGTGCATGGGGGTTGTAGTAAGAATGTGTGACAGTCCAGACAGTAAATATTTGGACATGTATACATTTTTTTTCGCTCTAATGGGCTTCAACATATTTGGTTTAAAATGAAATCATGAAAACCATGCAATAGCTAAGGTCTCAGTTTGATTTCAGTAGGTTTATAACATTGATTGAGCTGTGTGAATGTATACTGCAAGAGTTCTGTTTTAATCGGACATTTGGCTAATAACATGTTAGTTGGGCCATGTGTCATTCAATATGTACAACAGAGCTCAAGAGAGGGTTGGGGTCTGTCTGTAGGACAAACGAATAGCTGGGGAAGCAGCTCAATGGAACATATGAAATGGGGCTAAGCTTTTAGCAGTGACTAAACTTCCAAAATAAAACAGCTATAAAAGATAACTACACATATCATGACTCGATATATCCTGTAAATCAGTGGTCTCCAACCTTTTTTGCAGCACGAACCGGTTTCAAGCAAGACAGTTTTCTGTGGATTGGTCATCACGTACATAACAAATAATAATCATATTTTTCTATTTAAATATGTGTCCTAAATGAATAAAAGTACTTTCTATTGCTAAATAGTATTTACTTTTTACTTACTTCTGTCTCCAGAGAAGTTTTTGATTAATTTTGTTAAGGGATAGATTTACGGCTTTGTTTAACGGTCAGGCGTGAAAACTGACAGAATCAAGTGCGGGAAACAAGCACAGGCGGAAGTGACAGGAAGATGATCTAGTCATTTTTCAAAATAAAACACCTTGTAGATGCCACAGGAATTAAAATAAAAAATGATAAGTTTACTTTATTTCTGTGAGGCCTAGTACCAAATGATCCATGGCCCAGTACTGGTCCATAACATATCATATGCTAAATTAAGAGTGTCCATGATAGAAGATCAGATCATCCACCCCTGACTTAGATCTATGACTAGTAATGGGCAGAGACACAATGGAAGCAAACAGATCTGTGAAGCGGTATGTCAGATTCAGTCAAATCCATTAAAACCTGTGGGACAACCTTTCAACATTCAGCAGGACAGTGGTCCTTAGCCAAAGAGCTTTTAAGGGTAAAAATGTGGAATACTCTCTACTGTCAATCACGTCAACCTGGTGAGCTGCGACATACTGGAAGACCACACTGAAGACAGAGACTCCACAACAAGCAAGAGCTGAAGGTGACTGCAGCGAAGGCGTGGGAGAGTGTCACCAAGGACGGTACACAGCATCTGTTCACGTCTTTGAATTGAGGACTTGAGGCAGTCACTGACTGCAAAGGATCCTGAGCAAAATATTAAATATGATTTTGTTTGACATTCTGTGTATCTGTCCAGTTACTTTGGGCATCTGCCCCTGCAGCATTATGTGTTTAAAGGGATCATCAGCTGGTGAGGATGTGTTTATGCCAAGGTCCCATTAGCCTAAGCCTCAGTCTGTTAGCAAAAGATTATGTGTGTAGCTATTAAGTGCTTAAACTGTTTTACGGGGTTGTTATTTTAAAACAAGTCCACATTAAAATTCAGCTGAAGTAAGCGCTGACATTTGAGTGGTAAATCTGCTACTTTTGCCACTGTGAGCTAATTGTGAGTGAATTTAAAGCTTGGTTGGGGTAAGAGATGGGGACAATACTAATGATCAGTTAGAGAAAGTAACACGCCATAGATAGCCCAGCGTCACATTAAAAGAATGGTCCACATTGCAAAACGGATTATTTTCACAAAAAAAAGACTGTAAAATGGTGATGGTTTTAGGGCTATTCTGGTGACAGATCCCATGCAATGTAGAAAATAACCTTAGCGTTGCATCTCCTGCAGGCGACGTCTGACGTTACGGTGAGCGTATTGCGTCATTTCCTGTTTCAGCACTGTGTCGTGTTGTTAGCATGGCTTCTGCTTCTGCCTCTTCCTCTCCTGCTCAGTGTGCCACATGTTTAGTTATTCCTCTGCCTCCTTTAGTGATAACGATATGTGTAATAAGTGCAGCCTTTTTGTAGTTCTGGAGGCGAGGCTCTCCGAATTGGAATCGCGGCTCCGCACCATGGAAAATAACCCGCTAGCAGCTAGCCAGGCCCCCTTAGCCGGTGCGGACCGCAATAGCTTAGCTAGTGTAGCATCTGTTAGCCGTCCCTTAGCAGCGCCCGAACAGCCGGGTGGATGGGTGACAGTTCGTAGGAAAAACAGTCCTAAACTCAAGCCTGCTGTCCCGGCTCACCACAAACCGCTTCATGTTTCTAATCGTTTTTCCCCGCTCAGCGACTCACCCGCTGAGAAACCAACTCTGATCATTGGCAGCTTCATAGTCAGAAACGTGAAGCTAGCGACACCAGCGACCATAGTTAAATGCCTCCCAGGGGCCAGAGCGGGCGACATAAAAGCAAATTTGAAACTGCTGGCTAAAGATAATCGTAAATATAGTAAGATTGTTATTCACGTCGGCGGTAACGACACCCGGTTACGCCAATCGAAGGTCACCAAAATTAGCGTGGCATCGGTGTGTACTTTCGCCAAAACCATGTCGGACTCCGTAGTTTTCTCTGGACCCTTGCCTGATCTGACCAGCGATGACATGTTTAGCCGCATGTCGTCGTTTCGCCGCTGGTTGTCTATGTGGTGTCCATCAAACGACGTGGGCTTTATTGATAATTGGAGCTCTTTTTGGGGAAAACCTGGTCTGATTAGGAGAGACGGCATCCATCCCACTTTGGCTGGTGCAGCTCTCATTTCTAGGAATATGGCTGATTTTATTAGTACTCCTAAAGCATGACAACCCAGAGTTAAGACCAGGATGCAGAGTTGTAGTCTTACACACCTCTCTGCAGTTTCCTCACAGCTGTCACCCTCCAGTAATTCAGTTAACTTTATTGAGACTGTGTCTGTCCCCCGACCACCAAAATTCAATAAATTACACAAATCAAAAATATACAAAAGAAATAGTAACCACAAAAATTTAATAAAAATTAATACCACTATTTCAACAGAGCACAGAGACAGGAAAATTAAATGTGGTCTGTTAAATATTAGATCTCTCTCGTCTAAATCTCTGCTAGTAAATGAGTTGATAACTGATCACCAGATTGATTTGTTCTGTTTGACTGAAACCTGGTTGCAGCAGGAAGAATTTGTTAGCCTAAACGAATCAACTCCCCCTAGTCATATTAACTGTCATATTCCTCGAATCACAGGCCGAGGAGGAGGAGTAGCAGCAATCTACCATTCTAGTTTAAAATTGAACCAGAGGCCTAAACCTGATTACAGCTCATTTGAAAATCTCACTCTTAGTCTCTCTCATCCAAATTTGAAAGCTCAGAAACCAGTTTTATTTGTTGTTATATATCGTCCTCCTGCTCCTTATTCTGAGTTTTTATCTCAATTCTCAGACTTTTTATCTGAATTAGTGCTCAGTTCAGACAAAGTTATAATTGTGGGTGACTTTAACATTCATGTTGACGTAGACAGCGACAGCCTTACAACAGCTTTTAATTCATTATTAGACTCAATTGGGTTTTCTCAACATGTAAATAAACCAACTCATAGTTTTAATCACACTCTTGACCTTGTCCTGACTTATGGCATAGAAATTGAAGAGTTAACAGTATTTCCCCAGAACCCTCTTCTTTCTGACCATTTTATGATAACGTTTCAATTTAAAGTAAAGGATTGTTTAGCAGCTGAGAACAAATATCATTACAGTAGGTGTTTGTCTGACAATTCAGTATCTAAATTTAAGGAAATAATACCCTCACTGTTTACTTCAGCAACATTTACTGATAAATCAGAAGGCAAATATTATTATTTTACCCCCACAGAAGTGGATTATTATGTTAATAATGCTTCAGCCTCACTGCGTACAACTCTTGATAGTGTTGCACCTGTAAAAAAGAAAGTTATATCTCAGAGAAGACTTGCTCCTTGGTATAATTCCCAGCTGCGGACTTTAAAGCAGGCATCCCGAAAGCTGGAAAGAAAGTGGTATTCCACTAATTCAGAGGTCGTGTATGTGGCTTGGAAAAATAGTCTAGTAATCTATAAAAAAGCTCTTCGTAATGCCAGGACAACTTATTATTCATCTTTAATAGATGAGAACAAGAACAACCTTCGGTTTCTCTTTAGCACTGTAGCCAGGTTGACAAAGAGTCAGAGCTCCGTTGAACCTTGTATTCCTTTAGCTTTAACCAGTAACGACTTCATGAGCTTCTTTACACATAAAATAGTTATGATTAGAGATAAAATTAATCTGGCCCTTCCTACAAATGTCACAGATGCTTTTGAATTGGCTGTTAGACCTGATGAATCTTTAGAATTCTTCACTCCTATATGTCTCTCTGAACTAATTTCAACAGTTTCTACATCCAAACCATCAACATGTCTTTTAGATCCTGTCCCAACTAGACTCTTCAAGGAGATTTTACCTTTAATTAATTCTTCAATGTTAGATCTGATTAATCTCTCTCTAGTAACAGGCTATGTACCACAGGCTTTTAAGGTTGCTGTCATCAAACCTTTGCTTAAAAAGCCCACTTTAGATCCAGATGTGTTAGCTAACTATAGACCGATATCCAACCTACCATTTCTCTCTAAAATTCTGGAAAGAACAGTTGCAAATCAATTATGTGAACACTTACAAAGGAATAATTTGTTTGAAATGTTTCAGTCAGGCTTCAGAGTGCATCATAGCACAGAAACAGCTCTAGTGAAAGTTACTAATGACCTTCTCATAGCATCAGATAATGGACTAGTCTCTATACTTGTTTTGTTAGATCTTAGTGCAGCATTTGACACAATCGACCACAACATTTTATTACAGCGTCTAGAACATTCAATTGGCATTAAAGGGACAGCATTGGACTGGTTTAAATCCTACTTATCAGATAGGTTCCAGTTTGTGCATGTCAACAATAACTCTTCTGAGCATACTAAAGTTAATCATGGAGTTCCTCAGGGTTCTGTCTTAGGACCGATACTTTTCACATTATACATGCTTCCTTTAGGCAATATTATCAGGAAGCATTGTATTAACTTCCATTGTTATGCAGATGACACACAATTGTATTTATCTATGAAGCCAGATGAAACTGATCAGTTAGCTAGACTGCAAGATTGTCTTAAGGACATTAAAACCTGGATGACTTTTAACTTCCTACTGCTAAATTCAGACAAAACTGAAGTCATTGTATTTGGCTCCAAACATCTTAGAAACTCGCTTTCAAAGCAAATAGTTACTCTGGATGGCATCACATTGGCCTCCAGTACTACTGTGAGGAATCTTGGAGTTATTTTTGACCAGGACATGTCCTTTAACTCACACATAAAGCAAGTCTGTAGGACTTCCTTTTTTCACCTGCGTAATATTGTAAAAATCAGGAACATTCTGTCTCAGAGTGATGCAGAAAAATTAGTTCATGCTTTTGTTACTTCCAGGCTTGACTATTGCAATTCCTTATTATCGGGTTGTCCAAATAGCTCTCTCAAACATCTACAGTTGATCCAAAACGCTGCTGCGAGAGTACTGACAGGAGTTAGCAAAAGAGATCATATTTCCCCTATACTTGCTTCTCTTCACTGGCTTCCTGTTAAATCCAGAATAGAATTTAAAATCCTTCTTCTGACATATAAAGCTCTTAATAACCAATCTCCATCATATCTTAAAGATCTGATAGTACCTTATTATCCTAGTAGAACTCTTCGCTCTCAAGCTGCAGGCTTACTTGCTGTTCCTACAATTTCTAAAAGTAGAATGGGAGGCAGAGCCTTCAGTTATCAGGCGCCTCTCCTGTGGAACCTGCTCCCAGTTTGGGTTCGGGAGGCAGATACCCTCTCTATTTTTAAGACCAGGCTTAAAACGTTCCTTTTTGACAAATCTTATAGTTGGGGCTGACTGGGTGAACCACAGGGGTTCGGCTTGTGTCTTCATTTGCACAGCTGACTCCCTCTTGGACGTCCCTTCGTTCTGCCTCTAGTCATGCTGCTATAGGCCTAGGCTGCTGGGGGACTTTTCTTGACGCACTGAGCCCTTCTCTATCTACCTTTACATTTAATATGTATACCGTTATTGCAGTACATTCACTCTGTTTCCCCCTGTGCTATTTCTCCGAGTGTCCCTGGTCCCAGAGCTGGATGCTTCAGATCTGCGGTTGATGTTCCACCAGCTGGTCCAGTCTCCATCATGTCCACTGTGGGATGCTGCTGCTGACCTTCCTCCAGCCCTCTGCTTCCAACTCCCTTTTTCCACCAGTCAACTCTGCATTCCCTTCACTATACTGTTATGCTAACTTACATACTGTTTGAATTTTACTGCTAGCTATATATGGAGTATGTTTAATGTCAGAGCCGTACATCATAAGAGTAAATTATGAGTCAGTTTTCAATGCTAGCTTATACTTTGTCTGTGTCACATATCCTGTCATGCATGTATCCAAATGTGTGTTGTGTTTTCCTTGCTTTCCCACCCCTCCCTCTTCTCCCATCCCTCCCCCTTGCCCTCTTCTGTCCTTCTCAACCCGCCCGGCCAGCAGGCAGATGGGTCCCCCCTATATAGAGCCGGGTTCTGCTCGAGGTTTCTTCCCTGTTAAAAGGGTGTTTTTCCTTGCCACTGTCGCCTTTGGGCTTGCTCTGGGGGTCAGGCATTTGGGTTCTGTAAAGCGTCTTGAGACGATTTGACTGTAATTGACGCTATATAAATAAAATTGAATTGAATTGAATTGAAATTGAATTTAGCATTTGCATAAGTGCATTTTAACTCACTTAAACCATGATCTGTTGCTAAACCTCACTCAGTAGTTTTTGCAGCCAAACCTACAGCTCCTCTTTGATGATAAGCAAACAAGCAGTATTCAGAATTTCCACCTTCCGTGTGCTAACTACAGTGTCACAGATCATCTCTCTACTTCACAACTGGTGTCTGGTTTGAACATGTTTGGCTGATTTACATAAATATTACACCTTGCCTTGGTGTAGCATAGAGTAGTTTTACAGAGCAGAACTGAAGGTGAGCTGGTGTGCTTGAGCTACAGTGAGTGATGAATGGGTGGAGGGAGTGAATGAATGTAGTGACAGTGAAAACAAAACACAAACATCTCTTACAATTTCGCCGCCTTTCTTGTGAAACTAACGCATTATTGTGCTGTGGACCAACGTAGTTATTGCACATTTTGGTGTGAGTCAGAGAAAACTCATCCCTGGACCTTTGTAACGTGATTGGGGACAGGATCTTTTTCTGGAGGGGAACTAGAGGGTCAGCCTGAAGCCAAAACCCAGACAAGTGAAGTCCTGTGTGTATTTTCTAACCTTGGACTGATAATACCCTCCCTGAGGTGCTCTATGACATTCCATGTTTAACTGAAAGTGCATTTGAGTGAGTCAGCGCGGTTCAGCTGCTGTGTGTTCGCTACCGCTCTCTATTTCCATAATGATGAGTCAGTCCTGTTCTCTCCCACCCATCCTGTCCAATCCTGTTTCTGTCCTTTGCTCTCATGCCCTCTTCTTTCCTCCCTTCCTCTCTCCTTCCACTGTCCCGTCCTTCATCACCTTGTCCTGCCGTCTCCTATTCTTAGACTGCTTTGTCATCCCTTGACCACTTCACTCCTCTTCCCAGATCACGCAGCGTCCCTCGGTCACTTCCCCTCTTTGTCTGCTGACACAAGCCCCAATTACTCCAATTGCAATCCCATTACAGTCAGGTGAAAAGGATTTGAACTGCGGTGTGTAAAGGAGGCACGATGTCATCTCTCTGTCTCATTAACGGACGCATTGATGAGTTAAGCTGAGCTCATGGTTACTGGCTAAGCGTGTAACCAAGCTGTTCTACCGTCAGCCAGCTCTGTGTTTTCCTCACCCCTCCCAGCAATCAGGGCTCATATGCTGAGGCTGAAAATAGAATCTGCTGCATCATATTCCCAGTACTCCTGGTAGAGTACCTATGGCTTCTGGCCGCTGTGACTGCTGCTCTAGGTGAAACTGTCCCGGGACATGGCAGAGCTTCCCATAGAACTCTGTCTAGCTATCTATCTATGAAGATTTAGCACGTCCTGGAGGTTTTTGCACAAGTGCAGAAATATCCTTTGCAAAAAAGCAATTACATCTGTGCTGCGACTGAAACGGATGGTGTTAGCCTTCCATTGTGCTTGGTCTCTGATATTGGATCTGATAATGGTCTTAATTTCCTCCACTGTCATCACAGCCATGGGAGATACGATACACACTTTCAAATGCAATTCCCAGAAATGTGATGTAGGGTCAAATAAATGCACATCATAAAGCTGTTTAATAAATGCTAAAATGATGTACAGGTTTCAGCTATGCAGAGCTTTTATAATAAACTTCACTGAAATTGAATTTATTTTAATAAAATGCAAAAAAATACAAGAGAGAGAGAGAGAGATAATGAGTCAACTCAAGCTCCCTTTAAAATACAAATCCAGCCAGTGTCTCAGCTACTGCCAAGATGGTTATTGTGAGTGGTTAAATAAATCAAATGGGGGGGATTTAATTTTGAGATGTGTCCTGGCAGAGTTTTAAACTGTTAGATGGCAGCATATGATACTCAAGGCCTGCCAGAATGAAAGGATAATGGGTTTATAGAACCAAGGGCAAAAAGGCAGACTTTACCTTCAGTGAACCATCAAGGTCACATCCGGGACTGTAGAAAGGTAATGCAGAGGCCATGCAGTTTGTTTCACCTGGAGAACTCATGGAAAATAATCAGTTATGTTGATTTGCATCAAAGTGACTCCATAATAATATATGAAGTTACAGTAACAAGTAAAAATTATATATAGGTTAAATAAACCTTTAGAACACTATATTAAAGTCTTCAAATCTCTGAAAAAAAGTTTTTTCGTGGTGAAAGCAAACACTCCAAATGCATTAAGAATTTATCAAAAGAGTGATTGAAAGCTACAAAAGCCTGTACAAGTGTTAACAACAAACTACTAATCATACATTATGGAACAAGAGTGCAGCTCAGTACAACTTAGCATTCGTGAATATTTCAGTAACAATTACTTGCTAATGAACAAGTCAGATTTTATTTCACATAATGAAAGTTTTTTGGCTGATTACACACATTTTGACATCAATGATTTGGCGATGATGAACTGGCAGAATGTGCCCCTGTAGTTCAAAAATAATTCCTTTGTTGTGATTATAATTCATTAGATACAAAATAAATGTGATTTCATAGTAAACTTGCTGCTCTCAGCTTTTCAGTGCCGTGATGGTTTCACACCATGTTTTGATCAGACAAACCGGTAAACAGGAAAATAAATGTGTTACTCTGTACTAGTGACGGAAGATTTTATATACATGTGGTAATCTTCTCTCCTCTTCAGAGAGTCAGTGAAAATTTAACACTGTAAGTTGTCTCCTAAGTTGTATAAGAAGTTATTTCTTATATTAATATATGAAGGAGTTGTTAAAGCAATACCATTCCCACTGAGAATCAACACCCTAGTCTACAAGAAGCCATACCCTCTGTACGATAAAACCCCACATGTGACCAATGCATACACTGTGGGAGCTCAAGCCTATTAAAGTAAAACTGTTACATCATTATTGCACGGCAGCCCTTTTTTTCTTTTCTCCTTCATAATTGAACTTCCCCGCTGGTTTAATTTAAGTGTGTGGCACCAATTACAATGCTCTCTCTTTCTACTGATCTTTGATCTTACAGTCCAACAGGATTACCACAAAATCAAACAGAATTTTCAGAGTCATTTAGCAGCTTGCAGTCTCAGATTTGGAGCAGACAACTGATGGTCTTGTCTGAAAACAACACACTTGATGTATGCAGTGCTTCTCAGCTTGCAGCCTCCCAACTGTGAGGTTCTAGGTTTTATCTGATCAGGGTCTGACCTGTGTAAATCACTTATGATAAAAGCTCGGTGAGTGTTAATCTTCATTTGACTGCCATCCTTTCCCGGGCAGACTCTTGTCGATATAGATACTGTGTGTAAAAAGTGTCACAGTGCTGATTTTACTTTTCTCCTCAGTTTCATTGTCCTCATCAGATCTGTTTCCATGACTCAGTTAAGTTCAATTTCTACAAACACTTAAATAATCCAAAATTCAGATGTTTCCACTCAGTCACAGCAAGCAGCTTACAATCAGAATCAAACAAACCTCTCAGCATCACTCAGTCATCACTGCATCCTTCAGTGAAGCGCTACAGTGTGGTCCTTGTGCTCCTCTGTAGATGACAAGAGGTGCATGTGATGAGCCTCAGTCCTAATTGTCGACATTCATTTGATCCGGTGGACAATTACCGTCCCAGCTGAGAGGTGCATGTGTGTGAAGCCGTGTGTCAACGCATACATTTGCCCTAATGCAGATGCTGGCAGACGTTGTTCGCCGTTCTCTGTGTCACCAGAGCATCTGCCTGCACACTCCTCCAGGCACTGTGGTTCAATCAACAACAGCTGGTTATTACAGCAAAAGGAGGAGAGCTAGCTCGCCTGTTTAGGCTTCAACACGCTCTGGCTGAGCCTCAGTGGTCTGAAGCCTGTGGCTTCACAGCTGAAGAGCAGATTTCAGTTCTTTCTTTCATTTGAGTCTTGCCTCAGAACAAACACGTTGTCTTTTGTGAGATGACATACTTCATTTTTCTCGGGGTAAATGCAATATGCTGAAGATATAAGTCAAATAAATCTGTGTTGTGTGGTTTGCAGCGTGAGGACAAATTTTATGGTGTGTGAATCACAGATGAGTATACCAAATTAATTTTTATGCATTATTCCAGACTGCTATTCTACCTGCTTGATATTTTAACATTTTGTTTCTTTATTGGGAACTCCAATTATTTTAAAACAAACACTATTTTATTACGTTTGGCGCAGTTGAGGAGGTTCCCTTGCCAATTTTCTGGCACCGCCAAGGTTTAGCACCACTAAAATAAGCACTGCTTTGATACATTAATGACCATGAAAGAGAATCCAACCATCAACAAAACGAATAACTCAATAAGGCACAAATGATCAAAATGAGTCCTATGTTACTTTCAGAACCATTCATCACCTTATATTAACAACAGCACATAGAAATTTGTGCTGGAGGCAGTATTTTCTGAAATCCACAGTGATCCATTTCCATACAAACATGCTTAAGGCAGGAAATATGTATTTTTGGTGCATTTCACCCAGTGGACAGGCAAATCATTTTTCTGACTTTTATTTTCAGAATGATTAAATGAGCCGTGCACGCTTCTCTCTGCATGGTGTAATTTAAATTTTCAACATCTCAGACAGACGCATATGTCAAACTGTCAAAATGTCAAATATAACCTTCCGAGGAAATATACAAACTTAGACTGGCTGTGAGAGATTACTGAACACTGAAGTGTGTCATCATTGGCTATTAGTTTAAAGCTTAAGTGTGTGACGGCTTTAATTTGTGAGAGAAAAACATCGGCTGGTAAACAATGGGAAGGACAATTGTGAGATGAATCGATAGTTCCACTCCCAGCTGCACAAGAAGCTACACCCATATAGGTTTGTATAGGAGATAAGATGCTGATGAAACGGCTCCAGATGACCCTGTCAGGACTGATAATGAAAGAAAGACCTGCACAAATGCAGATAAGCAGATTTTTTGTTCTTATTGTTAACATCATGCATTCACAAAAGACATGAATTTGGGTTTTGTTGCAGGTTGTGCTTAATTATGCACACAATGAGAGTGATTGGCAGTTTGGCGCTGAGCTATAAATCACACTCAGCCACAGTCAAATAACAGAATGGTCTTGAAACTGTGAGAGTGGCCGTTTCTTGAAGGATTTATATCCCTAGCTTTAGCAGAATCAAGACAGGGACTTAAAGATGGCTGAACTCTCCATCTAAGGCTGCTTTGTTCTTGATCTTTTCCTAAAATCAGAGTGTTTGCAAAGCTACAAACAAACTGTGTTTCACAAAATACTCACCTGACACTCCCTGTCTGTGTTGTTTTAATCTCTCGGTGAAAAGACTTGTCCTATCTAGACTGAAAAGGGACAGTGGGAAATGCAAATGCACCCAGAAATTTTCTCCCTGTCAGATTTATTAAAAACCAGAGTTAATTTTATTTTTCCCATCTCATTCATGTGTCATAACACATAAATGTCTGACTTTGTAGAATTAGTGAAAAGGCTCGGTGGCCGAGGAGAATTTTCATAATTTTAACCTCGCAAGTTAAAAGCAATAATATATTTCAAGGGCAATATTTGGAAACCAGAAAAAAATGAGGCTGCAGAGAGACGATTTATACTTTATTCATTTCCATCTTGGTTCTGGGCAATTAAGCTGAAGATCTGTGAGAGAAGAAATTAAATTACATTTTTTCCAGTCAGTGCTGCACATCTTTGACATTTGATTGCATACAGAAGATAGTTAAACCGGTAATTATTGCATTTCTGTGTATTCTCTTTAAATGTGAGCTCCGTTAATCTTTCTTAGTTTCCACATTCTAACAATTTTATGAATTTGTCAGTGATGAGAGTTCAATTTTTTTAACTTCCAATTCATCATTTGAACACACTGTACCATCTATTTGCACGCTGTAATATTACACACGTGGACAAAATTGTTGGTACCCCTCAGTTAAAGAAGGAAAAACCCACAATTCTCACTGAAATCACTTGAAACTCACAAAAGTAACAATAAATAAAAATTTATTGAAAATTAAATAATCAAAATCAGCCATCACTTTTGAATTGTTGATTAACATAATTATTTTAAAAAACAAACTAATGAAATAGGGCTGGACAAAAATGATGGTACCCATAACTTAATATTTTGTTGCACAACCTTTTGAGGCAATCACTGCAATTAAACGATTTCTGTATTTGTTAATGAGCGTTCTGCAGCTGTCAACAGGTATTTTGGCCCACTCCTCATGAGCAAACAGCTCCAGTTGTCTCAGGTTTGATGGGTGTCTTCTCCAAATGGCATGTTTCAGCTCCTTCCACATATGTTCAATGGGATTCAGATCTGGGCTCATAGAAGGCCACTTTAGAATAGTCCAACGCTTTTCTCTCAGCCATTCTTGGGTGTTTTTGGCTGTGTGTTTTGGATCGTTGTCCTGTTGGAAGACCCATGACCTGCGACTGAGACCAAGCTTTCTGACACTAGGCAGCACATTTCTCTCCAGAATGCCTTGATAGTCTTCACATTTCATCGTACCTTGCACACTTTCAAGACACCCTGTGCCAGATGCAGCAAAGCAGCCCCAAAACATTACTGAGCCTCCTCCATGTTTCACCGTAGGGACAGTGTTCTTTTCTTCGTATGCTTGGTTTTTGAGTCTATGAACATAGAGTTGATGTGCCTTACCAAAAAGCTCCAGTTTGGTCTCATCTGTCCAAAGGACATTCTCCCAGAAGCTTTGTGGCTTGTCAACATGCATTTTTGCAAATTCCAGTCTCGCTTTTTTATGAGTTTTTTTCAGCAGTGGTGTCCTCCTTGGTCGTCTCCCATGAAGTCCACTTTGGCTCAAACAACGACGAATGGTGCGATCTGACACTGATGTACCTTGGCCTTGGAGTTCACCTTTCATTTCTTTGGAGGTTGCTCTGGGCTCTTTGGATACAATTCCAACGATCCGTCTCTTCAATTTGTCATCAATTTTCCTCTTGCGGCCACGTTCAGGGAGGTTGGCTACTGTCCCGTGGGTCTTGAACTTCTGAATAATATGAGCCACTGTTGTCACAGGAACTTCAAGCTGTTTAGAGATGGTCTTATAGCCTTTACCTTTAAGATGTTTGTCTATCATTTTTTTTCGGATGTCCTGGGACAATTCTCTCCTTCGCTTTCTGTTGTCCATGTTCAGTGTGGTACACACCTTTTCACCCAACAGCAGGGTGACTACTTGTCTCCCTTTAAATAGGCAGACTGACTGATTATGAGTTTGGAAACACCTGTGATGTCAATTAAATGACACACCTGAGTTAATCATGTCACTCTGGTCAAATAGTTTTCAATCTTTTATAGAGGTACCATCATTTTTGTCCAGGCCTGTTTCATTAGTTTGTTTTTTTAAATAATTATGTTAATCAACAATTCAAAAGTAATGGCTGTTTTTGATTATTTAATTTTCAATAAATTTTTATTTATTGTTACTTTTGTGAGTTTCAAGTGATTTCAGTGAGAATTGTGGGTTTTTCCTTCTTTAACTGAGGGGTACCAACAATTTTGTCCACGAGTGTATGTCAGCATTGCTTGTCGATTAGAATACAGTTTCTAAAGTTTTGCACAGAATTGAAAACTAATAGAAACTGTGCCCCTCGCTATACATATGTATGAATATAAGAATAACAGCAAACCTGCATTGTCAAAGTAAATGAAAACTGAAGGTGTCTGACTGACTGCACTTTTTAATTTCCTGTCTATTTGACTGAGTTCAGCATAAAGTGGATTCTTAATGCATCTGTATATAAACTGGAGGATTATGATTGAAAATAGGAGCCTGCCTCCCAGAAACTTTGTTTCTATAGAGCTGAACTGCATTCTCAATTATGCTCGGAGGGAAACATATTTCCTTCTGGACTGTGTTTGCTTGTGGCGTATAACAAAAATGTGTCATCATATTTTTGCCATTTAATTTTCTTGTTTACTGTCACTTTACTTTCCAGCCAACCAATCATGTGTCACTCACATCATTGTAATGCTATTTTAAAAGAAGCCTGTAATGCCTGATCCCACCTGGCTGCCACTGAGAACACTGAACAGCCCAGAGTGAGTAGTTCCCCAGATGTCATCTGGAGCAACAATAAACTGAACTCCCCAACAGGAAGGGCACATATGGTTTCAACGACCAGCGCAGAAAAGAAAAAATGACCAACAGGCGACTGGACACACAGATGGATCCATTTATCACTCGTGTAGCAATCACTATTATTCCCTCGCCCATTGTCCCACAGATGTCTTCAAGTGGACCCCTCACATGGACAGCTATGAACTGAAGCATTGTGGTCCTGAAAAGCCAGCAAGCTATCACTTCAAAATCGATGCCGATATTGACACAATCACCAGTGTGCTTGCTGAGCTGGACAGCCACCCACAGGACTCAACTATACAACCATGTGCCTTACAGCAAATACCTCTCCCAGGAAGAACATTCTCACCTGGCAACCCAGATAATGGAGGAGAAGGTTCAAACATGTTGTGCAAGGGTTTTATTTTAACCCAGACCTTGATGGTTTCCTAACCAACAGTGAGTGAAAATGAAGTAGTGATGTCACACAGAACACAAATTCCAGTTTTCTGAGAGAAAGTCCTGTGTCCGACTCATGTCTTCACCTTCCTAAAGTGGATTGTGTGGTTCATTGGAGGAAACGGTTCCTACTGCATTATACTGTTACCACACTGAGAGAAAATCGTGTTTTTTTTATTGAAAGCTTCCATGAAAATGTGGTCGAATTTTATAGAAACATTCATTTTAGACAGTTTTGTGACCTTTACTTTTACTGCCATTCCCATGATGTGTTTTCCTCTCCAGACCTAAACAATAAAAAAAAAGGACAAAATTATGGAAATGCAAAAAGTTCCAGATTGTGTAAAAATCAACACATGACAGAGTGTTACTCAAGCTTGCAAATATATCAGTATGGAAAATGTCATGTGGCTAGCTCTCCTGAGTGTCAGAAAACTGTCAGATGGAGCTTGCTCATCGCCCATTCTCATTCATACAGACAGCCACACTAATGGCCCCATTTGCCTTTTTACTGCCCTCTCCTATATGTGCCCAAGTCTGCAAATTGATTTGGAACCTTTCGGTTTGTCGTTGCCTTTCATTATCAGCCTTGGCGGTTTGCACTGCTAAAAGACGCTGGCTCAGTATCTAAGCAAGTACCCACTCTCCCCGTCTCCCCCACCCCACCGCTAATCTACTTATCAGCCACTGATAGCATGAGCTTGAATAGGCTCCACTAATGGCAGCTACTCAAATGATGGTCTTTTCTGAACAGTAACACTCAGCAGTGAGTTGAACTAAATAGAGCATGTACTGTGCATGGATCTGCCTTCAGGATTGAGATAAAAGAAATAAAAAGACAGTGGTGCAGATGAAGAATTCATCATTTCATTGAAGTGTTTTCATGTTGGGCTTTGAATTTCAATATGCACTGAAGAACATGAAGTCAGTAGTCCAGTGTAATAAAAGTTGCCCTTTTATTTGGTGCACGGAGAGATTTGTTTGCTCAGTGGGAGGATAAAACCACAGAACAGCAAATATCAATATGTGGGTTGTCACTAGAGTACTCCTTACTGATACTGAGCCAGCTACCAGGAATATTACTAGAATACCACAGCCCGAAAACAGACCTCCAAGCTAATTATTGTAGGAAATAATTAGACACAGTGTCAGTGCCAGCATCATCATGTGATGATATTTGCTGCATCCAATGTCTAGTGACATCTGATCAGTGATATGTGCATCTAAAATTAAGAATATACTAGATTTTCCTACCTGAGATGCTTTCTAGTAAAGCCACAAATCTCTCCTGTTCACAGCAATATGTCCCATTTCTAATTGTACTTGAGCAAACAATAAAATCCCTCTGCTTCAACTGGCACTTGGTGAGCTGTATGAAAAGCAGTCAAGAAGTCAACTACAAGCCAGTAGGTCTTAAACCACACAGACAGGTGTTTCCAATTCAAAGATTTATAAAGAGCTCTGCAGTAAAAATGTAGCAGACAGCATCATTTAATGGTCATTGTAGGTTTAAGAATCTCTTTGAGGAAACCAAAACCAGCTCAGAATTATTCCAGTGCTACCAACAATTCCCAGTGTATTCAAAGCCACAAACAGTTCCTCTTACATATTCCTGACATTCTCCTCCGTAACACAAATAGGGTCACGGCAGCTTCTTTTAACCCAACCCGACACATCTTTGTTAAATGTGAACGGGTGCCACAGATACGCTGGGTAACTCAGAAAGAACTGGGAGATAAACGAATATGCTGTTGATTTTGGCCTTTTCATAAGATTTGCTGACATTAACAAAGTGGATATTACCAGCTTTATCTATTCCGTGAAGGTGTGTCTGCTTTCAAAACAGACAAATGTGGGTGAATGTCATACAGAGAAGGCAGCATGTTGAATCTCTACTCATAACAGAAAGGTTGATGGGATAATACGATGATCCGAGGACGCTTTTGACTTCACAGCTGGTGCGCATTTTCTCACATTCAGTGGTTTCCATTAGGAGATTTAAAAACATGGCATCCAAAATGTTTAGTACTGGGAAAGCTGTTTTCTGAAAAAAAAGCTGTCAAAATCCAAGGGCGCATCTATAGAACGTATGATCAAATACGTATGAACTGCTAGGATAGTTCATTTCTTTTGTGGCGGCTGGTGAAATCTGTCATCATGATGCATTTTAAGAGCTGCAAAGACAGAACAAATCACAAATGTTTAGCTAGTCTTATGTTTTCTGTGTGAGGTTTGTAGTGTAAATTTGTAACATATCAAAGTCTGGCTGCTGAGTTGTGGGACTGAGGACCAATTAGCTTCACCCCCCCCCCCCCCCCCCCCTCTTCATTTGATTTACAATGGCCTATCACGGTTTGTGGAATTTGCCAACATGATGCTGTCAGATATAACCAAGACAAAGTGCTGCTGAGCATATCTGCAGGGACTCTCATTGCGAACAAATCTGGTTTCCCTATATACCCAGTCAGTGGTTTTATCCCCCAGTATCTGCTCTCTCTGGGTACAGAACAGTGTTTGGGTTGGAGGAGGACCTAATGAGAGATATGAGAAAAACAGAGACACATGAATCATTTATTCAAGTGGTGACTTCAGATCCTCTGTGTTTGCCTTCTCTATGTAGCATATTTATTACTGTTTGCTATTGTCGGGCATTTCTAGGTTTGGTGCAATCTTTAAACATCCTAGGCAAGGGAAAGTAAACACAAAACAGACCTCGAGTAACTGAAATATATCCATGCATCCATTTTCTTGTGCTTATTCAAGGTCCGAGGCTGTGGTGGCAGCAGGTTTGGCAGATCATTCCAGATGTAACCCTTCCTAGCAGTGTTCTCCAGTTCCTCCTAGGGGATCCCAGTATGTTCCCAGGTCAGATGAGATATGTAAATCTCCCAACGAGTTCTTGGTCTCCTTCCAGTTGGACGTGCCCAGATCTCCTCAGGTGCCTGAACCCCCTCAGCTCTTTCTGACGTGACTCTACTTAGACCTGCCTTTGGATGTCTGAACTCCTCACCATGTCTCTAATGCTGCCACCCTCGGAGGAATCTAATTTCAGCTGCTTGTCACGCAGTCTCATTCTTTCGGTCACGGTCTCATGACCATAGATCAGGGTTGGAACATAGACCAACGAAGCTCTTTGCCCTCCCGCTTCACCATAATGGTCTGGTACGACCCCCGCATTATGCTCACACTAACACAAATCAGTCTATGTCACGGTCCATTTTCCCGCCCTTGTAAGCAAAATCCTGAGATACTTAAACTTCTTTGCTTGGAGCAGCAACTCACCTTCAATGCTGAAGTTGTAAACCACTCCAGTGAGCACTGACATTCAGGCCATGAAGTAACTGAAATCTCCAACAAGTTATCCAAATTAGGCATGACCTCTAGAACAACACATAGAAGTGTTTCATGATCTAAGGGCTGTACTATGAAGCGAGATTTGGGGGTTAGGGAAATATGTTGAACCAAAAGTCAGAGTTTTTAGTATAATAATTGGTTCTCTCTTAACCTGCTTTAACTCAATGGTAACTTACACTGTGGAGCTAACCTGGTCTGGAGCAGGTTACGTTCAGATTTTTGGATTTAAATTGGCTGGAGCAAGCGTATACTTTTAACCAAATTTTTTCTTGACCTTGGTTTATCAGCAATAAAGGTTCTCAGTTGAAGGAATATGTTTTATTTGCAAACTTGTTGAGCTGCATGTTACTAAAACCTCTGGATAAAGCGATGTAGTTACAGTATCGCACACTGCATGCATCGCGTTGCCATGGGAACCCAACATGTATTTCGTTGGTGATGCAGAAATCGTATAAATACGTTTTAATGTTTTGTTTTGATGTTAAATCCGTTTACATGCTGGTACTGCAGCTGATAGAAGACAGGTTAGAAAATTGATGAATTTATTAGTATTTATTACAGAGAATATTAAATATTAAATAACATTAACTTCACTTTGATTTGGCCACAAAATAAAGTGATAGCCTGTAGTATGAGACAGTATCAGACCTAAATGCTCTCAAATACAATATTGTGTTTAAATATATGAACTTTAACAGCTTTATTATGCAGCTTTCAGTTAGAAACTGATCAATAAAATACATACATTACATTTAACATTTTCCTACCAGCATTCCTGTTTTACATCATTTGCAGTAGCAGCTTTTTACCATCATATTTTTTTATCTTTCTCATTGTTCTCCAATAACACAAACTGTTGACTGAAGCTGCTGCACACAATCATTTCATTTTGTGGGGACAAACAGTCAAATTAGGCATTAAACCTCCATGGAGTTTGAGGCAGAAAGCCTGAGTCGACTAATAAAGTTGACAACCACCTTTGTGATATCTGTTATATCAGACTGGGGCTTTAGTTTTTGGGGAGTCAACTTACACAAATAAAGCCCGGCTATGTCAGACTTACTTCGTAGTATACTCCTCTAATGGCCCAACAATATTAGCAGAAGCATCACATTTGCTTGTGCATTCAATAACTGGAGATACATCGTCTTTATAATGTGACACTACTATGGGTAATGTTTGGTTTTGTGTTGGAGAAGATCACAGTTTGTGTTGACCTATTTAGGAAAAGTTAGAGATTCGCTGTCATTTGGCTTAAAATAGTCTTTGATACGGTTAGGGAATATTTGTTGCCATGGCTACAATAATAAGCACATGGTTGAAGTTAGGGAATGGACACCAAAGTTCCAAGCAACATATCTGAAGTCTCGGCTTTTGTTGATCCATGTATTCAATCCGATGAAATCCCTACACAGACTCGACAAATATTGAAGGTTGTGAAGCTCAAGGTCGTTCTTGACTCTTTCAAAGTCTCACTTGAGAGCAGTGCACTGTAGGCACAACTCAGAATGTAGAACTGGGGTTAAAAAAAAGAGGAACTCATCATAAATGTAAGATCTATCAAAGCAGATGGTCTATTCTTCTTTTCACAGATGGCTGCATGCGGTATGAACAGCCTAGCTGTATATACTGCATGATTTAAATGACATTATTGACAAGATCCTGAATGTTCAAATTTTGTTCTCTTTTTTTCTGTGTTTATATAACATCCTTAAGAATCAGCTACAGAAAGGCTGAGATTTTATTTTTAAGTTTGTCCAACTGAAATGACATAGTACAGAGGAAAATATCTTGAAATGGAAGTGGCATATAATGAGCAGTGTGTGACAGGGTTGCCTGCCATTATTAGATTAAAACTACCCAGCAGGCTGTGCAAACCGGTAGCAGTTTGGTATGTTTCTTTTAAATATTTATATTGTTGAACCAAGTCAATGCTTCAGCTCACACATCAGCATGCGATTTAAAAGGCTCTTAATGTCAAGATTGTTGTCATGGTTAAATATTAAAAAAGCCAGACGGAATGAACTCAGCTTGAGGTTGGACACAAATCTGGGCGTCAAATGTCAGGGATGAAAATGGAAAATGAAAGAAGAAAAATGCCCACTTCACTATCCTGACCTCCACAACTTTACTTTGTAATGTATTACATGAATATCACACTGGTGTTAAATGGTATACAGCAGAACTGTAGAGAATGAACATTAATCCTGTGGAATTACAATGTCTCGTGAGTTTTGATATTAAATCTGTGTAAAATGCACCAAGGCATCATTATATTTTAATACATTTTTTGATCATAAGCGATGTCAGTAATCCCCATTTCACGGAAGAACAACAAATGGAATGAAGCCAATCCTGAAGAAATACTGACAGGAATGATGGAGGATATGTGTTTACCAGCACCAAGCTGTATTAATAGCAAGAGTGACACTTTCATCAGACTAACAGGGGGTTGTCTGAAATGGTGTGTCACATCAGTATTTTGGAATCTGATGTGTGTGTGTAGCTAATGCCACAGTTAGCAACACATACCTTACTACTCTCATTTAACTTTCACAATTGCCTGTTTCTGTAGATATCCTGTTTCTTTTTCTTCTTTTTACTCTCCTTTTTTGATATATGACTACATTTGTAGTGTAACTTACACTTGAAGGTACAAAAAGAGATCTGTGACTTTTTACAAGAATAATAACACTGTGTATTAAACATATTGCAGGACTGAATGCTTGGAACAGAGTCGTGCAAAGGACATGGCACGCAAGCCAGAAAATGCTCAAGATGGTGTAGTAACTGTTGAATCACCGCCTTTATCAAAGATATTATCAACACCTGCTCAGAAATTATGCTTGGTTTGTGATGTAGTCCTGAAAAATATATTGGTATGCTTTAAAGAAAAAAAACACTTAGTGCTTACAGTTTACTGTGCATGTGCTTAGCTTAATCTTTATCAAACCAGAACATATGCTTTTCTCAATATTACAGAGAAGGTTAAGGAATATAAGTGTATTCCCCATGCATTTTAAGTTAAAATCCTTCCATAGTCATTGATTAAACCCATAGATAATTTGTGTCTTACATATTTGGAAGTTTTTAAAGTTAAAAAAAAAGTAATCCTTTAAAAAATTAAAACACAATTCTTCATTGTTGCTTCCTCTAGAATTTGTAAATCAATGAAGTTCCTAGCTCTCCTCTTATCACTCTGTCACTTGTTCCAGCTCAAGCACACCAGCTCATTTACAGCTCTGCTCACACACTGTAAAACTACTCAAACACGCTACACAAAGGCAAACTGCAGTATTGGGGTAACTCAGCCATACAAATTTGAACCAAAAATAGAAGAAAAAAACAATTCTGGAGGAAAATAATGACACGAAAAGCCTCAAGCTACAAGTTGACAGGATTGCTTGCTTTGGCTTGTTACATACAAACCCCCGAAAGTCTTAATTTGTGTTTTTGAGACTGTCATCAATATGCTGCCTTTCCAAGGCGGAAACACTCAGCCATGACACTGACTGCTTATTTCATTCATACCGTATGGACACATTAACAAATCTTTGGGGCTGACAATAATAATTCCATTCCATGCTGATGCTCTCAAGAAAATCTTATTAAAATCAAATGTTCAGAATTTCTATTGACTTTAGTCAATGCAGTAGAGTGTGGTGCCGCTCACTTCTTTGTTAGTGAGTCTTTTGTTATGTGCAGTGAGCAGCCTTTATAATTTAAAACCCCTGACTGCCATCTCAGACTCTATTCACCTTGTGCCCTCAACAGAAAACTGGAATGCATGTGTGCAAAATATGAACATTTCACAGTCAAATGACATTTAAGTCGTTGAATTCTGTGAATTTGGAATCCACATTTAAATGTTAAACTCCAGTAATTCAGATCTCTCAGTAGGTGCACAGCAGGATAGCAGAGCACCAGACTCAATTTAACCACAACCAGAGACCATTTCTCCAACACCCTCCGTCATTCTGAGGGTATGGAGCAAAATAAAGAGATGAAATCTAAATGTCACATATGTAAATGACAGAGGCGGAGCATCACAAGATGCAACTTATACAGTAATAAAAAAAACTGATCATGCTGTGAAGACCAAGAAGAACCTCAAGACGCTTGTATTACTACTGAAGGACATTAAAGTGAAGATATTTTAAAGTTATTTAGGTGTTAATATTTAAATACAATCAGCTAATTACCCCAAGTGGCATATTCCATCAGCCAAATAGATAATTAGCTTACACATAAACACCCTTGGTGGTCATTCATCCATAAATCTTGACTTTCATTTGTAAATGTACGTCTTCTCCTCACTGACAGATTCATTTAGAATAAAATTCAGTCTGCCAGGAGCTGATTAAAATCAGAAAACACAGTGAGAGTGGTTAGATGCCTTTTCACAGGAGATGCAGTTCAAAGTCAGTCTCTGAGATAAAGCTATTAGTATCCCTGCTTCTTCTCTTGCTCCCATTTCATCTCAACAGAAATGGGTATGCAGTGAAAGAAGAAAGAAAAAAAACACAGAAAAGAAATGTGTGCGTGCAGGGAGTGAGTCTTTCACTTTGTAAATTAAAGGAGACAGGCTTTCACCACGCTGCCTTAAAAATGTGCATCTCTCCACGTTGCATAGTATTAAATCCGAATCATTTTTGAAAGCCTTTATTCCTCGATGTATTTTTGCAGGTTGTCATACTGATACTGTAGCATGCGACGCTGACTGAGTTTGACCAGATTTTTAAAAAGTGATTTGTTCCGAAAAGAGCTACGTGTTCACAGACTTTATGAATCCTGAGAGGTGTCGGAGCAAGACAAGTCAGAGTGTGTTTTCTCTTCCTGCAACACTGTTAACACCTCACTCACATTTGATTGAATATGAAGGAAATTGCTCCACTCGTCTCTTGAGCATTCAAGCAGGAGGAAACTGCGAAGTGGCTGGGAGTATATATGACCCCGAGTCTTAGCAGAGGGAGTTTAGGGGCCAAAGTAAAATTGGAAATACACAGTTAATTTCATCCAGTGCATGACCTCTGCTATTCTGGGACTTTATTGCCTTTAGTTCGTCAAAGGAATGGAGTTGGAGGTAATTATTCCTGCTGATCTCAGTTCTTTCTCGGCCTACAGCAGTGCGTCGGGGATTGTAGCATAATTCTATTTTCTCTGCAAACTGCAAACTCTGCTCACCTGACAGGTCAATAAACCTGAGCAGATACATGATTGCCGCTGATACGCTGCAACTGCTTCCCTGCTTTCACCTGAGCTGCACCGAGGGATGAGAATTTGTGAAAAAGACTTTGTAATCGTTATTCTGACAGAAACAGGCCGCTAATTTTGTGATGCACGCAGGTGTGCTGAAACTGAGCCTGTCATATTTAATATTCATTAACACAGAGAAAAGTGACAGTAAGAGCTGTAATTTTGTAATAAATATCCAGTTAATTACAACGCAACCTCATAAACTAGTTAAGTAATGAATTCATTATTTGACTTTGTGCCACTCAGTCCTGCTGTGTATACCAAAGTTGACTAAGAGCACAGGTCGAAATCCTGATAGACATTGTTAGGTCCCTTAATAAACAGACTATAACATTTCTATGTAGAGCAATTAAATTAAATGCAACTTATATTTAAAGACAATGACTGTGTATTTGTCTGTGTCACCATGAGCAAACAATCCTAGTTATCGATTACAATACATTAAACGTCTGAACTCGGAGCACTTTTAGTGGTTTCTTTGCTCCTGTCACATGTTCACACAATTTAGGCTCAATATCCACTCTAATATAAATCCTGCACCGAAGTGAAAACTGCATGGCTACAAGAGCAAACAGCTCAAGATTGTCTTTTGTGTAATATAATGCAGGTATCATGTCATAAATCCTAAGAAAATTGACATGCACACCATTTTCCCAAGTAACCTATATACATATTTCACTATTTACAGTAAAATATATTTTACTATACACTCCTATGGTTACTATACACAACCTGTACAAAGTGGAAACATTTTTCACATGCAGCATGTATCTTCATACAGCCTGGTGACAACTTGCTTCTCTGTGCATCATGTGTGAACTATGCTGCATTTATTTTATTTGTCAGCGCTGTTTTATTTTCCTCTCAATCTCTGATTTTATTCCATGCTTGCCTTCTCTCTGCCAAACACAGCCTGCACTTCAACTAAATACTAGCTGATTTTTTGACCCAGCTGGTTGCAGTGTTTCACATCTTAGGGCAGAATTTGTTGTGTTTTGCAGGATCTGCTGCACACACTTTACTTCAGCATGCTTTTTAAAAAGACATGAAGAAGAAAACAATTTTGTTTGTTTTTAATTTAAGGTTAGATTGGGTTAAAGAACTGCACATCACATATGATTAGTTCAAGGACTGACAGAAATCTGACTGTTCTCTCTGTTTTCACAGCTTCTCGGTCTGACAATAAGTATAATTTTGTAATTAAGAAAATAATACTAACATATCTTTCAAACCAGCCACTAGGTTTTGGTGTTCAGAGGGCTAAAGAAAAGTAGCATTAATTCAACACTGGGTTGTCTCATTTAAATATTGTTTTTATCGATAAACCCATTTCTATGAGAGGGCAGAGATAGAAACCAACTCTGTGTATTGTATTGAACTTAGTGAATCTGTATGTCAGCTCCTGCTGCTGTATCTAACAATAGGCCTGGGATCTCACCCAAGCTATTAGAAACAGGATATAACGTTTTCTCCCTCCAACTCAAAAACAAAGTATTTGACTGTTAAACAACATTCACATGTCATTTGTCCATAAAATTAAAAAGAAATGAAATCCCTGTGTGTTGGTCCGATGTGGCTTATCTTTCAAACCCGATTGTTATAATCCCAGTGAAGTTGTCCTCTCTGAAAGGCTTAAGATAAACTAAAAGGCAAACACATCAGCTCCCTCAGAGCAGCACGACTCCTCCACCTCAGCTAATCATCACGTCCTGTCAAAACGTGGAGGGTGATGCTTATTTCACTGTCATGAGAGTGCCACCTGCTGATCCGGACCACGCTCAGCATCCATCCAACGTCCCCACCAAAACAACCCGACACGCCAAAATGAAAACAGAGGCAACCTTTTATGGATAAACTGCAGCTTCAGCTGGTTTTACAACAATTTATTCTGATAGTGCACCAGGTCTGCTTGCTGTTGATTTTAAAGCTTCTTAATCATCGAGGAAAGGCAAATTGTGATATTAAAGGCGAAAGGCACAGCTGAAAAATGTGTAATTGCCAGCGTCTTTGATGTAGCCTGGCAATTATGGGAGACTGGAGGAAATGTTCCAGTTTTATAAGAAAAATCGATACGTGAATGTAGGGCTAGCAACAGTCATGAATAAAGGCAGCAGAGGATAGTAAATTATCTTTTTGTCACACACACACTTAAACTGTTGGTTTTCAAAAAGAGGCAAAGGATTGAGACAAAAAAAAACAAATGTAGACTTTGGATTTATTTTACACCAAGCATGTAAATGAAGGAAAAATATCCCAGGATATTACTTGGAACACTTGTATAAAATCCACACTTTTATATGCAGATTTACAATGATAACAGTCCATTTACATTCTTTTACACTCATTAACGGTATTGCAAATGTAGTAATCGATACACATTCTCATACTTTCCACCCCAGCAGGTATTAAGGATGGAACACTAATTCACAGTAAAAATCGACAGAGCTAATTGCTGTATCATTGCATTATGGGGCTTTTATTGAATTAGTTTGTGTCTTTAATTGTCCTATGTGTATTTTAATGTATGTTTGCATTATACTGTCCCTTGTGTATGTGTTGTTGGATTTTATATCTATTGTTGTGCCCCAATCTTTCCAAATTAGCTGCAGCTTTGAGTACTGAGTCATGTAGCGCCGTTTCATGACACATATTTGTCCCTATATGAATAAACATCATATAAATGATTCAGTAAATGTTGTTGTGTACACTGTCTTCTGCATCCTATCGTCCAATTCTGCTGGTAATAAAAGGGCTACGGTCTTTTGTTTTCATAGGGAGAGGAGGGCTGGTTGCTTGGCAACACAGCATGTTTCAAAAAAAAATTTAATTAACTAATAACAATAATGATAAATAAGAAATTTTTCTAAATATTTATTCAGATCGGTTTCACTGATTATCTTCCTCGTGTCATATTTCTTCTGCATCACAAAAAAAAAACAATACAGTGATTGAAAGCGTGCATTGCTGGAATCTGTCACTGGGAAATTTATGTGCAAAGATTTTGATTCTGACTTTAGGAACAGAGTCATCAACATAGATTCTCATTACATGCCATTTAGTTAATTGCTTTCTAAATGAAGTCAGCATGTATCAAATTAATGCTGTTTATGTCGTATCTGCAGTCAAATGTGTAGAAGTAATAATCATGTAAATACAACAATGTTATCAAACCGGTCTTCACTTCTACTTGAAAAATGAGTATGGGATATTGACTTATAGTATTTGCTTCAGGGCAAAAATCACAAGAGCTGATGAACCAGATACCTCCATTTATTAAACCTGACACTCAGTCAGGATTGTTCCTCCGAGGCTTGTATCAATGTGGGCTTTTGTTTATGATCTAATAGCGTGCCACTGAAACAGAAAAGGTCATTAATAATGTTACTCTATTTGCACTTCGCTTTGCCGTCATTTAATACACGTGATGTCACCAGGAGTCCACTACTGTGAGATTTCTTTTTACTATGATTGAAAATCACAACAACGGGGCGATACTGCTGCTTTGTCTGGCTTTTGTGTACATTTGTGTGCCATCAGCAAGAAAATTATCTTATCTCTATCAATTTTCTTCTCCATCTACCCCCAGCTGTTTCTCATCAGGCTGTGCTGAATGTGAGACACCAGCTTAGGTAATTGACAGTCGCTTTGCTTATGATACCTGATGCCAGAAATAGTGTCAAACTTACTGATACACAAACTCCCTGATCTGTAAAGACATCTTTCTTCCAGCAACAAACAAAGGCACTCTTAAGTAATTCTATAACACCTTATCCCATCATGGAGCCAGGAACCAATTTAGATCTGTGTAGGAGGCTGAAAGCTGAGAGGGAATTTGAGGCTGCTTGTGATTGTGGATATTACACATACAGCTCATACTGAAACAATTAACTTATGTGACAAGTCTATTTTGTTTCTGAGATGCAGCACAGTGTGGGGCTGGCAAACAGGAGATCCTAAAAAAGCAGAGGCTGCTGTTATTGAGGTTTAATGAATCACAATTGAAATATTACATTGTTAAACACATACATTGCACTGACATGTATGTACGGTAAAACGACACAAAATACTTGATATGAGGTAAGGACACTTGGCATTCAACTAGGGAGATAATTAGGTAAGATTATAGCACCTTATAATAAAATGAAATATTCACTACAAGCCTGTAAGTGTTAGGGTTATGATCTGGGGTTGGTCAGGTTCAGCAGCGTTATGTTCCCAAAGAATGAGGTCAGCTGACTACCTGAACATACTGAATGACCAGGTCTTTCCATCAATGGAGTTTATCTTCCCTTATGGGCATGTTCCAAGATGGCGATGCCAGGATTCATGGGGCTCACATTGAGAATGAGTGGATCAAGGAGTGTGAGACATTTTCACACATGGATTGACCTCTACAGAATCCAGACCTCAGCCCCATTGAGAATCTTTGGGATGTGCTGGAGAAGACTTTGTCTGACTCTCCCATCATCGATCTAAGATCTTGGTGAAAAATCAATGCATCTCTGGACAGAAATAAATGCTGTGACATTGCGAAGGCTTATCAAAATGATGTCACAAAGAATGAGTGCCATAATTAAAGCTAAACACAGTCCAACAAAATATTAGAGTGTGTGACTTTTTTTTTAAAATCCGGGTAGTATTCTATAGCAATGCTACTTGTGATGACCTTCAATATTTTAATTATCAATCTTAGCTGTCTGAAATTGTCCGGTCATGTTGAGATGAGACAAATTAAGTTATTGAGTTCAGATTGAATTTGGCTTTAAACCAGTTAATGCAGTAATTTGATTTTAAATTACACATATTGTTAGGTTGATGCAGTTACTAACGATGTTAAAATGCAGCCATACTTTCAGTTAAGCTACAGACAAGGTCCTTTGAGTTATTTCTTAGGATGTGTATGTAAATTTATACAAGAGAACAATGATAACAATAATGAAACTAAGAAATGACAACACAAAGAAACAAAACTGCAATGTTTGGAAAGATCAACCACATAATTGACAGAAGAACATCTAAACTTGATAGATTACAAACCATATGTTGCATCAGAGAAAAGTGATGAGTAAAATACGGACAAGCTGAATAAAGATAAACTGAAGAATTATCTTAAATGTTTTTTGTCCTAATAATGATCTAGAGTGAGTTGTGTCTGACTTGCCGAACATAAATTGTGGGTATAAACCTGTCACTGGCTGTGCATTTCATTAAGCAAAATTCTTTTTACTACATGAAACAACAGCTTGCAGAATAGTAAATGTACCTAGACTTTCAGGTTTAGATGAAGGTTTGATCCAGCTCTTTAGTTAACTTTTCTTCGACACGACTATAAAACTTAGCACATCGCTTTCTTTGGAGTTTACATTCCTCTGCAGTTCTAATGGAGACTAGTTTTGTCATTCAGAAGACATTTCTTTGGCCCAAAACATGTCTTGGTGTCTGTTATCTGAAAGTATTAGTGTTTTAGATTTTTTTTCTTTAAATAGATCCAGAGCTAAAGTGAAAATGAAGTGTGTTCCCAATGCTCATTTTCCATATTCCCCAAAATCTGTATCGTTTGCAACACTTACTATAAAATGAAAGTGATTCCTTTGTGATGTGATTCAGAGATAGATCATGATTACTTTGTGAGTACAGCTCCCATGAAAGAACTACAAGCACAGCTGTGCAAGTAGTTACAAGATCATAACTCTGCTTCAGTTCATAGCTTCAAATCCATATCAGAAAACATTTGGCATCCCAGCTCCACCGGCACCAGCTCCTCCAGAAATACCCAGATCTGACCGTCTAAATCCTGCTTCAGCTTCTTGCTCAGATTGTTTCAGAGCATCACTCAAGCAGAGTCATAGCCAAACACAAATGCACGTCATTCCAAAATAAATGGTTAAATCTGACATAGTGTCTTGTTTAAAATTAAACTATAATAGTGCCCACTTGAGAGGAATCAAGAAATGTAAGTAGATCTAACTAAAATCAGTAACAATTATATTACTCGTAAACTTAATTTGGATTAATTTAATTTAGCTACCAATTGAAGCAATTAATTTAAGTTGATCCGACAGCTCTCTTTTTTCAGTGTAGTGGTGCTGGTAGGTGGATTTTGAAACCTTGAGTCATTTTTTGACTTTCTTAGATAGTGACAGTGAAGCCAGACAGGACACAATGTGAAGACGCAACCGGGGAACAGCACGAAACGAGGCCGTCGGCAGGTCAGGATTCAAACCAGGAAGTCACAGCTGATAGCATCTGCTCCCAAGCGATATGCACTCCAGCCACTCTCCAATCAGCACACCCCTTCTCAATCTTTTAGAGAAAGCAAACATATTTTCCAAAATGTCAAACTACTCCTCATATTGCTTAATTGGAAATGGCTTGTTTACATCTCGGACATGAGCGATGTTAGAAAAAAGCAATTTTATAAATACATCTTAGAGTGAATAGCTCATCTTTTCAGCTGATGATCTAGAGATGTGCTTACAGTATCATCAGCAGGTTGTTTTGGCATAAATGGGGCAAGTCAGTGTCAGTGAGTGTGAAAGTGTAAAAGCACGATGCAACGCAGGGATGATGCTTGGGCTGCTCTCGTGCACCTAATAGCTGCTGAGTGACTTAAAGGGAGGCGGTAATTCTGGGGATTTATCACATGATGGATGGGATCTGATGTGCTAAGAGACCTATGAGGGTCCTAGACAGCAGTCATAAATCTTGGTTCATGCATGAAACCACAAATATATTTGCATCTCTCATATCGCCACATGAAATTAGCTGTAAAATGTGATGGAACAGACCAGAGCCCATTCCACGGATCACTAGAGGAGGGATAGCCATTTTCAACCCAATTTCTGCAATCTAATTTGAGCACTGGCTTGGACTCTGAAGTCGAGCGGTAATATTGAAGCATTACTCATACGGAAATGCACTGTCACATCAGTCTGATACTGTCTTAGTCTGCTTGTATTGAAAAGTAATAAGTAAATCACAGATGTGGGGGTGCGAATGACGACAAAAAAATTTCAACTGTGTTTCTTATAGGTGCATATTTCTACTCATCTTTGCTGTTTTGGATACTTGGAATCACATAATTATTATTCTGGGACGTGTGCAGGCTGTAATTGGCAAAGTAAATGAGAAGATGTTGTTCTCTCTGGGTAGTAGCCGTGTTTGTAGAAAACACTTCTCTGTATTCCTAAGGCCATGTGTCTAGTCGATGTGTGATGTTACTTAAAAACCAAATTGCAGAGCAGTTCTTGTTCCATCACAGTGTGCAATGTGTGAGCTATTGTCATTGATACAAAGCTCTAAAACATCTGTATTTCTTTGAATAATCCTTAAGACTTTCTTGTTTGTACAATAAATACTATTGATGTTTGATATTTTGAATATATTAATTATCTAGACTGAGCACAAGTCCAATGTCCACTAGATGATGATTTGTTATATGATCATTTTCTGGATTCATATTAGTATGTTTTGGGGAAAACTATGTTATACATCTCTTGTTTCAATATGCTTCCAAAACAATAAAAATGCCTACTTCTCAGCTGTCAGTTGAAGCATAAGCTCCTGCTTAAAATGCACCTGGCAGGGTTGTATACGTCTAAAGGAAACATGTTGAGAGAAAATTCCGAAGCTATAAAAAGGCTGAGACCATGTTGTTTTCTTTTATAAAGGCACACTGAGTGTTTTCTAGGAGTAATATGTTAGAGAAAAAAGGAGAATGGGACATTTGTTGTGGCAATTTCTAAGCTCAGAACAGACCATTTAATTTGTTGTGGCTTTTCAATCAAATATGCAATTTAAGAAGATGGTTTTTTCTTTTCTTTTTTTTAAATAATCATTTGAAATTGTTTTCTGGGCATAGTTGCACAAGTAATTCTAATATAATGACGAAGTATATTCAGAGACATTTGGATTTCAAGTTTTGGACCAATTTGCTTTCAAAAGCTTTAGTTCTTATTTCTACAAAGGAAGAATCAATTTCAAATGTGCATTAGCTCTATTAGAATATTTATGCACGATGAGCCAAAGCAAAGCCACCTGTACAAACCAGAAAAGTGATAAGAACAGTCTGCCTTCATATGAGTGCTTCTGATTGCAGAGAAGTTGCATGTGAACACTAAAGTGTACCAAAATGGACAGAAATAAAAGGAGTGCATTCCCCATTGTGTGTCATTCAGCTGCAATATGCCTTTCAGACACAAGTTTCCCAGTTAGCTCAGACGGATAATTTCCATTCTGTTTCCTTTTCATCTTGTCTGAGGAGGCAGACGCTCAGCTGCCTCTGTATTAGAAGCTGTTTCACACACGTTATAACAAGGCTGTGGTTAAATTTGACGACTGTGTCAATTAGCAGTCGGACTGAAAGCGGACGGGCAAGCCTGTGGAGCTGAAATTAAAAGGTAAATCCATGAAAAGGAAATCCGAGCACACTCATTGCACAGTATGTCTCATATGTAGATTGTAAACGAGGTACACAGTTGCTGGTGTGGGCTCACATGAAGATAAATGTGCAATTTCAAGTTCAAATATTAACACTGGCCTTTGGGTTCGTAATTGACATGAAGGCCAAAACGATTTCATGCAGCTCTGAATGTTCTCATGCATGTCACCTTGTTTCTGACTATACATACACTCCTTAAACCATTTTCCCCATTTTACAGTTCTTCTGTTACTTTACACTCCAACCAGCAGCTTTTCCAGTCTCCTTGCCCACATCCATCATTTATTTCTGTGCCAGTGTTGACATTTTGTGTTAAATAGTGTGCCAACAGAACACGGTGTATTCATTTGTCTTTTCTGCAGGCAAATGTGTAAATTCCTTTGGTAAATAAACACCTGGCTGGTGAACTGTTGGATAATTAATGTTACACCTGCGTGCGTTTTTCATGCTGTTGTTTTAGTCTATAGATGTTAATTACTTTGGCCTTCATAAGGATTCACCTCACAGCAGTGTGCTGATTTGGGAATATGAGGGGGATGTTTGAGAAACTCTGAAACGTGAATTAGCTGGTTTTGGAGTTTTCACAAGTGCTCACATAACTGTCTTAAACAGGTTGTTTTTAAAGGGAAATCTGTGACTTCACAATTTAGTTTTGTTTGTTTTATAACTGGCATTAATTATATATTAGGGAAGTGAGCCGCTTCTCATGTCTGTACAGTCGTACAATATGAGTTGGATTCATTCAAACACATTGGAAAAAGTGTGTAAATACAGTCATCTGTATTTGTGAAGATGATTTATTCCAAGAAATAACATGAGCATTGTTAATTTATTTTCTTTTGTGGGTAATTAAGCTCATTGTGCATTTTTTCTACATTACATTTTTCACAGATTCCAGCTGAGCAGATTTTTTTTAATTACTTGAAGGATCATTTTTCCCATCTGCACAACTCTGTGCAGATTTTAAATTAGTTCAGATTTAAAAAGTCTCATCCCTAATTATGTTTTGTGTACTTCCTACACCGCTAGAAACCACCAGGCACACCAATCATTTTATATAACTTTGCTCTATGTTAATTCCCTGACCACTACAGGATTTTGTTGGTGACATATATTATTTTTAAAAAGATTAACAATTCAAAAATTATTTATTTGATGAATATTTGCCATCTTCCTATAAATTAAATTTCACTAACACTTCTGTGTGTTTCCTTGAGTGAATGCGACATGAATATTTTTACTGATGCACTAAACAAGAAACCTGATTAACAGCAATGCCTGCTTGGTCAAACAGTATCTGCAGGCGGTCATAAGACATGAATGTAAAATACCCGGTTCTCATACCTGAGGAAGCAATCACTGTGCCGCAGATGCAACGAGACCAGCAGTATCTGCACCATGCAGTTCCATCACTGCTTACTTTCAGTAATGAGTATAATTAAATAGTGGGATAAATCCATCCATCCATTTATTTTATCAGCTTTATCCTGTGGAGGGTTGCAGTGGGCTGGAGTTCATCCCTGCTGACACTGAGCGAGAGGCAGGAAACACCCTGGAGAGGTCACCTGATGAACATACACACTCACATTTATAACTAATTTAAAATCACCAATTAACCTTTCAATCGTCTTTGATCTGTGAGTGAAAGCTGAAGCATCTACATGTACGAGGAGAACATGTAAACTCCCCATCGAAAGGCCTGAGCTGATTCAAACCAAGACTTTCTTGCACTAATCACTGCACTACTGTGCCACCTATAAATTCAAAACAACGTAAAACTGTAATGCAAAGCATTCAGTGTGTCTAATAAAACTATTATATTATTCTTAGCACCAAAATGACAGTGGAGGGTGAGGTTCAGCGTAATGATTCAGCAGAGCTGCAGCTATAAAGAAGATTTAGCCTCTTTTAGCTTTTTATCATATAGTTCAGTCTCAGTCCTTTCATTTGCTGAACTAAAATGTAATCAGGGTTTGGCTGTGAATCTATGACAAATCCATCAACCATACACTACCTGCTCAGCAAAAAAAGCGAAAAAATTGTGAATAACTCTGAATGAATAAAGCCTCGCCTAGCTAGCTAAATTATTTTTCCAGTATTTTGCTCAGACTGAAGCAGCTAAAAGGAGACCGAATAGACTTTCACTGATCAGGTGATCAAAAACACAAGTGCAAATGGATGCTAATGCAGCTCTACGTTGTCAGCGAGTCCGTTGTTTTCTTATGGAAGAGTCTCGAGTCCCAACTGTCCTCAAGATTATTTAATAAGCATTGGAAAATTAAAGAGCATGTACATGGATCTCTTCTGTTCAGAAATCTGAAGTTCTCTGTAGTTAACCCACAGAGAGTTGCTGCAGTCAACTTCCCAAAAGAGAATAACCAACTTAACACGTATACAATCTGCTATCTAATTGGTCTAAAATGATGGGGAGGCCTCGTGGTTTAAACTTAAGTCTACTTCATTGGTGCACGGATATGTCCACTTTCACCAGCCAATCCACGAGACTCACCCTCTAAAAGAAGACATCTGCTTCTCCTTCCCTATCTCTCTGTTTCACTTTCATAAAGGTCCGTGTGTGTACATGACTAATGGCATGTAAGCTTGTACATATTCTAGGTCAGGCTGCTGTGCTGTAGTTTAAAGAAAAGAGGATGTCGTTGTTGTTGTCTGTACATTCTGTTTACCACCGAAAGCAGAATCCCCTGTCTGCAGCAGTTCCCACACACCAAAGGTCATGTCATCTAAATTTCATTGCTAATAAATGCCATGCATTTATATTTAGCACAATAGTAATGTAATTGATTATATCGGTAAATGAGTTAAATGAGTTGTGATTAAGAGTAATTCCCAACAACGTCTCCTCCATGTCAGTTTGTTGTGGTAGCAGTAAGTGTTAAAAAATACATAATAATGCAGCTTTGACAAACAGGTAGGCTGAGTCTACAGGACAGGGATTTTTGCCCCACAGAATGTGTGACAGAGTAAAGAGTTACTTTAATTTTGATGGTACAATCTTTATAGAGAGAGTTTTTCCTTGCTAAGTCACAGTCATAGACTGTATATATAATGGACGTAGCATCTGGCTCCAGAATTGAAGCCAACCCGGAAGTGTCAAAAACTTGCAATATCACGCCGTCCGCTAGGGTTGGCTCCGAAAAGCTTTTTCTCTATAGACCCCAATTCATTTTTGGAAAAAATAAAATTTGATAGACTGATTTTCTACAGCTCAGGATTTTTTCCCCGTTAGTCTTCATGGTCAAAATGAGAGATCTTAAAATAAATCAATACTGAATTTTAAATAAATTGTTAAAGTTGGCGGAGCCAGGGGCGTGGCTATACTTGATAGACAGCAACAGAAGCCTCTGAAGTAAAATGTGGGCAGGATAAGAGAGTCCTCAGCCAATCCTGCCCCTAGTTGCTCTTCGGTCCAGTCTGTATGATGACGCTTTTTACGTCACTGGCTCCAAAATATCCAAAATGGCGACCAGGAAGTAGCAAAATCCGGGCTTCATTTTCTCAGCGTTGAAACCAACGGGTGACGTCACGGTTAGTTTACGCCTGGTCACAGTTGAAGAATAGTTAAGCTGAATTTTCTGTTAAAAGGTGTGACCAACAATGCCTCACAATAACTTGGTTTAGCATCTTTCCACATATTGTTGACTGCAACAGTTTGTCCCCAGTCTGTTAGTTTGCAGTTGCTTTGGTGGGAGTGTTTTATAGGGCCATTATGAGGGAAAATGACAGTGTGGGAAATAACTTTTGAAATGTACACGAGCATGTGCATGTAGTTTTGTTTAAGGTAAGACGCTATAGTCATATCATTGTTTTATCGAGCACTGTTTAGTTTTGAGATTCTGGGACATTTTGCCTACTCTGAGCCATCCATCCATCCATTCTCTACACACCGCTTTATCTTCACTAGGGTCACGTGGGGTGATGGAGCCTATCCCAGCTGACTCGGGCGAAGGCAGGGGACACCCTGGACAGGTCACCAGTCTGTCTTAGGGCTACATATACAGACAAACAATCGCACTCACATTGACACCTACGGGCAATTTAGAGTAACCAATTAACCTCAGCATATTTTTGGACTGTGGGAGAAAGCCGGAGTGCCCGGAGAAAACCCACGCATGCACAGGGAGAACATGCAAACTCCATGAAGAAAGATCCCAAGCCCACCCCGGGATTTGAACCAGGGATCTTCTTGCTGCAAGGCGAAAGTGCTAACCACTTACTTTGAGCCAGAAATGTCCAATTCATTATCACCCGCAAACACCAAAGTGTTTGATTGTATTTCCATCTCTATTCTATTTTTTCTTTTTTTCATTTATATATCATTTACAGCCTGATTTATTACACAGGTTTTTTTTTAAACACAGCAACTGGCAACATTTTCTGATCTCTGAAATGATAAACAGTGACATTCAAAATCCCTCCCTCCAGCTTGTTTTGAGGAATTACAGAAGCATTTAAAAGCCAAGGTCAGTGTTTTCTTTTATAATGGGAATGTTTCTAGTGTTTCAGTGTTTTCTAGTAAGAACCTGAGATACAATAAGAAGGGGAATGACTGATTTGTTGTGGCAATTTCTGAACAAATGATTTTTTTTCCTTTTCAGTGATATGTTTTTTGTTTTTTTTTTTACAAAAATTTCTTCTTCGTTATTAATTGTTTGAAATGGTTTTCAGGACACAGATCCAAGTAATTATAGTATATTTGCAAAATATATTCAAAGACAAGGATCAGACCAATAGGCTTCCATCGACTTAAGTTTTTATTTATACAGAGAAATAATCAGTTCGAGGTCTCAAAATTCGCATTAGTCATAGCAGATTTTTTTGTATTTATTTCTTTATTCATTTATTTATTTATTTATTTATTTTACAGATTTTCTGATTTATGTATATGCAATTTTATTTTAGATCCCCCCCCCCCCCTTTTTTTTGTTTATTTGTGGAAAACCTTTGTAAGTAAGCAGCTGGAGGATAACTCGTCAAACTGTTTTCAAAATATTTTCTTGCCACAAAAGGAACGCTGATCTCGTGCTTTTATTCTGAAGGTTAACAGTCAGCCGCTAGCCGTGGATGACGTTACGTGGAGACTGTGGAGGATCCAGTTTGTCCTCGCGCACAGTCTATGCTGAGAGCAGGTCAATCAGTAATATCTTTAATTAGGCGTCATGTGTGTGGGTGTGTAATATGAGCGTGTCAGCTGACCCGAATGACAGAACTTTCAGCTTTTCGTATGCGTCGGTTGTCTGTATCATGGCTGTGACACTTTGTGTTGTTTTCATACTTCTGGTTTCTTTCCACGGCTGTGGTGAGTACGCTTTGACCAAACTTGTGTCGCTGCTTTGGACTGCTTGTTGATGTTCTAGCTTTGACACTGACTTTAAAGCAGAAACCACAAGCCAGGTCCCTCAAATGCACCTCGCAATACAGGACACCATATCTGTGCCCAACTCCTGTTTCCTTAATGTTTTACTCTGCTGCTTTATTCTTTAATTGTTTTTGTAGATGGGAACCTGAGCTTCGCCTCCTACTATGGAGACCACATGGTGCTGCAGAAGTCTCCGGACAGAGCTGTGTTGTGGGGGTTTGGTCCTGAGAATGAGCAGGTCACCGTCTTCTTATCAGGACCAGTGACACAGAAAACTTTGGTCACAGTCACAGGAGGTAAGTGCACCAGATTGCTGTCTAGTGGATTTTTTTTTAATATCATCTGTTTGATCGTGACAGGAGCAGATGTTGTACCCTCTGCTCCGCGATTTTGGGAGAGGTTGGTGGAACTTTTTCCTAAAACTTAAGAGAGAGACGAGACGTGCGTCCTTTCTCCATTTTGTTTTATTCAAAAAAGCACAGAGCTAAAACAGTGCAGGCAGGAACACAACTCCAGACCAAAGCAATCGATCATGTATCATCAACCTCTAAATCATTTGTAAATATGTAAATAGTTTCTATATCTTTAGTACAGTTTTACCATTTTAAATGTAACAATCATGTAAACGAAATAATTATGGATAATAGATCCTTTTTAACTTGTTTTTAACTGATAATTGACTCATCATAAACTCTGCTTTCAGCTTTTAAACCTGTGTATAATACACTTTTAATACCTTAACCATTTCTAATCTTTTCTAAATCGATTTTTTAACCTGTCACATACTCCCCCTCAAAATAGATGTTGTCCCCAACATCAGGACACATGAATTCCTGGGTATAATACCACTATCAAAGTGCAAAATACTAGTTAAGTGCATATTCAAACTCACTCATTTGCAAATGTTTACAGACTGGAACTCTTTTCATACATCCTGTTTCTTTGAGTAAAAACTCATGCACAGTCTCAAGTGTAAAGTGTCCGTTTCAAAAGTAAATGCATATTTTGTATACTGGTATGAACCAAATTTTGTTCTTTTCCTTCAAGTCACCATTGTCTCACCGTAAACACAGTTTGAATGACGTTATGACTTCTAATTAAATCTTTCAGCGCGAGTCTAATGAAACCACATTTACTCAAATTCAGCTAGATATGTGATTACCCATATCAATATTGTGCATAGAACTCTGGGAAAGAATAAGGATGAACATAGTAGACCCATGGCATTCTCTGATCTGGATAATAAGGTAAAGTCTGAATATTATAACATGCAGGTGTACCCAGTTTATCATAAGTGAAAACTTTTGGCTTTCTGGATTCACGTCTTGGTCTCAGAGGCACTTCTTCATTAGAATCACAGTGGGCAGGAGAAGCAGGTGGGCGAGGAGAAGGAAGGCTCACCTCCACAGGCTGGTCTTCTACCTGATCAACATCATCCTCTGGCTGGTTAACATCTGCAGCTTCAGGCCCGCACTCCAGCAACACCTCTTCAGGTTGGTTTTCCTCCTGGTGAGTCGGTTCTGTGGTCCTTTCAGGCTGTGGTGAATCGGGCCGAGTGTTTAGGCGGCGTAGCACTGGATAACACTCGTCATCGTCGTCGTTCTCATCTGAGTGGATCTCTGGCGCCTCAGCTGATCTAGTAAAAGTCCTTTTCTTTGGACGAGGCTGCAAAGAAGTCTCTAAGGGCAAATGGTCACATGGCAGAAGAAGGTTACGATGTAAAGTTCTGGATCTGCCCTTGCCTCGCTCAGGTTTCAGTTCATACACAGGAATGTCCTTGCTCACTTGACGAACCACTGTATGTACAACATCTTCCCAGTGGCTTCTCAGTTTGCCAGGACCTCCGCGTGGAGTCAAGTTCCTTACTAAAACACGATCACCGGGCAACAGGGTAGAATACTTCAGCTTACTGTCATAAAGTCGCTTACTTCGAACACCAGCTTTGTTTACATTCTCTCGTGTGGTCTCATATGCATCTTTCATACCCTCTTTCCACTTTTGCATGTAGCTCTGATGGTTACCATCGCCTTGATCATCATTTGAGGATAAGCTGAATAACATGTCCACTGGTAACCGTGGTGACCGTCCATAAAGTAAGTAAAAAGGGGAAAATCCTGTCACTTCACTTTTCGTTGCATTGTAAGCATAAACCAGTTTGTTTAAGGAGTCTTTCCAGTTACTCTTCTGTTTCTCAGTGAGTGTTTTCAACATCTGAATCAAAGTCCGGTTAAACCGCTCACATTGTCCGTTTCCCATTGGATGATATGGTGTTGTCCTTGAGCCTGCTACTCCACAATACTCTTTTAGTTGGGCAAAAAGCTGGTTCTGGAATTCCCCACCCTGGTCATGGTGAAGTCTCTGGGGGAATCCATACTTTAAAGCGTAGTCATTAAAGATTTTGTCTGCTGCTGTTTTACCAGACTTGTTTGTGGTAGCATAAACCTGGGCAAAACGTGTAAAATGATCGACAAGAACAAGTACATACTCGTAGCCGCCCTTACATTTGTCTAAATGTAAAAAATCAACAGAAACAAGCTCAAAAGGCTGAGTAGTAACAATGTTTGTGAGCGGTGCTCTTGTCTCGCGGCTTGGTTTCTTGTTCTTAAGACACACACACTTTCTCAGTACATAGTCTTCGATTTCTTTTTGCATGAAGGGCCAGTAAAAACGATCCCTTATCAAAGAAGTGGTTCTATCTACACCATGGTGACCCATCTCATCATGTAGTTCTTTTAACACTGTTGACCTATGCTTCCCAGGTAGAACAAGCTGTTTTCTGGTTTTTGTTTGTCTGTATAAAACACCTTTGTCATTAAACTGTAACTTGTCCCACTCTCTCAAAAGACACACAACTTGTTGATTAAGCTGTTTAAGTTCTGAACCTGATGGTTTTGTCTCTGTCAATTTATATTTCACAATCTGTCCAATAATAGGATCAGTTTCTTGGTCTTGTTTGATCTGTCCTACAGTAAGTGGAGCTATGGGCATGCTCACTGACACTGTGGCACTCTTAGCTGAAATACCCATAGACCAAGCTGCGCTAGATTCATCTTGATGGTCAATTGCCTGTGTTGTTGCACTAATGGCATCATATGACATTTCTTTTGAACACTTCTCCATATAAGTTTCCATGTCTAAAGGCATCCTAGACAGACTGTCTGCATCTATATTCTCTCTACCAGGACGATACTTCACTGTGAAATGGAAATCAGCAAGTTCTGCAACCCATCTACATCCTGTTGCATTTAACTTAGCTGTAGACAAAACATAAGTAAGCGGATTGTTGTCACTAAACACAGTGAAAAATGGTGCATAGTACAAGTAATCACGAAACTTATCCGTAATAGCCCATTTAAGAGCTAGAAATTCTAACTTGCCTGAGTGTAAGTTGTAGTTTTTCTCAGCTGCGGTTAGAGTTCTAGACCCATATGCTATAACACGGAGTTTGCCATTCTGTCTCTGATACAATACAGCTCCTAGACCTTGGTTCGAGGCATCTGTATGTAAAACGAAGGGTTGTGTAAAGTCTGGAAAACCTAGAACAGGAGGCTGAACTAAACAGTCTATCAACTGCTCTAAGACTGACTGTTGTGCATCACTCCACTGAATAGGGGTACTTGAGGGCACATTGTTGTTCTGTTTCATTGTCTTTTTCCTTATTCTCGACTGAGTCTCTGTTTTCAAAGGAGCTTTAAGCAAGTCATACAAGGGACTAGCAATACGAGAGAAATCTTTGATGTACTGCCTGTAGTAGCTTAAAAGTCCTAGTATTGCTCTGAGCTCACCAACAGTACCTGGCTGCTTGTCTTTCAGGGCTCTCACTGCAGCTGTATCTGCCGGGTCCATTTTGCTTCCTTCAGCAGAAACAATCCTGCCGAGATACCTCACTTCTGGTTTGAAAAGGTCACATTTTCGGGGTTTGAGTTTTATTCCATTGCCTCTAAGACGCTTTAAAACTCTCCTGACGTCCTCAACGTGGTCCTCAAAAGTCCTGCTAAACACAAGAATGTCATCGAGATAAGGAACGCATATCTCGTCCCGCAGTCCTTCTAGGCATTGCTCCATACCCCGCTGGAACGCAGCTGGCGCATTCATGAGGCCGAAAGGAATCCTTATCCATTCGTAAAGGCCCCAGGGGGTCACAAAGGCGGTTAGATGTCTGCTCTCCTTGGACACGAACCCCTGGTGATACGCCTTACCCTGGTCCAGTAATGAAAAAATTGTGTTCCCCCCCAGGCTGTCCATCACGTCCTGTACCCGGGGTATGGGGTGTCGATCTGGGTGTGTCTTACGATTCAGCTCCCTGTAATCAATACATAAACGTAGCGAACCGTCCTTCTTTCTTACACAGACAACAGGAGATGAATAAGAGGAAGTAGACTTTTCCACCCATCCCTGTGCTATCAAGTCCTGTAAGTAGTCCTTCATCTCCCTGTACAGTGGCTTTGGTACAGAAAGATATGTTTTCGAAACTGGCTCAGTGTCCTTTAGCAAAATGTCCATTTGCAGATTCTTCACACACCCAATGTCATTGTCAGTTTTTGAAAAGGATGCGGATTCCTCTCTTAACATCTGCTGAATTGTCTTTCTTTTATTTTCATCCAGATGAGACAAGTCCACAGGAGGGTCCCATTGCTCACTTGTGGGAGTGCATCCTGAAGCCTCCTGGACATTGATCTTGTTGATGGCCGCAGACAGAAGGTCTTTACTGAAGATGTTAGCAGGATAGACAGACCCCACTGACTGCACAGTACCAATAGTGGTTCTCCCTGATAATGTAATGTCATGGTTGGTAGGGTTCTGCACACTTACAGTTATCTTTGGAGCGAACCCTGCTTTCACCGAAACCAGCGTGTCACAAAATTCTAACCCATCTGACCATTGTGGGTTTTCAAAAGGTTCAAAAATCAGTGTAATGTCCTCTTTAAATGGCTTAGCCTGTACCCTACATTCAATAAACACTGAACTCTGGCTAGGTACAGTCACTCTCTCGTTTCTTGTTTTCACATTGTACTCATGTGCTTGTCCCACACTAACTGCTTTTATGAAAGTTGTAGCTTTGTTCTTCTTTAGTTGTGGAAAAGCTAATTTTACTGCTTTCAAAAGTTTCTCTTTTTCACCTGAGTTAGTTTCATCCCTCATACTTTCTGATACCAAGTGCTCAATAACATTGAACCCAATAATTGGACACTGCTGTTGGTTACCTTTAAGCACGAGAACCGGTATGAGTAACTCAGAGTCACTAGCAGTAAGTTTAAATGGTATCTCAACCCATCCCACAAATGGCATGTCTGTACCATTAGCTGCTTCAAGTTGAAGGGGTTCGTTTGGGTCAATAATCTCACTCACATTTCTCAGTCGTACCTCAGGTAAGTTAATGTTCTTCCATGACTCATCAATAGCACAAACCTGTGAACCAGAGTCCCAAAGTGCTTCAACCTTGTTTTTACCCAAAAAGCATCTAATGAGACATTTACTTCCCACTAACTGCCTGACTGAAGGTATTTTGTCTTTTTCACACATCTTACTTTTGACTTGTTTCACAGAAAACCTCCTATTTCCCTTCTGAATACTACCACAAGAGTAGGGCTTACATTTAGTTTTGTGTATGGGCCAGTGTTCCCCTTGGCACTTTTTGGAACAGTAGAGGGCGCTCTTACACACAGAACAACATTTGAAACTTTGAATTTCACCTTGTATAGCACAACGGTAACAACACAGGGACCTTTTAATGTCACTGGTCACACCATGTCCCGTTGGAGTGACCTCCCCTAGTTTAAAGAGTTACCTTTTGCTGATTTAACTGGCCTTGGTGCTTTACAGCCAGCTCGAAAATGCTCACTGCTCCCACACCTAAAACAGTGCTGACAAAACTCTTCACCTGTTTGAATACAAATAAAACACCTTTGCTGTGGCCGGGGCGTGTAGAAACGCTGAGGGGCGAAGCGCTGCTGGAACTGTGCAGTGCCTCTCATCGATGCAAAGCCAGGTTCTGGGTGGTATGGCTGAAGAGCTGCTCGGGAGTGCTGCTGGAAGGCCGGAGGGGCCCGCTGTGGGTAGTTGTGCTGAGCAGTTGGATCCAGTTGGTATGGTGGACATGATGTGAAGATCTGCGCTGGGTAGTGGTCCTCAGGTCCTCCGCTGGTGAGTTGTGTCGTGGTTGTAGACTTTTGCATGGACTCTCTGATTTGGGACACTTCCGCTCGCAGGTCCTCTAACAGCACCATCCCCGACCGCATCTCTTTAATCTCTGACAGCAGATCAGATGTTGAGACAGCTGGGTTTTGTTTCTGGACAGTCTTTTTCTCAACAGGTGCCGGGGTGTCACTGGGCTGGACAGCATGCACAGCGGTGGTTCGCTGGGGAACAGTCTGTTTCTTCTTGTCTTGTCGTTCTTTTTCATTTGCACATGCTACATTTACTTTCTCAAGCAAAACTTCATCAGAGGTGGCGGGCTGAAGAAGGTAGGGCTGCATGTCATTCTTTACATTGTCACTTTGCAAACCTGTTAAGATGGTGTGCAGGAATAAACTTTGAACCAGGGCGGGATCATATTTTAAACCTGACTCAGCCTCCTGAGATGCAAAGAGAATCTTTTGACGAAGGTCCATAGCTCTCAGAAGGAAGTTTTGCGGCGTTTCTTTACTGCTCTGTACCTCAGATGAAAGCTGCTTATACAGTTCAGTAGCCCCTCTCTCCCGATAGTGAGACCTTAGGATTCTCCGCAGGGCGGGAAGAGTCAGATCACTTTTGCCTTCCAGGTAACTTCTAAGCTGCAAACCTGGTGTAATGGCACGAATCACTGCGTCAATTATTTCGTCCTCTTGGTAGCCCTTACTGTGCCCACTTTCAATCTGCCTGGCCAAACTTGAAAATGTGAGCTTGTCCTTTTGTCCTGGCTCACCTATTTGGCCTGATATCTTAAAGTCTTTGCGCCACATGGCATTTTCTTGGGGCATTGGCACTCTTCTTTTTATTGGTGTGTTTTGAAGGCTCACTTTCTTACTCATTAGCTGACTCATTGCTTCTTCTTTAGCTTGTAGTGTACTTCGTAGGACATTTACCTCTTTCTGTAGGTCTTCTCTCTCTTTATCTTCACCTGATAGCTCTAACTCTGGCATCTTTAAACTTTCAATCAAGTCTTTGATACTGAGCAAATCAGAAATCCCCTCGTCTTCAAGCTCAGCTAACTCATCTCTTCCCACATAGCTCACGATAAAAGTGATTAGCTGGCCTCGAGTTTTTTCTTCAAGCTTCTCATTTTCAAGTCCAGATATGTTTAATTCGTTGCAAATCTTTAGCAGTTGTTCAATATCCAGTCCATATAAAGCTCCTGTAACTTCGAGCTGCACTTTCTCCAGCTCTGACTCCATTTTCATCAGAGAATTTGACACAAACAGTTCAACTTGGCTTCTGTTAGCTTTGTGATAAGGTGGTGTCCTCTAGTGGTGGCTGTGCTCACTAGTAGATACAACCTGCTGCACGTGCTGACAGAGCTGCGGTGAATGCCTGAGGTGCGTCGTGTCTCCGATGCTAGCTTGGCATGCTAGGGTTCGATAGGGATATTCAGCTTGAGCTCCCACTTACTTCTGGTGGATTTTTCACTCACTAAATATCCCAGCGGTGCCTCCAAATGTTGTACCCTCTGCTCCGCGATTTTGGGAGAGGTTGGTGGAACTTTTTCCTAAAACTTAAGAGAGAGACGAGACGTGCGTCCTTTCTCCATTTTGTTTTATTCAAAAAAGCACAGAGCTAAAACAGTGCAGGCAGGAACACAACTCCAGACCAAAGCAATCGATCATGTATCATCAACCTCTAAATCATTTGTAAATATGTAAATAGTTTCTATATCTTTAGTACAGTTTTACCATTTTAAATGTAACAATCATGTAAACGAAATAATTATGGATAATAGATCCTTTTTAACTTGTTTTTAACTGATAATTGACTCATCATAAACTCTGCTTTCAGCTTTTAAACCTGTGTATAATACACTTTTAATACCTTAACCATTTCTAATCTTTTCTAAATCGATTTTTTAACCTGTCACACAGATATGTCAGCAAGTTTTTGTTTGTTTGAGAGCTTTTGCTATGTAACAACAATCAGGAAGCAGTTAGAAAACGAAACGTTGAACGTTTCAGAACCTGTTTTTTTTTTTTTTTTAACTTTTTTTAACCCTCATGTTGTCTTCATTTACAGGCACCAAAAACATTTCCTTGTCTGAAAAGAAAGCAAAAAAAAATCCCCAAATTTCAGAAAATTTGCAAAACCTTCAGGAAGAAAATTCCAATAATTCCTTAAAATTTTCCTTAGAATTTTCATTTAAAAAAATTCCCCCAAATTTGGCAAGAAAATTCTTGTAAATATTTTCAAAAAATGAGTATAAATCTTCCAAAAAAAAATCCTGAAAATATCTAAAGTGATTACGTATATATCAGTAGAACGTCTACAATTTCTTTCAGAACATTCATGTAAAAATCAACCAAAATACAGAGAAATTTGCTGGATTTTTGTTGATTTTTATGTGAATGTTCTTAAAGAAACATTTTTAACATTTCTTTTTTTCCACTAAAAAAAATGTTCAAATTTCTCAAAAATGTTGAAAATGTGTACATCAGAAGTTTCACTGTGAAAATGTAAATTTTTCCACATTTTCAAACTTTAAAACGGGTCAATTTTGACCTGCATGACAACACGAGGGTTAATAAATGTAACTTTGTTGTTGAGTCACGTTTTGTACCTGCATGTGGCTTTCATTTATTTATTTGATCGCTTTATTTTGTTTTCACAAACTATCTCAAAGAATATGACAAGTAGGGAGTGCAGGCAAGAGATTTACTGAAGTCAAATGAAATTTCTGAAAACAGAACTAATACAAAACAACGATAAAGGTCTAGAAACTGGCATTATTAGTCATTGTGGTGAAAACAAAACTGTGTACACAGGCCGTCAAGAGGTGAAACTACAAAACCAGACCGTAGATGCACAACTGGTCTTATGATCAAGATCCCGTTAGCAATAATATACCAACCTGCTGCATAAATATTACTTTATATCAGAGAGGTGGATCCATGCTTATAACAGTATGTCACCAAAAGACTCGTTCGGAATTGGTAGTTGTGATGTTATAAAAGCTGATATGTTGTAAACAAAGTTATTAAAGGGTTGCTTCTTTGTTTGCTGAGAAGGCCAGGATTTGTCACATGTGTTTCAGGTGACCAAGGGTGATAATTGGCAAACATGAAGACATAGTTGAATGATAAAACTATAAAATAATAATGTTGAATGATGGGAAGTTTATGTCAATTGGGGCATAAAAGATATGGATTTTACACTCAAAGTCAGTCTCTGTGTTCAGGATTTGCACCCAGCTCTGCCTGACTTTAAGTATTACTTTGCTGTCTTGGTACATGTTGAGTTTTATAACAAAAAATACTCCTAGTTTATAAGCAAAGTATTGTGGAAGACTTGACGGATCCCTGGCCTATGGAAAATAATTTTCCACAATAATTTGCAACTACACATAAATTCAACAAATGTAATTGCCATTTGACAAGTCCAAAAGCAAAAATTGTTGTTGAAATGTTGCGTAACTGTTACGTAAAAGCCTCTTGCAAACATGACTCGTGCTTAGACTGCATAGATTGTGCTAGAATGTTGCATAGTAACAGGTGACACTGCAGTCGTATTAAATAGTCTTATGTGAATACACAGGTAGGCCACATAAAGTTCCATCTAAGGACTAACTGTGGAGCTTTATGTAAAGCGCCACCATACCGGTCACAAAATGCTTTCCACACAAATTTACACCCCCTGTACAAAGTTTTAGGACACTGTCTCATTCAAATAAAGTAGAACCTGTCCTACAACTTTTGACAGGGGCTGTATTTCATCATATGGATGTGATCAGGGCAGGACTCTGATCATACATGTAAAGTTTCAGGCAGATTGGAGCACGTTCAGGGCATTTACACAGCATTTGAAATTTCATGGCGAAGGATCAAAATTCCAGACGCCGCCGCGGACACGCCCCATGACTTTGGAAAAAGATTTTAATAACTTTAGATCATTAAGGCCTCTTGTATGTACTGGCCGAATTTGAGGTGAATTGGAGTTTCCCCCTAGGAGGAGTTCGCTCTAGAAAAAAAGAGAAATGGGCAAAATCTGACATTCATTGCAAAATAGCTCACTTCCTGTTGGGTTTGCAATGTGGCTGTCACTGACTTTTTTTGTTCAGCCTGATGTGCTGCATATGTGTACCAAATTTGGTAGATACACCCCCTGTCAAAAGTTGTAGCACAGGTTCTACTTTATTTGAATGAGAAAGTGTCCTAAAACTTTTGACAGGGGGTGTAGTTGTTTCTCTGGACTTCAGTGGTTGCTGTCCCTGCTCTGCTTGTTGACAGCATTAGGCCTTCATTCTGGAAATCTACTGCATGATGGGAAAATAAGCCTTTTCATCATGTATAATGTGAGATGTGCAGTATACCACTTCACAAGTTTTAAGCACTGCACTAGTTTAAGAGTAAAAAAATGTTAAATTTACTGCATTTTTGCCCAATGTCAGGTTTGTTTACACCACAGCTAGAGATCAAGTCCCAGATGCATGGGAACACCCGGATGACCCTGGTTTGCCATGAAGTGTGAAAGTCAACATTGTCAGTAATGCGAGCAGTGAATGAGTGGTGTCTTGTGTGCTGTAGAGTAGATCAAGGTGCAAACGCAAAAGACGGTTGATTCCAGGTGGATAGAAGCAGGAGAGTAGACACACGTGCCAGCTTTCCTTGAATTGAGGCAGCATTGAGGCATCCGTTGTGATGGAGCACAAAGATTGATTTCAGGCTCACAGGCAGCAGGACAGAGGAGACGAGGAGGCTGAAATTAGTGAAATGAGAAAAGCCTCATGTGTCGATGGCTGTTTTTACAGGCATCTGGCGAGTCACTCTAGACCCTGTCGATGCTGGTGGTCCCTACAATGTGACAGCAAGTTCTTGGGGCAGCAAAGCTACACTGACAGACGTGCTGTTTGGTGATGTCTGGCTCTGTGGAGGGCAGAGCAACATGTTCTTTAAAATGTCTGAGGTACGGCAAGCCAGGTAGTATTTTGGCTGTAATTGTCAAAACGTTTGCACAAATACCTTCGTGTCATGTAGCTTTTTTATCCATGTACTTGTTCTCCAATAGATTTTCAATGCATCAGAGGAACTGGCCCTCTCGGCTAACTATCCTCATGTGAGACCTTTCATGGTAGCCTTGAAGAGGAGTGAAATTGAGCTACTTGATCTGATTCAAGTGGAACTCCCCTGGTTTGAGCCCACAGCAAGTAAAACAAGGACTTCTTTATCTATTCCTAGAATTGTTTTCAGAGAAACATGCACATTTTGCTCCTATTCCTAAATGCAAGTTACAGTTTTGTTACCATTACAGCAACAAAAGCTATGTTGCTCTACAATGTGATAACTTTTTTCAAATTAATACTCCAAGACAATAATCCTCATTGACAGTAATGATGCCATTTGTGCTTCTGCTACCACTTCCTTGCATTACACTGATTAGCACTTGTACTTCCAGCTGCTCTCAGAGAGTTTTCTGCAGTCTGCTGGCTCTTTGGACGTTACATGCATGACAAGTTGAAGTACCCCATAGGACTAGTGGAGTCCTGTTGGGGAGGCACACCAGTCGAAGCCTGGTCATCTACAAGAGCCCTGCAGAAGTGTGGACTGGAAAAAACTGAAGACGTGTAAGGCTATAACAATGACACAGTCCAGGACCAAGAATAGTTAGCTTTCACTAACTGCCCTATTGCTGCTTTTTGCATGTTACAATCTCTCAGTGACATAGAGAGCAATTCTGTTTTGTGGAATTCAATGATCCATCCACTGCTCAATATGACCATCAGAGGAGCCATCTGGTACCAAGGTAGAGTAATGCTGTCTGCACGAATATCAGATGTATGTTCATTATAATCAATTACAAAACATACATCTGTGAGATTTGTCATGCTTTCAGGTGAGGCAAATGCAGTCTATCATCAGGACAACTACAACTGTTCCTTCCCTGCTATGATCGATGACTGGAGGATGGCATTTCACCACGGCTCAGGGGGGCAGACGGCTCTCGACTTTCCCTTTGGGTTTGTCCAAGTATGTTGATGCAGTATTACTTTAGCTTCACATTTAGTATACACCAGTCTGCCACAGCATTGAAACAGGTGAGGTGAATAATGACATGTTTTGTCTACAACTTCTGTTGCCTGAAGGAAAGGGCTGAGGTACAACAGCTGGTTGTCCTGCTGCGTAGCTGAGCTTGGTGAAGAGCAGCTATTGAGCTGAAAGATGACTGTGATGGCAGGTGTTTATGTGCAGGCAGGGCCTCACATATGTCATCGCAGATCATCTTCAGTCAGGCTTCACAAGAGAGTGATATCCCCAGCTGTACTACTAGCAGTATGTGTTGTACTTTGAAACACAGGCCAGATTATGATGGTTAGATGACTGGGTTAGAAAATCTCCAAAACTGCAGGTCTTTTAGGGGTGTTTTCAGTATGCAGTAGTTAGTACCTCACAAAAGTGGTCCAGGGACAAACGGCTCACTAACCGATGACAGGTTCATGGGCACTCATCGTGCGTGTGGCGAGTGACAGCTGGCAAGTGCGGTCTGACCCCACAGAAGAGCTACAATAGCACAAACTGCTGAAAACCTAAATGCTGCCATGACAGAGAGGTGTCGAAACACACATTGTGCTGCATATGAGGCTGCATGACTGGTCTAACCTGAACTACTGAGCAATGAAAGAAGATGGCCTACTCTGATGAGCCTTTTCTTTTTTTTTTTAAATCACATGGATAGCTGAGTGTGTGTGCTTTGTTTGGCTGGGGAATAGGTAGCAGCAGGATGCCAGCTGTGGGAAGAAGGCAAGCCAGTGGAGGCAGCATGGTGATCTGGTTAATGTTCTGCTCGGAAACCTTGGATGGTGGCATTCATTTGGATGTGACTTAAACATGTACCACCTACCTGAATATTGTGGCAGACCATGCGCATGGCTTCTGCTCACTGCCACACAGTCAAAATGTTTCAGGGAAGGTTTGAAGAACACGATAAAGACTACAAGGTGTCCATTTGGCCTCCAAATTATCCAGATCTCAATCCAGTGGGAGATGTACTGGAATAACAAGCCCCATCTCACAGCCTAAAGAGCTTAAATGATCTACTAATGCTACACCTTTAGTGCTTGATACCACAGGACACCTTCAGAGGTCTGAAGTTTATGGGACCTATGCAATATAATGCTGGTGGCTTTAATGTTACTGGTCTCAACATTATAAAACACCTAAAAATGATCGCATTCGGTATAAAGCACATCTTAAAGACATTGCACCGTGGAATCAGAAAATTTCTGATTTGTGCGCCCCCTGGTGATAATATTAGAAAGACACCGTGGAGACATTAATGCTGATTTCCCCTCTGTACAGGTAATGCGGACGTATAGCGTACAGAGCCTTCTCAGATGTCATTTGTTGTTTTGTGCAGCTGTCCACCAACAAAAAATACTCCACAGATAACGGCTTTCCAAACATCCGCTGGCATCAAACGGCAGACACTGGCTTTGTCCCGAACCCCAGGATGAAGAAAACCTTCATGGCTGTGGCTTTGGATTTACCAGATGAAACTTCACCCTACGGCACGTAAGGATCCCGTTTTATATGTTTTCATGGCATGTGAAATTTTCTGAAAAGCGTTAAACTTTCCTTTGACCTGCTGTGTTTGGGAGTCACACTTGGTAACACTTGAAAATAGGCAGGGATTATTCACATCTGCCTTCAGAAAGTCTGCACCTCATGACCAGGCAGTCACCCCTGCCTAGGCCTGATACACTGAGAGCCCTGTCATTGTGGAGTGCAGCCGCTCCTTCATGTTGATTTGTCAGCATACCGTGTACAACCAGCTCGAAATGTGGTGTAGAGAGTCAGTACAATTTTGAACTACCGTAACAGGTTTGACCTGATGTCAGTCTGTTTATAAAAAATCCTGCTGCTAGAGTTTTTAATCTGAAATACCACCTGTTCATAAGCTTCTGCTCTTGCTTCCAGTTAGTCTTTGGATAAATTTTACGATCCTTCAGAACTTCTATAAAACTTTTCATGGTGTTGCCCTCGATATGCTGCCAACACACAGGAAGTCCCTGGCAGAACTTCATAACATCACAGGCTTTCTCTAAGTACCAAATACTGAAAAAACAACAGGGAAACCACTTTGTTTTTTTTTTTGGTCTTCATTAAAAGTGTGCACATGTATTAATCTGCTTCTGTATTTGGAAGTTACGAGTTGCTTTTAATTACTGTTCTGACTTTCAACATACTTTTCTGCTCCTACAAGCTGCCTCCTCTTTGCCTTTTTCTTTCCAACTGTAATGTCATGGTTTTCTGTTTCAGGATCCATCCACGAGACAAACAGGATGTAGCTTACAGACTGACACTGGGTGCCAGGGCAGTGGCTGATGATGAAAGGGACGTGACCTTCCTTGGACCTTTCCCCAGCCAAATCGCGTCCAATCAAATGTACGTCCACGTTACCTACGACCAAAAAATCTCGGTCACGCCGTCCCATGACATTTTTGAGGTAAGGCTGGCAGCGGAGCAGTCACTATGAATTATCATTTCCTTAAAAAAATACCTGCTAGCTATGTTAGCCAGAGAAAGCAGGTGTATTGTCATTGTGGGTTGGTCATGTCGCATTGGACATCAACCTATAACTGCTGAACAATCCTTCGATGTTAATATCTGCTCTTGTCCTAATCTTGCTTTTCTTTTAATCAAGATCTGTTGCTCAGAGATATGGGCTCCATGCAGGCCTGACTCCCTCTGGCTTCCAGCTCCGATCATACAGTGGGGTCCAAACACCATCCAGTTATCTGCAGCTCAGTGTCTGTTCTCCGGGGAAGTCGCTGCTGTTCGATATGCATGGAAAGACTGGCCTTGTGACTTTAAAGCCTGTCCAGTCTATGGTGACAGTGGGATTTTGCCTGCACCTCCTTTCATTATCAGTCGCTATGGGGACAAAGCAAGCATGTGGAAAAGCTACTGAGCCAGAAACTGGGAGATGGTATTAAAAAAAAAAAAAGATCATTTATGTTTAAGGTTCTTGAAGTTTAGGTGATTGGGCAGAAGTGTAGCGGGGTTTATCTAAACTTACTGTAATTTCAAGACTTGACAAACGGTGCAGAGATTAAATTACAGCAATACTGACAGCAAGTAGAATTTAGATCATTTGTCACCTTTTCACTGAGAAGTCCATTTTGATTAGTCACTTAGTGGTTCAATCAATTTCCATTTTTTTAACAAAGAAATCAATATATTGTTTGAGAGTGGGGCAGTCGGCCCCATGAACTACAAAAAAAGTCCCACTTCATACTGTCTGAATATCACGTTTATCCTGACATGCATTCAAAGTTGTCTTTGCCCCAGTTTATCACAAAGTGATATCCATTTGTTCATTCCAATGTCTTGTCTTACCAGAATGAATGACCTTTACACCGATGCTACTACATTTGTCTCAGGCTGAACTCAACAGCATTTTTATATATTTTTAAAAGGTCATTCTCTTATAAAAACACTGAAAATGTCTGTATAATTTTGATGTGATTGTTTCTTTTATATACAATATATTCTGGTGCAACCACTGCAAATAAATACTAAACTGTGATTATAGAAAACCATGACACTTTTTTTTTTTTTATTTTAACAGGAGAAACTGCTTAAGTTTACAACAAGTCATTTTGAAATAACATAATTTGCACAAATAAGTGTGAAATGAAAACGTAAGTTTGCCAGGGTCCATTACATTTAAAGCAACACAGAACAAAATAGAATGAAATTATTGATTAATCTGAGATGAGCCTGTTGTTATAGCTGGAGAGAAAGATTAAATGCAAGGTCCACATTGGAATACTGTTTAAATTAAATAGCAATGCAACAGTATGCATTAAAGCCTACGTATGGGGAAGCATTTGTTTAGTTTTAAGTGTAATCACCAATTAACAAGATTATGCTAACTGAATTTGAAACATAATTTCAGCTGGGGCTCAGTTTCTAAAGCCCAGCACAGACGTGTTTATACAGTTTTTCAGGTTTCGGCTTTATGTTGTTATTGGCACTTTAAGCACAAAGCTAAACGAATGAATACATTAGCATCAGCTATGCTAGCACACATCCACAGTAATGCTGCCTGAGGCTTGCTAGAAGATGATATAAATAACAGCTTCGACTTGCGAGGAACATAAAAGTTAGTTTTCTGAAATACTGAACCAGGAAGGAAAAACATACTGCAGGCCTTGTAAATTAGAATGAAAATTCACAGCTACTGACATCAGCAATGGCCTGAAATTTCAGAGGTGGTCAAATTATCAGGAGCTGAAGTATGAAGTAGTGGGCTTCATGGTGGGGGAGGTGAGGTGGTGCTGATGAGAGGAGCTGGGAGACTGTGGTGTTTGTCCTGAGGAGAGATGAAGAAGAAGGAGTCACAGTGAAATACTGAATGATCATCATGTCAGCATTAGAAAACACGACATTACAAAATTAGGCATATGGGCTATACATTTGCTCTGAAAAAATCCAGATACCAACATCTGTGATACCTGTAATGGGGCACACTTTCATTTGCGATCTATTATTTACACCAGAGACTGAAAGGAGTAGTTGGTGGGGTAAAGAGGGTTATATTTACACACACTCCAGCAGGCCAAGGAACAACCAAGTGGCTTTGCTCAGACATTTTCACAACAGCTATTGTGAAGGAGAAAGTTTTTCATTCGTGTCCTCGCAACAGTGACCTCAGGCGAGCTTCTAAACCTAAAGGCTACACTGTACATGCCACAGTAAAGATCCTCTAAATGTAACAGCCCTGCAGCCAAGCTAAAATACATTTGCTATATGGAAAACCTATATCTACGACACCTGGGATGTGTTCTGTCTTGATGTTCTCTTCAAAGCCCTGGTGTCTCTGGTAGGCTTCAAAGTTGACTGAGGCGTCGTCCTCTGACAAGCTGTGAGGAACCTGACCGTCACCAGGACGACAAACCTCAAAGCGGATCCATCTGTAGCTAAATAAACAAAGTTTAAAAAAAAAAAAGAACATTAAAGGAATCTAGTAAAGACATGCTGGCTGAACCTGTATATGTAATATTTTTAATTAAGTCCTGCAATTAAAAGCACAGTTTGTTTGCCCACATGATTGAAAAAGGGAAATTCAAATTACTGCAGAAGTGAAGAACATTTTCCTGTTATCTTTCAGCTGCAGCTAGACTTTACTGCATGGAACTGGTTGCGTATTACTGTAAATAGATCTGGGTCTAAAACAATAAATTTACAATGAATGCAAAAGTGAGCATGTATGCGTTAATGACCTAAAATGCTATAGCTGGCCACATCACCTAGAAACTTGTTTTAATCATCATATATTGCTCGCAATGGGAAAAGATGTTTTGTCTATAATATTTACTGTCATTAAGTAAACCACGTGTACAATCCGCCTGCACTTCCTGAAGTCGTAGATCTATATATAAATGCTGAAAACACTGAGCTGTGCCTACATACACTGTAAGTAGAAATTAAATACACACATTTGCAAATTCAGCTTGTAGCGTAAGTTGTACCATAGAGGATAGTGACACTACCTAAAGTATGTTCTTGTTTTTGAAATGAAAACAAACTAGACTATACAGCACAACTATTCTTGTACAGCTGACATCAAAATTTTGGTAAAACTTTGAAAAAACATATCCGATTTGCATTCTTAAATGATAATCTGCGAGTCAGCGTAGTTGTCAAGTGTGTGTTGTGTACCAGCGTGGAAAAGAGTGAACTTACTTGCTGCATTTGCGAGCTCCAGGACAACTCTGGATGAGATTCTGGATGGTGGGATGAGAGAAGCCAAAGAAGTCGGCTCCTGACGGCACAATCGGCGCCACAGACTTGGAACTAAGAGAAGGACACATTCTTTATTACACTAAAAAGTGGCAAAATAAAGTTACCTGTGGAAATCATAAGGCGTGCTTTTGCCGGATAAACACTAAACCTGAAAACACAAAGCCTCTGTCTAGTCACAATAATCAGTACGATCCGCTGTGGTGAAACGTGCTACCTGACAGACGCGACGGCCTTCAGTAGATTGGAATGACACGTCAGGGCAGAGGAGGCCACGATGGCGTTCTGAGGATCTTCTTCAGGCACAATCTCAAACTAGAGGTAGAAGTGTTTGAAAATGTTGAAGTAGACATATTCCACATCAGCTGATATAAGACAGAGCAAACACTCATTCAAATATTTGTCTTTCCAGCCGCGTCCCAAAATGTTTCGTCTCTTGTTGTGTGAACTTCTAGGTGTTTTACTTTTAGGCATTCCATCGATGACAGTCAGCATTTACAGCACAAACCTGGTGGATTGAACTAAAATGAAAAGCTGCGGCAGGCTGAATGGAGGTTTTGGTACATTGTTGTGTTTATTTTTTAAATTTTCTACATTTTCAGTTCCTAGCAGTATTTCGTAAAGCGTATTCTTTTAACTCGCCCTGCTTTGTTGTATTATTATTTTGGTCCTAACATTTTTGGGTATATTATCCAACTCAGTCCCGTGTGATATTGTTTGTATTTGTTTTGTAATATTTTTGATCTGTTCAAGCTGTTTTATCTAATTTGAAATTAAGAATGTGTATCTCAACAGTTAGATATACATTCCTCTAAAAAAGTTGATGATTTTAACATTGTTTTTATTTGATCTCATCTATTAGAGGCTCTTTTTTTGGATTTGATGGCTTGTGCAGTTACAGATACGCAAAGTGGCATGTCTGCCATCTTACAAACTCCTTCTGGAATAAATCTGTGTCAGTAAAAATCATTCAAATTAACATGTTTCATTTATATCACTACAGCCTAACTACCAGTATAGAAAGTATTCTGATATGTCCACTTGGTTCTGAGAAGTATTTTATTTCCAGTTTTCTTTTTAAATAGACCTATAAATGTGCAAACAAGTTTCAAGAGGATGATGATTGACCACAACCGTGTGTGTACCTGTGGACCTGCTCCCCCATCCTTGATCTGGCAGGTGTAGAGGCACTGCTGGTCGGGGATTTTCATGCTGGCAAAGATGCGTGTGCTGCAGAATCCCACTGGGTAGATGGCACACTCGTCATGGAACAACATCCTGTCTGTGATGATCTGAGGAGCAGTCAAAGGCTTGTAATCAGTAAAATTAATTCAGTGGTTAGTGTCAGCTTTTAGAGAGGCTTTAGTCCACATGTAGCTGAAGCAATCATAGCTAAAAGACTTCATTTTGAAAGATTCCTGTTACTGTATTATGGTGTTTACAAAGTGATTGCATATATCATATCAAACACTGACCTCTCCCAGACTGTAAACCGTTAACCCTCCGAGGACGATGGGAAAAACAGGACGACCAGACGAGTCGAGGGGGATGGGCTGCACCAGCTTCCGAGATCCGTCTGCTAGCTTCCTCTTCTTCGACATCTTCTTTGGAACTAAAAGCACAATTGTAGCACATACATGTCAACACAGGAAACCTTACTTCTTTATATATACTTGATCGTAACACTCACGCTCTTCCTTTCCGTTCTCCCTCCCTCGTTCTTTCCTTTCCTTCTTGGGTTTTTTAAGCAGTCCTTCCTCCCCGGCTGACACCACAGATGTGAGGTTATGAGCCCCAGACAGGCCTGAAGTCCCTGCAGGACCGGAGGTTAATGCCACCGGCGGCGCAGGTGGATGAGAGCTAGAGCTGGGGGTGGGCAGCATCTCTCCCTCTGACAGAGACTGGTACTGCAGCAACGACTTCAGTAAGAACCTGGAAATTAAAAAATGACCAATAACGTGAAGGAATCATTAGCTTGAGAATAATAATGTCACATCACATTCGTCATACGTGGGAATTTGGAAAAACAAAAGACAAAGTGACACAGCTAGATAAGTCCTTGTTAAACACATCATGTGCTCAATATTATTTTTAAAACACTCATAGAACGCACTCACCTGCGCTCCTCCTTTGCTCTCAGAAACTTCTCTTCCAAGTGAGCGACTTCATCACAGAGAGAAGCATTCTCCTGTAGGCCAGACAGTATTATAGCACTGAAAAGAACAGAACTGAACTACAGCCAGGCTCACACTACAAGACTTATGAACTGATTTACCCTTTTCCCACCCCTCCTGACAATCTGAGGAGAACTCTGCCCTGGGATCTTAGTCTTAGAACAGTGTTTCACTCGGAGAGTTTTCATTTTGTAAAGGATTGACAGATCCGGTCTTAAACCTTCCCTAGCTGTTCACAGACTCATCGGGGCTCCCTGATTAATGTCAAACATGTTTGATATTTACAGGGATGGTTAGAATTATCACACTACCTCCCAGAGCAGCGGACACTGTTGCCAAGCAACACTAAACTTTGTAGTTCTTGAGGCTAATGCTAGTAACACACATTGAAGCTGATTATTAAATTCTCACCTCTTTTTCTTGCTAAAAAGTAAACAACTAGTGATGACTGCATCTTCTCAAACATTTTCTCATACTGAACTGCTCAGCCTTTTTCTATTGTTACAGAAAGTTGATAAACCACAGTCTTATTTTGCTAATGTCTGCATCCACATGAGAACACGTGAGGTGAAGCACAGCTCCCTGACTGTTCCCTCTGGTGTGATAATCTTAATAGAATATTGTAGTGTGTGATGTGCTCTTATTTTCCAGTCTTGTAGTGCTTGCATGTCTGGGAGTAGAGAGCAGAACATCTGTATATCTAACTTGATTTCATATATGGAAGGATTCTAACACTCCTGTAGTGGGAGTCAGCAGACAGTATTAGACCTTATCTTCTAACTGATTTCATTGTAGCCTGTCTAGATGACAAGACACTTTTTCGATTCCATATACGTATGATGTGAAATAATATTTCTTGCTTTCACTAAAACATGGATTACTTACAAATATCATGGCACGAGCAGCTTTGCGCAGCCTGAGGTACTTGAGTCTATACTTTTCGTTCTGGTTTTTCCGCGGACCTCTCTTCATCTTGGCCTTGTGCTCCGAGGAGCTGGTGGGAGACGGGAAGGCGGCCGCCGAGGCACCTGAGCCGGAACTGGAGATGGTGTTCTGCTGCGGAGAGCTGAGGAAAGACTGGGCAGTGAAGGCCTGCAGGGTCTGCTGCCGCTCCTCAACATTGTGCAGAGAGACAAGAGGGGAAGACAAAGATCGAAATCTGTACGCATGTACCAAGAGACCCTGAGGCTAATGCTTGTGTTGCCTTCAGGATGATGAAATGCAGACAGAACAAAAGAACACTGATGCAGCTGCTACTTAAAGTGCTGTGTGACAAACAATGAAAGTTACACAATGTGCACGGTCTGTTGAAGACTGAAGAAATTAAAACAAAGAAATTATTTCGGCTCTGAATTTATCTCAGAATCCTCTGGGAGTGTTTAAATCTTACACATCTTTGCAACTAGTTATCCAACACTGCTTGAAGATCAGCCAGACAGCGTTGAATCTCCACAGCAAAAGCTCTGCATCTACCACTTCTGATCATGTAGAAACCTACTCTGTCTACATGATAGAATTATACTCCTCTGGGCCAAAATCTTTCGTCAACAGGCCTCAGTATTTACCCACAACCAATAGCACGGCATATAAAGTCAAGAGAATTTTCAGTATCCAATAACATGTTTAAGTTTTGTGTGAAACCAGCGTTAGTATCCCAGAAAACTCACCAGCAATGCAAAGACTCCGTTTCTGTTTTCAATCCTCTTGAATCTCCTGCTGCCTTTTTGTGTCTGAAACATAATGTGAGACGGAGGCCAAATGCAAGGGTCTGGAAAAGCTGAGTTTGAGTCCCAAAAACTGGGGGGGTCAATTTAGAATAATTAGATGTCAGATTTATTTCAGTCATTGTTAGGTAAAGTTTAATGCTTGTGCAAGTGAGCACGGATCGTCTGTTGTTGCAATTAAAGCACAAAAAAATCTCAGTTTCTTTTAAAAGTTGTAAGTAAGAGGTTAAAGAAACGAGATGGGAAAATGTGAAAAAAATAAAAGATACTGACAGAAATACAGATGACACATGTACCACTGAAGTAGTGAAGGTGTAAGTTATTACACTCAACAGCAGAGGTTGCTGTCAGCCTGAGTCTCAAACATCCTCCTTACCTCACGGTACATGACAGCTTCCAGGCTTGACTTTGCACTGTCAAGAAAAGAGCAGCAAGGTAAGCAGAGTCTAAATGGAGATTCAGGGACTAATAACCCTGGTGCAACCCACAGACTACCTCTCCTCTTTAATGATTTGCCCAAAGGCACAGCAGTTATCCTTCACAATTTAGAATTTCATGAACTTGTTTTGGCACTATTCAGCTGCAGCAACTCAACATAATCGAGGAACAAAAACAAAGTAAATCTTTTGAAATTCAAGACAGTGAGGGACGCTCCGAGTTGCTGTTTTAGGATATGAATATATGCAAATAGTTCATATTGTTATGTCTCATAAAGTGAGGGGACTGATGTACTTGGATTGCACAAGTCCTCTGTCAATGATTCTCTGTTTAATCTCCTTTATGTGCATGGGGCGTCCAGCTTCTTCCAAGACAATCTACATGAGAGAAAGAAAAATAATAAGAACTTTAAAAAAAAATCACAGCAGGGAAGGATGATCAGCATTACACATATCAAATCCAATCAAATTATGCAGCCTAATTTGCCCAAAGTCCTTTACACCACACTAAAATATGATGAATATGACAGATACCTGTGCAGCATCCAGCCATGTGAGGTTTGGTTTCTCTGCAATTTCACTGGGTGGTTCACTACAACAACAAAAACAAAAACACTATTACTTAAAATAAAAACAAAAATGCAGCCCACATTTACTCATACTTTAATAAATTGTAAAGCTGTGTCTGGGATATCCATAAATGCAAATGTGCCATGGGATTTACTGTTTATATATTTAGACCATCAAATGATATAACTCATGAAAAAAGGAAAAATTGATACAATTCAAAACTGCAAAACACTTCTCCAATGTCAGTCTGGTACTAAATCATGATGACAAATCTAATCTGTATTTTGATTTGATGTGTGAGCACAAAAATACAACCACTGACTACCGTATATCTATTTAAATTTCAGCACATTTACCTAAGTCAGAACTTTGCTAACCCTGAATGAGTAGTATGACAATAAATGCACTGCCTAATGGAATAGCAGGAGCAGCAGAAGAAGTATGATACATTAGTGAGCATAAAAATAGGGAAGTTAACATAAAACTAGAATAGAAGAAGTATGAAATAATACTGGCAATCACACTAAAGTAACAAAATAATATTGCATAAGAAATTGAAATATTACACATCCATCCATTCTCTATACACCGCTCAATCCTCACTAGGGTCGCGCGGGGTGCTGGAGCCTATCCCAGCTGACTCAGGCGAAGGCAGGGGACACCCTGGACAGGTCACCAGTCTGTCACAGGGCTACATATACAGACAAACAATCACATTCACACCCACGGACAATTTAGAGTTACCAGTTAACCTCAGCATATTTTGGACTGTGGGAAGCCACAGTACCCAGAGAAAACCCACGCATACACAGGGAGAGCATGCAAACTCCATGCAGAAAGACCCCTGGAAGACCAGGATGCAAACCAGGGATCTTCTAGCTGCAAAGCAAAAGTGCTAACCACGACTCCACTGTGTAGCCTGAATATTGCACATGGTGCTGAAGTTAATAACGGTCATACGATTGCTAAGTCTTGCATTGATAAAATTGGTCTCATAGTCTCAAGTTATAACGCTAATGGACTGTTCTTTGCTCAGCAATACTTTAAAGCATTATTACTGACAGTATCTGATTTCTATCAGCCATGAGCCTGCAGTAGATGTTTCTAACTGTGTCAAACTGCAGAAGGATTACTTTTGTACAACCTCTCCAGAGTTTCTGAAGTCCCAGATAGACTAGCAATGCTGTCCAAAGCAGGAAACAGAGAGTAGTTCCCCTGTCCATCAGCCTCCATCTCAGATTCAAACGTGTTGAGAGACTCCATGAAGACAGAGCTGAACCTCTGGAAGGACAAACAATCAAGAGACTGTTATTACCTGACAGTGTTTCAGTGTGCAGGTACGTCAAAACAACGAAACACAGAAACCTCCAAATTCTGCTCAAACGCAACACTTGCTAATTGCTATCAGCTCCTAATAACATTAATATGCAGGAATAAGGGTTAGCTAGAAGAAAAACAGACATACCTCAATGAAATGGAAGCTAACGCACTTATTACAGTTCGTGCTCCTGTATGTTCGTTTCCGTGTCAAGCGGAACCTTCCTCAGTCGCTTTGTTTACCTACAGAAGGCTAAATGCTAAAAGCTAGCAACAGCATCTGTCGTGGATGTATAGCTGTAACGTACAGCTGTAAGCATAATGGATATTTCAGTATTGTGGTGCAAACTCTCTGCATTTTTGCATTCGCATAAAAAAATCGACTGGCAGCATATTTTAGCGAAAATAATATGGAGGATACAGGAACCAAAGTTCGCAGTTCACATCGGACATTATTACTAGGAGCGCCGTCAATGGATATCCGGTACAGTATTTGAGAGACTACATGGAATTTGAAAATAAAACCGCGAAAGTATTGCTTATTATTAGGAGACCACTTGACTAAATAAACAAAAAGAGAAATTTTGTAATAGTATAAAATGAGCTAAACTTATACACTACAAAATATTAAACAGCATTTTAGTGGAATTGCCTTATCTTTACTGGTAAACACAGATGTTCTGTGAATTTCAAGTTGTGGTTTGTTGAAAGAACAGTCCCTTGAGATGAAGCATGTCATTTAATGAGGGTCCTAAAAAAAAACACATTCCAACATAACATACAATGAGCAGTACAAATACAGACAGCTCAGTCACCCCCAGGAAAATCACTTTCAAGGACCCAGATAATGCAACAATTACATCCACTTAAACAGAGATTGAACAGTTTGACATCTCCTTATCTGAAGCACTAATTAACTAACAAGCATAAATAGATTACATTATGATAAAAATAGGTTATAGATCTCAGATATAGGAGGATTATTCCAATCAGAAGGAGCTGAGATAAGGGGCTATCGAAACGACCAGCATCCAATGTCTTGAAAAAAATACAGGTAAAATGGAAAAGAGATCTTTCATACCTCTGGAAGGATATGGCTATGCACATGGGAGAGGATTCCATTTACAATACTAAGGACAAATGTGAGCATGAACCTAACCCAGTGAAACAGCCTTCTAAATTTAGGCCGCAACCAATTAAACTATTCATATAAGAGGCAAGATAATTCAACCCAAAATGTGTGGGGGGTTTTTGTTAGATCGTTTTAGAACTTATAAACATTAGTTGCCTGATTTGATTTATTTGTACATTTAATAATGACCAAAATGAATTTATATCTGAGAGTCGATTCAACTAATGAAATCATGTTTTAAAGAATCAGAAGTAGAATGCTACTAGGCTTCCCGGAAATAATCATTTCAGAGTTAAGACTATCCAGATCCTCTTCTTCTATAGCTTGTAGAACTGATTCACAAAAAAAAAAAAAAAAAAGAGCTCTGGGTCATTTAGGCTGTTCTAAACCTGGCTGTTTCTTTACATCATAGTGAGTGCAGATGAATGTTCTTCATAAGAAATAAAGAACTTACTGTTTAAATTCAGAAAATATAAGAGGAAGGCAAGTTTATCTGTGATAACTGTCTAAGAAACATCACGGTTGATTTATTTTAATATCTTATCTTCATTATTTAGTTCAGTTGTAACGTCAAAACTCATTAGATGATGTGGAAGTAATTATTAAACCTGAGTTTGGCTAGCTCATTTTTTGAAGGAGGCAAGAGAAGTGATGTCTACCCAGATAGCAAACTATGGGTGAATCAATGTTGAATCTATGTTGAGACCTAACGTCGAAATTATACAGAAAGCGCAAGGTTGATAAAATGTTGAGTCAACGTTTGCTTTTCAACCATAAATCACACTTTACCCAGATAGCAAAAGATGTTAAATCAATGTTGAATTAGGGTTAAGAAGGTTGAATTTTGGTTACGGTTGAAGATTGATGGTTGGATCAATGTTGATTCAACAACATTTTGTCAACACTGAAGTTTGTGTTTAAAAGATGCCATTGAATCTACATTGTATTTTGGTTTAATTAAAATGTTTGACAGGTCAGTGTTTAATTAATGTTGAATCTATGTTTGCAAACATGTAATCTATGTAAGCAAACGTTGACTCAACATTTTATCAACCTTGCGCTTTCTGTATAATTTCTACATTAGGTCTCAACAAAGATTCAACATTGATTCACCCATAGTTTGCTATCTGGGTACAAGTTATGTGTATGGTACATACATTTTAAATGTGTAACAGTGTGAAAACACTTAATGTATTTTTTTCATTTTTATGCATACATAAAGTTTCTAGTTGCTGTTGGTTTTCCTTCACTGTTTTTGTCATTTGTGCCTAATTTTATCAGTGGCCTGCTTTACTGGGTGGGAACTGGGCACAAGAGTGTAATTATTTTTTTAATTTTATGAACTTTACTGTGAGTTAAATACATTTTCTTAATGTAACAATCAAACCAAAATCATGTAAACCTATAAGCATTGCTACAAAGGCTCACCAGAGCATGATTGCATCCATACATATATAAAAAAACAACATATATGGCTGGTACTCTGTGTTCTTCTGTGCATTGTAGGACCTAAATGTTTGTGGCAGGGACATCTGGAATGTATAAATATGTCAAGAACTGGTTAAACAATTTTTTTTTTTAAAATGATGACTGTAAGAAATGAAGACAAGCAGGCTTTTTAGCTGTGTCCTTAAAAAAAGTGTCCTTCTGTCATACCAGCAGACAATAAAGGGACTACTATTCCCCGAAATCTGATTTAAATAATTATTTTTTTATCTGCCCTAAGAGCAGAAAAAAATTCTGTCCCAATTAAAGGGTTGGTTCACCCAAATTACAAAACAACATTTTCTCATTTTTAACTCACTGCATGTGGTATTTAGCCAAAGGTTTCAGCCAAAGGTTTTATCAGCTGAGGTTTGGAGATAGCCAACAAGTTTCTTAGAATTATGCATCTCTGTTACAATAGAGGTGAATGAAATGCATTTTGTGGTGCTGGCCTGAATAATTCATGGACGTCACTGTGGACAGTTTTGTGTGGGTGTAATTGTTCAAATAACAAATGTTGGGCAGTGTTGTGAGGATTATCTGGAGGATGGGGACACACTGTTTCTGGAAGGAGATGTTGCTATTGTATAAAGCTATGAAGATGACATAAGAAAAAAATCCTTTAGCCCTGCTGAATTGGGGTGGCAACAGAAATTTCAGCAGCAGATATTTCAAAACATTTGCAAATAAAACCAAGCTGAAGGGAGAAAAAGCTGCTGATTGTATCTTCTGCACTTGATAACCTCCTTGGCCTGTTTTTGTTGTGTGTCTCAGCCAGCTCTGTACTTTGTGCCCTCATGAAACACTGCACTATAAAAATCCTTAATTTATCCATATTCATGAAAACAGTAGTGACTCAGGACTCTTTCTCGGTTAGATCTTCTCTTAAGTGGTTAAACAAGCCCTGTGGTCCTAATTCTAAAATTGCAGCATCCAGTCAAAAGACAAATTTGTTTCACAACTAAAAAGTTCAGACATGATCGAGAACAACCAGTATCTTAAATTGTTTCCTAACTTTTGTTGTGTCACTCGGCTTTGTTTTAAAAAACTTGCTCATTACTTATGAGCTCATAATGTCTCTGCAGTTACGGTTAAATATTTTGCATAGCTCCATTTCAACATTTATTTGTATAATTTGCATGAACTCAGAAGACAGCTTTTAAACAGCTTATTCTATGCCTGAAATTGTGTTATTTAGCATCATTGAAGAGTTCCGAGCAAATTCATCCATCATCAATATTTGCAAGTTTCATACAGAAAACAACAGCATTTTAAAAAAGGGTCAAAGATCATTTACAGAATTGATCGCTACCGCTAATCATTCACTGGCCCTGTTAAATGACAACTAGCAGTAGGTGAACTACAGTTAGCTGAACTTCTCTCCATATCATACAAACATATACTACAAGGCTCCTTTGTAATGCTGTAACTACAGTGTGCATTTTGAATGGCACTGGTTCTGATGTGGTACATGTGGGTTCTCAGTAGCAGTTGAGCCAGCCGTAGTTGAGCAGAACACGCATCACTCTCCTGTATGGCAGGTAGTACTCGCTCTGTCTGGGGCCGTCTGAGAAATACAGATATCCTGTGGAAGGACAGATTCAGTTTATATTCAAGTATGCAACAAAACCTAGACCTTAGGAAAGTACAACAAGCTACAACTACAACATTCACATATAATTGAGTTGTAAAGTTTCTATGGCAGATTTGTTAGTTGCTTCTTCATACATCCAGCAGACATGTGGTAACATGAGCAAGAACTGTAGCTGTTTTGAACCATTCACTCTCTTTTTTAAACTCTGTTTTGGTCTCCACCACCTTTTGAGACAAAATATCTATCTTTTATGCTGCATTGCACCACAATGTTCACCAACTAGTCACTAACTTTGTCTACCATTTGATCACAGACATACTACACTTTTTTTTGTCATCAGGGCTTTTTCCTTTAAAGAGGCACCTATTTGCAGAAATTCAGTTAATAGAGCCAATGAGAGGAACAAAAACAGTCAAGTTGTGGTCTGTTAGACCTAAACAGTGATCTGAAAGGTGCTAAAGTAGTGTAGTGAATTTGGTTAAACGAGAAACATTTCTTACCATAATTCTCAAAGGCTGCATCAACTTTAGAGCCAATGCCTGGGAAATCCTGGGTGATATATCGTGGGTAGCCACTCTCCATTCGGTTTCTACGCTCATCATAGCTGTAGAAGAGAGAGAGAAAAAAGTGATGCCATTACAAAGTCTGTATTGTATGTAGACGGAGCTAATAAATTAATCTCAGTGATACATGCACATTTTCATTTTTCTATACCTAAGACCATCAGGTACATAGCCTAGCCATGCTAGATCCCATGTTTCTGACGGCACAAGGGTCTAGGGAAGCTCGACAGGGAGGGAGGCGGGCTAAAAGGTTGTCTATCAAATCCCTCTGCAGCAATTGGGTAGGTATACAACCAATCAACGCAACGAATAGGCTGACGTAGTTCCGAGAGCGCCGGCGGATTGTGTGGCTAAGTCCCATTAGCTTCCCAACCAGCGGAGCGGCGGAGCCAACTGGTATATTAAGGATTTGCCATATCCCTTCGGCATAAGTCCAAATACGTCTTTCTTCTCAATGAAACACTTAAGTGCCGTCCTTTGTTTATCTTTCAAATTGAATTTTAGCTTCAAATCTTTAAGGGCTGTGGCCAAAGCCGAGTCGAAAGATAACTGTTTATTGTGCGCCGGTTGTTTCTGTCAGAATAGTCACGCCTCTGTCGTCACTTTGTTACGCCCGCCTTCTGACTCTACACTTCATGGTGATTGGTCCGGCCAGTTTTAGGAGAATCCAGCCTCGAGCCTTATGGAGGGTAACTAGACCCACCCTGGCAGAGAATTAAATTCGTTGCCATGGGTTGTCTAGCGCGGCTAGGCTATCAAGTACATGCTATGTTAGGAAAAAAAAATATATATATATATAAAACCTCACCTCCAGTACTTATTATTCACAAAAATGAGTGTTTTTCCAGTACTTGACACATAGACAGCTGCATCCACCTTACTGACTGAGGAGGGAAGGCCAAGGTTGGTGATGGACTTTGGATAGCCTGGCATTATTGTTTTTGAAATTGCCCTTATTCCCCAGTACTGGCGACCTGTAGAGAGACAGCTGGAGGTTCTTAAATCTTGTAGTTACTTGTACATCTTCACAGTTATCAGCTGCTTCAGTTCATCATAGTCCACGTATTTAATCTCAACCAAAACCCGATGAATATTACCTTCAAAAAAGTACACCACATTTTCATTCGGGACTTCATAGGCAGCATCCACAGAGTTGATCCGTGGCCACTTTCTGTCCACTTTAGTTAAACGGATTCCTTGGAAACTTGAACTCTTCCTCCAGTAGTATCTAGTAAACATGTTGGATTGAAATGTAGACAGATGTAGGATTCATGCTCTACATAAATGCAGCAGTTATCATGCATTAAAAATGTACCCATTTTTGAAGAAGTACAGGTCTCCCCTGATGGAGGTAGCATCATCAAACACCAGGTCACGGTTGCATTGTTCATCTGCGGGGTTTGGAGGTTCTGTTGGATCTTCTGGTTCTGGACTGGGAGGTGGTTCAGGTTTTGGTGCTGTTGTGGGGACTGTTGTACGGCTGCCTGGAGCAGTAAATTCAAAAGTGACTGAGCTATAATGAGCCAAACAATTGGCACAAGTAGACCAACAAATGCACTTATAGAAACATTTATGTAAGGCTTAGAACCATGTATGAGTCACAAAGAATATACATTTTATGTTCAGTTCATTAGAAATCTTGTCATCATCAGAGATTCGTGTGAGTCAGTTCAGTGTTTCTATTTACCATAAAGGGCTTGAACACCACGTCTGTCGTCATCTGGTAGCCTGTACCCATTTGTGTTGACATATTGATATGTAGGGTACATCAGTGCACGTCTGTCTCTGGAGTGATCCAGGCCCAGAGCATGACCAAACTCATGGGCAGCCACCAGCAGCAGATTCACACCTGAACATAGTGTACAATTTTGTGACTTTATATTTGCTTTTCATGCAGATGTTCAGAGGTAGAACAGCATTAGGAACAATAAACGCAGATTATATACTTCCTCCCCAGTGGATAGAGCAGTTTCAGCTTCACCACAATAACATGGTAGAGTATGTTTACCTCTTTGGGTCAGAGTCCAGCTTTCATCATCATCAAAATGCGTATCACCTCCCTGACCTTGTCCAGGAGAGTTAGCATGAGCCAAGACTCCACCCGCTCCGTCGAAAGGGTAAAAGTCCCCGTGGTCTGCGACAGGACAAAGAAGATAATGCTTAAAATGTCAGAACCTACATAAAGCCATGATCAAGTTCAAAAGGCAGATTGCTCTAAAACACAGTGGTGAATTCTTGCAGACTCACATCCGCCCTGAAACAGGATCATGATGTCCGCAGTACCACTGGTGACCTGTTTGAAGTCCAGGGGGATGACGTCGCTGTAGAGCTGGAAGGCCTGAGCGATGGTTGTGTCCACCTGACGCTGGGTCAGATCTGGAGTGTACCGAGTGATCCTGTTCAAATCATAGGCTGTTATTGTTAAACCACAGTCATATTAATACACCTAGACACTTAAAATACAATTATATGACTAAAATATTGACAATATTGTATCCAGCAACAGCAAACAGTGCTGCACCTGTATGTAATCAGCCTTTTGTTCCATTTGGGTCTCCCAGGGAAGTGTCCATATCGGCTTATGTCTGACACTCCACACCTCGGTGCCTTCATCACATCTACAGTCTCCTTATCCAAGATGCCAGTCACCTGAGGGTACACAGATGATGATACATTACAAGATTTTAATGTAACCTCTTGAACACTTTCAAATTTACCAAAATAATTCCTTGTTTTTCATTTCTTCTCTTGCAAGAAGGCAGGATTTGACATATTTGTTCACGATAAAAGCAGAAAATTACGTGTTGCATGTATTCCAAATTTAACAGAGATCAAATTATTTATTTCCGACCAGCCTGCTCAAATGATATGATAAGTACAATCTTTTATCCATTGAAATTACCTCCAGGCCAAAGAAGGCCTGCATAGCCTGGAGATCCTGAGTGAAATTGTTGTGTCTGATTCTTCGTACTGTTGAGTTCGTCATCCCAACATCAGCGTAGAACTGAGAGAGATATCCCTGATACAGAGAGAGGAAACACACACTGAGAAAATCCGCATATTTAATTTATATTCTCTAATCACTGATAGCTGCTACTAACGCTTATAGTGACATAGCATTACCTCGGCCAGATCTTGGTCCTCAGGGGACGTTGTTGGAGCGATGGTCGGTGCTGCATGGCACAGGGATAAGAGACCCAGCAGCACTATCCAAAAAACAGACATCTTGTTCCAGTGTTTTCTTCTCTCCATCCTCTCTCCTTTTGAAAGCCAACCTCAGCAGCTTTAGGTGTATATTGTTCTGATAAAAGCTGAATAAGGGGCACGCAATGTACTCTGGAGCTTTACAAATGTAAAGAGAGGTGAGGGGACGGGGAGTGAAGAGGGGCCCCCTCTGATAACACAGTGGGAGGAGATTGTATCAGTTTAACTTCACTGATGAACTATTTGGGAAGATGTTGCTTTGTTCTGTTGTTGCCGGTTTCCTCTTAAGAGATGCCTAAATTATCTTTTCTTCCTTATCTGAAATTTTTGTACCAGTTTTCACACACACACAGTGGAGCAAACTACAACTGCAGATAGCAAGAACATCTAAATTAAATGAGACTGATCTTCCTTTTAAAATATTCCTCTTGTAAAGTGATTTGTCCTAAGTAAAACTGAAACATGAACAACTTTTTTTTTTTTTTTTAAAAACAGCTCTCACACAGCCTTAACATTTTTTTTGCTTGTTTGTGTTCAGTGTGTATGTACTTTATGATAAAAATCTGACGTATCGTGTCCACAGTCCGCTTTGGTGGGTAAACATGAGCGTGATGTTTGCAGGATTCACATGACCACCGAGGTTCACGTATGGAGGCCAGAACTACGTTTAGCTGCCCTTTGAGGACGCTAATGTGGCCAAAGCTTTCTCGCACACATCTAAAGAACATTTCAGGACAAAATACAATCATCTGCATCCATTTGCTGATGATAAATGCTTTGACAATAAATACATGCATGCGTCTGATTCTTGCAACAATCACAGAGGTGTGACGTTGGAGCAGTGTTGAAAGATTTCATTAATTACACTGTAAGAAAAATCTTTCATTGGTACAGTTATGTGCAATTCTGGGCTACTTTAGTTGGATATTTCCATTTATTGCTACTTTATACATTTCAGAGGTATTTTTTAGTTACTTAGCACCTACTATGAGCATCTAAATTAATGCATAAAAAGCATATCGAATTGGTAAAAATAACAGAGAGAAATTCTGCACACATTTTTATGTATTAATAAAAAAATCCAATAGTATAATATATGTGAATCCAACAATGGCAGAAGTCATTTTACCTGCAAATAAGAGCTTTTCTTGTATGCTTAGAGTTTATACTTTGCTAATAATACCTATGTACTTGTTAAATGTTAAAAATCTTTAACTTTGAATGGAATATTATGAAAACGGGTTGCTCTAAATGTGTTTTCCTATCTATGTTGGAGAGAAAAAAAACTACAAAAGCTCAATCAAAATTCTGTTTTATTGAGTTCAGACATGTTTTTGCATAGTCAAATTTACAATACAGCCAGAGATGTGTTCACTAATGTCATATATTCAAGAAGGTCGCCTAAAATATATTAAGTTGTAGTTTTTTAGTCATATGATAACATACAATTAAATTAGTAAGCTGAATTTAAAGCACGTGAGTACAAAAGTGTCGTCAAGTTCACGATATTTCAAAAAAAGACACACTTCTCATTAGACTTTCACATTATTAGTACAGTATATTCATGCACATTAGTGGTTTAAGTAACATTGTGCTCCAAAGGGCCATGAGACATAAAATATATATACAGTTACACATTTGTATTCAGAATCTAAACTGTAGCAATTCAATCACAGGATATAAGTTATCTCAGTTTCACAACTACATGTGTAGCCTTCTAAGGGCTTGCTTAAACTCTATAAACGGTATCTTTGTGTTGTCCACTACTTTATGGGATCAGCATCCCAGCCAAGAGTTTCCTGAAATCACCTTCACCACCCGCTTCAGTCTGAAGTCGTACTGGTAAGATTTTGTCCCACTGAGGAGGAAGATGCTACCTGTAAACAGAAAATCACACCAAAGCTTATTTTAAAGTCACTCGCATTAAAAATAGCTTTTTACCACTTGTATTTCACATGCCTGCACATACAGTATAGTGGCTGTTTGTGTTGGATCAAAATACACGAGGTGGAACGTGGACAACAAAGTTCAGCCGTGAATCTATTTCTACTCGAGTAACACATTGTTCTAAAGCAAATGGTGTTTTCCGTATAAAAGTGCGTCCGGTGCGGTAAACTCCACCCGTCTGCCACCTAAACATGGTAAAAACAAGAAATTACAACTTCTATTTCAGCTGGCTTCTATTTGTATCCTGCAGCTCAGGTCCACAATATACAAAGTTCATGAGTTCATAAAGTGCCTGTTTTTACCATGTAACTTAAATGCAGCGTCGACTCTTCTGGGGATTCCAGGCCAGTCGGTTTGGATGAGTCTGGGGAAGCCGGGGTCCATCTGTCTCTTCTGCTCATCGTACCTGCAGTCAGATCATTCAGATAGATGCATTTTCAGTAGCAGTTTCAGTGTGGAAATGTCAGTAAGTTTTCATGTAGTTCAATATTTTTGATTTCCATACTGGAATTCAGTGGTAGAAGTGGTATTCTTATCCTTTACTTAAGTATTTATATAAAAACTGTACAAATTTAGATATTCTAAATACTTTACAAGTAAAAGCCTAGGATGAAAAAAATGAAGCTAAGAACAATTTTAAAGTCAAACTACCGATTTGGATCCTCTGACTGATTTATTATATGTCATCCCCTCAGTGTGTCAGCAGCATGTTACTGTTGTAGTTGCTGCAGGTGGAGCTAGTTTGAAGTACTTTATATACAATTTTAAACACAGAGGCATCAACTAAATCTAGAGGGTTGTGACATGACTGAAGGAAGAGGAGAGTTCCAATTCACAAATCTGTTTGAGTTTTTCCAGATCTTTGATTTTTGGTGAGATATTGGACCACTGAGTATATACTGAAATGAAAGCAACACATCATGTTAGACTTAGACATCTGAAATGTGACCCTGACTACACACTGCTGTTTGAAGCACTGGATTAATCAATCATATGTTTTTTGTTTTTTTTTAAATTGCCATATTAAAATATTAATCTGCAAAGTGTCAAATACATATAGTGGAGCAGGAAGTAGAATATTTCCTTCTGAAACTGAGCCAAGTGGAAGTCTAAAGTAGCACAAAATAGAAATATAAAGCAATTATTTCAGAATTGTACCTACATACACACTTGAGTAAATGTACTTTCCATGATTGCTAGAATTGGTTTGCTGTTTTACACTCAACAAAAATATAAACGCAACACTTTTGTTTTTGCTCCCATTTTTTATGGGATGAGCTCAAAGATCTAAAACTTTTTCCACATACACAATATCACCATTTCTCTCAAATATTGTTCACAAATCTGTCTAAATCTGTGATAGTGAGCACTTCTCCTTTGCTGAGATAATCCATCCCACCTCACAGGTGTGCCATATCAAGATGCTGATTAGACACCATGATTAGTGCACAGGTGTGCCTTAGACTGCCCATAATAAAAGGCCACTCTGAAAGGTGCAGTTTTGTTTTATTGGGGGGTTCCACTCCTCTTCAATGGCTGTGCGAAGTTGCTGGATATTGGCGTGAACTGGTACACGCTGTCGTATACGCCGATCCAGAGCATCCCAAACATGCTCAATGGGTGACATGTCCGGTGAGTATGCTGGCCATGGAAGAACTGGGATGTTTTCAGCTTCCAAGAATTGTGTACAGATCCTTGCAACATGGAGCCGTGCATTATCCTGCTGCAACATGAGGTGATATTCTTGGATGTATGGCACAACAATGGGCCTCAGGATCTCGTCACGGTATCTCTGTGCGTTCAAAATGACATCAATAAAATGCACCTGTGTTCTTCGTCAATAACAGACACCTGCCCGTACCATAACCCCACCGCCACCATGGGCCACTCCATCCACAACATTGACATCAGAAAACCGCTCACCCACATGACGCCACACACGCTGTCTGCCATCTGCCCTGAACAGTGTAAACCGGGATTCATCCGTGAAGAGAACACCTCTCCAACGTGCCAGACGTCATCGAATGTGAGCATTTGCCCACTCAAGTCGGTTACGACGACAAACTGGAGTCAGGAGGAGACCCCAATGGGGATGACGAGCATGCAGATGAGCTTCCCTGAGACGGTTTCTGACAGTTTGTGCAGAAATTCTTTGGTTATGCAAACCCATTGTTTCAGCAGCTGTCTGAGTGGCTGGTCTCAGACGATCTTGGAGGTGAACATGCTGGATATGGAGGTCCTGGGCTGGTGTGGTTACACGTGGTCTGCGGTTGTGAGGCTGGTTGGATGTACTGCCAAATTCTCTGAAACGCCTTTGGAGATGGCTTATGGTAGAGAAATGAACATTCAATACACGAGTAACAGCTCTGGTTGACATTCCTGCTGTCAGCATGCCAATTGCACGCTCCCTCAGATCTTGCTGCATCTGTGGCATTGTGCTGTGTGATAAAACTGCACCTTTCAGAGTGGCCTTTTATTGTGGGCAGTCTAAGGCACACCTGTGCACTAATCATGGTGTCTAATCAGCATCTTGATATGGCACACCTGTGAGGAGGGATGGATTATCTCAGCAAAGGAGAAGTGCTCACTATCACAGATTTAGACAGATTTGTGAACAATATTTGGGAGAAATGATGATATTATGTATGTGGACAAAGTTTTAGATCTTTGAGTTCATCTCATAAAAAATGGGAGCAAAAACAAAAGTGTTGCATTTATATTTTTGTTGAGTGTAGTATAGAAAGTGATGCTGGTTCACTGTAGTGTAAATGTCTAATTTAATATTTAAATAGCCATACATGTTGATTCCCTGTGTTTGAATGGTAATTATATTTACACTGTAGTTATCACATGTATTTGTTAATTCAAAGTAAAAACAATTGGTCAGCTTATTATTTCTGATGATTCATTGATGACATTTTCAGGCAAAAATGTTGTTTTCTGTCCCCAGCTTATGAACTGTGGGAAGTTGCTGATTTATTTTACTTTTCTGGCTTACATTGCAGTACAGTGATTATAATTAAGATTTGAACTGTTAGACAGAACAATCTGATGACATCAGTGTGAGATTTGGAAAATAACTGCGGGACAGTTGCTATTTTCTGACATTTTATGGAGGAACTCTTCTACTAATAGGCAATGATTGGTATGTTAAGCACCAATAAAAGCAATTGTTTCTTCTGGCCTCACATTTGTTTGTTTCATATAGTCTTGAAACAGTAATGACAGCAATAAACAACTCACTAGGTGGCAGAGTTTAACAGCTCATTACTGGGTGTTACTGTTTTTGTGTTTTTGTCTTTTATCCTGTAAAAAGACATGATCAAACAGATAATTATTTTTTGTGTGAAGCAGCTGGCGCCTTATAAAGTTACCTGTAATAAAACTCTCCGATGAAGAACACAGTCTTCCCGTATTCACTGACATGTACGGCAGCATCAACCTGCCTGACTCTGGAGGAGAAGCCGTACTCGTGGATGGAGCCAGCGCGACTTTTCATCTTAAGCTGTTGAACCACCCAGTACTTATGACCTGGAAAAACACAGCCGTGTCACTGCATTTCGGGACACTATGAAAAACAGCAACATACCACAAGCGCTGCCAACAGCAATGAGCCTCTTGCATGAGCAGCGACACTTAAGTTGCACAAGGCTATAATTTGGGTGCAACATTGTGTTCTCCTACTGGAAATCCAGCCTTGTCATGCTGACAAGGACTAAGTGATGCTTTGCAGACTGCCCATTACTCTACCAGTGAATATGTACGCCACGCCTTTGGCAGGGATGTCATAAGCAGCATCAACGTGAGAACTGATGCTGGGTAAATATGTGCTGCTGTGGCCCTCTGTCAGGCGATTCCAGTAGGTCATCCTTGTTGTTCTCATCCACATGTACCTGGATTGCAAGACCAAGAGTCAGTGGCAGCTCGGACATATTTAGAATGTTTTGTGCTTCATTTTTAAGCATACTTACTTGTTTTTAAAGAAAACAATCTCATTGTTAATCATTGTTGCTGCATCAAAAGAAAAGCTGGGGTCACATTTATTTGGAGAGACTTGGGATGCCACTTTTTTGCCAGGCTTGCCTGTGAAATCATAACATAAAATATACTGACCACAATGTGCAACAATCTTTTACCCGTTTTAATTGCATATTTTAGGGGAAACTACTGTTTATATGTGTAATTTGTTCCTCACCGTACAGCGTTTGGATCCCCAGCACGTCGTCTGCAGATAGAGAGTACTGTGTTCGGCTCTGATGTCTGTAGTTGGGGTACATGATGGCAGAGGGGTCTCTGGAATGAGTCAAACCCAGAGAGTGACCGAGCTCATGAGCTGCAACAGCAAACAGGCTGTAACCTGAAATACAGGAGCAAATGATTTCATTAGTTCATTAAAATCAGCTCAGAATGACCCTGAAAGCTGCTGAACAATACGACGCTAACTGAAAGCAAAAATGGTCGTTTATGGCGATGCCTTTGAGGAACCCAATTTTTATTCCTCAAAGAACCTTTTCGTCTGAGTGTTTTTGAAGGCACATTTCTGCAAACAGTTCTTGAAACAACACCCAAAGGTGCCCCAAAAAACATTAAAAAAATATTCCTTTTAACCCAGTTTCCACAAAATGGCGTTTCTATTCAGCTAAACTACCTTATAAATTGCATTTTCAGAGAAACATATTTTATTCACCCAAATGAATTTTACTGCTCTGCTGTGGCTCCTTCTCAGCCAACCAAACCATTATTAGATGGGGTGGGACTTTTCTCTCTGCAAACCCAGAAAATGGAGGAGAAGCCTCAAACATGTAGTAAAAGGCATGTTATAACCCAAATCACGACATTTTACCGAATCCTAACCAAGTAATTTGGGTGCCTAACCTTAACCAAACTTGTAAATGCTTCTAACTTAAAGTGATAATTTCCTAAACCTAACCATGTAATCTTTGTGCCTAAACCCAACCAGAAGGCGAGTAAAAACCTTCAGAGTGAAAATCTAGTTACTGGTTTATGTCACCAACACACACTTTGTTGCTGTTTCAAACTGGCCACCTTTCCCACCACAGATTTAATTTTTTTCCAAGTAAAATACAATCCCTTCAAAAATCTAATTTAGAATGCAGTTTAGTTGTATAGGAATGTAATTTGGTAGAGGAAGGGTTGTTCCTTTAGGCTCTATGAATGGTGTTTCAAAGGACTTTAGCAAAATTAAGTTCTTTAAGGAACCATTTTCAGGATAGTTCTTTGTGCACTCAGTTGTTTCAGTAAAGAACGTCTTTCAAAAAAAATTTAAGTGTTTTATTTTAAAAATAATCAATCTATTAAATGCAGTTCAGCACATGAACAAAGCTGTTCACCATGTTCCTTTTTAGGTATTGAAAATGTGAGCTTCAGAGATACACAAAATCAGTCACTGTTGGAGGAAACATAAAGCCCTGAAACCTGAAATAAACTTGTGAATCCAAACAAAAAATCCAAATCACTGAACGCTTTTGACAGCTTAAAACACACTGATGACTAGAACTTTTATGTATGAATTATAAATGTAAGAATTTGGAGCATATCTGGGCCTCCATTGTAATACATTTAATATTTTGGGTTCTTGACTGTTGGTCAGACAGAACAACATATTTCGAGATCCAACTTGGGATTTGGGTAAACTGGGATGGACTTTTACCACAGATTTCTGATATCTAATTGATGAACTGAGAAAATAATATGATTAATCAATTATAGAAATAGTTGCAACTCAAATTTCCTGCCCAATTATATGCCACCATAAGAACCTCTGGTGCTTCAAATTTAAAAAAACACATTAAGTAAATGAAGAGCCATTTCTGAAGAACCTGAGAGTCTTCTGAAGAAATATTGAAGAACCACTGTTTTGTCTGAGAATGTCTGTGGCTTTCAAAGTGTTATTTGTACTCCTGAGCGCAGCTTTATCAGTCGGAGCTCATCATCACCTACCAGGAGTCAACACCTGCTATTGCATTACTGCTTGGGGTGTGGTCTGAGGTTTTAACCCACAAAGAGCTACACAAAGCTGTCTGGACATTGTTGATTTACATAAATGATACACATTTTGTTTATTTAACAGGCAAGAAAATATGAATTCAAGTGATCTAAAACATTAGGAACATAGATTGTGCTGCTTTGCAATAGCTTTGCAATAGCTAAATTCTTGGCTGAGGTCATCTTGTGTCTTTCGTGTTACAGTGTTAAACATGTTGTGACTGACAGACCTTGCCTCCCTGCTGTCCACGTTTCATCCTCATCAAAGTGCACGTCTCCACCCAACCCCTCTCCTGGCTGAAAGGCATGAGCCAACACACCCCGGGGTCCATCAAAGGGGAAGAAATCTCCATGAGCTACGGCAGGAAGACAATGAATGAATCTCTGCTGTTAATTAACCCCAATTAGAAAGCCAAGATAAGAAACTACCCCGACGTGTTTTCAGACTTACTTCTGCGTGCGAAGGAGAAGACTATATCAGCTTTGCCATGGTTGACTTTGATGAACTTCAGTGGAGCCGCATCGCTCCACATCTTCAGGGCAAAACGAAAGGACTTTTCCACATCCTCTCGCTTCATGTCTGGAGTATATTTGGTAATCCTGAATTCCAGTGACAGAAATGGACTCAAAAACATGAAGCATCAGGAGCAACAAGTTCTACATCTGCTGCTACAAATACTTTAACACATCCTCTGTTGGCTACAAAAATCTATCTACAGGAACAAAAGAATCCTTTAAAAACATTCCATAAATTGTGATCTCACGTGTATGTGATGGTGTGCTTCTTCCATTTAGGTTTACTGGGGTAAAAGCTGAAGTTGTCCACATCTGGAACGCCACACCTTGGCTCCTTCATCACATCCAGGGTGTTAGAGTCCAGGTTTCCTGTTTCTCTCAGACCAAAGAAGTGTTGCATTTCTCTGATTTTCTCCTCCATTGCTGGTGCAGACCTGATCCTTCTTGATCGAGCTCTGTGGTCTCTGACGTTCAGACCATAGAACCTGTTCAGGTAGCCCTGTTGATATGATGATGCTTAGAGCAAGATGTCTAAAATGTGTCTCCAAATAGCTTTTAATGTTGTTTTCTCTAGTATGTTACAGTTTCAGAATATGAGGTGGTTTATGTGTAATAAAGTGGAGTTTCTTCCTTATTTAAAACAAGTAATTCCCCTAAACTTCATCCTCTAAATTATGTTGCTTCAGTTCCCTCATGCTCTTACTCATAAATACACAGTATACTGATTGCAACAAGATTGAAGATAAGTTAGGAAAGGGCTGCTTCAGTATTATCTATTTTTTCTCTGCCACACTTTCAGCCGAAAGACTTTATGTCCTGTTAACAGTTTCTTTTGCAGAATCCAGATTCCTCGTATGATTATAGTGGACAAATTATAGATTTACCCATCAAAACCAAGCATTTACAGGGTAAAACAATAGCATTTGATCCAGATAAACAATAGGATGTGTACATTTCTACTTGTAATATAGGTAAGAAAACACCTGCAAACCAAATACACACAATGTCACCATTTAATCTGGAATCTGCACAACAAACATGAAGTACAATTTGTACAATCACCAAGATTTCTAATGGGATACTTGACCCTAATTTATTTGGTTCTTATCTAAACTTTACAAGACTTTTTATCCGCCCACGAACCTCAGCCAGCTCCATGTCCTCACGCCTCAGTTGCTGGTCCTCATCAATGGGTAGAGTCCGCGAGATTTCCACAAACAACAGAGAGCCCAAAACGGGTATCCACATCCACAACAACTCCATGTTTTAAATGCTCATTTCCACCAGGCTTCACATTTTTTATATGGGAGTATTCTTGAGGTTGTTGGGCAATCACATGGCACAAAAGTGCTCAGTCCTGTTTGTTGCAGCCTGGTCTATCTGCCCCAATTTTATGGAGGTTTTGTGGTTAAAACCTCCCAATGAAATGTCTACATACGTCTGGGCTGTTTGTCTGTAATGCTGAGAGACGTCTTTGTACAGTGTGCTTCAGAGTACAGAAGGAAGAAGTGTTGTTTTTCTTCTCTTTTTTTAAATCTCAGTCAAGTCAAAACCTGCCGACATTTGTGAGGCAAACCTAATTTATGCTCAGCCTTATCTGTATTTCACTCGACACTAGATTTCTAAGTAAGATTTCAATTAGACAAACCACAGAGGCTGATTAACAAAAAAACACAAGGAGCATACAAAAACCACAAACATGCATCATCAGTTTTTAATTTGTAATTCTTTATTTTGATAAGATGTGACTACTGATAAATAAAGCTCCAGTCAAAACAGAGAAGTACAGTGTGTTTCACTTTGTGTTGTTTAATTTAATCAAGGTTTTCAGGTAAATTCCTTGTTGTGCGGATTTCATCCAGTATTTCAACAGCCAAGCCAGGAATTTGCTGTCTCGACTCCCACTACGTGTTTCTGGCTGTAGTCATATTTGTAGACTTGTGGTCCCAAAAAGAAGTAGATGAAACCTAAAAAAAAAGAAAAGAACACAGTACAAACTTTAAGAAGCAAACGAAATGGTTCAAATATTTCTCCTTTCTTATGCTGTGTTGTCTAGAATTGTTTTACGATTTCTTGATGATGATGATGATGATGATTGCCATGATGAGTATCTTTCTGAAATTACAGTATATCATACGAAGGGTTTTAAGTGGTAAAATTATATGGTTTAAATCATGGAGGGGAACCACATGTTCTGTAATAACTCCACTCCACACGGCTTATATTGCATGTAGATTAGCATTCCTGTGCAGCTAATAACAATGCAACTTGCAAAAACCCCTCAAGCCACAGACAGAAGTTCTACATCCAAAATCAAGACAACATTATCACTCAGTTTGAGAACTGTTGATAGCTGCAATACTATATGTGGTTTGTTGTGGAACATTTTCACTTTTAAGACAAATTTGAATGAAAATAAACTGCGAACAAGCTGAACAATTGGTCACATTTGCTCACCCTCTTTATGAATGGCTGCGTTTATCGTAGCGTTGACTCCGGGAAACCTCTCGCTGATGTACTTCGGGTAACCAAAGTCCATCACCTTTCGGTTTTCATTGTAACTGAAAACGACACAATGCTGTTTGTCAGCAAGTCGTGACTCACGATCATCTGTTTGTCGTCCAGAGCTGGCAACTTAAAGATCATCAAACCTCAGAGGCCAAATTGAGCCCTTTGCTCTCCATGTGAGGTCCAAATGAAAGAGGAAATCTTTTAGTCACATCTGAGTCAACTTTTTCAATGTCCGTATCTACATGTGCTTTGTGATTTGGCTGCACTGTGCTTTTATGTTTCTATTTAACTCAGCATACCTCTTAAACAGCACTTCATTGAGGCTAAAATAAGAGAAGAAGTGTATAATTTAATTTAATCCAATCTGTAGTCCTCACATAGAAGCATTTATTACATCTCTGCTTCCCAATGCTCATAAATGAAAAAAACAGTGCTCTGGGCAAAATATTATAATCTTGTGATGCAACACTGTTGGTTCAAATAGCTTCAAATTAAGTACGATGCCTTGATGTGTGAACGTGCATGCGAAGCAAAGTGCAGTAGGGACTCTATTTAAGTGATTGTGATTGGGTGAATGTTGCTTATTTGTTGCCTTACCTCCAGTAAATGTCATGCATGAAGAAGAGGGTGCGTCCTGTTTTTGGCATGTGCACCGCTGCATCCACGTCTTGAACCCAGGCTGGAAATCCAAAGTGACTGAGTGCTCTGGGCTTTCCCTTCACCAGAGAGCCTTTCACTGTCCAGAACATGGATTCTTTCAAAGGAAAGACATCTTGTTACATCAGACACTGAATATCTCACTTGTCAGCTGGTACATAAAATATGCACGAAAACTCATGATTGCATTTCATCAGCTACTTGACGGCTTAATTTGCTCGTGTTTTGAAATTATAGAGCCGTTAACTAATGTCAAAATAAATACTTGTGTACAATTTTTGGGTGTAGAGCCACAGGATGATTAATTGTTTGATTGTGTAGAGATATTGGCATATTGTGTTATTATGATGACACACAGATTAGATAATTATATTGGCAGCTACTGCAGCAATAAATAGTTACCATGAATAAGGTAAGCGGTGGATCTGCGAGGTACCCAGAAGGCAGCATCAATGCTGGTTTCAATCTTGGGCATAAAGTTGGAGATGGGACCTTCTTTGATGCCATATTGTGCATTATGTTTAATCCAGAGATACCTAATGGGGGAAACATTGTCAGCTGAATAACAACACAATGTTTTTCTAATGCCAAATGTGTTGTATTAGGTGCACCTGTGAAATCTAACAACCCTCTACAATCTTACAGAACTGCATCACATTTACAGGTGGTCTTAATTTTTCACCCTCCTCATGTAGTTTAATGGAGTGGACAAAATATTAAACACAATTGAATGCAGTTTAGTACGTGACCCACTATGACTGAAGAACAGTTAATACAGTTTTGACAGCAAAACCTGAAAATGTAGAAGCTTTTCAGCACATAGCTGTATTACAGCTGTAATAGCTGTAATACAATCCAATAACATTGTATTGGATTGTATTACAGTTGAAAAACAAATGTTTAGGCTTAACAAAACAACTTAACACAACAGTTTGCATCAGTCTTTTTCAGTTACGAAAGCTTTAAATGAAACTATTTTCAACCAACAAGTTGTATTAAATTGAAGGAACTAATTATTCCTTTACAATATTCTGCAGCATAAACACAAGTTCTGTAGGATTTCAAATTTTGATCTCAGTATGAACAAGAAATAAGTCATCAAACCAATGGAATTAAATTACTATTTGATTTTTGTTTTTAATCAATTAACAGACATTTCTGTAGAAACTGCACACAATATCAAGTTGGTGTAATTGCCAACAATATTTTGTCGACACAACTCATCACAACAATGTAACTTAAAAGACTTCTCTAAATCAGTAAATTAGATCTTTTAAAATACTTTGCATTTAATTAAATGCACTGTTGTGTGGTGAGTGTGAATCAAATGTTATCAACATGCCTGTCTCTGAAAAAGAAGGTGGCATCTCCAAGAGTGGACACCGCATCGAAGGTCATGTCTGGAGCACATTTGTCCTGCAGGCGTCGGGGAAACAGGGAGCCGGACATCCAGGGGTTCATCTGAGAGCCTCTCAAAGCGTAATTTGGATGCCCTCTGACAGGACCTAACACATAGCAGTACAGGGTATGACTCACTTAGTGGGGATTTGTATATATACTATGTAGGACTCAAAAATGTAACTAAATTCCAAATGTGTTTACTGTAAAGTGCGTTGATATTGACTACATCTTCTCTGGATAACAGGTTGGCAGGATGTAAGGACGTATATGTCGGGTACATCAGTGATCCTGGGTTTCTGGAGTGCTTAAGGCCCAAAGCGTGGCCAAACTCATGAGCTGCCACCACAAACAGATTAAAACCTGCAACGGCACAAAGTAAAGTAAATTCAGATAGATGTTATTGCCCTTTGTAGTATTTTTAGTGCAACACCTTCCGATGTGCCTCGGCTCAGCACCTGTTTCTCCTGCTGTCCAGCGCTCATCGTCATCAAAGTGTGTGTCCCCTCCGACACCCAAGCCTGGACCGAAAGCATGAGCCAGTGTGCCTCTGGGTCCGTCAAATGGATACAAATCACCATGCTCTGCACAATGTAATCCAGGCCAAACATGAAACAGAAACCACAGAGAAAACCATTTTCTTTCATGCCAAAGGGAAATTACAGGCCGCTGTTCACCTCATCTTAATGAGTTTGGCGAGTTCAGCGGCCAGATGATGACACTACGTTGGTTAGCAGTTAAATTACAGCTGGAGGTCCACACGTGGAGAGCCGCTGCACAGTTTATTTACATAATACAGTAATATATATCTGCTGGGAACTAATTTTCTTTCTGTCATCTTCGGTTTCTGTACTTTATCAAACAAAACTAGAGCCCACCGTGGGTCACAAACTCCACCATGATGTCAGCGCTGCGGGTGTGTGACCTGACAAACGTCAGACCGCTGGCTCTGGCCCAAACGCTGAATGCTGACTCAATCAGAGAGTCCACAGTGCTGCGAGGCAAATCTCTGGTGTACCTGCCAATGCTGCAACGACAACAGCTGCAAGTTAGCCGCTAAATATTCACACACAGCATTGTTCTGAATAAATAGAAACCTAATAAAAAGGATTCATACCACAACATCATACCAGCGTTTGTACTTTTTCAAGAATAGCAGCAACCTCAAGCCCATAGTTACCAAAACATGTGCCATTTTTGCTGCCCTATGAAAAATAACTCTTACATTTTAAAACAATAACAATAGCTGCCTGTCTTAGTTCTCTCCTTAATTATACATTTGTCCTGCATGTAATCCAGCCTCAGGCATGCCTCAAACAGAACTTGCATCAAAATGGATCAGGACGTCTCAGACAGTGTTACGTAAGTTCATGCATGTATGGTCAACTTGGCACTGGAACAAGCCCATAATAACTCTCAGAGGCAGGAGTCCCAAACCCATAATGTTAGCCATAATGATTTGTGACAGTAGCTGTTCCTTATGTCTGCCAAAGGTTTTATTGCCTGCTGGCTTCAAAATGTTTCTCACGTATTGGCTGGGTTTGCATATTAGGGACAACGAGACTGGTGTTTTTTTTTTTGGTTTTTTTTTGCAAGTTCATTCAAGGTTAGACATTCCTTTACCATTTGAATTACATACAGATTGTAACCTAACCCCGCTTTAAACCTAAAATCACTGACAGCAGACTGGTCATAAAACATTCAGAGCACAGTCGGTACCTGTAGGTGATGACATTCTTATTCCATCGTGTTCCCTGGATGTGACTGTACTCCTCCACATCTGGAACGCCACATCTCGGGTTCCTCATCACCTCCAGGGTGTCAGAGTCTAACATGCCTGTTGCATTCAGCCCAAAGAAAATCTGCATGTCTTTCACTTTGGTGGTAAAGGAGGGCCTGCTCCTTTTAATGCGCCCCAAGGGATCTTTTTGCAGGTTGTAGTACTGCTGAAGGTAGTCCTATCAGCAGATTGAAAAGCCACATCAGACACCATTTCACACTAAACAGCCAGGCAGATCAGTCACTCCTCTGCAATTCCTGCATCACAGCATGCATGTAAATGTTGCGCTACTTTTAAACTTTATATAATAGTTGTGGGGAAACCAAACTTCTGCATAAATGTCCAAAACTACTGCTCTTGAATATAGCATGATGCGTCAAATTCTGCAACAAAAATCTATTCATAGCAATAAACGGAATGAAAACTTAGCAAGCAGCTAACAATAAAAGATGGATAAAAAAGAAGAAAAGAAAGCTGGCATGAGGAAAGATACAATAAAGATGCTGAAAGAATCTGCTTTAGCATGCAATATAACAACAACAAAGACTCAGAGGGCAGTGCAGCTACTTACCTCCGCCCCCCACCCACACAAAGACAAATGTAATAAAAACACTATCTCAACATACATGCAGCCAAGAATGTAACCTTGCAAGGTAGCTGAACTCCCTCCAGAAACACCTTTAAATTGGCACAATTTTGCATTGTACAAGAGAATTAAGTCACATTCAGTCCACTCGCAAACATCTGTAATGCAAACTCATCCAATTATGTACTTACTGTGGCCAGCTTCAAGTCAACCTGTGGTTCTGGTGAAGGAGTGCTCTCTTCCTCCGGCATAAATGTGGGTGCCGTAAAACATGGACCGGGCATAAGCAAAACCAGGACACAGCAAGAGAGCAGCATGACATGCATTTCACAGACTTAACACTACATGAATTGTCGTGGCCTAGTTTAAACACATGGAGATGGGAGTTCTGGTTAATGAGAAAGCCTTTTAAATGGTTATTGTGACTCATACCACTTGCAAATCCGAGGGAAGCCTCAGACAGTACTATGGAATTAGGGAGGGGTTTCTAGAGAGCCAAGGACGGCCAAAAAAAAAAAAAAAAAAAAAAACTGAAAGAAATGACATTCGGACAGTTTAGTCATGTGACGTGTTTGCGCCAATGATAATCTATATGGATGATATATTCAATATAATGCTGCAATTTCAAACTCAGTGCAGATGTAAAACTGGAATCAGGGACACAACTTTCATGCCGGGAGCCTTTAGGATGCAGCAAGCTGATTTACAGATAATCCCAAAAACAAAGAGGTGAAACTACAACCTGAGGCAACATAGAAAATGACTTATTTCTCAAGACGTGCTCCATAGTGTCACTAAGTATGTGGTTGACGTACAAATGTTTTTTATTCCAACATTAATTAACCAAAAGTTCTGACAATGAGCAAATGATTTCCTCGACAGAGTTCCCGGAGAGAAATCTCAGCTAAACTCTTCTCCTGATGCAGCACAATGAGGTGAGTGGCACAGCTCAGTCCCACGCATTCTGCAAGGCCTCCCAAAATAACACCATCAAAGCCCTTTCTCAGCCCGTTTTAGCAGACGCATGTAAGACATTTCCAATGAGAGAGCTTGCGGAAAGGGGAGCTGAAATTGCAGGGGTGGACTTCAGGCCTTGGCAAAATAAAATGGCCGCCAGCCAGGATGCCTAGACTGGCAAGGGTGGTGCCGCGGTAAATCCAGGCTACAATTACACTTGATTGGCCACTGGGGAGCTTTACGGGACCAACAGCATTCCTCCGAGGGGCAACTTGAGCCGACTTTTCCAGCGGAGGCCACGCTCTTTTTGGAGGGAGACTCAAAAAATTTGTGTTGCTCTGGTTTTATGGTCGACGTACGGACGAGGTAATGAAGTCATTTTAGGCAGGAGTGTTGACTGAGAGCGCAGTTTGGAGCTGCAAGGTTACAAGCTGGGAGAGACCATTCTGAGCACTATGGTAATTAACCCAGCAGGAACATCTCTGTTTTTTCCCACATTTCACACTCACTGAGTTGCCAGGAATTGTCGATATCAGGAGAAAGCATGGAAGCATGTTTTGCGTGTAAAAATCTATATCCATGTATTTCTACTTCTTTCAAGACTTGCAGAAGCTGCGCATCACAAAATACAAAAAGGACAAGATGACAGATGAGTTTATTGATAAATTAGAATCCAGAAATAGTCAGACAACTGTGCATTTACTAAAGTGGTGTACTTAAGTCCGATTTTGCTTGACACCTTTACTTACTTATGAGATGAAGACTTTACACGAAGGATAATATGAACAAGGTTCTGAAGTTCTACACACTGATAGACTAAACTTATGGTTTAATCTTAAAAATTTTTGGCTTCTGAAAGGGTCACATTTCAGATGTTTTTAGATGTCAGATGTCTGTAACAGCTCCATCATAGAGTTTTTACTTTTAATCTTCGCACATTTCATTTCACATACTTGTTGAGTTGTTCAAAATCTCAGTATAAAACTGAAAAAAGTCCAAAAATTAAAATCAGATTTGTGTATAAGAACTTTGTTTTTTTGTCTATCTTCTCTTCCATTAATAAAAGCATGACCCCTAAGGTTTATCTGTGCTCTCTGTGTATATAACTGGATATAAAGAAGTTTAACCGCAGTTACACCAGTAACATGCTGCTGACACACTAATATAAAGCTTCAGTACTGATATTTAAATGGCCTGTTTGGTGCCATTTTAACCATTCTGTAGATGTCGAAAACTAAGAAGATGCATTCACATGTTTGGAAGCGAAAGAAACTGCTGGAATGATAAGATGAATTGTTGTAAATACATCATAAATTATATACATTTACAGTCTAAATCTATAGTCTTATATATAATAAAAGGTCAATCAGAGGGACCAAAGCAGGACTATTGCATTAAAGGTTTTTTCTCAAAAACTGTAACTACATGTTGGTTCTTCAAATAGGACTTTTCATGCAGTGTTTTTATTTATAAAGGTAAACAGAAAATTCTCCAAAATGTTTAAAAGCATCGTGCTTGCTTCTGAGCATACTTTTCTCCATCATATTTAATTTCAAAACATGCAAAAGATATTTTTAAAATGCACAACCTCTGTGTGGAAAAGAAACAGACTGTGACCAAAAACAACACTGAAAGAAATCCATTTTAACACATGCAAAATAAATAAAAACTAATTAAAATATCTGACTTTGGCCCCCCCCTGCTAGTAGCAGAAAAACCAAGTATACCAAATGAAAAGCAGATTGAGAGATGGATGAAACACATTGACTGTACATTTTCTCAAAGACAATATTGTGTAAACATTATGAATTGGAAAGAACTTGTAATCACATAAAACATGTTCTCCTTTAAATTTTAAGAAGCACAGCTCACAACTCTAACTGTTAGATTTTGCCTGTAGAAATGCACGTCTACAGCAGTAACGTCAGTACTGATGGAACAGGGTTTGATTCATTAGAGCTTTTACAGCCAACAGTTAGAACAACATGAGCCAGAAGCCTTTTGCAACTCTTATGAAAATGCTCATTTTTGCACAATTTGTGGCAAAGTCAAGTCATGTTCTTTTCAACCACAAAACAACCAAATCATCTTCAGCACATAATGGTCCAAAAGCAACATGCAAGGCTGAGTGTAAAATCATTTTTAACAAGTTTGATTTACGTTATGCTCCGATTCGAGAAATCATGAAAAATGTGTTTTTGCAGACTCTGCTGATGACGCAAGAAATCTGAAATTCAAAATGTTTTATGATCTTTTGACGAGTTGAATTTGCCTTGCTGACTTTCAACATGTCATCAGTCCATGTGCAAACACTAGGAAGATTTGCAGTGAAGGGCTGAACAGTAAAATGTTTAAACTCCTAAACCAAACTCCAAAGCTGCTGCTTAGAGTCTCTGCTGCCCTCCTGTGGTCCATCTTCAATACATGCTGTGAAAATTCTGCTGACTGGGCCTGACCTGACACCACAGCAGTCACTGCGGTTTGAATCTTTACTTTTCCTCCACATCTGCAGCTGCACAGCAATTTTCTGTCAAGGCCTTTGTTGCTATTTTATTTGTTGAGTTGCAGTTTGCACAGATTAAATGGCAGTTTAAGTTTACATCGATTCTGATTTTGCTGGCATCCATGTAACCAAAGTCACCCTTTTACTGTAGACTTCAGCTGATTCATAGCTGTGGTTCTGCTGTAAAAGACCTTTGTTGCTATATTAAATTGCATCCATTTAGCAGATGCTCTTATCTAGAAATGTTCTATACCCTTTTCATAAATCCTACCATGGCTGATGAATCCTTTGGTATATTCAAGTGATGAACTCAGGGTTAAGGTGAAATTATTGTTGCTCATTTTTCCCCCTTCAGAGACTTTGAAAGGCTTCCCTTTGTGGCCTTTTACTATGGTGCTTGTGTAATCCAGCATACAATGAACATATACTCATACACAGAGAGCTTACACCTAGAAAAGCTTCCATTTAGATTTTTTACAATGGATGAAAAGGAGAAAGCCTTCATTACATGCTAAAAGAGTAGCATTTAAAAACTCCATCGAGTAAAAATCTAATTCTTTTTTACCATGTAAACATGTCTGCACAGTGATTTATGTGTATGCTAGCAGACCTTTCATGAGGGAAATAAGCCGTCAGTGTCATGGCAGAGCATTTCCACCTTAAAACTGCAATGTACCGATGACAAATTCAAAATTTGTGGGTTTCATATGTAATTAAAACAAAATAACAAATCCCGTTGCCTTGTAGGGCGGTGCTGCCTGTAGCATTACTCTGCTTCAAACATGTATGGCTGAATTACTCCAAAATTTACAACTTACCATCATGTTGTGTAGAGTTTTAAAGTGTTTGAGCAGAGTTGGGGGTGAGCTGAGCTGCACTGATAAGGGAGTCGTGTGTGGAGAGAAAGGTAATGGCTTCATAGATCTGCACATTCTGGCAGAAGCACAGTTAGTGTAGACTTACATCGAAGCCATTTAAAGACAGGAAGGGGTCATTTTCATGGACAACTAAAAGTTAAACATGAAATTTCGATGCATTGAGATGAATTTGTTATTGTTTAATCAATGACTAGTGCATATTAAAGTTATTTAAATCAGTTTGTGCTTGAAAATTGATTTTCTCTACAATACATTAAGATGCATTCTTATGTCTGCTCCACAAGCTCCAAAAGGCAACAAAATGCTATACTCTCCACATGTATGTCAGACCACGTCTTGTACAGTAGCTGTAGTACCTAATTGTGCCACCAGATGGTTTCACACTGCAGTCACCTCAGGAGGGAGTCCCCCAGTCTATGGGCAGCTCCATGTTGGCAAGATGAGAGCATTGTGGGAGTTTTGTTTGCTTAGGTCGTCATGACAGAGACTTCTATGATGCTTAATGTCCTCCAGCCAGAGCTGAACTGTGTGGATCTTAGTGTTCTGGGGCATCTGGTGCCATCTCACTCTGGCATGTGTCAGAGCAAATACAAAAAGTGGGTCAAGCTTGGCAAAGAGCTGATGTCATATCAATAAAAACTGTCTTGATCCCTATCCTGGAGATCAACTCGCAGAATCTCCACTTTCAACACAATATTTATTTTTTAAAAAAACACTATTATCTGGTAGAATTTATTCAAACAATTAGAAGAACACTAAAATGAAATTAATCCAGCATTTTATGCAAACACTAACATCTTTACTTGGATGCAGATTCCAAGAAAAGATGCCAGTAATCCCAGTTTATCACAAGAGCTCTTGTTGCTGTACACCAAACAACGGCTTTTCTCCCGCACACCAGAGGAAGTGGTTGATTTTATTATATCTCACATCATTTCTCTAAAATCCCATTCCCACAGATTATGACCAAGTAGCACCACAGTGACAGTGGCGTAGCGCCGGAACTGACACCAACAAAACCTAAAAGGGTTTGGCTTCCAAAATGCTTATCTGTCTTGAAAAGGAAAAAAGAGGGTCTCAGAGGGAAATGAAGCCACAAAGTAGCACAGTCATACCACCAGTACCACCAGCGATATGTGTGTGGATGCAGATTACAGCCCAAGCAAACAGTCTCAGTAATATAATAAATGTCAGTGATCCAAATTTGGCAGATGTGGGCCCTCTGTGGGAAGGATGATGAATAATCTCACCCTTGACTGCACCCAGACAAACTGGAAATATAGAGGGGGAAACTAGCAGCTGGCATGTAGACACAGTTCAGATCAGCTCTGAGTGAATAGGGAAATAACTGTGGCCCACGTTTTTATATTGTAAATGTAGGGGGATTTTAATCCTAAACATACAGCAAATACAACCAGGGAGTTTTTTTATGAGCTCTCAGTGGAATGTTTTTGGCTTAACTCCAGGTGGACAGATGAGCCACTTCCTGAAGTGAGACCAAAGAAAAAAGATGAGTTTGCTTTAAATGTAATAAAGAATCACCACTGGAGATACAAGAGACCTCTGCGATCTAAAACTTTTGACAGACAGTGACTGAAAATAATTTGACAACAAATATTAAGAAGTTCATTTTGATCACTCAAATTATCTTTGGTCCATTGTACAGCTGCACATGACTCATCTTTAGTTTGCTTCTTCAGTGAATCGATCAGCTGTTGGGTGGGATTTAAGAAATTTGTATCAAATGGCTACTAATGTTTCATAAAGGCCAAGATGCAGCTTAAAATGTATTGTTTTGCCCCAACCAACAGCTCTGAACCAAAAAACATTCAGCTTATTATAATGGTCGCCTCAAGAAACCACTGAACAATGGGGTTCATCTGTGGATGTAAACACTTACGTTTAAGATTAACCTCATGGTTGTAGTTTCGTTTCAAAGCAACAGCGAACTTATTATTTACTATAAGAACTGATAATAAGTTCCTTAGCCCTTGGTGATGTGAAGTAGGCTCCATGGTGGCATTCTGCCTTTAGCTTATCTAGTTTTCCTCACTCTGACAGGATAGACCAGCTCTCAGACCTTACGGGACATGGAAGTACGTGTGCTAAAAGTTTCGCTCATTGCCATCTTACCAAAACATCTGTTTTACATGGAAGCCACTTTTTTGTGCTGCAGTTTCCAGAGAATAGAACTTGAGGGACTCCAAGGCAGAGTGCTGTAAATGAAGCATTGCTCATCCTGGAAGCCTGTCTTTGAGTTTCAACACAATGCTCTGCTTTAATACTGTGTAGCTACCAAGAGACAGTCAGAATTGGGGATACAGTATTCAGTTTTTCTTGAGTTAGAAGGATGAAGAAAGATGCAGTGATGTGCTTCACATTTCAACTCTTTGTATGTCTACCAAGTAGAAATGACAGTAACCAGTGATGTCATAGATAATCTGATTGATCAATGTAAGAGCAGCTATGATCAATCAAATCAGCTCTGAGTATGATAAGAAGCCATATTTTTGTTTCATCAACACATATATACTGCATTTGTTGATTCACTGCATGGGGTTTAGGGGACCGTATAGGAAGAAACGTAATATAATAATCACTCCTACTACCATTCAGAAGTTTGGAGCCACTTGAAAATGTCCTTATTTTTGAAAGAAAATCATTTTTTCAATGAAAATACCATGAAATTAATCAGTAATACAGTTTTGACATTGCTAATGTAGTAAATGACTATTCTAGTTGGAAACGGCTGATTTCTAATGGAATATCTCCATAGGGGTACAGAGGAATATTTCCAGCAACCATCACTCCTGTGTTCTAATGCTACATTGTGTTAGCTAATGGTGTTGAAAGGCTAATTGATGATTCGAAAACCTTTGTGAAATTATGTTAGCACATGAATAAAAGTCTGAGTTTTCACGGAAAACATGAAATTGCCTGGGTGACCCCAAACTTTTAAACGGTACTGTATATTTTCATTGGTATATAAGAACCTGAAAATTTAAAAAAAAAAAACTTGTGTTTTTGGAACCTTGAAATAACTTAAATAAAATTGCAGATGGAGTGGTCCTCGAGTCTGTCATGTTTCTGCAAGCGCTAAGAACAGAAAAACCAAACACTGGCTCAAGGGAGGGTCCTTAGCATTTTTCACATTTTTAGCAGCCAGTACACAATATGGGATACTCTGGAATCAAATACATTGAATTTAATCTAGCTCAACTAAACCTTTAAGCTGTGAATGACCAGTACACTGCATTTGCCTTTATTTATTTACAGTCTGTACACTTCTTTGTATAAAAGACTAGCTCTGTTGCGCCTTTTCTCGAGTATGATAGTCACATAATTCAATGTTATGCCTGTAGTACACAATCAGATCTACTCCTTCTTCTTCCTAAACAACAGAATTTTCTGCAACATCCATGCAGGTAAAGGCCTGATAACATAAACCTGAGAGACTTGCAGTGGAAAGGATCCTTTGGCGCATCCATCATGTAAATTTGACATATTTTCCCCCACTAGTCCAACACAGTTTAGCACCAGACTGGTTCTGTTTTTGTCACGATATCATGGGGCTGTCTGAGTAGGAACATCTGTTACTCAGAGAACCTTTTTCAGAAGTGTGGCGGTGCTGCTTACTTAGCAGTGTTTTCTTGTTTCTGTAGCGGGGATGTCATTTAGCAGCATTTTGGAATTGACAGGTTTGTTTTCAGGTCAACGTGATTTTAATGTACTTTAAACGCAGAAATTGGGTCGGAACACAACGTAGCAGTGTTTGTGTTTCTCTCCAAGTGTGTGTGTGTGTGTGTGTGTTTGTTAGTGACCATTTTAAAATAACACCAAAAATCCCCCTAACTGCCAACTTCCCTGAAATGAGTCAGGAGCACTCTGTCAGCCACCACCTAAACAATGATGCCACTCTAAAAATATTTGCTTCCTCAGGATGCTGCCGTGTGTGGTTGCAATGTTTGGTATATACTGCACATGATATCACTAATGGGATGCAGATGAGCAGATGAGGATGACATTTTTCTGTTTTTTTAAGGTGTTTTTTTAATCTTTGTAATACTGAACCTCATATATTATAAACAGTGATTGTCATACACTTTTCTGATAGGGAGGATAGGAAGGATAAACCATCACAGCCGTTGTCTGCAATGTGAACTTTTTAATCCAGTGTGTGAGATTCAGTTTTCTCTGGCAGTGCAGCACTTTGACTGTCTTGACTCAAAACGTTGTCATTACAAGACATTTTCCAAAAGTATGTTGATAATGACTGGAATTGAGACACTGTCACATTATTCCATCAAATGTTTGGCAGCTTTTCAAGTGAAGCTAAATTCTTTGAATGTTTAACTCTTAAGAAAAGAAAGAGATATTTTGTGTCTAAATATGGATTGATCGGTGCCAGGATGAAAACAGTTTGATTTAGGAAGCTGTTGTTCCTTGTTCTTTGCCTTGTTCACTATTTACAAATTAAGGAATTCCATTGTTCCGCCAGGAGCAAATAATTATATACCTTTGTTGTCTGTAGACACTAATGGAGTAGACGCAGTAACAGGCAGCATGTCTTTACCTGCCTAGAGGGCCTGCAGGTTCCTATACAATTCTGTATATTTTATTGAAGTTAAACTTAGACTTTTCGGACCTTTTTAGTTTGAAATGGACACAGTATTAAAGCATTTGTCTCTGTTTCTGTGAGAAGCATAGTTTTTAAAGAAAAAAAATCAGTTCAGGTGCAACTACTTCCCTGTATTTGATTCAGCCCTGCGTATGAGCTCTTTACCTTCCTCAGTAAAACCAGACTTTGAGTCTCCATCCTGCTTGAAGCTCTGTAAGGACATACTTTAACTGCAGCAGTACTTTAAACAATGTTTTAAAAGACCCCTATTGTGAAACTCTTCAGCAAATTTATTCAAATCCGTATAAATCTGTATAATTATGTGTCTTTCAGTTTTTCAGCTCAAAATACTGCAAAGATGGTTCATTTCATGCCGTTCATCAAATTTCATATCTTGGCATCTCTTACTTTACATTTCAATGTTTATAACAACCACAAATTACATTTTCATGCTATTTTCATCATTTGGGGCCTTTAATATCACTATGCTCACCGAATAATATGTGGATCTTTAGCAAGTATGACGCTCGCTGTGTTCTTTTTAGTTTAGCATGTTAGCATGCTAGCATTTGCTAACTAACGCTCAACACAAAGTTTGATTGAGGAATATTATTAACAGTACTGGATAAAGTCACTGATCCATGAAAAGTTAGAAACTTTGTCAGTCAGCTGGATTTTTTGCAAGATCACAGTTACGAGAGAGTCCATGTTTCAAGGCTTAATTGTGGCAGGAAGTTTTAAAAAGTGTCTGCCTTCAAACAGATGGTTCTGTGTAGCAAACTATGTGGCATGCCAGGTTCAGGAACCATATACTTTGTCTTTTATTTTCTTGTAATGAAGAGAGCATAAATGTGTCCAGGAAAAATCAGGTGATCACCAAAGTCATAGAGATTAAGGACTCTGAATGTAAAAAAAAAAAAAACCCAAAAAACTACATGTCAGTTCATTTGATAGTTCTGGAGACATTTCAGTCTGGGTCCAAGTGATGAATCCCTCAACAGACTGACCTTCCATTGCTGAACTTAGGCTGGCGGAAAGCTAAAATGTCAACTTAAATATTAAATTTATACCTGACCTTTTTTATTATTGTGCAAACTCTATGTTTTGAAGAAGTGACTATTCAAAATATAATTGTTTGAGTTGAAATCCAGGAGTTTCTTCACTATTACCAAACCTCCTGCAGATCATACAGTTCCTCAAAACTGAGAGAACTGGGATCATTTAGATATATTTAATTAGTCACATAGGGTTTGTGTAATCATGGTGACACTGACTCACAGAATATCGTAGATGACAACGTAGAAAAGCTCTCAGAAGAAAACTAACACAGGACATGAGTTTGCATGAGTCCAACTATTTGTCCTTACATATACACGGTCACATCAAATGTAACATCATAAGACGCATCAGAAGTTTTAAACTCACATTTTCCATTATCGCAAAGTTTTTGTATATGTTTATTAGTCATGTATCCTAAAACATCTAAAATAAGATGCAGACTATCATGAGACCAGCAGCAGCATAAAATAAATTTCCTTTTTTTTTTAAACAGTGGGGCATTTTATTTTCCAAGTGAAGATTTATGTGTAACAACTGATGATATGATGTATTACAAAACAAAAGCTCCTCGTGTTTTCTGCCAAAATGTGTAATGCCTTGTAGATCTGGCAGTTTTTGGACCAGACAACGTAACCATTTCCATCATAATCATTTCCAAGGAGTCTGTTAGCAAACTTCTTAAGTAAGTCCTTATGTCAATTTGAAAAAATGGAAATTTCTTGAGTTCAAAGCAGCACACTCAAACCACAGGCACTGTACTTTTACAGATACAAGCACATTCTCAACAGAAAAAGGAGGAAGTGGCTAGGTGCTTTTACATGAATCACTGGGACCCTTAGAAAAAAAAAAGTGGACCCAAAACAGTATAAATACCCTCCAGAGCTGTTTGAACCCAATGACTGGTGTGACCAACACAGAGACAACAATGATAGCTTTGCTGCTGCTGCTGGGGCTGGTCGCTCACTCCTCAACTCTACCGCTGCCGTCTGAAAATAGAGACAACTATCTCTTAGCTGAGGTAAGATCTGTTTATATATCATTCAGTTATCACTTAGTCTTGTAAACTCTGCTTCAACTGGCTTTTTCCCCCAGAAAAGTATGTGTATTCATTAACAAGTTTTTGTTCCCTTTCAAACAGAAATACCTTCGTCGCCTCTATGGACTTCCAGCTGGTCTCCAAGGTAGACACACGTCTTCAGGTGCCTTTCAAACCAAGATCAAGGAAATGCAGAGATTCTTCAATCTCAAGGTGACTGGATGTGAAAAATATTTAATTTTTTCTCAGACTTTTCCTCAGTATTTTTTCTTTAATTTAAAGCATCCTTCTTGTTTAAAAATACCACCAATAATTATCAAACCGTTACCATTAAATTGGGGCTGTACACTGTAAAACATCATAAAGGAATATAATTATTGAGTTTTATTTATTTATGAATTTCAATAACTCCCCAGAAACTCTTGATTTTTTTTTTTTTATGAAAACAGACATTGTATGAGCTTGTTGTTTGCCTTCAATACTGGTTCAGTTAGGCTAGTGTTTCTTTTCATAACAATCAAAGCAATTCTAACCATGACAACTGTTTGAACTGAATCTATTCCAGTAGATTTACCAGTTATGTCACTGGAACCAGAACCAGCCTCACAGATTGTCATTGTACAACCTTTTCAGAAATAGGTTGAAGGAGATGCACTTAAAACTTGAAAAATGTAAATGAAAATGAAGTCTGTCTGTAGCCATTGCCTATGTGACCAGTCAATTCAGCTAATGTTGTCTTATGTTTATTGAACTTGTTTCTCAAGTTAACTTAACTCAACGAGTGCTATACTTTCACAACTCTTATGGTGACTTTAAGCTAATTTAACAAACCAAAGTGCAGTTAACTCTTATTTTTATGGCAGCAGTAGACCTTTTGTTTTTTAGTTTAAATGACTTACGGTGTATGTCTTGTGAGCTGCTTGGTACCTTTGTCACTAATTTTCTTTCCACTTCTTCAACTCGTGAAGGTGACAGGGAATCTGGATGACAACACTTTGGAGCTGATGAAGCTGGCCAGATGTGGCGTCCCAGATATCGGAGAGTACAACCACTTCCCCCGGCACCTCAAATGGCAAAATAACAACGTCACATTCAGGTACACAGTAAAATAACACTTGCAAATATAAGGTAATAGATGACAAAAACCTACTTGTAGGGAGTTGAGCCATTCATATGAGTGACAATGGATGTAATTTATTCTCTCCCTGTCCTTGTCTTCTGTCCCCTGATGTTTCAGGATATTGAATTATACACCCGACCTGAAGAAGGCTGATGTAGACAGAGCCATCCGCAATGCGCTGAATGTCTGGGCTGATGTCACCCCTCTGACTTTTAAGAAGCTGTACCACGGCAATGCTGACATTATGATCAGCTTCGGATCAAAAGGTACAGCAACGGATGCAGCCTCGATATCCTCTGAATTAAGCCACAAATAGCACAATATAACGGTGCACATTTTACTCAGAGTAGTAATTAATCTGATAATCTAATCCTGGTCTGGTCTGCCCTTTCTTTTGAAGAGCATGGAGACTACAACCCTTTTGACGGACCTAATGGACTGCTGGCTCATGCCTACCCTCCTGGCCAAGGCATTGGAGGAGACACTCACTTTGATGAGGATGAACACTGGACCAAAGACTCATCAGGTAGGAATTATTATTTTATTATACACTATAGTGCAATCTAATGTGTGCCAGTGATACATTTTTGACTGTATATATCTTTTTCTGCAGCTTACAACCTGTTTATAGTGGCCGCCCATGAGTTGGGCCACGCCCTCGGTATGTCCCACTCCTCAGACCCAGGCGCCCTCATGTACCCCATCTACTCATACGCTACTGGCTACCCACTCACTGAAGATGACATCGAAGGCATTCAGGCTCTCTATGGTGAGAAGATGCATGATCAGGGCTTTAGCTGATTATTTGGAGACTTAGATTGTATGAATAGTGCATTAATACCTGATGTCAATTACAGGTCCCAACCCAGATGCAAGGAAAGTGAAGCCAAAGCCTGACGCTCCAAACAAATGTGACCCAGAGCTGAGTTTTGATGCCGTCACAGAGCTCAGAGGAGAAACCATCATCTTCAAGGACAGGTACAGTAAGAGCCTGTGTACCATGATACAATATCTCTGTATACACAAAAATGGTTCTTCAGATCTTAATCAAGAGTTAATTATCCCAGGACTACATTTTCCAGTCCAGACTCTACTTAAGGCATCTCTGTAAATTCACTGCATACTGTTATTTAGTAGGTATTTATTTAGAACTGTAGATCACTTCTTGGAGTTTTATTTTCTTATCATGCCGCACGTTGCCGCAGGTTCTACTGGCGTATCCATCCTCAGATGCCGGAGCCTGAACAGACTCTGATCAAGTCCACATGGCCCTCCATCCCAAACAAAGTGGATGCAGCTTACGAGAACTCAGAGAAGGATTTAGTCATCATATTTAGCGGTGGGTTATAAATACCCTCTGGTTACTTCTTAAATACTAGGTACAGTGCGCCTTGACCAAAACTCTGTTCTGTGGTTCATCAGGGATCCGAATGTGGGCTTTGAATGGGTATGACCTCGTGGATGGCTACCCGAAGTACATACACAAACTTGGCCTTCCCAAGAGCATAAGGAAAATAGATGCAGCTGTGCACATTAAAGACACGGGAAAGACTCTGCTCTTCACCGATGAAGACTACTGGAGGTATGTGGAGATGCAGATTGAATGACTCGACTATAACAACATACTATTATATTATTCTAGTGGATCAAAACTCATACTCACCACATGGAATTCTCGAAGTCACTGTTTGTGTTACTTGTCACCCACAGCTATGATGAAGCTGCAGGCAGCATGGACAGTGGCTACCCACGATCCATTGAGGACGACTTTCCTGGAATGGATGACGAGATCGACGCTGCCGCTTATCATTATGGTATTATGAAATCTCATACTCACAGTAAAATATGACACAGAAAAGTAGGATGTTACAACATTCACTAACTTTTACTCCCCCATGCTCTTGTTTTTCAGGATACTTGTATTTCTTCCATGAGCACATTCAGTACGAGTACAGCTACTCCTCCAGGAAGGTCATTCGCATCCTGAGGACCAACTCCATTCTCAACTGCTGAGGAACTCGCCCCCTAACTTAGAAATATGTATGAATATAGCTGGCTATATGGCACACAAGACATCCTGACAAACTCTACACAAACAAACAATGACACATAAGAAGATTCTGTCCAGTGTATGAGCAGGGAAATGGACAGATGTTTATTTTCACAAGTGCTGGACACAGAATGCTGGAAAATTCTTCGTAAATTCATATTATTGCTATTTATTTTACACCTTTATATTTGCACTAAAAGTTTCATTCTGGACACCAAGATCTTTAGCAGGCTAAATTTTTTTGACTGCTCTGTGAGCTCACTATTTGACTATTACACTTATATTATAATATATATGTACTACACAAAAGCTTGGTGAATTACAATGAGTGGAAATGAGGGTGAAGCAGTGTAGCCGCTCGTTTTATTCTTTATTTTATTTCAAAAATAAAAGAGCAAGAATATGCTTTGAGTGACAAAATAAATTAGAAGAAAAAAATGTGAATTCAAGGTCTTTTTGTATACGGAGTAGCAAAAAGAAGAGGTTTAACTTGAGAATGAGAAAGAGCCACTTAAACCAGATTCCTCAAAACGTTTTAAATCAGATGTTACACTGGGATGTTTCTGTGAATTTTCTTGTCTGTATTTTGAAAAAAAAAAACCTTTTGGAAATGATTTAATAAATCAAATCTGAAGAATATAAAGATGAGAGCATTCAGTGTGGTCTGTGAACACTTTCATTTGCAACGGTTGCAGCTCAGAACCTCCTCATTTCCTAACAGTTTGGGTGGGTGGTTTGATGGACTCCCAACCTTTGAGCTGCTGATGAAAACTTAAAGCAGGTGGACATCTGCTGCCACACTGGCCATGCATAAGGAAGCACAGCCAGACATGAAGAACTGGGGAATAGATTTCTGCATAATCCTCTTTCAAGCATTTGTTTTTGATACCTGGAGCCCTCGTGCAAAAAATTATGGTTATGAAAAATATACATTTTTTCCAACCAATGCGATGCAAAGCAGGGCTGAGAATTTTAGGGATGAATATATTGTTTAATATATCGCTGCAACTTTTAAAAATACATATATAAATGCTATAATAATCAACTTACAACCATAAATACTTAAACATATGAACTCCTTCTCTTACAGTGTTGCATTTTAGACGCCTTACACCGTTTGATTTGTGATTTATACCAGAACACAGGAGTACAACTGTACTGCAATACATTACACTACACTGCCCGGCCAAAAAAAATAAAAAATCACATACACTATTTCATTGGACTGCCTTTAGCTTTGAGTATGGCACTTATTCGCTGTGACATCATTTTGATAGGCTTCTGCAATGTCACAGCATTTATTTCTGCCCAGAGATGCATTCATTTTTCACCAAAATCTCATATTGATGATGGGAGAGTCGGACCGCTGAGCAAAATCTTCTCCACAACATCCCAAAGATTCTCAATGGGGCTGAGGTCTGAACTCTGTGGAGGACAATCCATGTGTGAAAATGATGCTTCATGCTCCCTGATCTACTCATTCACAATGTGAGCCCCATGAATCCTGCCATCGTCATCTTAGAACATGCCCATGAACATCAGAGAAGAAAAACTCCACTGATGGAAAGACCTGGTCATTCCGTATATTCAGATAGTCAGCTGACCTCATTCTTTGGGAACATAACGTTGCTGAACCTGACCAACCCCAGATCCTATCCCTAACCCCCACAGGCTGGTAGGCACTAGTCATGATGAGTGCATCACTTCATCCACCTCTCTTCTTACCTTGATGCCCCCATCACTTTGGAACAGGGTAAATCTGGACTCATCAGCCCACATTTCTTCCTCTAAGATGATGGTTCACCACTATCCTTTAGGTTTTAATAATGCGCCGGACGGTTCTTAACCTGATTTTATTAGTTTCAGAAATCTCCTTAGTTGTTTTCTTTGCTTGATGCAGGCCAACAATTTGACTCTTTTGAGACTGATTAACATCCTTTCCATGACCACAGGATAAATATCTTCCAACATGGTTGTTTAAGAAGTGAGAAGCTCCTCACTGCATCAGCTAGGGTTGAATAAGTTGTTGCAGCTGAAACATATTCATCACTGCAGTAATTATCCAATGGAAGGCTCTTACCTATTTGTTTAGTTAAATCCAAGTGACGACTTTTTTTTTTTTTTTGCCCAGGCAGTGCATTTAGACTCTTATTGTTGTGACTTGTAGTTTTGTGCAGTATCCACTAGATGGAGCTCTTGTCAACAATTTGAGTGAATCAAGTCTTTGGAGGAAAGAAAAGAAACATGCTAATCTCATCAGAATTCTGAGAATAATATGAAGACAGGTTAAGTAACTGTAATGCAGAATTAATACGCTGCATCCTGCCAATGTTCCACTGCTCAGGTTTCAGCCTCTAAACCACAGAGTGTCTGAATCCATTCCTGGGTTTGAAGGGGAAAAAAATCAGTGTATGCTCGGTGAGCATAAAAAAAATGCTGAAGAAAGTCTATGAGCACATATCAATAAAGGGCCATTACACACACCTATAATGTCATCCTCCTGTAAAATAAATTTGAGTCGTGTTCAATTCAATTTGAAAAGGTCAGAAAAGTACATCTATCTGAACTTTAGGAAACTGTGCCGTCTGAGCCAAGCAGCATAATCCACAGGCCCAATCATGTGGATGTAATTACAGTGCAGTGAAGCAGTCACCTCATTTGCTCATTTCCGAGGCATTGCGTGGTGTGAGCCGCGTCACCGACACACAAATCCTGAGTGATCATCACTGACGCTGACTCTGAGTGTCTGAGCTCCTGTTTACAGACATTCGTCTGGAAGTTATGCACATCTTGTTTCTTGGTAATTAAAACAATCCTGCCAGACAGGATATCTAACCACTTTAGTTTGTCACCTGAGAGTTTGGCTGCTCTAAATAGAAAGTGTATAGTTGGGCTCTGAGCATTTCAAGAAGAAGAGAGAGACAAAAGAAAGCATTTAAACAAGAGAGCTCATTGTTTCAGGCCAACAGTGCAGGCTGAGGGAGCCTCGGTAACCACTGTTACAGCGTAGTGTTACAGCAGACTCCAGGCCGGTACTTAAAAAGGTCTAAATGGCTCCGGGTTTCCATGATCTTTACCTAGATTATATTTGTGGCCTGTAAAGCCCCCAGATCCGATCCAGTTCAGCAGAGATAGAAGACACTCTCACAGTCAGTCACTGTCTCCTCTCTACTTAGTTGCATCTTCACTCCTCGGGTAAATCGAACAAGACACTTTCTTGTCTCTAAATGTTTACCGACTCCTTGGTGGTTAGCAGAAACACGCTGAATTTTGGTGTTGACTTTTGTAGAATCACTTTTACTCCATGTGGGCTTAGAGGTCGTGCAAATCTCCTTCTTTTTTTTAAATCTCATTCCAGTCACCGTCAGGCTCCTCACCCTGCTCCTGCCCCAGTCAAAAGTCATTACCATAACCAGCTCTTTCAACTCATCCAAAATGCAGAAGTGCGGACTTTGAACGGGAGCCAAATAAGAGGATCATAAACCATGAATTTTAATGGCTTTCCACTTGTTAGGCCGTGAAGTGATAATGGATTTTTATACTGATGTACAATGGTCAATGAGCACAAGATTTAAATCCTTCTGAACCATTCTGATCACCCTGCAGCCAAGAGGGTGTGTTTTGGCCATCAGTGCTCTCAAATGGCAGAAAATTGCATTGTTCTCATCCGTGTATAATTTTGATGTTATTATAAACTGCTTATTTAAAATCATATTTCCATTCAGTCAGTCAATTTCACGGGTATATTTGGTGATACAGTCTACGCGCTGGTGCTCTTTGGCTTTAATAACACAGAGCGAGACTACAGTTGAATCAGGTCAGTGGAAGAGAAACAGAGGTGGTATCCTCCGGGGAAAACCTTTGCAGTCCAGCAGCTCCTGATGGAAACCAGATGGAGAGGAATGACAGGGAGGGCAGCAGTCTCAGGATATATCCTTTTTCCTCTGGGAAACTCCCTCCACAGACCACCAATATGAGAAAGGTGATGCAAGAGTCTCGCTACTCTTACACTGCAGTTGATTATTCAGAGAGAGAGCGCACAACATGGTTTTGAGAAGCTTCTGAAACAGGAAAGAAATCTTCTTCACCATTTTATATTATTCAAAACTCATAAATTGCACACGAGAAAGTGCATTTTCTTGCCACAAGCTGACATGCAAATACAACAAAGAGTTGTAGATGTTTTAATGAACGTGGCTGAGCTTTGTCTAGATGGCAAATACAACCCTTCTGCGTGTATGTATTCAGCGTCTTTCTTTTTCCACTGCCTGATTCAACAGTGCTGTGTTTGTTTTCTGCTGCCTTCTGTGTGCTACGGGCCCTCTTGCCATTTCTGCCTGTTGTTCTTCTTCCTTTCCTCTGAATAGAATAGAAACAATCTGGAGTCGCAGTGTTTATAAAGCAGTGCTTCTGTGAAAATGAGGCACAGTATCTGCATTTCTTCCCCCTGGACACTGGAATGTGGAGAACATCTGCCTCTGCACTGTGCTGACCATCAAGTATTGATGAGTCAGACCAGGTATGACCCAGGGCAGTGCCATAAAGTGACCCATAAATTTAGATGTGATCTATTTGGAGTGACAGTGATTCTTGTAGCAGTCTGTTAGGAGGAGATAACATTGAGAAAAGACAACAAGATGCCTGATCCCAAATGCTATTTTAATGTTTTTTTTTATTTATTTATTTTACAATAACCATCTTATTTTGTGCCATTAAGGAATAAATAATGTACAAGCGTAAATAAATATTGGAATAAGAGGTAAACTTGCATTTTTGTTCTGTATTTAAGCCCGCAAATTCCAAAAACACAGAATGGAAAAACAAATTATCTTTAAAAAAAAAAATCACCAAAATTGCAGCATATATCAAATCAGAAGAAAACAAGAGAATTGTTGGATTTTCTACTGTCCAATGGTCCTCAAATAGTGAATGACATCCAGTTCCATTAAGAAACTCAACCAAATCTGAGGCTAAAATCGCACTGTTTCAACAGACTTTCTTTATATTAACATGTCTCATTTTAAAATTCGTCAGTTCTGTTAAAAATAAAAAATTACATGCTCTTAAACACAACTAAGAAGCCACGTTTGACTCAGCTGTGACCGACAGTTATGCGGTAAAAATTCAGGGACTTTTCAGTTGAACTGGGCCGAACTGCAGGATGCTTCCACAGAGCAGACAGAAGAAATAAATGAAAACAAATTAAGAGTATAAGCAGAAAAATAAGCCTCTGTTCTTTTTCCAATATTGGTAGCACCTGTGGGCATTTAGAAAAATGTTTTCCAAAAAAAAACAACACACAATTTAGTACAATTTTGATCAAATCTAAGAACTTCAACACTCTTTCCCCCTTTTTTCTTTCTTTTTTTCTTTATTTTTTCATGAGTTATAGAATTGTATCTGTGTCATATTACACAGAAGACATTTCTGAGTGTGTTTTACTCCATACCAAGGTTGTGCTGTTTCCAGGGAGGTGAAGGAGTTACATTGCAGTGAAAAACGAGCCAACAATGAATACAAATACGACAGGAGCAACAACACACCCAGAAACTCATAGTAGTTCAGAGCTTTAATGGAGTGTTCCTTTCATAAGCTGTTTAATGCAGGAAAAAGCTTCCACTCATCCTGACAGGCCGAAAGAAATCATTAACCATTTCATAATAATCTGTTTTTAAAGAGCGCAGCTGGAAACACAATAGCTGATGCGCTACATATCTAATTTATGAACTGAGTCTTTCATTTCTCTTTCCAGTGATTACACTGTGGTTAAGGCAACATGATGTCAGCCAAACCCGCCAGTTGTCAGGGAGAGAAACATGATATAGGATTTGTTCCATGTACAAGATAAGTCATGCTTTCCTCCCACATACCTGTAACAGTCTGTAGATACAGTGACTATAGGAGAAAATGGTGCTGTTCTATATGGTATGATATAACCAGAGTGCTACGTGACCTTCATCTGCAAGGCATGTGGAGAAGTCACTGTGTCAGTGTATAAAAAAGAGGACATTTTTTTAACAATGTGGCTAAGATTCACATGGCGATTTTGTGATTTACAGTTGAACACAAACAAAAGCACATTCAGAAAAAAAACGCGAGTTTGACCTTTTCCAGGTGGGAGACTTGTTTCAAAAAGTAAATAAGCAAATGATTGTCTCTGCTGTGCTTAAAAAGTTCTCAGTAAAGCTTAAGTTTGAAGTCTAAAGCTTATAATAAACTTGCATCCACTTAGATTTAGCCCCTATTTTAACTCACTGGAGGACCCCTAAATAAAGGTTGAAAACTCCTACATTAGACTACATTTGCATCACATTTACATGTGTTGCAAATGTATGTTATATATGCTTTCCCCACCTTCTTTTCCCTCCCCCAGTGGGCAGAGATCCAAGAAGAGGAAGTGTAGATAAGGTGGGGGAGTGGCCTGTTGGAGTCTCTCTGCTACCATGCGACCATCTCAGGTAAGTCTGTGGTGTAAGGTAGTGGTTGTGTCTTTGTCTTTGTCTTTGTCTGCTTGTTTTTTCTTGTTAGGTAACATTAGCAATGAGCAGTTAGCAAGTGGTACTTGCATCCTAGATGAAGTTTGCTTGTTGTCTCTGTCTGTGGTGAGCTTGGCTGAAGTAGTGATGTATTTTAGCAATTAGCAATTAGCATTAGCATGCAGCACTTGGTGAGCTGGCTTGTATAGTTTCTTTGTCAGTGGTAAGTTTGCTTTGGAGATGGTGGTAGTCTTGCAGTTAGTATTAGCATTTAGAGGGGTTTGGGGAGTCTATATGTATACAGCGCTCGATTAGACGGTCGCCAGGTCGCCATTTGCGACTAAAAAACGATTTTGGCGACCAAAAATGACAAAAAATACACTGGTTAGGGGCCCAAATATTTTGATTTGGGCTACTGACCTCCAAATCCAAGTTTCAGGGATGGCAATTTTCCGCGGATCCGCGGATTTCTGCCGATTTAATTTCAAATTTACACACTTTATTGTTGCTGATGTTAACGTCGTTAACATCGCGAGACTCCGTCGGATCCAGAACCAGCCCAGAATGTGGTGGCGGCATCTGGAAGACAGCACCAACTGAGCCTGAGCACCGCGAACGGAAAGCACCAAGCCACCGGAGCTGTCATTTTTAACTCGGCGGGTCCGCCGGCTCCTCTCCCCGGTCACAGACTGCTCAGACTCCCCGGCTGGCTAGCTATCCCCCACTAGCTGCTCGGCTAACACCTGCCGCTCCTTGCCGCTCATCTGCCCGGGACAAACCGCACCTGTTCCGGCTGTCAACGTCCCAGTCGCCCGCTAGGAGCTCCGGACAATGCGCTGCTCATTCTTGGGTGACTTTTCACGGCCGTGGGGGGTTTTAAGGCACACTTTGCCCAGTGACCAGTGATAGCTAGTGTCTAAATTGACGTATGTTGGTGGTCCAAAAAATGTCATTTGGGCGACCGGACCTCTTGGCCGATTTAAAGCCGAGAGGTCCGGTTGCCCAAATGACATTTTCTTGTATAGCTTCTTTGTCTGTTTTTAGCAGTTGACACTAGGTATTCAGCATCTTGCACTAACTGGTAGCATCGGCACGGGTCACTACCTGGAGCATATCCTAAACGGGCCTGGGTCAGTTGAACGTGGCAGTGCTGTTTGGATTAGGGCTGCCACCTTTCAGAAATGAAAATAAAGGATGCCCACCATGAGGCGGGATACAGTTCAGTAAAATTGAACAGTCATTCACAGATTCAGACTTCTGGCATCAGTAACTCATTAGACGTACATTGTTAATGCATAAACGATGCCTCTTTCCCATTGTTGTAAGGCAGACAATGTGCTACAAGCCCAGGTTAATCAAAAGTAGCTGTCTATCAAGCTGCAGGAATAACACTGGTGTCAACTGGAGCCAGTTGAAAGCTGCAGTGATTCTGGTGACAGTACAGTGTATCAGAGTGAGGTTATTGTATATTTGTGTCTCTCTTCGCTGTTGCAGCGGTTTTGCAATTTGCAGACCGTACCTGTTCACTCCATAGACACCAACATTATTTCTGCAGCTTGAAAGACAGCTACTTTTGATAAAACTGGGCTTGTAGCACACTGTCTACCTTACAACGATGGGAAAGAGGCATCGTTTATGTTTTTGACAACCTATATCTAACGAGTTATAGATACTGGAAGTCTGAATCTGTGACTATCTTTCCAACTTTACCAAATGCGGGGCCACAACCACCCAAGGAGTGGTACATTTAATTTTGAAAAAAACATTTCGTCATACTTAAAGCTTTAAGTGATTTATTAACACAAAACTAAGAGTTTGGTATTGTTTTATGATCACAGGCTCTGTCTGAAAAGAAATGGCATCATTTTAAACAGTGAAACCATAATGATAAAATGTAATGACCAACCAGTGTGTAATACTGGATTCTGCAAAAACATAAACAACTGAATGCAGAACACTGGACAAAGAAATTCATTACAGATATTTTTCCCATCTAAATCTTATCTTTACATGGTTAATATATTAACTTATTTATGTGTGTATGCATGTATTTACGGACTTATTTATTTAGTACCGATAACATATCAGAGTTCTGAGTGAGTTTTTCTTTAGATAGGCAAAGGCCATTTATTGATCACATATAGGCTATTAAATAAAAAAATAAAAAGCATTTAAAATACTATTTAACAACTTAGGCATTTATTGAGTCACTAAAATACTGTAGAGTCTACGGCCACATTAGTCTGACTATAATCATCCTCTGGTAAATTCACAACCATTTACTGATGTCTCTTACCAAAGGGACTTCAGGAGATGATTATATGATGATAAACTGTGACCTGCTGGTTGGGTTTCTTACATGTTGGTCTCCTGATGCTGCCTTACTTCAGCTGGTCTATGAGCAACAGAAACCACAGTTTGCCCTGTACCTATTGCCAGGGTTCCAGTCTTTCAGTCTCTGCTTTTGAAAACGTTTTTGCTTCTTTGGATGTGGTGGAGTTTCGGGTGTAGAGATTTTTAAACACGCGGGAGCAGCAGCGTCCGTAACCAGGAAACCCATGACAGGACCGGCAAACAGAGAAGTGTATCCACTGGACCTCGCATCGGGTCCTTGCTACATAGGTCTAAGGAAGATGAAACTGGCTGCCCTTAATATTTCCTGTGTTTTATTTTGTTTATTGTGCAGTTTTGATGTGTGTGTGACAGACGTGTATGGGACATTTATGAAAATACGGAACAATTTGAATCAATATGGGAGGCTACAATTAATTGTCAAATAAAGGATGATTCCGTATTTTACGGGACGGGTGGCAACCCTAGTTTGCATTGTGTAGGAGCAGTGTGAACTGGGACCGGAGAGGGTGAATCTGGGATGCCAGAGTTCACCGCCTAGCCTCCTGGAGGTGTTGTGGGACTAAATAGGAAATGCCAGCGTGTCATCATTTGTTATGGTCAAGTGGTACAAGATCGCTGCTGGTTGGCAAGAACCCGCAGTAACATAACGGCTTGCTATGAGAACGGGATTGGGTTTGAAACAATTACGTAAAGTTATCGCTTTTCATGAATGAATTGCACATGCATTTACCACAATGGTAATATCATGTGTAGCTGTTAGTTGTGCGAAGCGTTTTGAGAAGGGATCAGGCTTGAAATTTCACCGAATACCGATTTCAGGAGAGAGAAGATGGCACTGGCTTCAGGCCATCAACAGGAAAAATTGGACCCCAGTACGCAGCAGAGATCATGTTTGTCGCTCCCACTTTTCTTCAGGTAAACTATTCAACAGTTTAGCATGTTTAGTATGTCCAACTTTGAGCTTATTTACCAAAAGATATTGATTTAGTGTTGCATCCTTCGCGTGAAGCAATCTCTACAATTTGGGTTTGGTTCAGTGTTGTCATGTGTTACCGATCGCTTTTTAGGCGATGAAAGTATACTGAAGTCGAATGAAGCATATTCAGTAACATCTCCTTAAGCCAGCAGCCTCATATTTGTAACCATATTTGTATCTGTATGCGTCTAGCGATCACTTTTTAGAATTGTCCTCTTTTCGATCACCAATGCTGTGGGTCTGTTACTGTCACATAGAAGCGTGTCCACTCTTCACATATTCATATGCCTTCAGAGATTTGTAAGCTCTCAAACTGTCGTGGGTGAGCTGCCCAGGGGTGTCGATCAGGTAAAAATAAATGTCAGTGAAGGAAATGTCCGGCCACAATGAAGGATCGTCAACCCACCCAGTCTTCAAATTGTAGGGATCTGGCAAGGTTTTACTGTTTCCCTGATTTCTCAGCTTACTCACATATCTTTGTCGGGCCTCAGGTGGTAAGGATTGAGCATAATCGGACAATTCCACGGAAGGATAGCTCGCATTGCTATCGTCACCCATTGTTCCTCTGATTCCTTTTGCCAACCAGCATGGGAATCACATGACTTCGTGACGTCACTGTTTGTAAACACTGACATCTCCCATTGGTGAAACACCATTGAAGGGAGGTTTTCTCCTGATGACCCCCAGAGATGTGTTAAATAGGAATCACTGCTCACTCGTGTGTGGAGTGATGGGTCAGGGATCCTAGGGCCTTCACTGAGTGTTTGGAGCACAAGTGTCTTGTATTTAAACTAACAATATAAACATCAAATAAATTCTATCATGTGCATTGATCCTTGTAAATACTGATGATTAAACTCAAAGATTATGGCACAAATGAATCTAACATGCACAATAATGTCATGCAGCAGTACAAACCACAACAGCTTAGTGGCTCGCAGAAAAAAACACAAGCAAATCTTTGTGCCCTGTGACAAGTTGAGCTGATCTTTTGTTTGTCTGAAAAACAAAACCTCTGCGCTGAGCTGCAGTTCGCTGACGCAGTGCCTTGGTGTCTATTGTCACAGCAGCATGACAAGCCAGAGGGCATTCAGAGCATCAATATGTCAATATTACTGTTACCAGATGAGAATTTCAGACCTGCAAATATTAACTCATATTCTCAGCCAACCAAACAACAAAAAAAGCTTCTAAACTTGCCTCTAGAACACATTCTTGGATTTCCCAGCCTCCTCCGGGGACTGAAAAGTAAAACCTTGCAGCGTTCAGATCCGTGTGGACTCATTGTTGGAGCAAAGTGAATTAGCTGCTTGGATAGCTTGATTCTCCAGAGGATCTATCCGGGAAGGTCAAATTACATTTGTTTGATAGTTGTTCAAGCAAGAACAGAGCACTTAATAAAGACACCCTGGTTCTGCTTGCCTGAATTAATTATACACAGTTCAAAGCCTCCCTCTGCTTTGAAGTAATTACATCTCAGAGCCAGACCACTGCAGACAAGCAAGTCATTACCTTCTGATTTCTTGTCCCACTCCACCATAATGCAAACAGCAAAGCTGCTTTCAAAAATAAAGATTTATTATGTTGCAGACCACAAACATCTGCACATAAGAAACACTTTTCAGTAACAAAGCTCACAGACTTTTGGTCTCAGTTTACCAGATTTCAAGTTTGCCCAGCCTAGAAAAGTTCCCACGTTCTCCTGCTTTTTTTTCTCTTCTCCTTATTATTTACTTAAACAAGTTGGTGTGACAGCATTACTTCAGACCACAAAGCCAAGATGAGGAGATAAACAAGTTTGGATATGTCCGTTACTTTCGTGGGAACTTAAATTACTGTCTCTGCAGTGTCAACAATTAGGCAACCATACGCTTTTCTGAGCTAACTTATCAGGGCAATATTTTGTCAAGATCTCCATCTATTCCAGCTCTGTCACTTTAGCCTTACACATTATTCTTAGTGTTTTCTCTGAGATTGTGTACACACAGAGTATCTCTATTTTTATCAGCCAGCCAGTCTGCAATGCATGTCAACACATTTGTGCAGCTTTTCGACACATCCGTGCGTGTCACGCACCAGACAGAGAGACATTGTTAGGAGCCAAGTGGAATGTAAAAATAGACAGATAACTTGATCTTTGCCCTGTGCAGCTTTCTGATCAAGATCTTGCTCCAAGACTGCTCTTTTTTTACGCTCAGGATTGTGGGGTCAGCGTTGTGTAACGAGCTCCCTGTCGCTACTGAATGCCGTCCAGGACAGGTTCTGATGGATGGCTACTTGCTTTGGTCTGAAACATACTGGCGCTTTAGGAGATGAACAAGAAACACACACACAAACATCTGGAAGTGTTTTCTGCAATGGGGTTAATGCTCTGAGGGCACTGAGGCAGGCTTACATTCACTTGTAGAGAACAGTTACACACACACAGACATAAAGACACTCAAATGTGAGACAACTGGAGTAATTTTGGCTAGCTTGAACCAAAGATCCTCTTTATTCTCAAGCTGAATTTTCAGGATGTAACTTGCGCCGTCCCCCTCTGATGCAATCTCTAAAAAAAAAAACACAGTTTAGTCAGTTCTTTGGGCTGGTTTTTCTAGTAGTTGAGGAGATGTGTCAGAGAAAACAGGGCATAATGTGAAGGTTTTCTCTGCCTCACAGGACAAAAACACTCATTACCAAACACACACGGGATGTCTGTAAGCTGCCATGTCCGATGCCCTTTTTTCTCTCCCCTCCTTCTCCTTTCTCTGCTCGTCTCCTTCCCAGTCACCTCCTTGGCAGGTTACCAACCCAGTGTAGCATGGTAAACCTGCCAAACCCTTGTGTGTCTGCCCACTTCAGTGTTTTTTTTTAAGGACCATTCAAAACCACAAGGGTATGTGTGTCTGTGTATCCAGACGCTTGCAAGTAAATAAAGCAACAGATTTAAACGCGACGTGTTACTGAGTTGTAAAAAGTGAAGGGTAAACTGCTGAGAGCTGAGCTTTCCGTGTGTCCTGTATAGACACACCCTGCTATGAGTCAGTCCTGTGCATAGACATAAATCACATGCTGCTTTGAAAAATGGGATTTCTAGCAAAATGTTAAACGCAGTGTTGACACTGACACACTGTTTCCCTGCATGTGGTTTTGTTGTTAATGCGTGTTTAGTTTCCTTCACTGACACACCTAACAATTGTTGCCATTTGGATGTGAGTAACAGCAGTCATTCAAACCACAATGAGAGAATAAGTCAATTTATTACACATATGATTCATATATTTATATATTTTTTTAATATAAAGTTATATACAATATAGTTACATACATACAAATATAAACTTATAAACCAGTACTGGTCAATTTGATCTTCAATCAACATACTGAAAAGATGGAATTCTATTAAAAGAAAATCAAAAGTCTCCAGGCCTTTCCACATTGCTGACAGTCACATACCCAGATATGCAGTCCTGAGGCTGATCATCCTCGAAATACCACAGGAATGCCAAGGTAAGGTTACACAAGACCACACAGTGCAGCTCGGTGTTCAAACATCGACACGTACCAGCATCACTTCATAACCAAATATGTGACAATTCGTCCCATAATCAATCAATAATAATCAATAATTTGCTTAAAAGGCTTTACACCGAACGTGTACTGTCATTATAAGGAGAAACTGTCCAAACACCATGGACAAGATGTTTGGTTTGGGCTCACAGAGACAAAAATTCAAGTAATTAAATGGTCACTTTTTGAGTGTAAGGAGAAGAAAAATGCGTCCTCTGTTTATCTAACAAGACTTATCTGTAAGTTTCCCATCCAGACTGCGCTAAATATAAAAAATCTGGTCCTTGGATTGTACAGTTTGACATTGTTTGGGAAATACTTGCATTAGCCAGCAAACTTAGTTTAGCATTAAGACTGGAAACAGCAGGATACAGATAGCCGAGCAGAATGGTCTGACTGCACCTTCATCATTCTGGCTTGTTTGTGTTTCTTTAGATCGATCACAGTCGTATTGGGCAGAGCAAAGCAAAGAATGCTGCAGCAGAGATGGCTCAAAACAGTGATGGGGGAATCGATTTGGTGGAACATTTGCACTAAAGGAGGCGATCACTGCCATTAAAATGGATAATTCACTGAAAAAAAGCAGAGGTGTCTTACTGCACGATCCAAATACTCATCAAAACTTGACATTTTCAGTGTGGTAGTTTGTTTCTTCAAGGATGCTGTTCATTCCTATAGTGAATCTACATCCAGTGAGTCTGACTACAGATAGCCTGATATTGTATTAAGGCAACAAAATCCACCTAGCTAGCTCATTTATTTATGTATCTTCCCTTGGCAACAAGTGCATAATGAAAATTTTGACACTAAACAAGAACTCTTAAGGTTGGTATCGATACATTGGTCAATACTTGCATACCGATTAAGGAAAATGATAGGATTTAGTAATTTTCTGGGTTGATTCTCCATCACAGTCTGCTCAACTATGGCACAAACTCTGCTAAATGTGCTGCAAACAATACTGAGAGCATTGCAAATAATCACGTCGGAGCCACTCTGTTGGACAATCTATGTGACAATGCCATTTCTAAATTACCCAAGCATCTTGTTCTGCATAACCCTCTGCAAAGAAAGCAAAATTTTCCTATCAGCGCTTATGAGCTTTCTTCGAACATGGCGAACTTCTCCCCCTGCTTCCAGTTTTTGTGCAAAGCTAAGCTAATCAGCTCCTGGCTGTACCTTCATAGATAACTTACAGACATAAGAGTGGTATCAGTCTCCTCAAGGAACTCTCCATAAACACTTCCTTTAACCGTTTCCATTCAGCATCACATTCAAAGTCAAAATGAAAAACATTAGTGGTCAACAGTTGTACGATATCCCTCAGCGCGGATATTATGAGCAATGCATAGGCTTTCTATTACGCTGGATGACACTTTGCCCATAGTCGTGTGCATCGTGCATTCCTGCAACTGGAGTAAGTGCAAATAACTCTTAATATGGTCCCACTTTGAAGTACGTGAACCCAAAATGACAGATTCATGAAAGGTTCTCTACCAGTATAGTCTACGCTGCGTGTTAAGATGGGAGAGTAATTGTTCTGTGCTATGCAAAATGCTGCACATTTGTGTTAAAAAGTACAGCATTAATGATATTGCGTTAAAAGTTCGCGAAGGCTACATTAAACCTTTAAGACATGTTCCAAAGTGTCACCATGGAGCAGATGTAACTCAGTGAAAGGAACACAAAAAAAGTGTTATGCATATCAAAGCAGATAAGGCACAGCTCTGGTATCAGGATTGTAAAGAGTGGTCTACTTCCACAGGCACAGCGTCACAACAAAATGCCCTCCGTGTTACAGGTCAGCACCTCATTATGGTACACCTGCCCCATCTGCCGGTGGAACTGCCCCTGTTTCTGGGTCCTCCAGCACTGGATATTTCGTCCGAGTGTGATACTCTTAATGCTGGGCAGGTGGGCTAGGATCTTGGTTGGCAAGGACTCCACACCAGAACCAGATAAGTTCAGCTCCTGCAGGGAGTCTAGTCCATTGCACACTGCAAGGCTCAGATTCTTGAGTTTTGGGTTGTTGGAGAGATCCAGAACTTGTAGGCTGTGGAGGCCCTTGAAGCTGTACGGTTCGATTAGCCGAAGCTCATTGAGGCCGCTTATGGATAAATAAACCAGATCTTGCAGCTGAGCAAAGGTTCCCTTCTTGATTTGTGTGATGGGGTTCCCATCCAGATTCAGATACCTCAGTGGGAGTCCCGCCAGGCTCGGTGCACTCGACAGCTGGTTTGCAGACAGATTCAAGCTCTGAATATGTAGGACTCTTCCATGCAAAGAAGCTAAGACTGACACCAACTTGTTGTAAGACAGATCCACAGTGAGGGGTTCACTGTTCACTTTAGTGGCAAACAAGTCCATGTCGAACTCGTGGAAGCTGTTGTGACTGAGGTCCACTTCTGCCAAAGGGAGTCCAGAGAAAAAGCTGGACGAGAGGCGCTCCAGGTGGTTATGGCTCAGATCAAGAGTCTCCAGGTAACGCAGCTTGGACAGTGCATTGGGACTTGCCTGGAAACGAGACGACAGGAACAAGTCAGCAAAGGGAAAAACATTCCAAGAGTTGCAAGACATATTCTTGATGCATACCTCTTATTTGTTGGTTTGATCTACATATGATAAAAATTCTTTCTCACTTGCAGTCATGTTTGTGTAAACTCAGTCATCGTAAGTCCATGAATCTGTCTGCTTCTAACTTTGCTTTGGATTGTACTTGGAAAATCTGACCTCTGTCTGGTCCTTTAAGTTCACCAGCTAGCATATTTAGTGTGTTTTTACAGCTTTCTTATCTGAAACGACCTGCCCTCTACAAATAAAACATACCATTGATGCAATCAGGGAGTAAACAAGTGAACTAAGAAGAGTAAATACACGTGATCATTCTCTCTGGTTATCCCATGTCTATCTCAGGTTACGTAATACTGACTAACATTAACTAGAAATTAACACTGACCAGAAAGCACTGGTTCAGAAATACTAGCTATTTCGCTATTCAAATGTTCCTTATCCTTGTTTAGGAGTCTATATGTGAGTTTTTTGAGCCACAGACCTTTGTAATATGGTTGTCACTGAGGTCCAGGCTAACTAGGGTGGTGTAGCCTGGACCAGCTAGCATGGTGTCACTGAGTGGGCCCATGGAGATGGAGGACAGGTCCAGGTGGGTAGTGTCCAGCGGGATGGGGACAGGCATGGAGGCCCTGGGTCCCAGCCCTCGACAGTCCACCCTGGTCAGGCTGAAGCTGTCAAACAGGCCAAAGCTTTCCACTTCACAGTGGCAACCGGGGTGGCAGTTCTTGACATCGCTGGACTGGACAGCCACCAGCAGTGACAGGCCGAGCCACAGGAGGAGTGCCATAATGCTCTGCAGAGAAGCACATTCACTATTTACTTTGGAAACTATTTCAAAGCACACCACTGCCACTGAGATTAGAAAAAAATTCAGTGTTCAATCACCATGTGGTAAAACTGCACAGCCGGCACAGATCGATTTCGGACACGGCCGCCTCACAGAACACCTGTTTTGTGATTTTAGCAATTCAGGGAGGCCTTTCCTGTCGAAATTCCGTCTTCCAGGCTTTTGTTAAGCTTTGTGAAAAGATTTTAAGCCTTTATTTGTCCAACTTGAGTAGCCCCAATTTCCCTCCCTCTTGGCTTCCCAGCGGGTGTGACCTAATTTCTTTGATCAATGAGTTCATTTGCACTTTCTTAGTCAACCCACCAGGACGAGAATGCATGGTTGTAAAGCCAAAAATTTGAGTGTACTGCAAATCTGGGCTCCATCTTTGGGTCAGGTTAGGTAACTTAGGAAAAATGCATCCACATTCTGAGCACATCCTCTGAGGCTCATTGTATTAAGACAACAAAGTCAAAAGCAAGTTCCCGTTCTGAAAATGATACTACCATATGGTCTATTACTTTGATAGCACTGCATGAAAATACAGCATGAAGGAAAAGTCTCAAAATGAAACTTATTAAAGAAAACAAAGTCTGCATATTCATAAAAATATGAATCAACAGATTTAGAATATGTAAAGAATTAAACAAAACACAGCAAATGCATATTTAAATCCCTCACCCAAGGCAGTTTGTGAAACCAAAGAAGTCAGAATACCTGTCTGCAGCTCTTGCTCCTCGCCCTTATGTGTGTCTGTGTAAATGAAAGCCGAACAGAGCTCACCCATGCACTTCGATTTAAGCTACGTGTACACCCATACACAAACCCCCAATATGAAGAATGAAACACGGACAGAGGTTAAGAGTTACGCAACAGGTACAAACTAACAGTCGCAGTCAAGCCGCCCAGGAATGACACAGCAGAGTGCATGTCAAAGATGCGATCCACAGTTTTACAGCATTAAAGCCGCACGAGAAATGAAATTACAGCCTCAGCTCAAGTTGAGCACGTTGTTAGAGACTTCAAACTGCAATTACTGATCGGCCTGTCATCTGTCACAAACTTATGAAGGACCAAGGCAATTTTACTTGCTCTTCTTGTGCTCTTGAAAGCATTTGATTCTGAATGACTATGCAAAGAACAAGACATTACCGTACGAACCTTAGCACTACAAAATCCACTCAAAATGCTCTGAACTGAATGTAATAAAAGGATAAGTGCTTCCTCTGTGCAAATCTTGCCTGTCAGAGAAAAGCAAATTGATACGTTCTTGCATGAAGCAGTAAAGTAATAATCCTTGAATTTAATTTTGTAAGGTATGCAATAAAGACATATCTAAGTGGCGCCATTTACAGCTCTGATCGAGGATATCTCAGTGGCGCTAAGGTTATTTATCTTTGCTTATGTAAGGCGATGAGGTCACATACGTAGCTGTATAGTACTTGTGGGTGAATAGAGAGGCTGATTACCACAGCTCAAAGTCTGCTTAGTCAAAGCTGTTCACCTCTGTGCAGCGTTTTGTTTGTTTTGACCCCTGAACTCCTCACCACAACCGGCTGTATTGTAAGAAAGGATTATCTAGGCGTTTATAAAGTCTTGTCAGAGTTCAATCGGGCCTATACAACCGACAAGGCAGAAACAGGAGTTTGTGTGTGTGTGTGTGTGTGTGTGTGTGTGTGTGTGTGTGTGTGTGTGTGTGTGTGTGTGTGTGATTGTGGGCAAAGGCCGGAGTCTTTCCAGCTGCAGGTTTTGACCAGACAGGAATGGGGCGAGTTTCAAGACTGTTAATTAAGCTGAGTACACAAATCTTTCACCCACTGAACAAAATTTAATAGGATGTTTTCCAGCTGAGTTCTCCACAAGCTACAGGTTCACCCAGGGAATGAGTCACGTGCAACGACAGGGGGGAAAAGTTGATGGATGAACGAGTTTTTAGGACAAGGCAAGTTTCAAATTAACCATAAATCTACAGCGAATGCTAAATTCTGATATTTAAAGTGCATATTGCATCATCTATCACAAAAAAACATGGAGTGAGGTCCTTCTGCAGTAACAAGTCAGCCTCACCTCAAAGTGTAGGCTTCAGAGGGATCAGCCTTGTTACCAAACCACAGGGAAGCCATAAGCAGTCTAAACGTGGGAAACTGTCAGTAAAACCGAGTGCTCCTGTTCTTGTTCTTTTTGTGTGTGTAGTTTTTTACATCTATCACGCTGGTCATCACCTCGCTGTGGTTTTGCAGCCACATTCATCTCCTTCCCCGCCTGCATCCTTCCATGTCCATCTGTTGCCTGGGCGAGGATTGTGAACCTTCTGCACCAGGTGTTCCTCTCAGCTTCTCACCAATAAATCTCAGCTAACGGCAAACTGCTGCCGGCTGCTGCCTTCAAATCAGACACATTCTAACTACCGCAATTACCCGATGGCTACGGCAGATTTTTGAGCCCCCCTCCCTGAGTGGGCAATTGGCAAAGGCCTGTGAAATCACGCCCTGACACCTTCTCACTTTCAGAGGTCTTTTAACGCCTTTTTAGCCTGAGAAAGCAGCGACAATTACCTCTGCTGTCCCCCCCGAAGATTATCAGGCATTAGTGCATTATTTATTTACCTATCTACAGTTAATGCTGAATGAATGTGTAATTCTCTAACATCATAATCCCGTTATTAGAGTGTGTAATCAGTTGCATGAGATTTGATGTGTCAAAAGTCAATACAGAGAGCATCACTTTTATTGCCCACGAGGAAAATGCATGTGTAAAGTCAATAAAGTGATTTCATACCAGCTGGCTCTCGTTTGTCTTCATGCATGCAAATGTCTTGACGGTGGCAAATAAGAAATTTAGCGCGGAGCAGAAGACGTGAATGTACATAACCCAGCGTCTGTTTGGCTCCCCCGTTTTTAACACATTCATTTGCATCCACGTCAAACCTCATCCAGCCCTCAATTTGTTCAGTATCCTCCAGTGCACTGATGTGTTCTTTATGTCACCGAGACCGCTCTGTCCCAATTTAATCTCCGAGTTGAAGGCTGAAAACTGTGTAATTAGAAGATGGATGCCACGCTAATCCTTTTAAGCCAAATTAATGCGTGACACTGAGGAGGAGGCAGGGAGTTGAAATTAAATTGATGGTACTTAAGTGTTTTAAAACAATTAGGCAGCAATGGAAAGCCCCGCGGTTGTGGCGAAGAAATAAATAAATATATTCACAAGCAAGGAGATGAATCATATTCATCAAAGTGCTTTTTTTTTTTCCAACGCTACAAGTGACAGCATTTCAATAAAAAAAAGGAAGGTGAAGCTGCTGCATGGCCTGAATGTAATTAGCACTTTGCTCAGTCTAAGAGTCAAGTGTAATTGGTTAACTTCACTTTAGGCTGCAGGAGTAATATCAGTTATGCCAGCATGTCTGAATATTTCCTTTTCAGTTAACAAATCGTACAGAGGTTTGTGATAGTACTGTCAAAAACCTCTAGTCTATATGTCCGTAATGTAAAACCTGCACTTTCAGTTCCATGTAATTAAGTATAATCGGAGTTTGACTGGATTTAAGTGTGCTTTACTTAGTATATCCATGTTCTGTTATACTTCTATTCAAATACATTTTAGAGGGAAATGTTACACTTTCTGCTCTACTGCATTTGTTATACATTTATAGCTGGTTTGCAAATTTGTGTTTTAAACAATCATTTAAGTATCAGCCTGGCTGATTATCAGATCCACCATTCAGCATGTGGCCATTGTTGTTACTGTTTTTTTTTTTTCCTTTTAACTGACTCCGGATAAAGTAAAAGAATTTGAAAAAGTGCTGCTTTCACTTCTCTATCTGTGGTCTCAAGTAACGCCTTGCTCACAGCACTATCTGAAAGCACTATTCTATCAATAGTGAAGGACAAATGTGGGAAATGTCACCTTTAATTGAACATATGTAACATAAATAAATAAAGGCATCTCAGTGAAGTTGTGTTGGATTTTGTCAACATTTTTACTGCAGAAGGACTGTATATAAGTTTCAAATATCAGTTGCTGATCTAAATCGGCCCTGAAAAAAACCAAAACAAAACATATAGTTGACCTCTAATACTTATTTTGCAGATTCTGGTTTAACATCATAGATATGTGATCATTTTATACAAATAAGTTGCACTGAACTGCACAGCAGAACAAACGATAGATATGATCAGTTCCACCACCTACAAACAGGAAGTGTTTATGACACAGAAATACACTCATAACCCTCTGAGATGTCAGAACACAACACACATCAGAGTCGGTTAATGTTTGAATGCATGGCTTTCACTTTTGCTTAAACTGCAAATACTTCTTCCCACCGCTGTCCTGCTGTAAATCCAGCTGCTCTTCTGTCTGGATTTAAATGCCACTTCTGAACTAACTCTTCCTTTCCTGTGTGATTAAAAACAGTCTGACCACAGCTCTGTCTGCTCCACCACCCTGCAGCTCCATGCCATGCTGAGGAAGTGAGCAGGAGAGGCGGGTACTCTCACTCACTGCTCGGGCACCTCTGCAGATCAGATTTCTTGCAGCCGTACGTGGCAAAAAAAAAAAAAAACCGCTGTGAGGCTGAAGGCTGCCGAAACACCACAAACAACCATCGCATGCTCACCTCCGGCCCCGCGAATAAACCTCCGCTAGCACCGCCCGCCCCTCCGAGCTGTCAGCGGGCTGCACACATAGATATTGATGGCTGCACATGTCACCTCCGAGCGCATCCCTCACAACTCTCTGCACGCACCGTAAACTTTTTCCCGTGTGTCCGTGTGGGCAGTTTGTGGTAACGACACACCAGAGCCCGGTCAGCTCAGTCGGGACACCAGGGGCGGTTTCTGAAACAGTGAAATCTGATCTGGCCACAGGCTCCGCCGCATTTCTGTCTCATAAACTCACCGTTGAGCAGACACTTTTAACAGAAGATGGTGGTGGCAAAAAAGAGGAGGAAAAAAAGCGGTGCCACTTGTGCCATTAGTTTACTCGTTAGCTTATCTTCCGACTAACTTACTTTTTCATCCACACAGTCCACTTATCGGCCGCTTTTCACTTCACGGCTCCCATGTCGAGGCCCCCCGCAGCGCTGCTGTGTCCCGGCGGTCCGAGTGTCTGCTCGGCTTCATGAGCTCCGCAGGTCCCCCTCCGACTGGCCGCTCCGCCGCAGCAGTAAAATGTCAGCGGCGCTGAGACACACACTCGTCTGTTCCCATCCCATGCCTGGCTTCGGCTCGTCTTACCACCACGGAGCAAGCGAGCACTAACAACTACAGTACTTCCGGTCGGTGGTTTTCAAACTATAATGCTTCAGGAGGGTTTTGTTCCGAGCTGAGGCAAATAAATCAATGCACTAAAATGTAGCACTTTGTTGATGTCGGCATTGATGTAGTATTTCATTGTTTCCTTGGCCACTGTTGCCATGGTAAACACTTCACACTTTAATACACCCTTTTGCTCTCAAGTGCAGTGAAATCATAGACTGTATATAAAGATGGACATAGCATCTGGTTCCAAAATTGAAGCCTACCCGGAAGTGTCAAAAACTTGCAATATCACGCCGTCCGCTAAGGTTGGCTCCAAAAAGCTTTTGCTCCATAGACCCCAATTCATTTTTGGAAAAAATAAAATTTGATAGACTGATTTTCTACAGCTCAGGATTTTTTCCCGTTAGTCTTCATAGTCAAAATGAGAGATCAGGTGGCCGATCTTAAAATAAATCAATACTGAATTTTAAATAAATCGTTAAAGTTGGCGGAACCAGGGGCCGTGGCTATACTTGATTGACAGTCCCATTGACCGGTCCTGCCCCGAGTTGCTCTCTGGTCCAGTCTGTTTGATGACGCTTTTTACCTCACTTGCTCCAAAAAATCCAAAATGGCGACTAGGAAGTAAAAATCCGGGCTTCATTTTCTCGGCATTGAAACCAACGGGTGACGTCACGGTTAGTTCACACCTGAGTGAAATGACTACAGTATAGTATAGTATTGTAACTTAGAGTATAGTACAGTAAATGAAAGTACTATAGTATAGTAAAGTAATTTAGAGTGTATTACAATATAGTGTAGTAACTTAGAGTATAGTATAGTGCAGTGAATGACAGTTTACTGTAGTATAGTAAAGTAATTTAGTGTAATACAATATAGTATAGTAACTTAGAGTGTAGTGTAGTGAATTAAAGTGTAGTATAGCAAGTTATAGTTTAGCATAGTATAGCAAATGAGAGTGTACTGTAGTATAGTAAATTACACTTCACTATAGTATAGTAAATTATATTATATTTTAGCATAGTATCATATAGTAACTTAGAGAATACTGTAATATAGTATAGCTACGTAGAGTGTAATATAGGGTAGTATATAATAGTATAGTAAAATGTAGTATAGTACAGTAAATTAAAATGTGGAAATGTAATTTAGAATTTAATATAGTATAATATATATATATATATATATATATATATATATATATATATATATATATATATATATATTATACTATACTATACTATACTGTAGCCTAGTAACTGCAACATTCTCATAAAACTACAAAAAGCTAATCCTCAAGAAATCTTTAAGTAATCCTCCCAATACAATATATAATACAACGCATACAATACAATAGAACAAAATACTATACTAAACTATACTATAGTGTACTTTCCCCGAGTAATTTAAAAATTGATGATTATAACCCTATAAAAAAGTATATAAAGTACAACTTTACCTGGTTATAATGACAGCAAGGCTAACTAATCTTAAATCGCCCCAGTGCCAAACTTGTCTGCTCTTATTTTTACAGGTTCACATGTACAGGCCTCGCTTACTTCCTGGTTTTGACGCAGCTTGTCGGAGCGCACTCTAGTGGAAGCAGTGCGAACAAACCCACATGAAAAGAAAAGCTTAAATACGGCGTTGCGCAACAAGGCGGCGGTTTGTTTCATTCGGCCGAAGTTCGCATTTTGATGAAGCTGATTTTTAAAAAAAATCATGTGAACGGAAACCCAGGCCTTTCCTGTTGTTATCAACGCAGTGTTTCTGTTCCAGTTCTGTGCAAAAGAAAAAGAAAAGAGCCTGCAGTGTGGTAGCAGCTTCTGCAGACGCAATCAGAGAGTTGAAGTTAGGTCATTCAATAAATGATTACATCTTGTTTCACTTGCAGTCAGTTGTGGGGAAAGAACTAGCCTGCAATTAACATATATGGATATGTAGAAACAAAGAAATATATAAAGTAGTTACGAGGCTGTAACTCCTGCACATCTACTCCATTACAGGCCTCAGCATATCATGTGTGCAGACATTAGACTACACCCTGTCTGATGAGACATTGTCCTCATAAAGCAGCAACAGAAACTTATAGCTCCAGTGTGATGAATTACAGTGAACATCTGTTGCTGCTCACACAATGCAGAGGGGCCCCCAGTCTTCATCTGCCCTCCGCCATTGTTTTCCTCATGAGAGCATGACAGCATCACAGCACACACCCAAAACACACTGTCAAGGGTCCACACAAACTGAGGGCAACATTTAGAAAGCGGATGGCAACTGTTTTCTCAAGAAAGGGGAAAAAAACATAACAGACTGAGTCCTGTCGTGCTGTTTTGCATTACACAACTCCCAAACCTCCTGTTGCATGTAGTCTGGCAATCTGGCAGGCCCTGAAGCTAAGAGAGGGAGGCAGCAGACTGGGATATCAGCTCTTAAAAGGAATTTTAAAAACTCAGAACTTGTCTTAATGGCCTAAATCCATCACAGATAAATCTGTGTTATCATGTCATTAGCTTATCACACTCTTAGAAAATGTACCATGATGTTAACTTTAATGGGTCTTATTCTTAAGGTGGATCTTTCACTTTAGTGGTAATCAACGGTGCTGATTAAAGTTTCATTAAAAGCCACTTTTGCTCTAGTAAAGGCAGCAGTGTAGCTTATACTGAGATCAGTGTTGTGAATGAAAAGAATAAACACAACTTAGGCAAGGTTTGGCAAGTTTATTTGTATAGCAACGATGAAATCCAAAGGGCTTAAAAGTAAGTCAGTTGCATAATGTGGAACATGCAAAATAAACTCAAAGAAACTGAAAAGAATGATCAACCAGGAGAACAACACTTACAATGCAGTAGGGAATTTGACTGTAGAATGTAAATTTGATTTTGTAAATGTATCAAGAAAGAGAAAAGTTTAAAGCATTGATTTAAAACAATTAAGTGTTTTAGTGGAACTTCAGTTTTTTTGAGAGTTTATTCCAGATATGTGGATCAAAAAAGCTTTATGCTGTTTCTCCATGTTTAGCTTTAATTCAAACACAGTCAGCAAACCGATCCCAGAGGATCTCTGAGGTTTGGATGGTCAATGATGTATCTGCAGATCGAGTAATTTCAGGCCTAAACCATTTAGTTCTTTGTATTTTGAAACCAGTTCTTCGACATTCAGGAAGAGAGTTGAAAGACCTGAGTAGGGTGTGATCAACTGTTTTGGCCTTTCTGAGGATATGAGAAGCACCAGACAGGACTAGTTGCAGCTTTCTATGGAACTTTTCAGCAGTCAAGCCTGCACAAGTCTAACACATAGATAACTATGCTTAAACATAGGCCCTTCAATGACAGATGGATTTTTAAGGTGATAATAGACTAATTTTACGATTGCCTCAACATGGCTTTTAAAACTTTGACAAAAAAATCATATTTATATCTAATATATAATAAATATTAGAATGAAATAAATACATCGTACAATATCTCTATGCTTTAAAATAATACTTTAATGTCTATTTTAGCGTTTTTGGCAGACCAAACTTTGTTGCATGACTCACAATGACAATAAAGACATCTTTCTTGTGTTGTCCAAACATTGATTTGTTCAGTGCATGTATACTGGTTATATAATTATGCAGATGTAGAAGTAAGAATATTCTTTATTGTGGAAAAACTAATTTTGCAAGAAAGGAATTCATATCATCAGATTCTGGTGGATATTTTTTGCTGCATTTGTCAGACTGAGCATCACAACTCCTCATAGATAGATACTTTATTAATCCTGAGGGAAATTCAAGTGTTCAGCAGCTTACATACAACATAAAATAATAAAAAGCCAGGTTAGAAACATTAATAATAAAGATTAGTATATATTCTAAAAAAAAATCTTGCAATACTATACTTTAAAAAATGCTTCTAATTTTAAAATCTTAGAATACTAAATGTAATTAAAATTCAGTATACAGTATTTATGCATTTTAAGGCACAGTTATTTAAAGTGACTTTGGCAGGGAGTAGGAAAACAGTTCGTTGAACTACCTGAGGAGCAAAGATACTCTATAATAAGCACATTGGTCTTAATGTGATCATGACTGTGATCGCCCATGCCCATTAAGTGATTAGTAATTTGATTGTTCATTGAAGGATATAAGGGAAAATATGCCAATTAAGTTTAGTTTTAAGGCAAGTGTTTTTAGTTTTTAGTGTGTAAACTCTTCTTCCTTTATTTCAGGTCATAATTAACATTACAAACAGGCTTGTCCACTAGATGGCACCAGAGATAAAGATACTGTCACTGAGCTTCTGTGAGAAGATTCGTGGAGCCATTCAGAGGTTGCGGTAAAAGTAGCAAAAAATTGGGGGGAAAAAACAGGTTACAAAGAGTCATAAGAGGTGAGCTTGTTTAGTAGAATCACAGTATTCACTATGGTCCATAACTTGTTCCTTATAGTTGTAACCACTAAGTGTTTTATTGTGTTTGAATTAATTCCTCCATTTAATTGCATTCAAATATGCCTTCACGTGCGTGAATTATAAATGGGTTTCAGTAAAAAGACTAATTAAAATGACTAATGTCATTAGGAGGTTTGAGTCAAAAGCTTTTGTGCCTCATTTTGTTTGTCAAGAATGACTTGTTATGCGTACACTGTCCTTAATGGGAAACAATGATACTTTATTGAATTTAATCTTGTGAGCTCAGCAGGCAGAAAGCTGCACAATAGCCGTTCTAACCTTCATTCTGGAGGCATAAGCAACATTCAAGGATGTCTTTGGTCTGTTAAAGGGACTCTGCACGCTTTGTCTTTACATTAATAAGACACAGGAATATATTCTGTTCCCTGGTGTGTCTATTTACCTTCTACTGCTGTATTTTTTTCTATTCTCCTCATTATTCTCTTTTATCAGTCCAAGGACAAGTTTAATCATTCATCTCCTTCTTGCCCACACCGCATGTTCCATTTTCCTGCTTGATGCAAACTGTAAACTAAAAAAGATGTGTCTTGTCGAGGTTACCCTTCCCTGATCTACTTCTTGAATTATGTACTTATATTATCATTTTATTTGCTTGTCGACGCCTCGCTGGGTCCAGAGCTTGTCTCAGGTGCAGCATCAGGCGTGTTGTGTTCACTGCTCACTGGGTGGACAGAGCACTGTGTCATCACTTCTGTCCTCTATTCCTGGATGCAGGACAGCGTTGTCAAGGTGTTACGTTTAAGAGGCTCTTCGGCTTACATGGGATATGGGTCAACAAAGGTGGAATCACTCTCCAGCTCTGTGTGCGCTTAAGACACCTGTACACTTTAGTAGTATTTTTTTATAACAGTTCATTACTGGCTTTGAATATACAAGTCAGTAATCAGATGTGAGTACAAAGAGACTGTTTTTGGCTTTAAAACACATGTAGACAAAAAGATAGAGACGGAGCGAAGGGGTGAAAAGGTCTCTGTCTCAGCCTCTCACTCACATGCACATGCTTACAGCTGTGGCCTGATGTTTGTTGGACTATTCAGCCTATTTACTAAATAGTTAAAGCTTACACATAATCTGTTTTGCTACATTTAATTGTATTCTCTTCATGTATTTTGATGGCATATGTAGTTTGTTGACTTGTGTAGTATGCAAAGCTTAAAATTGTACAATACACAGAGTTTAAATGATGCAAGATTCAGGAATTTGCAGTGCCCTTTAGGATATAAAGCAATTAAACCTCGAGAACAGGGATGTATGTGGAGCCCCGTAGACACCATTTATGTACTTTAAAAACATCACATGTACAAATTTACCAAAAATCAACTGTTTGCTCTAATCAGATTCTGTAAAAAATCAAAATCAAAATCAGAGCTCCTCTTCACAACTATAAAGCCATCAGTGACTCAACTATGACCAACAGTCATGTGACAAAAATTCATAGTTTTCAGTTGAACTGCTGGCACTGTTTTGTGTGTTCTAACCGCTCTTTACCGACAGTCACATCAAAATTGTATGTTGAAGATATAATGTTAAACCTACATTTTTAGCATTCTCTAAAACAAACAAGTGTCTTCTTTGATTTTTGTGTTCACATTTTCTTTTTTATCCCACCACCCTGACTGATCTAATACATTTTTCGTCCTGTCATCCATCCACGCGTGTTTTGTCCTTGACGCTGTCATGTGTTGATGTTGTGGCAACCAGCTGTTCCTGCCGGGCAGGTGGAGCCTTTTCAGAAAAGATCTGAAAACGACTGACACGGGCAAAATGCAGCAGAACTCATGAGACCCACGGGGAAAGCCCTTCGTTATCTCTAATTACTCCCACTCCACCAGGGTTCAAATTCATTTTGGATGAGGGACCTGCTGTGCTGTGGGCATATTAGGCCAATTAAAGCACGGTTCAGGTGTCATTGTGCAATGTGGCTGAGGTTGTTTCCATGGCAAGAGAAATGACCCCTCTCTGAACATTAGAAAATCTTTGCTTGCTAAATATTTGTCTTTGTATTCATGTAGAACATCACTGTATTTTTTGTATATGAAGTGAATAAATACTGCATTATATCATCATTCATTCTCAATTTCAGTGAGGGAAAACAAACGATTTGTAACTAAGCAAACCAAGCCTGCAGCAAGACTTTTAGAGTAGACTAAGGCCTGCTCTCAATCCTCTTATATTGTGCCTCTCTGAAACTGGATTAGTGAGTAACACCTACGTTTTGGCCCCGGGTCACTTTGGAGGGATTTCACTGAATGGGCCTGAAGCTGCCACTGGCCTCATACAGGCCTGATGATAATACACTAAAGACTTTCCCCTTTTTAAAAAAACAACACCTCTGGAAGAAGATTGCTCATTTTCGGAGTGGATTCTTTTCATGATCTCCATCTGGAATACGTGACATCCTAAAACTAACAGAGAGGTGTTGTAATTCTGAGATATGTTGCCTGTGAAGGGAGCTGTTTGTGGAAACGCACAGGAGCCTTCAGAGACGCTGACTGCGGGACGTAAGTAGCTCTCCAGGGTGCTGAAGTTGTCTCCAAACGCACCAGACGGCAGGAGCCCGAGCTCTCCCTGACGCTGACAGCCCATAATCCCAACACCATGACCGGGCTGTGCCTTCAGCAGAGCCACAGCAGAGTGGATAGGTAAGGTTTTAGGGGGATGGTTAGTTGACGACTGGAAAGCAGGCACCTGTGAGACTGTCTAATGTGACCCTGGAGCTGTCCTGATGGCATTAAAGAAGCGGTAAGTGCGTAAATTCAGCCCCAGAATACTCATTATTGGTGTTAATCTGAACACGAGGAGTTCCTGAGACTTTAATCTGTGCTCGTTTCACAGGTTTCAGTGCTCTAACTGACAGTTAATTCACGGTGAACGCAGAGATTCACTGCCTTGGACACCCTGGAAGGACAATGCAACATTTTCCTCCAAATTTCAGAGGGGCGCTATGGGAGTCCAACCATCAATGTGCACCCATAATTAAAAGCAGACCGTCTTTACCTTCACTGCCCTTTTATAACCTCCTGTTATGGGTTCTCCTGGGAGTGTTGACGTTCCCTTGCTGTGTGCGCTGTTTGATTTTCAAAGTGGGGGTCTTAGGCCCCTGGAACTGCGACCCAATCTACTACAGGGCCCTTCCTGCCACTGCGGCCAAGCTGGCGGTGGGCAGGATAAACGGAGACCTGAGTCTTGATCTGGGTCTGAAAATGGACTTCATCATTTTCCAGGAGCCCTGCGAGACCTCCAAAGCGCTCACTGCATATATTTACTACGAGAACCTGGCGAATGCGTTCGTTGGGCCCACTAACCCGGGATACTGCATCGCAGCTTCTCTGCTGGCCAAGACCTGGGACAAGGCCCTCTTCTCCTACGGATGTGTTACCTATGAGCTGGACCGAGTCGCAGCTTATCCAACGTTTTCCACGACAGTGCCGTTTCCCACTGATGTGCTATTCGTCGTGTTGAAGCACTTCAGGTGGGCCAGTGTCGCCGTGGTCTCCTCCAATGAAGATATCTGGATGGACGCCGCAGGAAGAGTGGCTACTGCTCTGAGGAGTAAAGGGCTTCCAGTTGGACTCGTTACTTCTATGGGGATCAGTGAGACGGAGGTGGAGAACACGATGAGGAGGATCCAGAACGCAGGAGAAGTCAAAGGTGAGTGTGGGGAACGTGCGTAAAATGTGTCCGAGATCATTAGATGTGCAAATATCATAACCTCTTTGATATAAAGACACATGGAGAAGATATTACATCCCAGCCTGCAGTAGTAGGATTATCACACCACCATCTGACCAGGAGAGCATTTTGAAAAAGCAGATTCCACCTTGTGATTCAGCTGAACAGAAAACTAAATATGTTTGCCATCCCCTCTATTTTATGCTTTTATTAGAGTCTATGCTAGAGAGCAGATGGGGAGGAGGAGGAAGACAGATTTAGTCACCAAACTGGATTCTGAAATTATGTTTCTTATAAAGATGTTCAACAAGTGGTTTGGTTTCAGACGTTTTGCAACCTCTTAAAATCATAAATGATATGGAAAAAGTTATTTGAGCATCTGTTCTGGTGGAGAGCTTTTCTGACTA